>NC_056726.1:1350229855-1350867355 GCF_019279795.1 Protopterus annectens
ATTATTTCCATGCCCTAAGACAAAATCTTGGAGTATGCAAATGAAGAAAAAAGGTTTTATTTTATTTTTTTTATTGGGTAGCTTGGAATTTTGATTTTGTATTTGTGTAAGATCACTGTAATGTCAGGATGGAGAATATACCCTTTCCCTGGTATTGTACAAAGCTAGAATTTATTTAATTAGCACTGTTTGTTTGGGGGTGGGCACATAGGAGTGCAGGGTGACGTGCCCCTTGCAAAAATATTTTTTATGTGTATGCCCCAAGATTTTGTCATGGAGCATGCAGATAATGCTGTCAATATTTTTTGTCGACTATTTAAGGTCACCTTTTGTGTTTAGCCATTTTTCTGCAACTTTTGTGTTAACACAAAACACCAAAGCTTCAAAAACAAAGTTTTCTAAAGACCTGGTAGATGATTAGATATATAGACATAAAATCCCCTTTGGAGTCTAGAACATTAGCATCAGCAGTGGCTCCAGATATATTTATCCAGAGTTGGTGGTGTTCAATTTGTGTAACTAGAATTCTTACATAAGAAACAACACTCATAAGGTGAATAAGACTAGAAAAAGCTGTTGGATAGTCTGCTGAGCTTTTCAAAAAGACCATCCTTTGAGAAGGTTATGGGCCATCCAGATGGACCATACCTGTCTTTATGAATGGGTAAACAGTAGAACACATGTATGCATGCACAGTATTTTTTAATTCTTAACTTTGTGCCTTTGTTAGTATATCCTCACCGACGCCCCTCTAAGTTTGACATTCATGCAGCATTAAAACAGTCTTCTGTGTAGCTCCTTTCCAAAACCTGATAAGCTTGTTCCTTTTCATGCAGTCTCTGGTACTTTCTCACAGTGCAGTCCATAATGAAGACTACAGTGTTACCCTCCCCATTAGTCTGTTTGATCTCACTGTTAGTAGCTTTTGTAAATTACACAGTGCTATTAACTCTTCCTCAATTGTTAAGTTGAAACAGTCACTTTGATTTGCTTTATTTACATTTCAGTTAATCAGTTACTCTCATACAGTTTCTCATAAGAACTTGTGAACACATTGCTGGAATTAAAGTACTTGAAGTTACAGAACTTTTTATTTCAGTAATATAACTATATTATCCAAATGATCATTGGTCAGTTCTAGACTCATATTATCTGTATCAGAATATGAAATGTTGCTGCTGAGATCAATAACCAAGATATTTTTTACTGTGCAGTTTTTACTTCCATGATTAAGAATCTGCATATGAATTTTGAACTTGTTCATTTCCATATACTTAGTATCCCAACCACAGAGAGGATAGCTGACAAAAGGTGCCATCGTCCAAGCAGCCAAGGAAGTCATCTGTGCCCTTACTGGCATTCCAGCAATATAGGTGCTCTTGTTAAAGTTTTATGGGGTGACATGAACACCTGCATCACCTCAAGGGCATCCAATGCCCTCTGTCTGCATCCGCATGATTCCAGCCACAGACGCTAATGAGGGCTACCATCACTGGCTTGAGATCACCAAATCCAAGTCCTTGGTCCTGGAGTTTTCAGCAGTATGACTGAAACCACCATTTCCCTCATCAGCTTCAGCCTCTCACTCCCATCTTCCCTTTCTTATATGTTTCAGTACCCAGGCTATTATTCAGACTCTAGTCAACTTTGTCGTAGTCAGGGCTTTATATAATACTGTGTGACACAGAGTAAGTCAGTGAGTGAGTGAGTGAGTGTGATGTTGGATTGAAATCTCCAAATTTTATTCATTTCTCTGGGGTAAAATATTTTGTCTTATTTTATGAAGAAAATTGTTAGCAGTCACTTAACCCTTCTTCAGGCATTAATACTGATGTTAGAATCAACTTAAAACCCTTAACTATAACCTGTATTTTTTCATTAGAGAGTCTAAGATCAGAAAAAGCCATTACCTGTAAACTTTCATCTGTCTTATTTTCCTATTTGCCAATGTAGAACACAAAGAATGAGACTGTTTCCTTTGACTGTGAAGCTCTGCATTTCTGGCACTCTTCCCAGATCAATGTTTCTCATACACTTTATCATGTCTTGCATGGCTAGCTGTCAGTGACTAATTTGCAATAGATGCTGAAACTGTTAAAGAAACTGATGTCAGAAATATGGAGGATGCTGCAAAGGAAAATGAAATATTGTGTATCTTACTTCTGCATTTCACGTGACTTACCTTGCTCCTAGGATAAAATTTATGTTAAAAAGAATGCTGCCTTTTAAAAGCTGTGCCTTTGTCAAAGTCTGTAGTGTCCTTGTTTGCATTTTCCTTTCCTGTAGTCAGCTGTTCTTTTAATACATTTACGTTGTCTGCAAAATTCCTGTTAACATGTGTTGCAGTTGTTTATATTGAGATTTCAGCAAATGTACATTAATGTTGCGATCGACCAGAATGTATAATCTTTCAAGTGAACAGTTTAAAGCAGCAGTATCCCGCCTTCTTGTAAGTCCTGTTGATGATGTACATGGACCTCTGAAAATAGTAGTCAGTGTTACATATTTCTGTAGTGAAATCTTATCATAAAAAATTTTTGTTTCTTTTTTGTTCATATTAGTTAGCTACTAAACTATGCCTTCTCATTCATATTCCATTTAAGGGAGACTACTGGAGTTGTTACTAAAGATCATTTAACTACTACAAAGTCTTCTTTAATATCTGTCTCAAAATAAGATTCAGACTGACTCAATAATGGAAACTGTTGTAAATTTTCAGCAAAAATAAGATGCAGTTTTGATTTTTCCTCACACCTTCTGTACTTCATGTTTTAAATTTCTTGAAAGAAGTTTAAAGACCTGGTATGGCAAAGTCTTACATTCAGAACTGAAAGACAGTTGTTTCTTTGGACTATATCAGAACACCACCTGCTCCTTTTACATTGTCTGATAAAAGATTAATAGTCTGTTAAAATTATCTTTTTTTAATAGGTGCTTTTCGCTGTGGACACTACAGGAACTCCAGTCCCAAGCACTGGAAAACCACTGTCTAGAAGCCGGGGACTTCACCTCCTTGTAGCTCATGTGGACTGCTGCTTGAACTTGAATATGCATTCTAGCAAGCAATCGAGGGAGAGAGTGAGATGGGGGGGGGGTTAGATTAGGGAGAGTGAGGAGGATTTTTAGCAGGAGTGAGAAGGGAATTTAAGGGTTAGGGAGTGATCTGGGAATTTAGGTTCAGGGAGGGGAGTTGGAGTTTTAGGTTTAGGGTGTGATCAGTGATCTTAGGCTTAGGAAGGGAAGTGGAGGTTCAAGTTAAGGGAGCAAGGACTCTGCTTTGGAACTGGGTATGAGTTTTAGGGTTAGAGTTTAGGTTATGGTAGGGCTGTATAGTTTTATAGGTTTGGGTGTTTGGAGAGCTACATAGAAACAGGAGATCAGGCTAGTGAGAGTTGAAGCACTTGCATTTTGAGCAAGTAACAGTAAAAAGGTTTGTCACAAGCTACTAGTATACAAACACTTGTAGTAGATTTCTTTTGATCCTCATGCCTGCTGATCATCAGGTCTCTCTGAGCTGGACTCTTCCTATTTGCTCCTCTATAGTCAGGAATTATCTGTTGATTTAGGTTTGATTTAAACATCATTTCATTTATTTGCAGTCTATGCTTGCGTGCCAGCCATCTCACAAATGGCATCACAGTAGAAGGCTTTTTATTTTGTTTGTATTTGTTTACTGGGGGTAGAGCATTGATCTCCATGGACCATTTTCAGACTCAGCCTGAGAACTGTCTCTGTTTAAGTGATTTCCTTTGAGTCACACAGGCAGTGAATGCTGAGGGACTCAAACTCTGGACCATTGGATCACTTGGTGACAGATTAACAGTTCCTTAATCTTTAACACCAACTGTCAGACATAATTTTTACTTAAGTCCACCAAGAAGACGTCACTTTCCCCTTGATATTCAAACTTTATGTTGGGCAAGCTTACTTTGCCTCCCTTTGAACCAGCAGATAGAGTAGCATTAAAATATTTGAAAGCACTTTTTTGCTGCTGTTACTTCTAGCAAGATTTTCTTTTTTGCATATTTGTTAACCAGGTAAGCCCACTGGACACAAATGTTCCCTTTCAGTCATGATGAGGGAGCAATATCTGGCTAAGAGAATTGCTCAGTCACACAGCAGGCAAAAGGCGATGGAAGAAATTAAATCCTGTATTTTTCATTACATGAAGCAGCTCACTTCAGAGCATTATTCCTCTGTGATAACTGCAAGACAGACACACTTCAAAGCTGGAAGGTTTAACATGTAAATGTATTTCACAGTAAAAGGGAACCACTGAACAGATCCATTTTTTCATGCCAAAACTGCATCAGCAATAGCTCTTAATCAGACCATTTAACGCCTAGTATTGT
The DNA here is from genome assembly GCF_019279795.1 of Protopterus annectens. NCBI lineage: Eukaryota > Metazoa > Chordata > Ceratodontiformes > Protopteridae > Protopterus > Protopterus annectens. The sequence goes on from NC_056726.1 coordinate 1,350,234,208, forward strand.
ACCCAAACTACAAGAATAATAAAGAACATTATTTTTCTTTTACTGAGATGTACGTAGGCAGCTCAAACGTGATACAAGGACTAATGGATTTGAAACAGCTGAAAAGCTTTTTATTCTATAAAGGAGGAGAAGAAGGCCTACCAGTTAATAAGCAGACACTGTCTAAATGGTTTACACTCTGTATTGCCTTTTGGTATAACATGTACAAGTAATAATAGGATCTCATTCTGCTAAGGCAATGGTTACGTCTGCAGTGTAGAGCTGGAATGTTTCTCTGCAAGACCTGTTAGAAGCAGCTACATGGTCTGCTGTATTCACTTTTCAAACATTTCTTGTAAAATATAAAGTCCGTGGTAGGGCAAGTTTTGGCATGGCTGTGCTTAGGAATTTCATTACTGCATAACAACACTACCCAAAAAGATAGTACAGTTGTTTGCAGGTACTCTTAACCATTTAACCATAATAGTAGGCTCTCAGGGAAAGGACATTGTAAAGGAAAAGCTGTTTTACCGTCAGCAGTGTGTGTGTGTGTGTGTGTGTGTGTGTGTGTGTGTGTGTGTGTGTGTGTGTGTGTGTGTGTGTGTGTGTCTATAGATTCATTATGTTGTTTTGATGGATGTGACATGATTGTTTTTTCTGGTTATAATTATCATAGACACCTTTAGGAGGAACGGAGCCCTAGGTAAAGAACTTCATGGCAGCCACCCCCCACTGCCCGCTGGTTCTATTCCCCACAACACACCTCGCCAGTGTCTCCTCCACAGACATCTTCCACATACTTCTATTAGCACAAAAATTCTGGACAAAGGCAAAAATAGTGAAGGGTACAAAGGCCCAAAATCTAATAAGCTTAGAAAGTTGCTAGAATAACAATGCATTAGTATGCATTTTGTGAATGATATGAAGTCTGAAGCTCAAATGTCTGTCATTATTTCATGATTTCAGTAGAGTCATAGGTTCTTTGGTACTTACTAGGCTATTGGTCTGTGAGGATCTTAAGAAGCCTAGCCTTGCATTCCCATTGTAATTTTTAGCCCTTATATTTTGTGTTCAAATAACCCTGAGGAAGGCAAAACAGGGAAATGTTGGGACATTTACTTGTTACTGCCTATCCATAAGGGATGTGGGTACTAAACCAGGGGTAATTTTGCAGTTTTCCATACATGCATTTGAATTCCATTGTTTGAATAGAATAAGGGAAGTACTTTGCTTTAGGTGACATGTTAGATGGTTCCATAGAAAAGATATTCTATGTGATGCATACATATCTCTCTGACATAATCTGTTTGTGCTGCAGAAGAGATTGAGATCCTTTGAGTACATGTTCAAGTCACCATTGTACTTGCAAATGTATGACAGGATAGGATTTGTTGAGACTCTAAACATGAGGCAGAGATTGCCTCTTAGCAGTCTGTATGATACCAAGCAGAGGGACAAGACTGTGATCTTGGGCTGCATGGTTTTTGAGACCACAAACTATCCTCAGTGGTTTGCCAGAAAACTACAGAATTTATGAAGAAAAATATGAGGCAAAGAATCTGGACAATCTCCAAAACTCTGGACAGTTGCGAGATATGCTTCCCCTATGGCCTCCCCACACCATCCACATAGAATTATTTTTTATTTTTTTATTTTTAACATTTTTGTCTTATTGGGTAGCATTTTCCTCTATTGTTCAACACACTCTAACTGGTAAACTCTGCACTATAAGAACTGTGTAGACGAAATTCTTGAATCAAGTTGGGGAGCATGGGGTCCCCAAAACCATGGTGCAGTGCATTTTAGAGCGATTTTTCTGTCTTTTAATTTGTGTATGTGCTGTAACCTTCATCATTGAATTCCTGATGAATATTTCAATTTCATTGATTGTATGTACACCACACGCTTGCTGGATTATATTTCCTTTGCTTTGTTTTCTTCTTTTCTGTTTTTGTATTTGCTGTATCCCTCCAAAGAATAAGATTTAAAGGCTTGCAATAGAGCCATTTAAGCAGTAATATGATCCAACTTATCTTAATGCTGCCTCATTCTTATCTTGGTTTCTTTAGTTTTGAACTTGGAGAGTGGCGTAATGGCTAATGGCTAAGGTGTTTGCCTTACAAACACAAGGTGCAAGGTTTGAGTCTCATAATAAGAGATAATTGGCTAGGCTTAAAATGGCTCGCAAGGGCAGTTAGCTTAGTACTAAACTATGAACCTATAATCTGCTGCTACCTAAATCCCTACCATAAATGTTTCTGCTTTAACATAGCCAGTCTTCTATTTGTTGTACAGTAATTCCAACCAAGAGTATGTAAGTATCCTGAAAAATCCCCACTTGGTCATTTGGAGCCTTTCTCTGAACATCTTACTACAGTCAAGCCACTTAACGTTTAAACATTAGAAATCATAGCACTGGCCTTTCCTGACCCTGTGGCATAGAGGGACTACGGTCCAGATGACCTCTGCTCAATTAGCAGCATGGAAATCTGAGGGACTAGGTTGGGAAGGGGGAGCTTCAGAAGCCAGTTTGCATTCCTTTTTCAGGAGGCTTAAAAGAACATCTGCTTATAATATGGAAGACCTTTCATAGGTTCATAGGTTCATACTAGGCTATCTGCCCTAGGGCATTTATAAGCCTAGCCAGAGTGTGTTTGGCTTTCGCCACCCATTTTAAATGAATTTTGCTATGCCCTTTTTCAAGGTTAGTATACCGTGCCTCTGTCTAACAGTGACACAGAAGTGATACCCGGGGTAAACCTACTATCTCCCATCCACTCATCAAGATTCCTCTTGAAGAGAGTCAATGAGGGACTCTGCCTAACCTGGACTGGGATTTGATTCCAGAGTGAAGGGAGCCTCTGGGTTATGAATCTGTCCCTCCAGCATGTCCTATTTATTTCAGTGCTGAGGTTCAAGTCTCTCGAGCGCATAGCTCAATGGGATTTGGATTTTCTGAGGTGCAGCATGTCCATTAATTCCAGGTTGGACATGGCTTTATACGTCGGGCACAGATCGCCTCTGAGCAGGCGGTATGCCACTGAGTAGAGCTGGAGTTTCTTTAACCGGGCAGCATATGGCATCTGTTTGAGCCCTTTGAGCCTCTTGGTAAGGTACTTTTGGGGTCTTTCCAGTTGCTGCAGGTGTCTGGTAAGGTACATCCCAAAAGGGGCATTGTACTCAATTATGGGCCTGATGAGGGATGAGTAAAGAGGCACGATGACCTCCCCTGATCTAGATGTCAATCCCTTCATGATTAGGTGGGCTATATAAAAAGTTTTTCTAACCACTTTGGTCACGTGGTTGTCAAATGAGAGATTGCTATCAACTTGGGTCCCCAGGTCCCTAATTACTTCTTCCGTACTTAATGGATTACCACCTATGTGGTAATTTGTGGGCACTTTGTTTTTGCCAAAAGGGATGACTATACACTTTTTGGCGTTTAGCTTGAGGCCATGGCTCTGGCACCAGTTGTCTGTTTCTATGAGGCCCTTTTGTAGGATGCTTGTGTCAGCTGGAGAGTCGATTATGGCATCCAGTTTGCAGTCATCTGCGAACTTGGTCAGCCACAGTCCTTCCGTGTTAGCCTGTACCTCCGAGAAATATATACTAAACAAGAGAGGTCCCAGGACTGAGCCTTGTGGGACGCCACTTTTAACTGGTTTGGAGTCTGACATGGCTCCAGCAATTCTAACCATGTGGGTTCTGTCCTTGAGCCAGTTTGCAACCCATCTAGTGACATAGGGGTTTATATTTAAGCTGGTGAGCTTGTCTATAATGCCCGAGTGGGGTATTGTATCGAAGGCTTTTGCAAGGTCCAGGTAGGTTGTGTGGACCACCTTCCCCTCGTCAATGGCCTTGGTGACTGTTTCAAAGAAATCAACCAGGTTTAAGAGGCAGGATCTGCCCTTAACAAAGCCAAACTGGGTAGGATCCAGTGTCTGTAGGTCTCCACTATCTTTATTTACAGTGCTACAATTTTCTGTTTTCTTTTTATGACTCACAAAATGCAAGAGAACAATTTTCAAGTTATTATTAAACTTGGGCACTTGTAATATGCTAATGATTTAAGTATCTGTAATACTGCAGCAGACCAGAAATGAGTCTGTAATATGTATTTTTAAATGTTGTGTGTAGTAATACTTGTTCCAGTAGTGTAATTCTGCTTGTAGCAGGTTAGTTAAATCATAGTGAGATGCAGCAGTTTTCCTAAGCCTTCACAGGAATTTGATGATGTTAATTAATTTACTGAGGGTTCACACTAACTACATGTACCATTCTTACCTTTCAAAGTGGTGGTTATTGAATCTTCAGGTTCTTGTGGTACTGTATACATTATATAAAATCCCTATATTGTCTTAGGCAGCATTCTTATGTTTGCAGTAGTACATGTACAGATTCACATGCATATTCCAGTTCTGAATAAAAAAATAAAGTAAAGTAAAATCCACTGCTCAGCAAGCAAACGCTGTAGTTCCGTGAGGTAGATATAATGTAAGTCACAAAGGCGAGTACAGCAGAAGTAAGAACAAAACTCCAAATTTAATTCCAAGAATGTGCACTTATAACATACGGATGAGCGCTTTCACCATTACAGCTTCTTCAGATCCTTGTATAAAAGTCACAGTAGACCTCCCCTTATATAAGCAGCTCAATTAATCAATTAAAACAATTTAAACAATTAAAAGCAATGCTGGAGAATTTAAAGAACTCTCCCATATATAAACATGTTAATGTAAAGTAAGACAAAAATATATAAAACTTGCATAGTGACCTAAAAACATGTAAATAAACATTCTGATAAGTTAATATTGATAAAATACATAATCAAGAACATATACAAATAAATGATGGTTCATTTTATGTGCCTGCGTTGTCTCAGCTTAGGTTTTATAGAAGCTCTATCATTCAACCCATGCCCCCTATCAGCTTTCAAACGAATGATCCAGTCAGTCTCCTTAGATTCAGTAAGATTCATAGTATTACCACCCCTCTTATTCACAACAATTATCTCTAGGACCCAGAACAAGAAAGTATGATCATTGTCATTGGTGGTTATATGTTTTGCTAAGGCATTGTGTAAAGTGCCCTTTCTCATGTGGTAAATATGCTCTCTCATTCTATCCCTTAACGGCCGGTTAGTTTTACCAACATAGAAACTCGGGCATGCCTGACAAGTAGCTAAATACACCACATTAGGTGTCATACAATCTGCATCTGCCTTGATGGAGAAAATGGTGTGTAAATCTGGGTGTATAAACACCTCACTGCTATCAATAAATGAACAGAAGTTGCAGTGACCACAGGGTTTAGTGTGACCAGTGTTTTTCATAATCCTATCATGTCTGGGGTGACAAAGCAATCGCTTTAGGTTGCTCTTATTCCGAAATAGGAAACTTGGTGTCTCCCCCACAATGCGTTTCAAGTCATCATCAACCAGGAGAATATCCCAATATTTGCTAATAATTTCCTTTAACTGATATTGATCAGAAGTATACAGAGTAGAAAATTTAACAGATCTATTTAACATATGATCTCCAACGGTTTGATCTTGGACCCTGGGTCCAAAGTATGGTGCACCTGAAGTGGTGCGTGACATGTATGCTTCCTCCATGTATGGTATAATCTCATTATCCTTGTATCCCCGGGTCTGATGTTCCATGTGCTTTCAGATAATTTAACATTACAGTAAATAGGGATTGAATGTCAAAAGTCACAAAAGTACAACTAGAGATTCTATCATGGTGTCCCTATTTACTGTAATACCTAATGATATAGGACTTGATTATGTGTTAAATTATCTGAAAGCACACAGTACTTACACTGCAGTATTGATAGACCTCATAGTTCATTTTTTAGAACTGGTCTTGGAGAACAACTTATTCATGTTCCAAGACCAGATCTATAAACAGCGTGATGGCATAGCTATGGGCACTCCATGTGCAAATAGCTACGCCAACATGTTCCTTGCATATTGGGAGGAACATGTTTTATTTAAGAATGCACTTTTCTGTGAACATGTGGTGTTCTACAGAAGGTTTGTTGATGACCTTTTTGTTCTTTGGAATGGAACATCAGAACAGCTGGAATCAATGCTATCCATTATGAATGATTTAACTACATTCCTTACTTTTACCATGAACTATTCCACACATAGAATTGATTTTTTAGACCTGTATATTGAGAGATTAACAGATGATATGATAAATACGGGGGTCTGTCGCAAGGCATGTTACTGCAATTCCTTGTTATTAAGGTCTAGTATGCACCCACAATTTGTTTTTAAGAATATAATGAAAGGACAGGCCATTAGAGCCTCGAGATTGAACCCCACTGAACAGGGATTTATCTCAGAATTAGACAATCTGAGAAATAGATTACTGACCCGGGGATACAAGGATAATGAGATTATACCATACATGGAGGAAGCATACATGTCACGCACCACTTCAGGTGCATCATACTTTGGACCCAGGGTCCAAGATCAAACCGTTGGAGATCATATGTTAAATAGATCTATTAAATTTTCTACTCTGTATACTTCTGATCAATATCAGTTAAAGGAAATTATTAGCAAACATTGGGATATTCTCCTGGTTGATGATGACTTGAAACGCATTGTGGGAGAGACACCAAGTTTCCTATTTCGGAATAAGACCAACCTAAAGCGATTGCTTTGTCACCCCAGACATGATAGGATTATGAAGAACACTGGTCACACTAAACCCTGTGGTCACTGCAACTTCTGTTCATTTATTGATAGCAGTGAGGTGTTTATACACCCGGATTTACACACCATTTTCTCCATCAAGGCAGATGCAGATTGTATGACACCTAATGTGGTGTATTTAGCTACTTGTCAGGCATGCCCGAGTTTCTATGTTGGTAAAACTAACCGGCCGTTAAGGGATAGAATGAGAGAGCATATTTACCACATGAGAAAGGGCACTTTACACAATGCCTTAGCAAAACATATAACCACCAATGACAATGATCATACTTTCTTGTTCCGGTCCTAGAGATAATTCTTGTGAATAAGAGGGGTGGTAATACTATGAATCTTACTGACTCTAAGGAGACTGACTGGATCATTCGCTTGAAAGCTGATAAGGGGGCATGGGTTGAATGATAGAGCTTCTATAAAACCTAAGCTGAGACAACGAGGCACATAAAATGAACTATCATTTATTTGTATATGTTCTTGATTATGTATTTTATCAATATTAACTTATCAGAATGTTTATTTACATGTTTTTAGGTCACTATGCAAGTTTTATATATTTTTGTCTTACTTTACATTAACATGTTTATATATGGGAGAGTTCTTTGAATTCTCCAGCATTGCTTTTAATTGTTTAAATTGTTTTAATTGATTAATTGAGCTGCTTATATAAGGGGAGGTCTACTGTGACTTTTATACAAGGATCTGAAGAAGCTGTAATGGTGAAAGCGCTCATCCGTATGTTATAAGTGCACATTCTTGGAATTAAATTTGGAGTTTTGTTCTTACTTCTGCTGTACTCCGCTTCCTTTGTGACTTACATTATATTCCAGTTCTGTTTATATTTTGTGTCATTTTGTTACTTAAGATTTTAATGTTTTAAAACTTGTTTCTGAGTGGTGATATTCTGTCATCCTACTGGAAGTGTGAGAAATGAGATGCTTGAGTGTGCAAATTTCATGTTAATTAGCTGTGCAGATTTTTGGCCAGATGTACTTACTTTTGGAGAGCCTTTATCCAGATTTACCATATCTGCATGTTGAGAGTTATACTTTACATTCACTTGTTAGGCCTTAGATAATAGAAAAAATATATCTTGCAGAGGGACACTGTCATTATCCTTTGTTATAGACAGGCAGACATATACCAGTACCAGCTGTCACAAATGTTCTCCATGAAGGGCTGATACAAGCAAACAACTGGTGTCAGAGCCATAGACTACAACTGAATACCAAGAAATGCATAAGAATATCCTTCATGAAGTCATTTACCCCAGTAATTATCATATTGACAAGACTTCCCTAAGAGTTGACACAGTAGTCAGGGACTTGGGGACACACAGACAGTAATTTAGCCTTTGACCATCACGTGTCTACAGTAACGAGGAAATCATTCTATGTTGTGTAACTTACAAACAAAGGTACGGCATCTAGGTCCAAGGACATAATTGTCCCCCTGTATTCACCATTCATCAGACCTATCATTGAGTACAGTGCCCCCTTTGGTATGTACCTGACCAGGCATATCCCACAGTTAGAATGTCCACAGAGCTTCCTCACTAAAAGAATACAGGGTACAAGTAACATGTCCTCTGCTGACCGCCTCAGAGCCCTATCCCTGTATTCTGTCTTCTACAGGCGATTGAGAGGAGTTCTATGCCTGGCATACAAGGTATTGTCAGACCCCATTCTGATGGATCACCTGCATATCCGCAAAACATGCAGCATCCATTCTAAAGACTTAAACCTTGCCTGTGATATAAATAGGACCTGCTGGAGAGACAGGTATGTATCCCAAAGACTACCCCTTCTCCGGAACAGGCTGCCCATCCACGCTAAGCAGAGTTCCTCCCTAACCCAATTCAAGTGTAACTTGGACAGTTGGATGGGGAACAGGAAATTCATCCCTGGTGTGGCACCAGTGACTCTAATGGACACAGACAGCCTGTAAATGGTTCATCTCCCAGGACCCTGCTTGTAAATGTTTCACCTCGCAAGCCCCTGCTTACAGTTATCAAGGATATCAGATCTTGTCAGAGATTCGGGATGCATGGCTAGGCTTAAAAAGGCCTAGTAACCACCTATGAACCTATTCTAACTTTGGTTCCAGATTGTTGACCTCCATTCCCCACTTTTCCCCTGCCTAGAATTACAACCCAAAACTTGTTTCCTTTTTTTTTTTTGCTAACTTCAAGTACACAACACCATAGTGCTGAGAGATGTTGCTTTGTACAGACAATAACATTCAGTTGGTTACATAGATGTTCTTCATATTGATCATTGCTGCAGTAGGGTTAGCCATATGGGTTATATCTTGCCAAGGATATAACATTTGACCAGCTTCCAAAGCTTCATAGCACTTTCCAAACTCTCAAACTGTTGAGCAGCTCAAAATGACTGACTGAAAGAAAAGTTTGGGTGTGAAGCTCTTCAGAGTTTTCCTGCTGTTGAAGAGTATGCTCCTGTGAGGCTTTCGTGGATCGACAGTCAGCTTGTGTTTTCCATTGCTAGGCAGATAAGTTCCCTTCAAGGAAAAAAAAAACCTTCTGTTTTCTTATATTAATTGATGTTTTATTACTTTTCTCTTTAGAAAAGTTACTTTAAAGCCAGGAGTGTTGTGTTTTAATGGACTATCTCGAGACTGTAGCATAGTTTTAAACAAAGCACTTGTTTTTTTCTTCAGTTTTAAAGTGGTGTAAACTAACTGATAATATATTTTCTGTGGATAAATTGTGTTTAGTTTTCTGTTGTGGGGCTGCCATAGTGTTTGAAAGTGCTTTTTATTATGTTTCCTTTTGTCAAAAAAGCAAGTTCTGTGGACTGATAGTTTTTTCTGGCATTAGCCGCTTGTCTTCCCCGGGAAAAAGGCACCGCTTGACTAGGGAACAGATTGTCGATCCCAAGGTCAGTCATAAGAACCAGAAAATGATTGATATATATGGGAAGAAAAAATATTTCTACAGCTTCGATTTTTCTGATTTTTAAATTGTCAGGCTCATATGTTAAAGTTTGTTCTGACATATTACAAAAGTATGAGGAATTTTTTATCTGCAGTTTCGTCTTCTGACGATAAAACTGCTGTAACTAATTTAGTCTCTTCTATTGCACAGGTCACTACTCATTATTTGCAGTCTGTGTATGATTCCATTGATACGTCTTCCATGGCTATGGCCACAGGCATTGTTTTAAGGAGGTTTGCTTGGCTGCATTTTCAGAACCCCCAAGATGATTTAAAAGTGATATTTTAAATTCTCCCATAGATAGAGATTTAGTGTTTGGTCCGTCTGCTACAGAGGTGATCAGAAAGTTTGATGAAAGGGCAAGCTGATCCAGCTAATCTCTAAGGTTTTTCAGCCCTCCTTTTCCAAATTGTCCAAAGGATTTTCTTTCTTTTCATCCAGTTTTGGTAAAAAACAGAATAAACAGTCTCAACAGAATTCAGGTAAACAGACATTTAAGAAGAAGTTGCAGGGGGTTACTAAAAGAAGTCTTAAATCTCCCAAAACCAAGGACAGCCCAACAAGTCTGAATGACTGTTCAGGAGATCTTGTGATTCTCTCCCACCCTGGCCTCTCTTCTCTTCCAGAAACAGAAAGTCTGAATCTCCATTTTTCTCTTTGACAGCACAATGTTTCAGACAAATGGGTTCTGAAAATCATTCGTCATGGTTACAGATGGCAGTGGGAGGAAATTCCTCCTTTCCAGAGGATCATTCCTCATCCTGCAGATCAGAGTCTTGTTTCCATCCGTTGTTCATCACATACTGTCCCAAACAGTGATAGAATCAGTTCCTACTTCCCAGTGGGCAAGGGGTTTTATTTGAGGATGGTCCTAGTGCCAAAGAAAGAAAATGCTTAGAGACCAGTTTGGATTTTTCTTTACTAAACCTCTTTGTGCCCAAATTCAAAATGATATCACTTCACAACCTGTTACCTCTTCTTCCTCTTTCAAGTTTCCTGGTAACATTAGACTTAAAAGATGCTTATCATCACATCCCTATTCATCTAATTTCACTTATAGCTCATTGCAAGCTACAGGGTGTCCATATTTTTCCATATTTGGACAAGTTGCTTATTTTGCAGAGTATTTTTCAAAATCTCAGGTGTCTCTCTCTTGCGTGAGAGATCTATGGGATTTCAAGAGAACAATCAAAACCTTATATTGACACCATCAAACAGGATTGTGTTCCTGGGATGTCAGCTAGACATCTCAGTTAAAATAGCTTTTTTTCTACAGGAAAAAAAATAGATTTTTATATAGATCTATTTCTAATGTTTTCTCCTCAGACTTCTGTTACTGTGAGGGAATACCTCAGAATTTTGGGTCTCATGGCATCTATGATTCTCATGATACCCCTGGCAAGATTGTTCATGAGAAAACTACAGTGGTATCTGAAATCCCTTCCGTCCCAGCATCAACACCCTTTATCTTTTCAGATACTAGTATTGAGGTTTGTCAAAAGAGAAGGTGTTCGGTGGAGACAACAAATTTTCTTAAATACAGGTCTCTCCTTCTCCATCAGTGCTCCAAAGCAGTTAGTCGTCTCAGACGCTTTGGACGTTCCTTGGGGAGCAGTTTCGGGTTGGATAATAGTGCGGGGGGTGTGGGACACCATAGACAGATGCAAGCACATAAATATCAAGAAAATGCTTGCCCTAATCAAGGCACTCAAGTCTCCCAACCATTTTTGTTCCCTGGGACCTCTTCAAGTGATTACAGATAGTACCACAGTCATGTGGTACATCGTCAGATAAGGGGAAACCAGGTCATAACCCCTTGCAGACTAGCCAAGTTAGCTTGAGATATAGCTTCACAGCACAGTTTGAGTGTACATGCATCCTACATTCCATTAGAGCAAAATTGTATGGCAGGTAACCTGATCAGACCAGGGCAGAACTTCACGAATGAAAACTAGGTCAGGGGGTCTTCCAAGATTTGATCCATCTGTTGGGAGTTTCTCAAGTAGACCTCTTTGCCTCCTTTTTGAACAATCAATGGCAAAATTCTGTTCCAGGACTCCATGAAAGAAGGCCTGGAAGACAGATGCCTTTTTTTCTTTGGACAGGAATGTTCCTGTATGCCTTTCTATCCTTTCCACTAATATCCAGGGTACTTCTGAAAATTCAGAAGGAATCTCCCAAGGTCATTGTGGTGGCTTACTTCTGACCCAAGCAACCATAATCCTCCCTTCTTTTGGAAATGGTCAGAGGCAATTACCACAAGCTTTCTCACAGAGTGGCTCTACTCGCACAAAAACAGGGGCACTTGATTCACACTGGCATCAATCATCTTCAGTTGACTGCCTGGATAGCAGCATCTTAATTCTGTTTGGACACCTGTTTTCTGAGGATGTGCAGCAGGTACTAATGTAGGCAAGTAAGCCTTCTACTAGAAAATCATACATTAGCAAGTGGAAAACGTTTTCTAGTTGGTACTAACAACATAACCAGCATCCATTCGGGAGTAGTGTTTCTCTGGTTTTACAGTATTTGTGTCAGTTACTGTCCTATGGCCTTTCATATTCCTCTATAAAGGTTCATTTATTGGTCATTTCAGTATGTCTGCCCATAGATCCTCCTCTTTCAAGGCAAACTCATGTCAAAATGTCCTTGAAAGGGGGTTTGCATAAGAGACCTCAAAGAAAACCAGTGTCCCTTCCTTGGGATCTCAGTTGTTTGCTAGAGAAGCTAACAGTTGCTCCATTTCAACCAGTTAATGTGGCTGACTTGAGATTCTTAACATGAAAAACAGTTTTACTGATTGCTCTCACAGGTGTATTTATTTATTTATTTATTTATTTATTATAAATAAATAAATAAAAAATAAAAAAAACTGTTTTACTGATTGCTCTGACAGGTGTATATCAAATCATCAAAGGTTAAACTCTGCAAACCTCTGTTCATTGAACTGACAACAGTGAACATTCACTTAAGCGAACGTTCACATCAGCGAATTTCTAAAACAGGGAATGGAATTAGTTGGCCATCATCTGGAAATTTGCCCTTTTCCCCACTGTTGTGCGATCTCAGAGATGGTACATATTGGTAGTGGGGGTGTGGGTGGCATAGCTCCCCTGGGTTGGTTTGGCATATTGCAGTTTGTGACTGTTACAGTGTTGGTCAACTACTTCCCTTCCCTGTTTTAGAAATTCACTGATGTGAACATTTGCTTAAGTGAACGCTCGTTGTTGTCGGTTCAGCCAATGGAGATTCACGGAGTTGAACCTTTGATGATATGATAGAGACCCGCTCTGACCTCTGCAAGAAGGATATCTTGAGTTGCAAGCTTTTATGGTGAGTCAGTCCTAACTCATTTTTCATAGAGACAGGGTTTCTTTGAGAAATAATCCTTCTTTTATGCCTAAAGTGCTATCTGACTGTACTTTAAGCAAAACTATCTCCCAGTTTTTTTCCCTAAACCTGAAAAGGAGGGAGAAAGCATTCTCCATACATTGGATGCCTACAGACAGCTCAGGTACAATCTTGACCGAACTATATCTTTCAGATCTTCAAAACAATTGCTCATTTCTTGTGGAAGTAAGAAGAAGGGGCAACCAGTGTCAAAACAAACTTTTCCAAACTGTTGTCTAAGGCTATTACCTTTTGTTATACTCGCCACATAAAAACTATTCCAGGTAGGGTCATAGCCGACTTTAACACGGTCTTGGCTTCATCTATGGCTTTTTGGAAAGGGTTGAATTCTAGAGGTATTCTAGAAGTTGCAGTTTGTCCTCTGTACATACTTTTACAAAGTTCAATAAGCTTGATGCCTTGTCTAGGTGTAGATCAGGCTTTGCTAGGACTGGGTTCCATGACCTTTCGCCTTCCACCTTCTGAATTTAGTAAGCTTGGGTAATCTACCCATATAGTTAAGGCTACTACAGCAGTGATCAGTATGATGAACATAGTACAGTTGTGTATGTAAACTTACCATAACAGTAGATGTTTGGATTATCACTGCTGAAGTAGCTACTCCCCCCTCCATCACCTTTGTATTTGATGTGCTGTTTATGCCAGGGTGTGGGCATTTATTTTTTATTTCATTTTTTTGTAATTCTCTTTTTCTGAACTAAGCCTCCCTCTGTCTGTTGGCACGAAAGCTTTGAAGGGCTTGGCACCCAATCCTGTCTTTGTAGTAACTCAGCTTGAGTTGACAGTGCATATGGAAGGTGCCCTGAAGCTTTGGAAGCTGGACAGCTGTTCTGTCCTATGCAGGATATAATCAATATAGCTAAGGCTACTGCAACAGTGATCGTTCGAGTATCTACTGTTATTGTAAGTTTACTTACACAACTGTACTTTTCTAATCCATGCAAAAGAATTACAGTCACCATTTACTCCTGAAGAATTAGGAATCTTGACACTTAATATTAAAAATAATATGGACTGACTCAGTTTAATTTTAGGAAGGTTTGTAGTTAGTGTTTGCTTTTGTGGGTATATTTCCTAATCTGTTTTTTTAACTAATCAGCAGTTGATTCTCTAAAGCTGCTGATGATTCACTTTATTGATTTAGGCAGTTTAAGAATTTCAGTCAAGTTCATTGTGAGACCACAGACACGTATTGTAGTTGTAATGGTTTTCACGTAGTTTATTATCTGAAGAGCACTAACACAAACTGATACTGAGATATTTACCATGTCAAACTCAGTGAAATAAAACAAAAAGCTGAAAACAGTCGATGGTGCTGATTAGTAATGACAATTTTATTAACTACATAAAGTAAAAGCTTGTCCAGGAGTCTATATCTTTTCTTATTTTTAAATAAAGATGTCAGAGACGCATCAAAATGCAACAATTCAAGTTAAAATTAACCATATGCATTTTCTTACATACGTTAATTTGTATTGAGTTTAAATAATCTGCCTAAATGATTTTAGATGCATGTTGACTGTATAGTTACAACAATATACACTTTCCTACATGCATTTGCATTACCTGTTTACTTCATATGTGAAGTATTAAAAAAGGTAGTTAATTACCTTGGCATTTAGCAGTACACTTCTTCCTTAAAATGTGGTAAACCACATATTTTTAAAATATATTTTGTTGCAGTATCTCCTATTAACTCTTATGGCAGGTTGTGAGAAAGTGAGCTTTGAATTATTTGAGGAACTGTCATAGTTGTCCAGTGCATTCTAAGCTTTAATGACTAATTATTATTAATTTTGTTGCTAGGTTTTTGACGCCATCATGAATTTCAAGAAGGAAGAAACAGCTAAGCTGATCGATAAACTAGATATCAAGCTTGATACAGAAGACAAGGAAAAAGAAGGCAAACCACTCCTTAAGGTTGGTTGAAGGGATACTGGAAAAAAGGTTCTCGACAGTCCCAGAGCATTCTGAATTTTTGTCAGTGGAGGTCTTTACTTCAGCACTGCATGCATCTGCCTTTGCCAAGCCAACCTGCTGTCATTATCTTACTTGACTATTTCCTACATGCTCTATAACCTAGTAATTTACCTTTTAAGGATATCACACAGTTGTTGATGGTGAATGAAAGCAAACTGAAACAGAGTTCTTTATTCTATGTGATAATGTTGAAGCATT
This sequence comes from Protopterus annectens, assembly GCF_019279795.1. Taxonomy (NCBI): domain Eukaryota; kingdom Metazoa; phylum Chordata; order Ceratodontiformes; family Protopteridae; genus Protopterus; species Protopterus annectens. Next base: position 1,350,249,456 of record NC_056726.1, read on the forward strand.
ATTTTCTACACTGAGCTTATATAAGGAAAAAGGGGTATTTGTGTAGTGAAGTGAGATAGAGGAAGGCAGCATCTTCTAACACATTCCTTGAATTACTGTTTTCAGAAAAACTCCATGCCTCGACAGGTTTATTCATGGTTCAGGACTATTTAAATTCGTAGAGATGCAGGTATTTAATACCAGTATTCTATATGGTAAAAACTAATGTTTTGTACAGTGGCACAGAGATAAGCACTGCAGTGCTAAAATGTTTGTTCAGCTGCAAACTTCTTATCGGGCATCTTTTACAGTGTAAGAAAGCCTGCAGCTGTAACATTTTTAAAACACTTTTATTGAATTTTCGCATGTGACATGGGCACATTTACATTTATATAAAAGCAATCAAATGGTATTAATAAGCTTATGTTTACAAACATTATACTTCACATATATTGCTATATATCATATAACCTAAGCAACATTACATAAATTATTCAATTCCTCGCCCTTTTTTAAACAAGAAACATCTTTATTGAACCATCACTTGCGACATAGGCAGTCATACATTTATAGAGATGAAAACAATCCACTCCGATAAAATCCTAGTTGCAAGCATTTTACATCCCAAAACATACTGAAACATTCACAGTTGCAAATATTGTACATCATTTATAATCCACCGAATCATTTTCAGTCAGTCATTACATATGTCATTGACGTCCTACCTTCTTTTAAACCTCATTTCTCCCCTGTATGTATTGTACCCACAATTCCCATTTTTCTATGTAGTTTGCTGCTACCCTTTTGTAAAGATTTCAATTCCAGTTGTTTTATCTCTGTTACTATACTCACTACTTTTATAGATTCATAGATTCTTACTAAGTTAACTGCCCTTGCGAGCCATTTTAAGCTTAGTCAGTTATCCCTTGTGAGACTCAAACCCTGCACCTTGTGTTTGTAAGGCAAACACCTTAACCATTAGGCCACCCTCCCAACCCACTTCTTTATATTTCTACACTAATATACTTCTAGTATAGTTGATTTAGATTTTGATTTCCATTTTCTAGTAATTGCATTTTTTGGCAGCCACCATAATAAGACAAGGAAAGGCCTTACCATATCTAGACAATTCCAATTCGGTAGCATAACTCAGAAAAATCATCTCCCTCGTCACACCAATCTGCCCACCCAGCATCTCTGACAGTACATCTGGCAGAGAGTCCTTAAAGTCTGCCAACTCACTGCACAACCAGAAAATATGTTCCCAGTTACCTTTCTTCAGATCACACCTCCAACATTTGCTATCTACCTGATGAAAATTTCTCTAAAGTCTACTTGGGGTATAAAAATATCTATGTAAACATTTCCAAGCAAAAATCCTAAATCTTCTAGATTTTATTGCATATTTGGGAATCATACATATATCCTCCTGTTGTTTCTTTATGAATTGCTTATCCAATCTCTTCCCAATCCTTTCTTACCTCCTGTGATTGATTCTTATAGTTATCATACAATATTTTTTATGCTCTACTAATTATTCCTTTTTTAATGTTGTAATCTGTTCCAGAGTCTACTAAAAACTCTACCAGTGTTGGTGTTTCGTTTAGGACCTCCTACTTCTTTCTCTTTGTCTATACTCTGATATCATTCCCTGATAGGGAAGGCAGTCTCATATCTGCAGTCCAAATAAATTCTTAGCATCTTTCCATTCTATCATCTTTCCCTCTCTAGTTATTTGCTCCCAATACCTTGGTTTCTTTACCAGTTTTCTCCAATAAATTCCAGCCCCCTCATACCTATTGTCTATATCCCTAACTGCGGTCATCCCTTTCAGTAGAATCTCCTTTCTCCATTCCATTATTGGCTTAGTTCTTAGTATACTTTCTGTTAATTTATAGATATAATATTCTGTATTGTTGTTATTCTCCTTAAAGGCCTACATCCAGAATCCCAGTCTCCCCTTGTTCCTTGAGTTCCCCCCGTTTCATCGTCATCTCTTTCCACTTTGAATTATAGTTTTCTGCTTGTGCTAAGTATAGGAGCCTTAACTGTGTAGCTCTGAAATATCCCTTCAAATTGGGTAATCCCAATCTTCCCTGTTCTACTGGAACAACTTATCACACTTGACTCTTTCCATCTTCCCCTCCCAGATAAAGTCCTTCAGCTCTTTATTAATTGGTATCCACAACTTCTCCTCTGGCTGATAGAAATATGCCTGACCTGTGTATAAGACTAATTGGACTAAAAACATTTTAACTGCTTGTATCTTACTGTCCATATTCATATAACAAAGCTTCCATTTTCTCAGTTTTTGTATTACCTTTTGTTTAGCGTTTTCCCACATTTCCCTAGCTGCAACACCAGAATAATTTTTAATTCATACTCTTAAATACTTAATTTTATCATGTCCCCATAAATATGGATATTGCTGAACCAATTCATATGTGGGTACATAATTTACCGCTCTTGCCTTTTTTTAGCTTCATTAGTTTTGTATCCCGAAAAGATTTGAAACTGTCTCAAAAGGTTCCACAACACTGTAATGTCTCTTTCTGGTTTTGTTGGGTATAAAATAATGTCATGTGCAAATAGAGCCAGCTTTCCTTGACCACCATACCAATTATATCCTTGAATTTCTGAGTCCCTTATTTTCTTTGCCAGTGATTCTACATATAATGCAAATAACAAACGGGAAAGAGGACACCCCTTCCTAGTTCCTCTGCCCAAGTAGACATTATCAGAAAGGATCCCGCCCACTTTAATTTTCACCTCCGATCCCTCATGTATCCTCCTAATCAGCCTTATAATTTTTTCAAGCCTGCAGCTGGCACATTCAGCTTAGTTTGGGATATGTGGCAGAGATGTCTTGGCCGTTCTAGTTAGTTAAGTTCACTGTAAGATTTTTTAAAACAACAACCTGGTCCATGGCAGAGAAGCAAGCTGTCAAATCACACCACTCTGATCCAAGTTCAGGAAGATGCATCACCAAAATGAATGATTCGGGGGAGAATGGTAAAATGGGCTGAGACTTGAGTTGCTTACTTGAATGGAAGGATAAAGCAGAACTTATGCTATCAACAGCTGTTTGCAGAGGCTGGTTAATATGACTGGTAGGTAGAGAAGACACGTATGGCACAGACATTTTCTTTAGGTGGGTGCCTCTGCAGCAACAAACGTCACTACTATGGTGCCATTATAACATGAGAGAGGGATTGGAGGAAGATGGATGGCCATGGCCTGAGGATGATTGACCTCCAAACGGCTTCTTCCACCCTATTCCAGCTAACTAATGTAGAACCATGGACGAGCATGTGTTTGTTGTAATGGTGGGGTGGTTGTCTATTCATGGTACTGTAATAGTATCAGAGTGTTCTCTATGCATTGCAGAATAATAAATCACTTTGTAGTTGAAATTTCAGAATATGGGATGAGACACTGTATGGGCAAGGGGATCACAGTAAGATTATAAACTGATTACCATGTTTCTTGATGATGATGTTTTGTGGTGTTGTAGTGTTTATTGGTTCAGTTGTTCTGTCCCTGGGTCATTGGCTTTATCACAGAATCTGTTTTTTTTTTTTTTTTTTTTTTTTTACCAGAGATGGAAAGTATATACATATGTATAGGAATTTTTTGTTGTATTTCTGCAGGAGATGGATTACAAATAGTGTTATGCAAGACATTGCCTTGGGTTGATGTTTTGATTGTAGCTTGCTTCCGATGCTTCTGTTTTTATTTGTATCCTTCCTTGTTGACCTGTTTATAAACCCACTTCTCACAAATCCAGGGTCCAGGATTAAGTTCTTACCTGTGGTTGCTGTCTTTCTGGAGTTTATATGCAAATTTTTCATGTGTAATTCAGTTTTCTCTCCACCCAATCACATGCTAGCTGAATTGCCTAGTCTGAACCATCCATATATGTACTGCAAACTGCACTTGTCTTTCCCCTTTAGCTTGGTCATGACTGAAAAAGAAAAATGTCTGAAATGGGACCAGTTCATTTGTCTGGTTAACATTTAAACATTAAAATTACAGGTACCACTACTAGTTTTCCTGAAGGAAGTTTTATAGACTGTCAAGATTAAGACACCATCACTGGGGAAGGCTCAGAGTCTTGCTTTACCATGATGCAGCAGGCAAGAAGTGCTTTGTATTAAATGTCTACCCATTGCCTAGACATGAACATGTCTAACTAAAGTATGTTTTTACATGCATACTGTTCACCACACACACAGACCTTTTTTGCTAAGGCACCTGAAACCTCTCCAAATGTCAAAGACCTCTTAAGCCATCAAACTGCAACACCTACCCTCAGCAATCACTAAAGCACACATCAGAAGTATACGCCCCCCACCTAATGATCCCCCAAGAACAAAGCTAATAAGGCAAGCAAACACTTTACCTAGTATTCTTGTCATAGGCGATTCTGTTGTATGACACACACATACTCCTTTCACGAGGCTGGAAAAAGAGAAAATAACAGTTAGTTACCTATCTGGAGCTATGATCTGCAGTATTATGCATGAAATTATGTCACTCCATCACAGATATCAGTATGATTCTATCGTAGTTCATGTGGATGTAAATGACCTGAGGCGTACCCTATACGAAAAGAGACATTATAGATCTCTCTCTCTCTGAATATGTGTCAGAGATAGATACTTGCCTTTCTTCCTAAATAGCCTAAAACATGACCCAGCAGGACCACTTGGCTGTTGTTCAACTACACTCTCAAAAACAGCTGTGCACCAGGTGAATGGAGGTCCACAATAGTCATCCCATCCCTATTCATAAAGGTGGACCATCACCTGATCCCACGAACTACAGACCCATCAGTCTGACAAGTCTAATATGCACAGCCATGAAATGAATTATCATGAAGATGATTAACAAGGACATTGGCAACCTACAGACACTGGACCCGTCCCAGTTTGGCTTTGTTAAGGGAAGATCTTGGCTACTTATCCTGGTAAATGTCTTCAAGAGGGTCAGCAGGGCTATAGATGTGGGGAAAATTGTGCATATCACCCACCTCGATCTGGCCAAGGCATTCAATATAATACTCGACTCTAGTATCATTGACAAACTCTAAGAACTAGGCATAAATCTCTACATAACTTGCTGGATTGACTGCTGGTTCACAGACAAGACCCAAGAAGTCAGGATCAGTGAGACCACCTCCACCGATATACTGGTCAGCAGTGGAGTACCACAAGGCTCAGTGTTGGGCCCACTTCTGTTTGATATTTACTTCTGAGAAGTCAAGGCTAATGTCAAAGTCATCTGGCTTACCAAGTTTGCAGATGACTGTAATAGGGAGCTGTTGTGGATTCCCCCTTGATGCCAACATCTCGCAAGAGGGTCTAACATAAACAAATGACTTGTGGAAAAGACACAAAATCAATGCAAAGAAATGCACTATAGCGCCGTTTGGGAAATTATCCAGCCAAGCTAATTAGTTCATTGATAAAACACCCATAAAAATTTACCAGATAGTTAGGGATCTGGGAACATATATAAACAATAATCCTGCCTTTGACCAACATGTAGCCAAGATAGTAAGAAAAGCATTCTGTTGCCCAACTCATAAGCAAGGGTATGGTATCCAGGTCCAAGGAAGTTATAGTACCACTCTACACAGCCCTCTGAGTACAGTACATCTTTTGGCATGTTCCTAACCAGGCACTTGCAACAGCTGGAATGCCCTGAAAATGTCCTCACCAGGGGAATCCAAGGTATGAATACCCTGTCCTACACAGATCGCCTTAAGGTCCTATCTCTGTACTCAGTCTGTTACAGGTTACTGAAAGGTAATCTATTCTAGCATGTAAGGCATCCTCAGATCCAGCTCTGATGGATCTCTTGCACATCTATAAGATAAACAGCACCAGAAACACTAGATCCAAGGACCTGAACTTTGTCTGCAACATAAATATAACCTGCTGGAGGGACCAATATGTGTCTTAAAGGATCCCTGTCCCTTAAGTTCCCAATCTACTTGAATCAGTGTTCATCCCTGACTGTATTCAAAAGAAACCTTGATCATTGCTGGGGAATCGCAAATTCACCCCTGGCCCCAGAGGTTGACAGTGAGTAAATTAATCCCCAACTAGCATATCCTCCCCACATAACCTTTACTACCGCTTTACTAATATACCCCACTATATAGGTGTCCTATATCTGTTTCTTGAAAAGACCCTGGTAAGCGTTAGCATAGTATAAACCTATGAACCTATGAATAGGCACTGCTGTCAACATTCCTACACCATGCTTCTGTGCATGTGACGTTAGAAGATACACTAATGCTCTTTGTTTGGCAACCTGACTGGGCTAACGACCTGCTCATTGCCTATCAGGGAGTAGTCATTCTGATACTAATTCCATAGCCTATTTGTGAGACAGAAGACTGGCTCTCAGACACTTAGTCTTGCTCCATCCTTATCCAGACCTCAGGCATCAGAATAGTAGCCAAAACCTGGCAGCTTGTATTGTCAGTGGATTGTGATTTAACTTCTCTGGCTGTGTGGCACTGTCATTTCTGCTCTATTTGTTGAATGTATGTTTGATGCCTTTTATTAAATATTGCCAGGGCAGTAGAAGCTCACAATAGTTATTTGTAAATTTCAGTGTCATGAAAAGATGACTGTGGATTTTTCTAACTAGAAGTCTTAAATGAGACTTAAATGAGGGTGAAGAGCAGTAACAGTGGTTTCAGTTCAGAGTGGTGAAATGTAAAAATAAAACATATATTTGCATCCCTGTAAACTGCATGAGAAATCTCAGGCATTTTATTTTGACTTGTTTTTTAGGCTGTTATGCGCCGCTGGCTGCCTGCTGGAGATGCCCTGCTACAGATGATCACTATTCACTTACCATCACCTGTAACAGCCCAGAAATACCGCTGCGAGCTTCTGTATGAGGGACCTCCTGATGATGAAGCTGCTTTAGGTAAGAAAAAAAATGCTGTAACAATATTTTTATTTGTAGCTTACTTGCCAACAAAAGTCTCATTGAGTATATTGTTACTTTTATGATTCTGTCTTGCCTCTTTCCGTTGCTCAATTTCATTGATTTATTGGGAAGGTATGTTTTGTATGAGTAACACAGTATGTGTAAGGTGTTGCAAAGAGGGCAGCAGCCCTAACAACAAGGTGTTAGGGGATGCTATCAGCAGTTGCCAGTGGAGCTTTATTACAGTACTGGCATTCAGAAATGAAACCATTTGCTGCAATGTACATTTGTATTTGCAGCAAGTGGTTTGCTACAGTTTATAACACCCCCCCTTTTTTAAGAGAGAGGTGAGGAGTACAGATCAGGGAGAATGGATAGGGGAGGCATATTGGGCATTGGAGAACAGACTTTTTTTGCTCCGTAACTTATTTACTTAAGAGTTGCGGAAGGATGAATGCACAAATCAAGGAGATAGGACCTAGGAAAGAGCACCAGATTGGGAAATGGAGACCAGACCTTTTTTGGGGGCACTAGATGAGCAACCTGTGGCTCCGCAGTAAACAGTTGTGAAAGAAAAACATGGTAGTATCTCTGTAAATTCAGTACATACTCAAACCAATGCATGAGGCTGTGGATTGTAGAATACTTGTTGCAAAATAATATGCTGCATTATGTTGCAATTTTGGTGCTTCAGAGCATTCAGGAGCAGTATTTTGGTATCCATTGAGGGAACTAGTCTTTCCGAATAACTACTGCTAAAATACACAATATACAATATACAGTGTTATCTAAATCCAGTAATACCGTTGGTGACTCTCTGTACTCCAGCTATGTCTCTAGAATGTGGAATGCTATCCCTCAAACTATCACAGTGGAAGCCATACCGCTCAAACTGAAAACATCAAAAATCTGGACAAAGACCCATGAAAAATAGGTACAAATCTGTATGCTGATTAACATAACATTTGCATACATAATTGTGTAACCCCATCCTCTCCAGTGGAATTGTGGGATACCAACTTTCAAACGCAAACTGAAGAACAGACAACCAGAATATGGGCCCAGAGTCTCCCTGCAGCCATCCAGTGTCCCATTACTTAGCTATTTCACCGCATTTACCATAAACACTGTAATGTGCATACTGCTTTACTTCTACAATGGTTATTTGGATTTCATTTAAAACTTTTAGTTTACATTTTATAGCACAAACACTAATAGACACCTACTAAACAAAGCAATACAGTCTCACAATGAAAACAGATTTAGCATTAAAACATCTCTGCCCTTGAAACTCACATAATTGAAACAGCACTGAAACCCACATTCAAAGAAAATGCACGTGGCCAGTGGTGGATAAAGATTACCTTTGGGCTGTTCAAATCATAGGCCCCTTGCACACGAAACATACATGTGTTTTTTGATACACCTTCCTGACTGTATTAAATTATATTCCTTTTATAATACAGCACATTTGTTAGAGCTGCATTTTAAATGTATTGTTTTGAACATTTTACAAAACTGCCCAGTTCACAACATTTCCATCATAAAAGTCTACTCAATTGTCTACAATTCACCACTATCAGTAAATATGCACAATCCCTGCAGAAGTAAAAGTCATCTAAATAATTCCACATTAAAGAGATTTGTAACTAATGAAGAGGTTGCTGCTAGCAAACAACTTTATATCTCATTGTTTCATCTACAAGTCCTTGCTGCCCTTGAAGAATAAATTGCCTATGTTACATTTAAAAAATATAAGCTAGTAATATTTCACTAGGGAATGGATGGCAAACTGATAACAGGTTCATAGTTACTAGGTATCTCTGCCAAAGAAGGACATTCTCAGGACTGCATCATCCACCCACTTTAAAAGTACAATACAGTACAGTATCAGCAATCCATCGACATACTCTGGGAGTAGAACCCACAGCCTTCTGCAGCAAAAGCAAGTATACTACCTGTTGTGCTACTAACAATGCAAGTAAACTTTGCATAAGCAGCACTAATCTTCTCTTTGCCTGAAGAACTGTGCAGCACAAGAAATCAGGAAAAAGCCAACTATATTGGGGGGGGGGACAAAGGCCCCAAACTGGGGACACATTTTAAACCTTGCTTGTATAATCTTAGAATGTTGCTAGAATAAAATGTGTTACCATGTGTTCCCTGAAAGTTAGGAAGATTGAAACTTAAATGGGTATCATTATTTAGTGAATTCAATTCTCAATGATTTGCCAGAAAACCACAAATTGTATTTTTATTTAACATTTGTTTACCAGGAAAGTCCGACTTGGAAGGAAGACAATTTTCAGCTCCAGAGCACCCAGAAGAAACCCATACAAACACAGGGAGGACATGCAGACTCCACACAGATGGCACTTCAGCTGAGAATCAGAACCAGAGAACCTCTTGCTGTGAGGCAGCAACACTACCACTGCACCATTACACCATCTGAATTTTAAGAGGAACAGACCAAAAGTATGAGCCAAACATTCCAGACATTCTGTGAAAATTTGTTCAATTGAGAGCTACAACTCCTTCAGTCAGAAGTGGTGGTATGGGTAGAGAACTCAGGCTCTTGTTCCTTGTACCTAAGGTACAGGGTTTGAGCCTGAGTAACCCTAACCACCAGGTATACCTAACTGGGGCATTACCATGAGAACCCAATGTCCAAACCACTTTATTATACTCTGACGTCGCCTTCAAGGAGTAAAAACAATTGCACAATATACTTGCCTCTATATACACACTAATTGAGACCAATTACAATCAATTAAAAAATACTGACATCAATTAATGAATAAAAAAATTCCAATTAAATTCTAAATTCAGTCCCTTTGGGACTAGTGTGTTAAGTTTCAAAATGTAGAGGTACTCTTTAAACAATAATACATTTTTTATATTCAAAATTCCATACTGAGTGTCTTCTATTCTGTTTAATATTGTGGCTTGTATCCCTACCGACTCCCCTCCATTATTTCTACTGAAATGTTCTGCCACAGAACTTTCTTTTTTATTTTTGCAATGTCCCTAATATGTTACCTTAACCTCACTTTAAAAGACCTCTTACTTTCCCCCACATAAAATTTATTGCATGGACATTTAAGGGCATAAATTATGCCCTCAGTTTCAGAATTATAACACCCTTTCACATTAAAATTTACACCATTTATCTTATTAGAACTCAAAACCACATATTCACATATTTTGCACTTTCCACATGGTTTGGTTCCATATTCTAAAGGAATTTCTGCAAAATTGATAGGGGGACTTACAAACTTGCTTCTAACCAAAAAATTATTAGCATTCCTTCCCATTTTATAGGATATTTTTGGCACATCATTTATCCATAAAGAAAAATCTTTCAAGGAAGTTAAAACTCTCAGTAATATTTAACCAAATCAACTATTTTTAAACTCAGCTATAGGTTGTAACAAAATAAATATCTTCCTTCCCATTCTTAATATAACTTCTATACTTATCTCTATATTTATTTTTTGTTTCCCATTAACATATTGATCAATAAACCTAACCCAACATTTATCCAATAATTCACTATCATGTCCTTGAAATCTGAACATGTGAACGGTTTTTACCACTTCCTCAAAAAAAAATCCAGTTAATTTTTACATAGCCTGTATAGACGTATACATTCCCCATATGGTAAGGCCTGAAGTGTATGAGGTGGATGACAACTTTCTGCTCTTAAATACGAATTACCACCTTCAAATTTCTGATGTACAGATGTTCTATTACTATTCCCATTGGTAATATCCAACATTACATCTAAATATGACACTTTTTTGTCTATCTTTAACCCATCAAATTTCAAATGGAATGTGTTCCTTTATAATCCATCCACAAATTGTCTAACCTCATTCTCCACATCTTCACATAGGAAGATAAGATCATCTATAAACCTAAAGTATCACTTAACATATTGTAGATATATCATCATCATCATCCCCTTTTTCCCCTTTACATGGGGTCGGGGTATCGTATTAACTGTCACCAACTCTCTCGATTCAGTGCCACTCTCCTGCCTTCTTCAACACTCATGCCTGACTGTCGCAGATCTTCTTTCACACAATCCATCCACCTCTTTGCTGGACGCCCTCGCTTCCTCTTACCTTCTTCCTGTCTGTCCCAAATCTCCCTCACCAGATTGTCTTCTGCTTTTCTACACATGTGCCCATACCATCGTAATCTGTTTTCTTTGATCTTTTCTGCAATTGGAGCTACTTTGGCTTCTGCTCTTATGTCCTCATTTCTTCACCTGTCCCAAGTGTGCATCCTACCACCTTTCGCAGGCACTTCATTTCCATCACCTCTAGCTTCTTCAACTGTTCTGCCTTTACTGCCCAGGTTTCTGTACCATACAGTAGTACTGGTCGCACCACTGTCTTGTACACCTTACTTTTCAGCTTCTTTGGCATTCTTCTGTCATATACTACACCTGATACTCTATGCCAGTTGGCTGCAGCCCCTCTGATTCTAGCTTTGACCTCTTCATTCAGACAACCCTTCTCCTCAACCACCCCTCCCAGATACTTGAAGCTGTTTACCTGTTCCACTATCTTCCCATCTATCTCTATTCTCAGCTTCTTCTGATTTTCCCAATCTGCTGCCATTACCACTGTCTTATCTGTGCTTAGTTTTATCCCATGTGCCTTCAGAATTGCATTCCATTCTCCTATCCTTTGCTGAAGTTCTAGATCAGAGTCTGCCTGCACTGCCACATCGTCTGCATACAGCAGCTTTGTTGCTCTGACCCCTCCAACCTGTTTGCTGATGTAGTCCATTACCAGTATGAACAGCAGTGGGCTCAGAGCTGAACCCTGGTGTACACCCACTCCCACTGGGAACCCCTCAGTGAGGCCAAACATTGTTCGTACTTGAGTCACTGGGTCCTTGTACATAGCCTGTACTAATTCTACCAATGTTTCTGGGACTTCAAACCACCGCAGTACTGCCCAGATCAGCTTTCTTGGGACCTTGTCATATGCTTTCTCCAAGTCTAGGAAAGCCCAGTTTGACTCTCTCCTCTTCTATAGTTTCTTCTCAAGTATCTGTCTCAATGCAAACATTGGGTCAATTGTGCTTCATCCTGATCTGAATCCGAACTGTTCATCTCCCATCTTACATTCTACTATTCTGCGTATCCATTTATCAATCACCCTCTCCAGAACTTTCATCCAATGTGGTAGGAGTTTGATGCCTCTGTACTGTCCACATTTGTGGATGTCCCCTTTGTTCTTGTACACTGGCATGAGTATGCTTATTCTCCAGTCATCTGGAATACGCCTTTCCCTCCACACTGCAATTAGTACCCTCAGGTGCCATTTCTCCCCTAGCTCACCCAGCATCTTTATCATATCTGCTGTGACCTCATCTGAGCCTGCTGCTTTCCCTGACTTCATTTTCCTTAGTGCTGCTCTTACTTCCTCTAAGCTGGGCTCCTCTTCTACTCTCATTGTAGGCTGTTTCTGGGGCAGTACCGCTTCTGTGGGGTTTTCTTCATTCAGAAGCTGCTGGAAATACACCTTCCATCTGCCTTTGATGTCCTGTGGGCTGGTAAGCAGGTTGTTGCTGGAATCCCTTATGAAAGGTGTCTGACTATCTTCTTTATCTTTCTGTCGTTGCCTTGCAACCTGGTATAGTAGAATATATATATATATATATATATATATATATATATATATATTCTACCTCAAATAGGCCCATACTCAGATTTGCATAAGCAAGGGCAAATGCTGCACCCATTGCTGTTCCTTGCTTCTGATGGAACAACATCCCATCAAATTCAAAAAAATTATTTAACAGACAAAAATGCACTAGTTCAATAACATATTCTGGCATTGGGCTACTGCCCAAAAAATCTAAGAGCTTCTATCCCAAAGGAATGTTGGATGCTGGTATACAAACTTTTTACGTCCAGGGTCACCCAATACATATTTTATTTCCACTGGATGCCCCTCACTTTCTGCAAAAAGTCAAAGACACTTTGGGTAATAGATGAAAAATGTAATAGCTTTTATAAAGGAAATATTCCCTTCCTTAAACTATCGGACTGCCTAGGGGTTCATTAAATTCTTGTGCATTTTTGGCAAACAGTAAAATTGGGCCATTTTGCAACCATCTACACTAAACTTCTTTTTCACATCTTCATGTGTAAAATAGCCAAGCCTTACCCGCTTATACAATAATTCATTTTATCTATTGCTGCATTATAAGCAGAAAATTTCACTCTCTCATATATGTTCTCATCACTCAAATGTTCATTACACATATTTACATAGTGAGAATAATGCATTACAACCAATTTGTTTCCTTTGTCAAGCCAGCTTGTCAAGTATCAACTAGAAACACACACACACACACACACACACCAGCTTGTCAAATATCAACTAGACACACCCCGGCTTGTCAAATATCAACTAGACACACACACCCCAGCTTGTCAGATATCAACTAGACACACACACACACACACACACACACACACACACACACACACACACACACACACACACACACACACACACACACATACACGCACACACACACACGCACACACACACACACACACATCTTGTCAAATATCAACTAAACACACACACACCCCAGCTTATCAAATATCACCTAGTAAGAAGAACCAGTAATTCAAATGCTCACGGCAGGAAACTGTTCAGACACAGTGTCAATGCACTTCAACCAGTAATTCAAATGCTCATGGCAGTAACCCAGTAATTGAAATACAGCAGCACCTAAACACACACTGCAGCAGCAGCAACTTCTCAGATATCAACTAGTAAGACACACACACACACACACACACACACACACACACACACACACACACACAGACTGCAACAGCAACTTGTCAAATATCAAGTAGTAAGAAGCGGCAGGAAACTGCTCACACACAGTGTCAATGAACTTCAACCAGTAATTAAAATGCTTGCGGCAGTAATCTGGTAATTGAAATGCAGCAGCTGCTAAAAGTGTTACTTGTCCTCCGTACCCTAAAATTGTTGAGTTTACTTGTCCTCCTTACCTGGAGTGGCTGGGGAAATGCTTGCATGCTGTTTACTGCTGCTGGCTGGCCAGAAACAAAGTACAGTGAATCCTTCGCTGACCATCATATTGAACTGTACTATTTTTTTTACCTCCCTCATCTTCTCTCCCCCTCTTACACCAAAGACAAAATCTACCTATTCCTTTTCCCTCCTATAGATACATAATTCTTTCATTCTCTATACTATGTACGCCATATCAGCACAGTGCGATGACAATATTGACTTCCTCAACAAACTAAACACCTTCTTCAACAGGTTTGAGGAAAGAAATAACATAACTGCGATGAAAGCCCCTATCAGTCAAGGGGATGAATGCTACATCTCAACCCTACTGATGTTTGAAGAACTCTACACAGGGTTAACCCAAGGAAGGAGGCTGGACCCGACAATATCCTGAGATGGGTACTTAGGGAATGCGCTGACCAGCTGACACATGTTTTTACAGGTATCTACAACATCTCACTAAGTCAAGCTGTTGTACCCAAATGCTTTAAAACTATAACTATAATACCTATACCAAAGAAGTCCACACCGTCGGACCTAAATGACTATCACCCCATAGCAGTGAACTCAATAGAAATGAAGTGCTTTGAGAAGCTGGTCAAGGACCATATAACATCCAGTCTCCCTGCATCTTTAAATCCATTCCAGTTTGCATATGAACAAAATCACTGCACAGAAGATGCTATCTCAGTGGTGCTTCAAGTATCCATGGCCCACCTGGAAAACAAGAATTGTTATGTGTGAACGTTGTTCATAGACTTTAGCTCTGCCTTCAACATAGTGATTCCCCAACACCTAATAAAGAAACTTGACCAACTGGGAATAAACACACCCCTGTGCAATTGGGTAATGGGCTTCCTCACAGACAGGCCTCAGACAGTATGCTTTGAAAATAGCACCTCCGAGAGCATCACTATAAATACGGGGGTTCCTCAGGGCTGTGTACTGAGTTCTCTGTTATTCACCTTGTTGACTCATGACTGCACAGCCAAGTTCAACTTGAACCACATCATCAAGTTTGCAGACATCACAACTGTCATAGGTCTCGTCATTAGTGATGACGAATCAGCCTATAGAGAGAAAATTTATCAACTCATCATCCGGTGTGACAACAACAATCTCTCACTAAACGTGAACAAGACCAAAGAGATTGTCGACTTCAGAAGAAGGGATAAAACACCCTCTCCACTAACAGTCCACAATGACATAGTAGAGGGAGTGGAGAGCACAAAATTCTTGAGGGTACATATCACAGATGAGAAAAAGGTGCTGATGAAGAACAACGAAAACACAAATCCACAGAGAGGTAGAAATACGTAGAATGAAACAACAAGCTCCAAATAGCGTACCATAAATTTATTTGTCCGCTTTCGTCAACAACTTCTTCAGATGACCTTACATGGAGCATTAATACTACTGTCATTGTAAAGAAAGTACAGTAACGCCTTCATTTCCTGCAAAAGATGAGAAAGGCAAAGCTCCCCTCTCCAGTCCTTACTATCTTTTAAGGCGGTACCACAGAGAGTATACTAACCAACAGTCTTGCAACCTGGTACAGCGACTGTTCCACCTCGGACAAAAAGACCCTTCAGAAAGTGGTTAAGGTAGCAGAGAAAATCATTGGAACTGTGCTCCCTGTTATCCAAGAAATACACCTGCTGCGATGTCTCTGTAGGGCCAACATTATTATCAGAGACATTAACCACCCTGCCCATGGACTGTTCGCCTATTTATTTTTTGGTAAACGCTACCACAGTATGAGATGCAAAACAGCCAGATAAAACGAGCATTTTTCCACAGGCCATCAGACTACTAAACTCATACTAACTCAACACTATGCTGAACTCTGAACTCTGTAAAGGCTGTTGGAATTTCCAACAGTAGTATCACATATTCTTGTGCAATAACTTTGGTGCAATAATCCTACTGTGATTCTCTTAATTCATGTTTATATGCAATCCTAAATGTGCAGTAATGATTACTGCGAGGTTCCCCCTTTCTGTGCAATTTTTATGTATAGTTTTTATTTTGATGTATAGTTAACTATGAGTCTAATACAGTAATGTGTGTCATGTCTGTAGTAGCTGTTGTAATACAGATTGTCTATGTGTGAATATGCCTCCACTTTGAGGAGTAACAAAATTTCGTTAAGTGATGCACAAGTTGTATAATCTTATAAAGTTTACTTTGACTTGACTTGACTTTAACTCTTATCTTCTCTTCCACTTTAATTAACGCACCGTACCTTTTCCACTCTCCATCTATTCCGTAACTCCCTACTGTACTTCCTTTTGTTTAACTAATCCTTTTCCCCCGTTTTATTCACCCTTCTCACCACTGTACCTTCTCATAACCTTGTTTTTTCTCATGCTTCCTCATCATGCCTACCCCACACTTTACTTTTAACACCTAACTACCACAACCAATTTCACTTCTTCTCTAACTCTTCCTTCTCCACTCTTTGTCATGTCAGCAAGTCCCATAAAATAAGATCACCTTTAGAGTATCGCTCGCATTATGACATATTTGTAGAATTTTGCCTGTATCGTTGTAAAGGTCTAACTGACGTACAAAAATAGTCTCCCTCTAAATACACTGTGCTGCTGTTAAGTAAGACAGTTTATCTGACATATGTAAAAGTGATTGTAGTTCTGTGGTATGAGTTGTAATGACTGTGTATGTAAAAGTGATTGTTTACTGATACATATATAATGTCCTACATCGCCATGTAACATGTTAATGTAATCTATGTAACTATTGTAATTTTTACTAATTGTCTTGGAGCTTATTTCCCCAGGCCTCTGCTTCAAATGGGCACTCACCCAGTCGAACTTTCTGGATAAACAAATGTCAAATAAATAAAATAAATACAAAATGTCAGGAGCTTCTCAGTGGGAGACATGAGATGTGTCATAGCTCCAGGTTAACACATTAGAATTAAGACAAGTATCCCCGTTTGCTCCTCTTCCCCATAGTGGAGGAATGCTTCTGATTTTACTCTGTCACAGTTGAATAAAGAGCTAAAAAATGATGGGAGGTGGCATGACCTGTCCTGTAATCTTATCAACAAAAGTGAGATCTCCAGTTGCAATTAAATGCTTAGTAAGGGAAATGTGGGAAATATTTCTCAGATGGAAACAGGAAGATTTGACAAGTTTGGTCCTTATGAATCAGTTTGTCATCAAAATGAACTTAAGTTTTACACCTTTGATAGAAGTTCCAGTTTATCACCACTGTGGCAATATTGTTTTGTGTACGTGTGTGCGTGTGTGTGTGTGTGTGTGTGTGTGTGTGTGTGTGTGTGTGTGTGTATGTGTGTGTGTGCGTGCGCACACTTTGGGGGAACATCATGCTAGTTAACAACATAACATCTCACTTCCTGATTAAAATTCCCATTAATTTTAATGCAAAACTGTGAGATAATTACAATACAAACGACTTTAACATGGATTTTTTTTTTTATTTTAAAATTGTATTCCTAATGATTTTGAAATGATTTTAAAATAAAAAAATAGGTGTGTTAAACCTGATTTATCTCAGGACCTGTAGTTCTGACCTTAGCCTGTCATACTGAGATGAGTTTGGATGCATAGTTAAAGGGTTAAACCTGAGTCACTTGTGGAGTAGATGTATTCACTCTTATCAAAATGTTATTGGTTAACCAGATTTGCATTTGGAATCTTCCGTTAGAGACTGTGGGGTATTCAATAATGTGCATCACTTAATGAATAGTGTTATGTTTATTTTCATCTAGTTTCTCAGAATGTGGCTAAACATGCAGCTCAGATATGTGTGGTCTTGTCTTTCGGCTTCTCCCGTTAGGGGTTTCCACAGTGGATCACAGGTCTGCAGATTGATTGACAGTGGAGTTTTTACAGTGTTGAGTTGTGCGGTGCCCAACTTTTACAGAAAACACACATTTGAGATGCATAGTTAAGTCCAAAAACTCATATTTAGGATGCATACCAAAAACATGTATTTAAAATATATATTTGGCTATTTTCTGAAGAAATGAGACAAAAATGGAAAAACACTGCCAAACTTTCAGTAATGCATCAGATAAGGCTACACATTTCTGAATATCTCTTGTGTTTTGACTGAAACACCATGTTTTGTTAAGTATTTTAAAGTCATGTACCTTTGATAGTGACACAGATCTTCTTTTATCATGTCATCAGACTGCATAACACTTTAACACTGACATCTATTATTCAGAAATTACCTCTCACATGAAAGCCCGAGTTGAGTGAAGTCCCCGGCCTCTCAACTGCTGTGATTAAGGCATAGTGCTATGATTTTAGCCTTAGGACCTGATGTTGTCAGTCTTCATGTAATCCTTGATTGCGGGCTCAGTTCCGAGCCTTGGGAATTACTCGGTCATTTACTTTAACTTGCACCTTCCAAACTCTCGAGCTAGGCTGAACCCATAATGCTCCTCTGTGAATTACCTCAGATCTTGTTTGTCACTTCATGTGTCAGACGCTTCCAGCCTCTCTTGAGCTTTGGCAGTTAGTGTAAGTTTTTTCTCTGTTTTCTCATTTTCCTTCATATTTTCTCTGTCTACGTGTTATCACTTTCTACCCACTCCTCTCTTTACTTTCTAGAAGTGCGAGTAATCCATGTCCCTTCCCTCTACCTTTGGGTGGTTCCTTACGTAGCATCGCTGATTCTATTTTCTATTTTCTCTACCTTTTAGGTAATTCTAGTTATCATTGTTGGTACCTTTCTTTCCTTGCTAAATATATTAAAAAAGAAAAAAAATAAATAAATATATATATATATATATATATATATATATATATATATATATATATATATGTGTGTGTGTGTGTGTGTGTGTGTGTGTGTAATAAATATTTCTTTCCTTTTTCCCTCTTTGTGAGTGTGTCTGAGAGTGCTATCAGCACTATGCCTTATTTTTTCTGGCATGGCTGATAAATCCTCCAAGAGCACCTCTGGCTTTAAGAGGTGCCAAAAGTGTGAGAGGAAGATACCCAATTCAGGTATTGTTTAGGTGCTGTCCATCTGCAAGAGGACTGGGCCATCTGCCGTGGTTTCTCTGCCAGGATTTTGACTGACAGGAGGAACAAGTTGATTTTGAAAGGTCTGTTGAAAGGAGACTTTGAAGAGGCCATATCAGGTCCGAAGACCGAAGCCAGCTTGTCATCCTCCTCTTCTCTTCTAAACCTAAGAAACGTTCTCATTTGGTACGAAGAAGTTCCTCAGAATAGCCTGCCAGATTGTCTAAACAGCCTACGGTGTGGACAATTCCCATGGCACCAATAGGCAAGAGTGATTCGGCACCAACCATTGCCTCTAAACAGACACCTGCAGTTTCGGTACCAGAGGTTTTGTTGTTACTGATGCAGACTACTTTGAGGACTTAACCAATTACTACTACCCTACACTAAAAAAAAGAAAAAAAAAGTCTTATCATTTTTACCATGTAATCTGAACTCTATTACATTGATATGTATATTTTTGACGTTTTTTTCTTATTCTTGTCATATCTGTACCATGTTTATTTTTATCAGTACTTGTAACTTTACTCATTTGTACAATGTGTGTATTTTCTTTTCATCTTAACTTTTGTAACCATTGCTTGGGAGCTTTTCTCCCTGGGTCTCCACTGAAAACGGGCTTCTTGCCCAGTCGGACAGTACCCGGTAAACATATGTAAATAGAAAATAAATAACGTATTCCCCTTCGGTCGATCCATTTGTGGACTGACCACCTAGCCCGTTCATGGAACCCAGGCCACCTAGGTCTCCTTTGGCATCATCCATTCGATCCACTAAGATTCTCTTGGAATCGGACATCATGAGGCTAGTGGACCAGCTCCTAACTGTGAGGGGATTACCTCCATCTTTGGTTCCCAGCCAACTAAGCTCTGGGACCTGTCCTTCTTTGATACCATCTCACCTTCTTCCTCCAACTCCAGTTGAGTCTTTGGAGCTCCTAAGACAGGCCTGCCCAGCTCCGACTGTCTCGGTTCCAGTTAGAATCTCTTCTCCAGAACCGAGAATTGCCTTGAGTTCCTCTGGTTTTTCGGAACCAGAGACCTTCAGGGGTCGAGGCTTCATAGCTGGTTCCAAGGGGCAGGGTTCGACTTCCATTCTTTCTGAGCTTTCCATGCCCCTCGGTGCCTTGGCATTTGTTGGCTTGACCCATGCTTCTGCTTCGGAAGTGGCTTCCTCAGTGCAGGGTGGGACCATGGTTCTGAAGGAGTCTGTTTCGGTTTTAGGCTCCCATCCCTTTACAGGGAGGGGGGGGCTGGCCTTCCGAATCATGGAGAAGGCCTTGTCCATAGTGGACTCCCAGTCCTTGCCATCCCTGTCAGGCCAAACATCTGTATCCCCTTGACCTGAGCTTCCTCCAGCCTCATCCCTGGGACAGGGGACACAAAAGCATCAGGAGAGATACACCTTGGTGATTTCTTCTTTGGATACTTCCTCGGAACATCCCCCAGAGGAAATACCTTCGAAGAAAAATGCAAGAGGAAGCACTTAGACTCCTCAGAGGAGTCCTTCACTAAGGATACCGATTGCGATGAGGGGGAAGGTTCCTCCAGGTCATCCCCTGATCTTGTTTCCTTTGGGAGCATCTTGGAAATCCTGAAACAAAGGGGTGGCTGGACTTCCCTTTAGCCTTCCTCAGAGGAATCAGTATACCTAGAGGCTTTTCATGGCCAGCTCTCTACCTCTTGGATCGCTCCACCTGCTGATGAGTTTATTAAACTGATCACTCAGTGGGCCTGAAAAATTTCTGATTCCATGGAGCCGATCCTCAAGAGGCCTGACCAGATCTTTACTGCCACTAAGATTGAGCATCATTGAGCTTAGGGTATCCCTGTAGATGCCATGGTGATAGTGGTAGCCACAAAAAAGGAACTTGTTGAGGGAAGTCTGACTATCCATTTTCTTATCAAGGAGTCTAGGACTATGGATAAGTTTGGGAAGCACACTTACGTTTCATTGACTTCTCTCTCAGGTCTTTGAACTATATGGTGCACTTTACCAGGTTGCAGAGAGATCTGATTAAAGAGCTGTCAGATACTCTTACAGGAGCAGTAGCCGAAGGAGTTCAAGACAAGTTTACCTCTCAGCTCGCTACCCTCGAATCAGTTTTCAACTCGTCCATGAGGCTAATTGCCCACGCAGCCAAAGGGATGACACGAGCAGCGGGTTCAGGAGTAGCCATTAGGAGACACACATGGATGTGCTTGTGTGACTTTGCTGAGCCATTTAAATCTTCATTTGTCAACACTCAGTTTGACAGATCATCCCTGTTTGGACCCAAGATAAAAGACACACTGGCCAGATGTGAGAAAGATAGGATGACTCTTTCTGCCATAAGCATGCACTTCTCCACTCCTCAGTGGCGCTACTCTAGGAACCAGAGAAGTGGGAGGCTATGGTTTAAAAAGTCCCAAGGGCCTTTCCAGGATTCACGTGGCAAGGACCCTCTCCCAGGGGAGAGGGGGAGGTAACAATGGAAGACGCCATTCTAGAGTTAGAGGTGGCCCGCAGAACCAGGAGTCCAGAGATTATTTCTCTGGTAACTCCTACCAGCACTCCTGAATGGAGGCAGTTGGGGGATGATTATCACTCCACCAATCTGCCTGGCAACAGATAACACTGTAAAAATTGGTGCAGGGGATCATTTCCAAAGGCTACATCATTCCTCTTTCATTGAATCCAAAAACACAAAAAAGACTCCTGGACATTCCACCCAGTCACAGGAAAGCAGCAGTCATAGAAATTCAAAAACTGCTTGACAAAAGACATCCCAGAAGTCTCACCAGACCAGAGAGGATCCAGGTGTTATTCAAGAATCTTTTTAGCTACCAAAAAACAGGGGACTGGAGACCCAATTTTTGATCTCAGCCAGTTCAAGAAGGCAGTTCTGCAAACCAAATTCTGGATGGTCTCGGTTCAGTCAATACTTCCTTTCTTGGAAAAACACGATTGGATGTGCTCTATAGATCTTTAGAATACGTATTACCATAGAAATATGGACAAATGCTCCAGAAGATTCCAGCGCTTCCAGCTGGAAGCCAGTCATTTTCATTTCAGTGCATTGCCCTTGCCTCCCCTACAACACCCAGGGTGTTTACAAAATGCATGGCAGTGGTAGCAATTCATCTCAGACTGCTGGGATTTCGAGTTATTCCTTATCTCAATGACTGGCTTCTTACCGCTACCACCAGGCATCAACTCGAAAGTACAAGAGATTACACCCTACATCTTTGCACTTCATTAGGTGTTACAATAAACTACGAAAAGTCAAATCTGCAATGTACTCAACAGCTGGAATTTATCAGAGCTCTGTTAAACACTGTTACGAGAATCGCTTCACTCCCAATAGAGAGGCTTCAAAAGATCAGATCACAAGTAAACCATATTATTCAGAACAGAAGTGTTCCTGCCAGACTCATTCAACAGGCGCTAAGCTCGATGGCAGCCTCAATAACTCTAGTTCCCTTGAACAGATATCACATACAGATTCTCCAATGGCTTCTGGTCTCCCAATGGCCATTAATGAATCAACCAATGTCGTATCACATCTTCTCTGCAAACAAGACATTTCTTGGTGGCTCCATTCCAACGAGATTCTTTCAGGCCGTCCGTTTCTCCTTCCACAGCCCAAAGCCATAGTGACCAAGGATGCTTCCCAGATAGGGTGTGGAGGGCATTATCTGGGAAGGTCAGTCCAAGGCATTTGCTCCCAACTGGAGACCAATTTGCACATCACTGTTCTAGAGATGAGGGTGGTGGTTTCATTGCTCCAAGCATTTCAAGATACCCTGCCTCTGGGAACAGTAGCAATTCAGATGGACAACATGTCAGTAGTCTGGTGCATCAACAAACAAGAGGGAACCAAATCTTATCCACTTTGTAAAGAAGCCCTCAGAGTTTGGCAATGGGCGATTTCTTCCAATCACTTTCTCTTGGCAACTTATATTCTGGGGAGTTCCAGTGTGATAGCAGACAAGTTGAGCAGAACTATTCTGATGCCTTACGAGTGGTCTCTCAATCCTGCTGTGATGGAAAAGATTTTCCACCACCAGGGCCAACCTTGCTGCAATCTGTTCACATCCCTGCTGAACAAGTGCAGCAGTTTCTTTGCCCTAATCCCCCATCTGGAGGAGTCACCCAGAGAAGCTTTTCTCCACAGTTGGCCCCCCGGTCTCATGTACACCTTTCCCCCAACTCCCCTGATTTCTCAGTTTCTAAAGAAAGCCACGGGTTCGGAGAACACAGTTATCCTCATTGCCCCGTTCCGGCCTTGACAGGTTTGGTTATCCTTCATTTGGCCTCACCTACTTCGGAAACCTTGGATTCTAGACCCATTTCCAGATATATTATCTCATCCAGAAAGAATGGTTCATCCGAATCTCCAACATCTCAAGCTAACTACGTGGCTTCTCCAATTCCCCTGATTGCCAAGCATTCTTCCCTTACCTGATCGGTCCGATAAATCATTTTGGCCCATCATAAACCTTCTACTAGAAAATTGTACCATAGTAAATGGGAAAAATTTGCTAGATGGGCTCTTCACAGTAACATTGACCCTTAAGCAGTTCCCGTGGATACCGTTTGGGGTTTTCTGTCCATTCTTTATCAATCTGGCTCTTTAATCTCTACCATTCGGGTCCACCTGGCTGCAATATCTAACTTCCATACTGACTTGGATGGTTCTTCACTTACATCATATAAACTTTGTAAAGCCTTTTTGAAAGTAACCCTAATGTTACTGCCTCCATTTAAAGAACCCACTGCTCCATGGGATTTACCCTTAGTCCTACAATTTCTTACTTTATTCCCCTTTGAACCTTCAGCTACTTGTGACCTAAAATTTTTGACATGCAGAACTTTGTTTTTATTAGCTATTACTTCAGCAAGAAGAGTATCGGATGTTCAGACTTTGTCCTGCAAGACCCCCTATTTAATATTTCACAAGGACAGGGTTTCCCTCAGGACTAATCCTTCCTTCTTGCCAAAGGTAGTTTCAGAATTTAATATCAATCAAACCTTGTACCTACCAGTCTTTTTCCCTAATTTCTCCAATAAGGAAGAGTAATGCCTACACTTATTAGACATTCACAGGCAGTCATGTTTTTACCTTCATAGAACAAAGGATATCAGAAAATCTGATCAGCTGTTTCCTTTTCCTCACTTTCTTTAGGTAACCCAGTTTCTAAGGTTACCTTAGCTAAATGGCTTAGGGATTGTATCACCTTTATTTATCATTCAAAGGGTCTCCAACCACCATGTCCCATGAAAGCTCATTCAGCTAGAACTGTAGCGGCTTCTGCAGTTTTTCTTGCTAGAGCTTCCTTAGATGATATTTGTGCAACAGCTACATGGGCATCTCCTCATACTTTTATTACTCATTACAAATTGGATCAGGTCTCTAGGAGGCATGCATCATTCAGTTTGATGGTGCACAGGAATATTCTTTCATGAGACCTCCCAAGATACAGGTAGCTAGGGACTCTGTCCCGCAGTCAAGGATTACATGAAGATTGACAACATCAGATTAAGAAGTTATGTTTTACCATAACATTCCATCTGTATTGTCAGTCTTCACTAATCCTTGACATTCCCACCATCCTTCCCTTGGCCAAAGACTCTTAGTGGACCGAATATTTCCAATGACTGGCTTCAAAATATGGACACAGATCTGGTCTCTTTATGAGGTGTTACTTTTTGTCTGCCACTATGTTAGGCAAACGTGGTGTGAGGTAATTCACAGAGGAGCATTATGGGTGAAGCCTAGCTCGAGAGTTTGGAAGGCGTGAGCTGAAGTAAACGGCCAAGTTGGTTCCAAGACATGGAACCGAACCTACTGTCAAAGATTAGTGGAGATCAATAACACAGATGGAATATTATGGTAAGACATAACTTCTTATTTTATTTTATCTTTGTTGACCAGGAAAGTCCAAGTGGGATAGATGGCCTTTTTCAGCTGTGGCCCAGGGAGAAAAGCCCCAATATTCACATACATAGGCAATATACAGTATATTTTCATTTTCTGTGTCGCATGTAATATTTTTTTACCATGGTTACATATACATTTTTGTATGCATAATTAACTGCAATAGATGATTAATGCTAACTTTGCATCATACAATTTGTGACTGTAGGAAGAAGAGAAAATAAGAGGTAGCCCATGCATTTGCATAGAGTTGTAGCAGACAGAAATATAAAGTAAACCAAGGGAAGACAAAGACTGGCATTTGGGTTGAAATTAGTAAGTAGTGGTATGATGAGGAAGAACAAGGATTAAGTAGGAGAAGGTAGTTAAGAAATATAATAATCAGTTAGTAGATAGAAGAGAAAGTGTAATAATCACCATAGGGGAATTTAGTACAGGGCAGCTATTGTTTTATCAGAGGTATCACAGTTTGTATTTACTTCTGGATAGGAAATTATCCAGGTGAAGAGCACGAGCAGAGCCAGGTGCCTTATAGTTTATGTTTAAGCAGACTTTTAAAGCATGTGTTGTTTTCTCTAAGGTTTAACTCTAGTGAGATGGAGTTCCATGGTTTGAGATACAGTGAGAATAGAGAGAGAGTTTCAGGCAGAATTTTTTTGAGTTACTTACAGCTTGAAGAGCTTTGTTAGTGGAGCTTACTGTTCTATTGTTGTTGTATGGTAGTAATGCTTTTTAGAGAGGGGCAACTGTCTGGCTGGGTAGTAGTGAGTTGAGAGTAGGTTATCTGATATAGGAGTTTTAGCAAATGTAGGTCCTTTAGGCCTGTGCAGTGGTGGGTTTTATGAAATGAAAATTTAGCGAATCTAGCTATTTTATTATAGCATGCATCAAGTTTGGATTTGAGGGTATTGTTGAGATTAGTGAAGATAGGTGATGCATACAGTAGAGTTGAGAGTAGGTAGGCTTCTACTACAGAT
This sequence comes from Protopterus annectens, assembly GCF_019279795.1. NCBI lineage: Eukaryota > Metazoa > Chordata > Ceratodontiformes > Protopteridae > Protopterus > Protopterus annectens. The sequence goes on from NC_056726.1 coordinate 1,350,275,383, forward strand.
TTTCTTCTGGATACTGTAAGATACTGATTTGCTCTATATAGTGAGCCTACTGTTTGTGTGTATTTTTGTTATGTTGGAGAATACATTGGTTGTATTTTGAATTTGTCTTCTATGAGTATTCCACGCAACTTGGCTTCTCTCATAGTTTTAGTTTTTGTATTGTCAGATGAGACAGTAAGGAAACTGTTTTTGAGTATTAAATTGTTTTGGTATAAAGAGCATTAGTTTAATAAAGCAGGCAAGAAAAGCACTCCAGGAGGAAACTAACCCAGAGTATAGCAACCACCGTTTATTAAATAAAGCAGTAAAAAACAGAGCGCATTAACATTTCACCGCATTTTCGTCTTCAAAAGAAACTTCATCGGATCTGAGCATACCAACCCACTGACCCTATTTAAATAGTTACATCATCCCAGTAAATCAATTAACCAATTAATATTAAAGCAGTATACAACGGACCGAAATCATGCCTAAAACCAAGTAATAAAGCTATACAAAATAGACACAAATTATGTAATAAAAATGTCATATAAATATATGTTTAAATACATATTAAAATGTTTAAACTATGCACATTTGAAACTTAAAAATTATTTAAAAAAAAAGCTAATATATAAATCATATTGACCATCTGCCTAAAAGTTACACAACACTACCATCTAGTGAACTAATAAAAAGCACAAACAAACTAAGAAAAAACAAAAAATGATGGAAGGCAACCAGAGAAAGTACAAATATTTTAATTAAATATTTAATGAAGCGCTTTTCGTTTGACTTAATAGACAAACTCAAGATGTTTGTCTAATAAGTCAAATGAAAAGCGCTTCATTAAATATTTAATTTAAATATTTGTACTTTCTCTTACTACCATCTCGTGGTCAACAAATATAAATGTTAAAGTTTTTCTGCTCTTAACTTTAGTACTGGTGCCAGGGCGACCATGTCATTTAGACCCGGAAACCTATTTGCTTCAAACACAATATGCCAATACAGTTCCCTATATTCTTGTCTGGTCTCCCAAAGGCCACCACGAATATCCATGTCTACTATTTCTAAAATAAAAAATGAAATTCTGCCCCTACACATGTCAGGGTGTCCTTATGTAAGGCATTTGTTGAATTCTTTTTCTTAATGTCATAACTGTACTCACAAATTCTTAACTTAAATTTTCTTTCAGTTTTCCCCAAATAAAATGCCTGACATTTGCTACAGAGGGCAATATAAACCATTCTGCACGTAGTGCAGTTAGCATAACCTTTACTTTTTATATATATGTCCCTTGCACCTACATATAAAATATCTTTTATAAAAGGGCATTGTGGACAACAGCCACATTCTTAAGTGGCATTTTTCTTTTGCCTCGTAACATTATGCTTAGCCCTTTTATTCGCTAAAACATTCTTAATATTCAAACCCTTACGATAAGTCCATTTTAATGGCCTCAAAAATTACGTTCAAATCTGAAAGACTAGAGAATTTTGCCCATTCTATTTCTATTATATGAATTTCATTTTTTTATTGTAGAAATAGTAGACATGGATATTCGTGGTGGCCTTTGGGAGGTTTGGTTGGCTTGCTTGGTTTACTAGTTTGAAATTTGGGCACTTGCTTCATTCACATTATTTCTTTAGCATTAGTTTAATCCTTTTTGCATTTAGGAGTAGATTTGCATTGCTTAGGCAAGATTCAACAGATAAGGAAGACTCTTGGGTGATTTCCTGGAGATTTGTAGTGCTGGGGCACAGGAGACGAGGGTTGCATCATCTGCATACTGAACCCTTTTTGTTTTTTTTTTGTTTGTTTGTTTTTTTGGCAGCATGACGTTTGTTTACAAATATATTAAATAGAATTGGGCACAGTATTGATCCTTGTGGGACTCCGGCTGTGACTGGAAGGAAAGCACTCTTCCTTGATTTACTGATTTTCTTCTAATTTTCCTCAGTGTACCAGTTACATTGAAACCCATAATTTCATGTACTGAACCCTGTTGCAGACTATTTGCAGTTAGAATGTTTGAAAAGCTTCCTAATAAGGCATAAAATCATTGTATAATAAGTAGTCATTGCTGGGTTTAAAACTGACATTTTGAATATCACCACTCTTAGCTTGAGGTAGCTTTGTCAAATGACTTTATTTGGGAGACATTATTCTAGAGTCAGTAGCCAAAGCCACTGAATTCAGAAGTGACTTCACTGCACCCTCTGGCATGCCCTGATTATTCTTACCTGTCAACTATTTTGAATTTAGTCCTGAATCAACTTCAGGATTTTTTATTAGTTGCTAATGATTCCAACTGTACAGCTATGTGCCATCATCCTGTATTGTTTAGAACATGAGTTGTTTACATTGAGCAGACACATCAGCTGGCACTGGTATTTTGTGACCTGAGTTTTAATAATAACCATCCTGACCCTCTCTTTTTCCTTCAGAACAGATAGGTGTGTAGCTGTTTTTCTGTAGAATATCCAGTTTCAATTGTCTGCATTGCAGCAATTATATATGCTGGGTAACTACCCTCTGATACTAATAATGAAAATTAAGCTGGCAGTTTTGATCTTAATCGTCTGTGGATTAAAAGCTGTGATGGTGAAAGCTTTATGAATGGGACAGGTGGATTCTTTCTGTCTCTGACAAGGATAGGCAACAGTTTGATTTGAATTATGATACATGTAATACTGCTTTCTAGCGTATTGTGTTTCTGAAAAAGTTTTGCTTTCAGCATCATTATTACAAACTGTTCATAGGTAGGTACTAGGCTATCGACCCAAGGGCCTAAGTAAGCCTAGCCAACAAGGTTCCCTGGCTTACGCCACCCAAGAAAGTTAATTTATTGTGCCCCTGTCAAGCAAAGCCACAGAAGTGATCCCCTGGGTGTATATCCTATTTCCCATCCACTCATCAAGATTTTTCTTGAAGAGTGCTACTGAGGAACTTTGCTTGACATAGATGGATAGCTTGTTCCAGAGTATAGGAAGTCTCTGGGACAGGAATCTCACCCTCCAACATGTCCTGTTTATTGTGGTGACAAGGTTAAGATCCCTAGAGCGTGTAGCTTGGAGGGATTGGGATTTCTTTAGGTGTAGCATGTCCAACAGCTCTGGGTTTAACATAGCTTTATATGTTAGGCAGAGATCTCCTCAGAGTAGACAATATGCTACAGAGTAAAGCTGGAGTTTTTTGAGACAGTCAGAGTAGGGCATCTGTTTGAGGCCAGTAATCCTCTTTGTGAGGTACTTCTGTGGCCTTTCCAGCTGCTGCAGATGTCTTGTGAGGTACATTCCAAAAGGGGCATTGTACTCAGTAATTGGTCTAATGAGTGCTGAGTAGATGGGAACAATGACCTATTTTTTCTTGGATGAGAACCCTTTTGCGATGAGGTGTGCCACATAGAAGCATTTCCTGACTACTGTGGTGATGTGATTATCAACTACTGTCCACCTGGGTCCCAAGGTCTCTTATCACACATTCGGCATTAAGTAGACTGCCGTTTATGTGGTAGTTCATGGGTACAGAGTTTTTACCAAAGGGGTGACAATGCACTTTTTGGCAATGAGCTTGAGGCCATGCCTCTGACACCAGGCATCTGTCAGTGAGGCCCTTCTGTAGGATGTCCATATCATTTGGGGACTCGACTACGGCTCCTAGTTTGCAGTCATCTGCGAACTTCATTACCCAGAGGCCTTCTGTGTTAGCCTGTACTTCAGAGAAGTAGATACCAAATAGGAGAGGTCCCAGGACTGAACCCTGTGGTACTCCACTTGTCACTGGTTTGAGGTCAGATTTGGAGTCTGCAAGTTTTACTGTGTGGGTTCTGTCATTGCCTGTTGGCAACCCATCTTGTGATGTAGGGATTTATATCTAGTTTAGTGAGTGTAGCTATAATTCCAGAATGGGAGATGGTGTCAAAAGCCTTGGCGAGGTCAAGATAGGCTGTGTGACCCACCTTACCCTCGTCTATGGCTTTGGTGACTGCCTCAAAGAAGTCGATCAGGTTCAGGGTCCAGAATTTGTAGGTTACCAATGTCTTTGTTTATGAGTTCCATGACGATATGTTCCATGGCCTTGCAGACCAGGCTCATCAGGCTAATAGGGCGGTAGTTCCCAGGATCAGTGGTGGTTCCCCCTTTGTGGAGTGGAATAACTGTTGCTGTGCACCATTTAGTGGGCACAAAGCCTGACGTGAGACTATGAATGAGCATGGTGCTTGGTGGGGAGCCAGTTCGTTCTGGGATGTTGTCCGGTCCCATGGATGCTGTGTTTTTGGTTTTAGAGAGTGCAGCTTTTACCAGCATAGATGTGATTACAGGGACTTGCATTCTTCCTGTATAGATATGGGCTCTTTTTGGGGTGAGGGGGGTAACGGTAGCACTGAACCTATCTGCCAGGATGTTGGCAATATCAGTTGGTTCTGTAATTTTCATGTCGTTGTGCTGTAACTCAGAGTAGATCTGGGTGTTGCCATTGAGATTCTTGACATAGCTATAGAATACGTAGTGGTTGCCCTTAAAATCAGTGGTGATTTTGTTTTCAAAGCTAGCTTTGGAGGATCTTATAAGGGATCTCAGCTTCTTACTGAGGCTGACCAGGGAGCTCCTCCACTCATGGGATTTTACTCTCTTTTGCAACAGTTTCTTCCTTCTGTTGTAGAGTTTGTTTATGGCAGGGGACCACCAGATTGGCTTCCTTTTTTTTGAGGATAGCATCTTGGTTCTGTTTGGGATAGAACGATCCATGCACTCGTGTAAGTGCTTATAGAGTGCATTTGTGCTGGATTCAGCAGTCGTAACTGTATTGTCCATTTGCATGGGTGTCATGAAGTTCGCCACTAAGTTGGCTTTGGAGACATTTTTTACCGTGGTTTCCTTAATGGTGGGTGGGGGCGGGATGTGGATATCTAGGGTGATTAGCTTATGGTCGGATCTGACCAACAAGGAGCTGACTTCAGGTCTGGAACACCGGTCACTCATGTTGGTAATGACTAGGTCTAGGATATTGTTGCCCCTGGTGGGGGTGTGGATAAGTTTTTTTTCCAGGGCATTGGAATTTATGAATTACAGAAAGCATTGAGCGAAGGAGTTGGTACATGAGTAGTTTTCCCAGTTAATGGTGGGGTAGTTGAAATCGCCCATTATTAGGGTGTTTGGTTGAACCCTAATATTTTGCAGTATATCAAGAAAAGAGGAGTGGGAATCCTGGGACATGGTGGGGGATCTGTAGCAAGCTACAGTTTGGATTGCAGTTTTGCCCAAAGTTAGTTGCACTTGGATAACCTCGGATGCATTATGCTGCACAACTAGCATGGAGGTGTGGCTGTCCTTAATGAATATGAACACATCTCCACCTTTGGTGTTCTGGTCCAGGTTAGATGGCCGAAAAGTGTGGTATGAGTTATAGCCTGGTAATGCAGGGGTGCTCTATAGAGCCTTGAACCAGGTCTCAGTCACTGCACAGATATCGATGTTCTCCATTTTAAGGAGTGCCTCGAGTGTGTGCATTTTCAGATTTAGACTTCTAGCATTGAGTAGCATCACCCTCAGTTTTTGCTTGCCTTTTCCTGTTATGGTGGTGAATTTGTCATTTGAACCTTGCCTAAAAAAGGCACTATAGGGGTGGCAAGAGCCTTAGCCAGTATCCGGAATCCCAGGGGCGACAGGAGCAGGCCATCTCTGGCAAAGCATCGTGGTCTGTTGATCATGTTGTTTCAGGCAGAGGCAAGAGGAAGGTTGAGTGCTGTAGCAGTTTGTAGCTTATTTAGTGCTAACAACAAGTTCTGAGCAAGTGCTGAGCACGAATAAGCAAATTCAAGTGCTAAAACTAAGAATCTGTACCTGGATCTTGTGGTATAGTGCTTACCACTTCCACTGATAAGCTAGAAGGCTTCCCTCCAACACAGAAAGGCTTGGGGGGCTCAGAAGCTTACAAGCAGTCCTGGATACAGCAAATCTGCATCTGGACTAGACTAGTTACAGGAAAGGTGGGAAACAAGCGCAAACGCGGACTTTTAAACCAGAAGGTTGAAAGAGATGGAAAAACTGCCAAACGGCCAATAAACTACAATTTCTGGGCCAGAAACCACTCTTGTGGTAGACAGGCTACCTAGTGCTTACCACTCCCACTGATAAGCTAGAAGGCTTCCCTCCAACACAGAAAGGCTTGGGGGGCTCAGAAGCTTACAAACAGCCCTGGATACAGCAAATCTGTATCTGGACTAGAGTAGCTACAGGAAAGGTGGGAAACAAGCGCAAATGCAGGCTTTTAAACCAGAAAGTTGAAAGAGATGGAAAAACTGCCCAAATGGCCAATACACTACAATTTCTGAGCCAGAAATTACTCTTGTGGTAGATAGGCTACCTAGTGCTTACCACTCCCACTGATTAGCTAGAAGGCTTCCCTCCAACACAGAGAGGCTTGGGAGACTCAGAAGCTTACAAACAGTCCTGGATACAGCAAATCTGTATCTGGACTAGACTAGTTACAGGAAAGGTGGGAAACAAGCGCAAATGCGGGCTTTTAAACCAGAAAGTTGAAAGAGATGGAAAACCTGCCAAACAGCCAATAAACTACAATTTCTGGGCCAGAAACTACTCTTGTGGTACATAGGCTACCGAGTGCTTACCACTCCCACTGATAAGCTAGAAGGATTCCCTCCAACACAGAAAGGCTTTGGGAGCTCAGAAGCTTACAGACAGTCCTGGTTACAGCAAATCTGTATCTAGACTAGGAGTGGCAGAAAAACAAGCTTAGAGGTTTTTTTTTAAGTGGAAAGGGAGAAAGGAGAAACGGAAGATAATTCAAAATTAAGGACCTAAGTGGCTTGCCCTTCACAAATGTTCTCTCTGTATTAGGTAGAATGAGCTAGTGACACTAGACTGGAATAGAGCTGGGATAGAGCTGAATAGATGGGACTGGTAAGAGTGCCTGAAGTCAAAATATGATCTCACTGTACTCGGTTGAGTGAGCAAATGAGATAGACCCAGGAGGAGTGTTCAAACACAAATTTACAGGAGGACAGGAAATTCCAAAGCCACCAAGATTAATACCACAACAAGAACAGGGGAGGACTAACTGCAGAGACAGAGAGAGTCCACAGTATTCTATGAAACAATTAAATAGAAAAATAAATAACTACAGAGAGACACAGACCAATGAAACAATTAAATACACAGAAAAATAAAATAAAATGCATTACAATCTTTAACACTGCAAGTTTGTACTTAACTCAGCTAGTAGTGCAGTCGATTGTAGGTATGTAGCAGAAGCCAAACAACTCAGATATTGAACAATAATAAATTCAAAAATATGTGACTAACACTTATGAATACAGAGAAACCCTCTAAGCTAAGAGTTTAACACTGAATATCAATGAAGTGAAACACACTAGCCCTCACTTACTGCAGAGAGAGAGAGAGAGTTTTATAGTATTAGCTGAGCAATCTCAGGATACTTGGAATAGCAGCCTCTACACAAAACAAAAAATTAAGATTGATATACTGGAACAGATTAATGCTAACCCCTAAGTGCAACAGTGGTAATGAAGAAATTTCATGTATAATTTACTCTCTTTTTAGTTCTATGTATTCAGCATTCTACTTAGTCCACAACCATGATTTCATTTGCTCAGTTTTTACAGAAACCTAAAGTGACGCCTCCAGGTGTTTCTTTAGTTACATGGTACTGATGCCTGTAGACGTCAATTATCGCCTAATCATATGTACATTAACAATTCCAGAGCCATGCTGCATACAAGATATTCAAATATTTCATCTTAAAGGCTACATGATGGACAATACAACTACACTAATACTTGGCCAGTAACTAGTGCAGGTAAAGTTATATGAATTGTTCATATAATATTTATTTTTATTGTTATAAAGTTCATATTTCACTAAATATCTCAACAATCAAGTGGTACAGACAGAACTGCTTAGCCTCATATGAAAGTTCTCAGTTGGATGAACAAAATGTTTCTAACAGTATGTGTACAACTTAAGTGGTGAGATATTGTAAGTTGTTAACACAATATTTAAAACACAATTTAAACTATCAGATCAGAGTAAATGCCTCTGTTATTTTCATCTTGCCATATCGTCAAACCATTACTCTTCATTCAGAATTCTATACCCCACAACCAGTTTTCACCAATACCTGAATAATTTTACTAGCATCTTGTAGACATATACATTATTTTGTGACTCTGCACACCATCCACCTCAGTATAATCCTAATGACAGCCATATATATTATTGTTTCTGAACCTGCAATACACCCCACTTGTTAAATAAAGTATTAAACATTTTCTTGCCTGCATAGTTCCTTCCCTCACCTGTATTTGTTTGAATTTCTACGCACTAATCATGTGATTTCTTGGACGTGGTGAAGGTTAGCATTGCCGCCTCACAGCAAGAGGTTCTCTGGTTCAATCCTCGGCTGGGGTGCCTTCTGTGCGGAGTCTGCATGTCCTCGCTGTGGTCATGTGGGTTTCCTCCGGGTGCTCCGGTTTCCTCCCACATCCCAGGGACATGCTGTAGGTAGATTGGATACTCTAAATTGGACCTATGTGTGAGTTCGTGCATGTGTGTGCCTTCCGTGGAAGGTTGGGCACCGGGCTGGCAACTCAACACTGTAAAACTCCACTGCCAGTCATGAGTGGACAGGTGATCCACTGTGGTGACCCCTAACCGGGAAAAGCCGAAAGAAGAAGAATAATCATGTGATTTATTATCTCTCTGAGAAACTAATAATACACCTCTTCATATGCTCAGTATTCTTTACAAATGCATAAATATATTTTGTACTGTAATAGTTACCTGTATGGGGACTTCCAAGATGGCTATACACTGAGTAACAGCTTAATTTCAGCTCTCCCAATGTGAAAACAGAAACTCAGAAAAGAGAGCCAGTGAATTTGTCTTTTTGGTTAAATTTCAGTTACTTGTTAATAAGTGTACTGCTTGGATGCCAGCAAAGAAGAAATTTAGAAAACCTGAAAAAAATCAACCTCCATAGGTAAAGAGAAAACACTGGCTGTGAAGAATCCTGCAGCTATTCAGCAAAAAACAGTGCAAGCTCCAGCTTTAGTGCAAGACATGGCGTCCAGTAATCTAGGGAAAAATAGTCAAATATGCTAAGAGCTGATTAAAATAAATGAAACACTGAAGGTATATATCAACTTAAATAACAAAAGGCTGGAAAAAATGGAAGAAGCTTTAAATAGATATTCAGATATACTGATAAAATTGCAACAAACAGAGCTTGAAATGAAGTAAAGGCTGGCTGAGTATGAAAATGCTCAAGAAGCAATGTTTCAAAAATTGTAGAATTAGAGAATAGAGCATGTAGGGAAAACCTGAGATTTTTTTTGTTGTACCAGAGAAACTGAAAGGAATAGATTTCATTAATTTTATGAAAGCACAAATAAGCAACTGGACTGGTACTCCACAGCAAGAGTTGTCAATTGAAAGTGCACATTGTGTGTACACTCTAAACCTCGCTACAAGAAACAGCCAAGACCTGTACTAGTAATGATATAATCTTGCCAGCAGAAGGAGATGATTCTGACAAATCTGTGGCAGAAGGGCAAAGTGCTAAAAGTTGGAGAGAGTAGAGTGTTTGTGGAAAATGATTATTCACTGTATACCAGGCAGAAAAGGAGCAGATTTATTTTAGCAATCAGGGAATATCAAAAGGCAGGTGTGAGATTCAAGCTGCTGTATCCATCTATCCTTAAAATATTTTTTTTTCCTGGAGGATCAGAGTAATTTTTGATGCAGAACAGCCTAAGGAGGAAATACAAAAGACTGTCCAACAAAAAGTGAGCTTTAAAATAGAAGGGGTCTCTGCTTCTTATTCTTATGATAAAGCTCATAGAGAAACTTTATCAATGAAACCTTTCATTTCTGAAATATGGCTGAACAAGATAAATTGGAAGTATTGTACTTTTAGACATCATTAATCTTGTATGGGACTCCAAAGCATTTGTCCTACTTCATGTGATTAATGTTTGGAAGAACATTAAAAGGAAAGGAAGAAGAGGGAAAGAGGTAACTTTGAGTAAAACAATTTTTGTTCTTAACAGTATTTTTATCAAACATTTCATGGCCTAAACTGCATGTTATATAATAAAACATTTCAGTTATTTTGTATGTTATAAGGATAGTAAAGTAAACAGGTGCCCCAGTTTTCTTTCTTTCTTTCTTTCTTTCTTTCTTTTTTTTTAGTTTTAAGAAATGAAGGCATTGCAATGTAAAAATAGATGAAAGCCTGGACAAAAGCATGTTTAAGATAATAGGCTGTAATCTTGGGTTGTTGAGGTGTTGGGTAGGGTAAAAAAGTATACAGATCATGACATAAGTACACTTCGTGTGCTTATTCTTATGCATATGGGAATCACTGTATGAAGATCCTTGGCTTGTTCTAACAAGTTTCAAAAGGAAATGAGTAAATAAAAGAACAGTGAGTGTATTGAAAGCAAATAAGAGAACACTGAATGTAATGAAAAGTTTTCCTTTAGCAAATAAATGTTCACGGTATAACTTGAGAAGCTTGTAGTTGAAGGCAGGTATGTATTTTATTACTTTGTTTCTATGGAGACATTATGATAAGAGGGTGATTCTTTTTTAAGGCCAAATGTTAATATTTTCTGAAAGCATTCAGGTTGTTTTCTACATCTGGGAGAGGAATAAATATAAGACAAAACAGCACTTAGTGTAAGCATGGATAATCTTAATTATAGGTCAGTTAAAGCCTGTGAGTGTAACTGTCAAACTGGGACAATTGTTCCTATTAGGAGGATTAAATGTCATTATTTAAAGATATACATAGTTCTGTGTGATTATATTATGTTCATAGGTTCTTAGATTAGTACTAGACCAACTGCTCTTGTAGGCCATTTTAAGCCTAGCCAATTACCCCATATGAGAATCAAACCGTGCATCTTGTGTAAGTAAGGTAAACACCTTAACCATTATGCCAGCTTCCCAGGGTGTGTCTATTTTTTGTTTGAGGGTTTTTCTTAAAACAAAAGGTCTTGCAAGATGTGCCACAGGTTCAAGTGGACATGACAAGAAACAACTGTATAAAACAGTGCAAAATGTCAGCCTGCCAAACATTAGTTTATGCATGTAACACAAAAGCTGAAAATAGACATTTAAAATTGTTATACATAACAGGTGAGAACAACATATTTTCTTGTAATTTGAATGGTCTTATAGGTTTATGCAAAAAAGAAAGAGTAATTAACTGTATTAACAAATGCAGAGTGGAAATACCTATGCTGCAAGAGACACATTTGGAAAGAACCGACCATATAAATATGATAAAGAAAGGATTTCAGGATGGTTATTCAGTGGAATATCTGGGACAAAAGAAATGGAAGTACTTGTATTAATTGCTAGAGGAGCTCTAATAGCAATAGAAGAGAGAGAGAAAAGATAATAATGGTATATTAGGGGTAGTAAGGGACTACTGGGAAAGGTGGAAGATTATCCTAACCTGTATTTATATTCCACCTAAAACTGATACATTTGAGTTTAAGGAAATTCTGGGAGAAATAATCAGATTTCAGCGGGGAATATTACTTATAGGTAGGGACTGGAATTTTATTTGCAACTGTGAGGATGTATCTGGGGCCCAGAAGGGAAGATATAACAAAAGAAGGTAGATTTATGAAGAAATTTATGAAAATATGTGGTATGGAAGATCTGAATTCAGTTGTAGAAGTTTGGAGAGAATTTACATATTATTCCCCAAGGTACAAAAACTAGAATAGGCTAGAAAGAAGTTGTATATCACATGAACATGTGCATTTAATTGAAAGTTTCTGGTACAAATCCAATAGCTATTTCAGATCACACACCAATAATAGCTAAGATAAAAATGCAGGATAATGAAGTAAAAAGACACTTGCGCTTCCCCACCTGTCAGTTAAAAAGTGAGGAACTTAAGGAGTGGGTACTGGAAATTATTCTGGAGTTATTAGGGAAGATAGAACTTTCTTCAGTAGATATAGGTAGGGAGTGTGATGAAAAATTAAAGTGGAGTTTAAAAGTAGGGTAGAAATAAAAGAAAAAGAAATATGCTTAAGTAACAGGAATCATTTAGAGGCACTGACAGTGGTGAAAGTATTGCAGACTAAGGGGAATCTCACAGAACAAGAAGAGGCACAACTGCAGAATGAAGAAAAAATAAGGGACTATTTGGATAATATGCATGAATTTAGAAAGATTACTGTTAAGCAACTGTTTTTTTGATAATAACACCAGATCAGAAAAATGTTTAGCACAATGACAAAGACAACAGAAAGTAGATAAAGTTGCTGCCAAGCTTAGGGAGCCTATAACAAGGAAAATAACCAGAGATCATGTAGAGGTATTAGAAATATTTTGGAAATTTTATGAAAACTTGTATTAAGCAGAGAAATGAGGGAATCAAGAAAAAGCACAAATGGATATATTTATAAAAAGAATTAAATATGCCAAAGTTAGAGGTAGATTAGGCTCAATTATTAACAGTTATGATGGAAGGAGATGAGATAAAATGATGATGTATAGCCAGGAACATGTGGCAACATTAATAGAACAATGATGATCCAGAGGGAAGCAGAATGTAAGAAAATGCCACTGTTGTTGGTGGGTCTTGATCCAAAGAAAGCATTCAATAGACTAAGCTGGGATTTTATTAGTAGGCCAATGAAAGCATTTGCATTCCCTGACACAATAATAAGGTTAATTAGGAGGATATATGAGGGATTTGAGGCAAAAGTGTATGTATGTGTGCGTGGAGTTCTACTTGGATAAGTTCTGTATGAACAGAGGAACCAGGAAGGGATGCCCTCTTTCCTGTTTGTTATTTGCATTATATTTAGAATCACTGAAAAGGAAAATAAGGGACTCCAAAATTCAAGGTCATAATTGGTATGGTAATCAAGAAAAATGGGCTTTATTTGCAGATGATATTATTTTGTACATGTTTAAACCAGAAAAGGACATCTCAGTGTTGTGGAACATTCTGAGATAATTTCAAGTCTTTTGGGATGTAAAATTAATCAAAATAAAACAAAGGCTATAGCTGTAAACTATGTAAATTATGTTCCCACACATGAATTGGCTCAGTAATACCCATATTTATGGTGCCATGATAAAATTACGTATTTAGGAGTATGGGTTAAAAAGTTTTCTGTTAAGGCAACTAAGGATATTTGGAAAGAGACTAAACAAAAGATAATACAAAAACTGAGGAACAGGAAGCTCTTATCTGTGGATATGGATATGAAGATACTAGCAGTGAAAATGTTTTTAGTCCAATTTTATACACAGGTGAAGCATACTTTTATCAATCAGATGAGAAGCTCTGGATAACAATTGATAAAGGGTTGAAAGACTTTACCTGGGAGGGGAAGATGATAAGAGTCAGCTGGATGGGATATTTACCTGATTTGAAAGGATATTTTATAGTTGCTACACAGTTAAGGCCCCTATACATAGCACAACCAAAAACCTGAAATTTAAAGTGGAAGACACAAGACATGCCCATAGCTACGCCCTCTTTTTGCAAGTATAGCTTATGTTGGAACTTCAATGCATTATTATACAAATTGACCTACTTACCCAGCTGATGTCGATTATTTTGGATAGTAATGCATTGAAGTTCCAACATAAGCTATACTTGCAAAAAGAGGGTGTAGCTATGGGCACGTCTTGTGCCAATAGCTACGCCAATTTAGTAATGGCTAGTTGGGAGAACCAGTTTGTATTGTTGAATAGTATGTGGAGTCAGATTATCTTTTACGAATGCTTTGTAGATTACCTCTTCATCTTATGGAATGGTGACATAACAGGATTGAACAATTTTTGTGAATATATCAACAGTACAACAAGCTTCCTTGAATTTGAGGTCAGTTTTTCATATGAAGAAATGAACTTCCTTGATGTATGTGTATATTGGGATGATAAAGGGACACTTTCTACCAAGATACATAAGAAAGAATGTCATAGGAATCATCTTTTGCATAGGACTAGCATGCATCCCCACCATGTTTTCAGCAATGTGGTTAAAGGACAGGCATTAAGAACCTCAAGGTTGACTACAGAGGAAGGGAGATTTAATACTGAGATGGAGGTATTAGAAGAGAGGTTTGTTAATAGGGGATATAACAAAGCAGAAGTTTCTGATGTAGTTTCTAATGTCGGGGAGCCTAGGAGTGATAGAGGGGAACCTTATTTCTCTGAGAGGGAGGTAATCAATAATGTTGAGCATGTGAAAGGTGGAAAATTCAAGAAGAGGCATGTGAGAGTGCCAGTTGAATATTCCAGTGATGTCAGAGTAGTCACTGATGTCATTCGGAAATATTGGCCAATACTCACACAGGATCCTCAGATAGGACCCATAGTTGGTGATAGCCCATCATTTCTATACAAAAATAAGAAATCTTTGAAACAGATGTTGTGTTATTCTAAGGATAAACGAGAGTTCAAGAGTCATGATAAGTTGGGGACGGTCCCATGTTTGAACTGTAATCAGTGTCAATATATCGACACAAGCTATGTGTTTTCACACCCAGACCTTAGGAGAGACTTTTCTTTCACGGTAAAGGCAAACTGCAATAGTATCAACATTGTTTATTTGGCTGTTGCAACAGATGCTCTGCTTACTATGTGGGTAAAACCAATAGAAAGCTGAGATATAGAATCAGAGAGCATTTATTGAAAATTAGAAACAAAGACAACACTAATGCATTGGCAAGGCATGTTGACAAGACTGATGCCAGTCACAGTTTTAGGTTTCAGGTAATAGAAATGGTGTATGGCAATGAACGAGGTGGTGATATAGTGAATTTGAGACAACAAAGAGTAGGTGGATATTGAGACTTTGAGCAGACAAGGGGAGGGGGCTGAAATAAAAAGGTACCCCTCAAACCCATATTGAAGTCCAGACTGCTACATAGGTAAACATGCTGTTTTGAACTCTTGTATATGACTATATATTGTTTAGGAAAATAACATTCTGTTATGAATGTAATGTTGCATTTATTAGCAGTTTTGTCAGAATTGCTTATACAGTGTGTTCTGCCTTGATACATTTGTCTTTTTCTGTAGTGCACATTAATGAAGTTAGTATAATGCCTTTTTTACATTTTTTGTATATTTTTATAGATGTTGCACATCGGGTATGTATTTATTAAGATGTGTTTTTATTTTTATTTTTATTTTGTGTTTATTTTTATATCAGTATGTATATGCTTATTGAGTATAACTCTGCTTTTAGGTAATGTGAGTTTAACTAGCATATAGTTGAATGATGACATGTGAAAAGGTTTGGGTGTGTCAATGATTGAGTTGTATTTAAGTAGAGTGCAGTTTAGTTTTTATTAGGTCTGAATAAATGATGTTTCAACACCACGAAAGCAAGCGCTCACCAATAAATCTACTGTTTTTATATGCAGCCGTTGAGTAGTTCTTTGGATGTGTTTGTGGCGAATATTTTTGGAAATAGTGTCCAGAGACTACATACTACTGACCATTACCTTGTTTGTGATTAAAGATGCAGATTACGATGAGTGGGAAGAGTGCCCATGGTCGTCCCTGAGGATGTCTGCTTTGGAGACATACTGGAGATCCTGAAACAGAGGAGTGACTGGAAGTCCACTAACCCTTCCTCAGAGGAATCTGTATTCTTGCAGGTTTCTGTGCTCGACCCTCTACTTCCCAGGTAACCCCGCCTGCAGATGAGTTGGTTAAGCTCATCATGCAGTGTGCCTGGAAGGCCCCTGACACCATTGAGCCAATCCCCTGGAGACCAGACAGAATACTCTCCCCTCCAGAAGATCAGTCCCATTAGTCCAAAGGCTTGGCAGTAGATGCTATGGTGGTTCATAGGTTCATAGGTTGGTACTAGGCTATCAGCCCTAGGGCCTATACAAGCCTAGCCATAACAATTCCCTAACTATTTCTTCCCACATTATTTACTTTCCTGGACCCCTGTCTAGCAGGGCAGGGTGGTGGAGGCTACAAGGAAAGAACTCGCAGAGGAGAGTCCTGCTGTCCATCCTCCAAACCGGAAGTCTTGGACAATGAACAGACTAGGGAAGTGGGTTTACATTTCAGTGACCTTCGCCATATGGTCATTGAACTATTCGGCACATTTTACCTCCCTCCAGAGGGACCTGAAGACGGAACTCTCAGGAACTTTAACAGAAGCAGTGTCTGATGAGGTACGTAACAAAGTTGCTTCTCAGCTTGCTACCATGGAATCCATATGTAACTCATCCATGTAGTTGATTGCACATACAACCGAAGGGTTGGCCAGAAAAGCAGGTGCATGCATTGTCATGAGACATCACGCCTGGATGCGCTTGTGCAACATTGTGGACCCTTCAAGTTGTCCTTCATCAGTGCTCTCATTGATGCATCATCTCTCTCTTCGGTCCAAGATTTAATGATACGCTAGCCAGGTGTGAGAAGGACGGCAAGACCCTATCTGCTGCGGGCATGCATTTTTCCACTCCCAAACGATCCTACACTAGGAATCAGAGGAGTGGAAAGGTGTGGTTTAGGAAATCCCACCAAGGGCCTTTCCGTGACACAAGTGGTGAGTTTTCCCGCAGGGCGGGGGGGGGGACTCATCAGGAAGATGCCCCCCCCCCCCCGAGGCACAGGAGGTCCGTGTAACCAGGGGTCCAGAGATTCCTTTTCTGGGCAGCCCTACTAGCGCTCCTGAAGAGCGGCCCGATTGCTTGCCTCTGGAAGCAGTCAGGGGATGATTCTATCTGCACCACTTAGCCTTGCATTCCATAACAACAGAATATGTGCAGATGATAATTACCAGATGTTATCACATTCCCTTCGATCTTTACCTAAGGCCACAAAGGCGAATCCCTGACTTTCCACCCAGTCAGAGGGAAGCAGCAGCACAAGAAATTTCAAAGCTGCTCCAAAAAAAAGAGTCATCCAGACAGTCCCACCAGACCAGATAGAATCCAGATTTTACTCAAGGTTCTTTTTAGTGCCAAAAAAGACAGGGGATTGGAGGCCAGTTTTGGACCTCAGCATCCTAAACAAGTTTGTCAGACAGACCAAATTCCTGATGGTCACAGTTCAGTCTATCCTTCCATTTCTGGAAAAAGATGACTGGATGTGCTCGATAGATCTTCAGGATGCATATTGCCATACAAAAATGGACAAATGCTCCAGAAGATATCTTCACTTCTGGCTGGGAGCCAATCACTACCAATTTCAATTGCTGCCCTTTGGTCTCTCCACAGCCCCCAGAGTGTTCACTAAATGTATGGCAATAGTAACAGCTCACTTGAGACTGCAAGTGTTTCCATATCTAGACAATTGGCTTCTTACCACCCCCACCAAGCATCTACTGCTCCTCACCTTGCACTACACTATACAGCTGGCACAACTCTTAGGGATCTCAGTAAATGAAGAGAAGTCAAAACTAGTACCTACTCAAAGTCTAGAATTCATAGGAGCAACATTCGACACAAGGTCTTGCATGGTTGCCCTTCCTCTTCACGGGCTTCAGAGACTAAGATCTCAACTCCGAGTAATACTCTCTTAGGACAAAGTCCTAGCTCGTTCAGTCCTTCAACTGCTGGGTTCATTGGCAGCAATGATTACTATAGTTCCCCTAGCAAGACTCCATATGAGATTACTACAGTGGCTCGTAGCGTCACAGTGGTCTATGCTAACACATCCCATGTCCTACCCAATCCACATAATGAACCGCTGCAGGCAAGATCTGAATTGGTGGATTAATCCAGAAATGGAATTATGGAGTTGTCCCTTCTCACCATCTCAGCCCAAGGCCATAGTGACCACGGACACATCCCTGATGGGGTGGAGGGGGCATTTTCAGGGAAAGACTTTCCAAGGCACTTGGTCCCCCTTAGAGGCCAATTTGCATATCAGTGTCCTAGAACTAAGGGCGGTGCTTCTGGCGTTGCAAGCATTCCAGTTTGCCATCCCATCAGGGGCAATTGCTAGCCAGTCAGACAACATGTTGGTCGTCTGGTATATCAAGAAACGGGGAACCTGATCCTACCCATTTTGTCAGGAAGTCATGAGAGTTCGGCAATGGGTGATAACTTCCAACCGCTTTCTGGTTGCAACTCACATTCCTGGGAATTCCAGCGTGATTGCAGACAAGCTGAGCAGATGCATTCTCCTGCCTCACGAGTAGTCCCTCAATCCTGAAGTAGTGATGGAGATTTTCCGTCGCTGGGGTCAGCCTTGCTGTAATCTATCCGAGTCTCCCACCAACCACAAATGCAGCATCTACTCTGCCGTAATCTCCCCTCAGGGGGAGTCCACGAGGGATGCTCTAGTACATGATTGGCCTCCGGGACTGCTTTATGCCTTCCCTCCCTTTCCTGTGGTTCCACTTTTTCTGAAGAAAGCACTTCAGTTGAGAAGCAAAGTAATCCTCATTGCACCCTATTCACCCTGATAAGTGTGGTTCCCTTTCCTTTGGCCTTACCTGATTCACCGACCGTGAAATCTAGATTCAACTATGAGATTATTGCCACACCCTCAGGGGTTAATCCACCCAAATCTATCGAGCCTCAAGCTGACAGCTTGGTACCTCCACTTCCGGTAGTTGTCAGGCAAAATAACCTATCTTTTTCGGTAGAAAAAATACTTCTGGCTTCCCATAAACTGTCCACCAGAAAAGTTTATTACAGCAGATGGAACAGATTTGTTTTTTGGTCTCAAGAAAAATGACTGAACCCCTTTTCAGCTCTGATTAATTCGGTGTTGGAGTATTTACCAACCTTACTGCATTCAGGAGCATCAGTCTCTGCGATCCGGGTCCACGTAGCAGCTATCTCAAACTTCCACAACGGTTTTCAAGATTCCTCTTTAATATCTCACCATCTCTGTAAAACTGTCTTGAAAGGAGTCATACATATAAAACCACCCTTCAAAGAGTCCATTGAACCTTGGAATTTGACGCTGGTCCTACAAACTTTGACTCATCATCCCTTTGAGCCTGCTGCCACTTGTGATATAAAATTCTTGTCTTGGAAGACTTTATTCTTGGTAGCCATTACCTCAGCGAGAAGAATTTCAGAATTACAGGCCTTGTGCACAGAACGTCCTTACATAGTTTTCCACAAAGAGAGAGTATCTCTTCTGACTAGCCCCTCCTTTCCACCCAAGGTTATCTCGGAGTTAAATATTAATCAATCCATTGACCTGCCAGTTTTCTTCCCAAACTTTTCTAATAAAGGAGAATATTGTTTACATTTATTGAATGTACATAGACAATTACGTTTCTACTTAGACAAGACTAAATCCTTCCAAAAATCTGACCAGTTATTCCTGTCTTTTTCAGGATCCAAGATGGGAATATCTGTTTCCAAAGTTACATTGGCAAAATGGTTAAGAGACTGTATTTCCTTTGTCTATCAACAGAACAAAATGCATTTAACATCTAAAATCAAGGCACATTCAGTTGCTACTTCAGTGGCTTTTCATTCAAGTGCTTCTATGGATGACATTTGCACAGCAGCCACTTGGACTCGTACCTTTATCACTCATTATAAATTGGATTTGGTCTCCAGGAGGAGAGCATCCTTTGGTTCAATGGTATTCAGGAATATCCTTCCATAGGGCCTCCCAGGACAATAAAGTAGCTAGGGACTCTGTCCCATCCATCATGAATGAATGAAGGTTAACAACATCAGATAAAGAAGTTATGTTCTTACCATAACGTTCCATCTCTGTTGTTGATCTTCATTCATTCATGACATCCCACCCTCCTACCCCCTCCGAAAGACTCCTGGAAGTTCGGATTTAGTCCTGGTTACATGATAGGGCATTTGCTTAGACAAAGCCTCCACTTTCTTTTATTTACGGGTAAACTCAATCTGAGGAGATGAGGAGAAGGGCACTATGGGTAACCTTAGCTCAAGAGTTTTTGGCTGGCGCGAGCTTGTTATATCGGCCGAGTCGGTTCCGAGGACAGAACTGAAACCCATTTGTTATGAATGAATGAAGATCAACAACAAAGGATAGGAGTAAATTACATAGAAAAACATGGGAATTTTGAGAACAATACATGCCGAATAATGTTTTGGAGGAAGAATGAAGTTTAAGTGAAGGCAGGAACTGAGTGAGCTATATAATGCTGGATTGACAGTGACTGTGCAGAATTTTATATGTGATGTATAATGTTTGTAACTGAGAATATTTCAATACGATTTGTTTTCATTTATATAAATGTATGATTGCCTATGTCATAAGTGATAATTCAGAAAAGTGATTAAAAAGCAAAAAATTAATAGTTGCCTCTGCTTTCATATGAATGTAATCTAATTAGCAAATGTATGTGTAATTGTTAATGTGTTTTATTTAATGTCAGTTCATGTATATTACTATACTGAATGTGTTTAAAAATGTTTGTAATATGTTGGAGCTTTTTTTATGGGCTTCCATTTTTCAGTCTGAAAAATCCAGTAAACAAAAGCATAAATAAAAATAAAATATTACATTCTTAAAAGTTACTATGTTTACTGTAACTTATACGTTTAACTTATATAACCCAGTTTAAGACCTAGAACCTAATACTGCCCCTATAAAAATACTTTGTGCTGAAGAGGTTGCCATTTATACTTCATTAGTAACCCCCGTGGCTTCAGAAATATAAACGTTTGTTTGAAATGTGAAGACATAAATTGATTTATAAAAAAGCTTAGACTCTGACTTGGATATTACAGTGCAAACTTCCAGAGCTCGTTGGAGGTAATGAGTTAAACCAGTACATAATGTTACGTGCTCTGTCATATTTGTCAACATTTGCCTGTGCAGTTGACTAGGGATAATGATTTTAACACCCTTGAATATCAGTTCATTCCATGTAAGCAAAGTGTACAACGTTAAGGTCAAAAAGGCTTAAGTAATGGATGTGGCTGTTTTACCTCACTCAGCTGCCCTGTCATTGGTGATATCTCACCGTAAGTGCAACTATGAGCTAACTCTTATATCAGCTTTCGGTTCTTGTAACTTCTCAGTGGTCAGTGGCAATTGTAATACAATGCACAGTACCTCTAAGATTTCTTCTAAGAAGTCTACTTTACACTTAGGCACATTCAGGAGCCAAATGGAGAGATGATAAAATCATCAAGCAAAGGAGAGTAGTATTGCCGGAACTGAATTCCGCCTCAGGTCTTTGAGAGAGCCTTCATGAGGTGGACCTTGTTTGTATAATATGTCACCACAATGACACTAATGGATATATGTATGTGTATATATATATATATATATATATATATATATATATATATATATATATATGGTTCCCTATCAGAAGCCTGAAACACTATAAGGCTGAAAATCAAAATCCTGAAACCAAAAGCCTGAAAATTCAAAATCCCGAAAACCCAAAATCCTGAAACTCAAAATCCTGAAAACACAAAATGGACATACTGACGTCATTGTGGCTTTGCTATTGTTAGCCCTGTGGTGTTAGATCATGCGTTGGGTTCAGGTAAGTGTGCGGTTGGTTTTATGTTAGGGTTAGGGGCGGTTTAAGTGAGTTAGGGTTAGAGCAGGTTAGGCATGTATGCAATAGTGACAAATATTGGGGTTAGGGGTGGTTTAAGTGAGTTAGGGTTAGGGCGCGGGTCAGGTGAGTGTGCGATAGTGACGGACCTTAGGGTTAGGGTTAGGGTCAGGGTCAGTTGGTAGATATTAGTGTCTTTATAGTGACATATTAGCATTATTTGTGTTTTCAGGATTTTGAGTTTCAGGATTTTGGGTTTTCGGGATTTTGAATTTTCAGGCTTTTGGTTTCAGGATTTTGATTTTCAGGCTTATAGTGTTTCAGGCTTCTGATAGGGAACCATATATATATATATATATATATATATATATATATATATATATATATATATATGTGTGTGTGTGTGTGTGTGTGTATACAGAGAAAGAGAGAGACTGTATTTTACATAGCATATATCTTGGACAGAAGTAGGTTAAAAAAAAAAAACATAGACAGTTGAGTGTACAAGTCTCAGGATAAACAATTGCCCAGTCCTAGTATGTGCACTGGTGCCATGTATGGAAAAAAATGACAGTGTAGAATCCTCAAGACACAGAAACATTCCTACAATGTGTTAGGCCTGGCTCAAGGGGAGGATGCCCCCCTCCTTGTGGAAGGAAGTAGCAGTCCACAGAAGTGGCAAAAACTGACAGACCAAAAAAGAGCCATAAAAATGATAGAGTGGACTACTGAGGATAAGGAAGAAATTATGTATTGTTACAGTTATGCAAGAAGCACAGAATTCTCAGGTAGAAGATATTCAAAAAGACTAAGAGAGAAATTAGAAGAAGGAAAAATACTTGCACAAGTCAAAAACTTCAAATGCATATTTGTGTTCATTAATACAATGGATCCATAAAAAACATTATATAGGCCAAGAAACTTTGGGCCATTTGAAAAGAGGAATAACTGAGGGAGTGCGAAGAACAAAACCTAGAGATTTTTGAAAGGTATAAAAAAGAAATATGGACATAGGAAAGAGAGGTCTGTTATGGTCTAATATTTATGCAAAGGAGAAAGCCAAGCTAATCAATACAAAAAAGCATTTCCAACGATATTTAAAGAGAAATACAGGCAAAAGCATCCAGATATGGAAAATTTTACAGTACAAAAAATAAGATCACAAAGGAGGAATGTAAAACAGAAGATTAGGAAAGTGGAAGTTAAACAAGTAGAAGCCGAAGTTACGTAATACCCATGAAGTGAAGGATTTGGTGTAGAAAGTTTAACACAGGTTATATCACAGCATGATGGAACAGTTAGTCCCCAAAATAAGGAGAAACAAGTAGAGTGGGAGACATCTAAAGAAGAAATTTGGACATGGAATAGAAAAAGAGATTTAATATGGTACAATATTTATGCAAAAGAGAAAGCAAAACTAATCAGTACAAAACAAGCAGCACCAAAGATATTTGAAGTGAAATACAGGCAAGAGGATCCAGATATTGAACATTTCACAATATGAAAAATAAGAAAACAAAGGGAGAGAGTAGGAAAGAGGATTAGGCATGGAGAAGTTAAAGAAATTAAAACTGAGGTTACAGATTACCTGCAAAGTGAAGGATTTAGTGTAGAAAATCCAACTCTGGTAACGTCACAGCATGATGGAACAATGACTCCCCAAATTAAGGGGAAACAAGTGGAATGGGAAGATTGTTCCTCTTTTGCTACATGATACTGTGGAGCCTTCCGTAGGAAACCAGTACAAAAGTTCAGTTGGAGTTGCACAGCAAGGGAATGAACAGGAAACAGTGGCAACTCTGATACAGTGTTATGGAGAGATAGGCCAGTGAGTTCCCATATGAAAGAGCAACAGATGATGTAGGATGCAGCTGAAGAGAATATGTCACAGGTGGATGTTCTGGAACTTTTTGTAGACTGCCTGCAGGAAATAGAGAACAAAGAATGATCTAAGGGAAGAATTGCTTGATATAATAGAGATGGATAGAGATAATAAGATCATCAAAAGAAATAGATTACAGAAGGTCAAGAAGACGCAAAATGTTAGAAATCTAATAAAACAAATGTACACATTAATCAAAGACTATTAACAGAAATGTATGTGATATAACAGAAGTAAGTAGGATATATTATTATGCAGCTAAATTAATAACAGATAAAGTCTTATCAGAAAAATACAAGGCAATAAGGGAAAGGAAGGGAAGAAATTAAATGCCATCATGAAAGTATCTAATAGAGAAAACTATAAAGCAAGACAAGAAGCGTCATTGTTAGAAGAGTATCAAAGAGGGAAATGATCAACAAGAATACTCAGAAAGATAGACGTGATAAAAGCAATGCACAGTATTAGAACAGGCAAGGATCGATCATAACACTATTGCAAATAATAAACTAAAGATAGCATAGAAGATATGCATATACATATAAAGGAAAAGTACAAAACAAGCAATTCACTGATGACACAAAAATGTTTTATAGAAAACTGGGAAACAAAGAAAAAGGAATAGAAACACAACCAAAAAAAAATAAAAAAGAAATAAACACATTTTGGAGAAATATCTATGAAGACCCTGTGGAACATAACAAAGATGCTGAATGGATAGAAAAGGTAAAAGAAACAGTAAGATTTTCAAATGTAGAGGATAAGAAATGGGAGGAAGTAACAGCCAGAGAAACTGAAACAATATTAAGAAATACACAAAGATTTAACCGTGAGTAAGAACTCTTATATGTGCACCCAGAATAGACACAAACCTGGTTAGTAAAAGGAAAAATGATACTCCCCCTTAAGAGTGAACCTGCAAGCTATACTAAAAGCTGTGATTCCCTCAGAGTTTATAATCATTTAGAAGAAAACTCAATCATGGCAATAGAATAAAAGGGTAAGAAAAGAAAGTCGTACGGAACAACGGATCATGTGTTGTTAAATAAAGTCACAATGGAGAATTGTAAAAAGGAGAAGAATCTACGTATGGCATGGATAGTTTACAAAAAAGCATTTGACAGCATCCCACTTTCATGGATAAAGGAGTGCTTACAGATGTATAAGATGCATCTTACTTTGATCTGTTACATTGCATTGACCATGAAACAGTGGCAAACCACTTTTCAACTAAGCCACAATAAAGGACAATTTATTATCCAAGGGATAAAAATTAAAAGGGGGATATTCCAAGGTGACTCTTTGTCACGACTCACCACTGCTCTTTTGTCGTGCCCTTAACCAGTCAAGACATCTTAACTTCATTCCATGTATATTATGTAATGTCTTTACAAACACAGTGTTGTAAATATGCCATGTCTTAACAAAATACTGTGTTGTAAATATCTAATCTATTAGTTTTGTGAAACTAAATATCTAAATGTGTACCTTAATGTTTAAGTGTGAAGCTTTTCTCCCCTGGCCTCTATTGGAAAAGGGTACTGTTGACTCAGCTGGACTATCCCAGTCAACAAATGTCAAATAAATAAATAAAGACAACTTCCCTGCTTAATTTACTAGAAGCATATATGTCTCAAGCGGGAATTGAAATTAAACTAGAAACAGACAAAAATCAGGTAACAACTGAATGTACCAAAAACAAAAGAAAGAATAAAAGGAGAAGGATCAGATGAGAAGGCAAAAAATGTGGAAAAGGCATAAACGTAGTTGCAAATACAGAAATCTCCTGGAACAACCTCATGTTGATCAGGATCTAATGTAGGAATGGTTAAGGAGAGGTGAATTTAAACAAAAAGATGAAAGGTTAATATTGGCAGTCCAGGATAGTTGACTGTTTACATGATGGTTTGCAAAGCCATTGAACATATGGGAGAAACAGACAAATGCAGGTTCTCTAAAACAGGACTGGAAATGGTAGCACATCTTGTTGCTGGGTGTAGTAACACTAATGGCAGAGGGCCTATAGACTGAAAGGCATAATAATGTGGCAAGACTGTTGCATTGAGACTGAGCAAATATCAGAATATTGAAGTAGCACCTATTACCAACAGTTCAAATAATAGATGTGAGAAAACCAGATATAGTAGTCCATGAAAAGAAGACAAAAGTGCCATAGATCATTGAAATTGCTACACCCAGTTATTACAGTGTCATACATACAGAGAGACAAAAAGTTACAAAGTAACAGGACTTGCAGGCAGAAACGAGGGCATAGGTGTCGGAACCATAGAACAAGTGGGAGGGAGCGCCCCCCCCCCATTTTTTTACAGCTGTAAGACCTATAGACGGGAGCACCCCCCCACACACACAATTTTACAGCTGTAAGATCTGTAGACGGACCTATACGTGCATTGCACGCTAACATAAATTCAAACACAAAAGTGTACGGAAATGGATCACAGTAAGAAGAGATTTTTCTCCCAAGGTTTATGCGCTGGAGGAAAGCTCTGGTTATGTTATGCAGGCTGTCACAGTAAGGAGAGAGATTTTATGTGTTTTGGTTTCGCTGTGCTTCGTTTATACATGGGAAGGAAGCTTCATTATATCCAAGAAGTCCCATTTTATTTATGCAGGCTGAGAGGTCCATTTTATGTTATGCAGCTGAGAGGTTCTTTTTATGCTATGCAGCTGAGAGGTTCGTTTTATGGTGTGTGTGTGTGTGTGTGTGTGTGTGTGTGTGTGTGTGTGTGTGTGTGTGTGTGTGTGTGTGTGTGTGTGTGTGTGTGTAAAATGCCCCTGGTTTTGGACCTTTGCCCCCAGATAGATGTTGTTTTTTTCCACATTTCTCCTGCTGTGAAATTGAGAGATTTAGTTGTGTCAAGTGGATGGTGCAGTGGTAGTGTTGTTGCCTCACAGTAGGAGGTTTTTGGTTTGATTCTTGGCTGGGGTGCCTTCTGTATAGAGTCTGTATCGCTTCCCTGTATTTCCGTGGGTTGCCTCTGGGTGCTTTGGTTTTCTCCCATGTTACAAAGACATGCGTCTGGAGCATTTCTCCCTGGGCCTCTGCTGAAAATTGGCTTTGTTCCAAGTTGAACTTTCCTGGTAAACAAATGCTAAATAAATAAAAAAAATTGCTGAGAGCTTCAGGGGAACAGAAGTTTAGTGTTGCTTATTCTGAGTCCATTTTCATTGTTAGTAGCACAACAGGTAGTAGCATTACTTTTGATGCACAGTATGCAGATGGATCACTGATACTGTACTGTGTTGTACTTTAAAGGGAGTGGATGTTGCAGTCCTGTGAATGTCCTCCTTTGGAGGAATTACCTAGTAACTATGAACCTGTTATCAGTTTGCCATCCATTCCCTATTACAATATTAGTAGCTTATAATTTTTTTATGTAACATAGGCAATTTATTCTTCAAGGGCAACAGCCACTTTATTTGTAGATGAAACCATGAAATACAAAGTTGTTTTTTAGCAGCAACCTCTTCATTAGTCAGAGATCCTTTTAATGTGGAGTTATTTAGATTTATTTATTTGTTTGTTTGTTTGTTTATTTATTGCATTTGTTTACGGGGAAAGTCCACTGGGCCTAGATGAGCCCATTTTCAATGGAGGCCCGGGGAGAGAAGCTCCACATAAAAGTGACATTACAGAACTACAGATATAAAAAAAAAATACAAATATCAAAAATGTAGCACTATTTACAGTTTTTTAGCAATTCCATTGCAGTTTTATAGTGGTCCATTGATGATATTAGCATGTACTTTTGGTCATATAGATGCCATAGACATTACTGGTTGTGAGGCAGAAAAAACAGTAACATTGTATACAATTATTTACATGCATTTAAGTCTGTGTAGGCAGTGTAGTAAAAGTCATAGGTATGGCTGCAGACCTGCTAAGAGTGCATACCTGTAGCCCCAGAGAGTGTGAGTAATGAGAAGAGGAGTTATTTTTGGCATGGGCATAACCAGCAGGTAGAGAGGTGTTGTCTGAGGGATTTTTTTAAAGAGAGCAGGGTATGAGATGGAGGTTATTGAGGTTGGGAGGTTATTCCAAAGTTTGGAGGTAGTGAAGGAGTAAAGCATTTGGCCAGCTGGAAGTTGAGGTTTATTGACTTTAAGTAGAATCTTGTTTTCAGGTCTAAGGTGTCTGTTTGGATGGTACAGAGTTATTATAGAGGAGAGAGCTGGACAAGCTGTTGGTTTATATATTATTTTATGTGCAGTAATTAAGTGGAGGTAGTTGAGATATTGTGGAAGTTCAAGCCAGTTTAGTTGTTGCAGTAAGGAACAGTGATGTGATGAGGATCTTGCATTTGTTGCAAATCTAGCAATTGTATTGTAGCATATATCAAGTTTGTTTTTTAGTGATGACTGTATATTAGTGAGGATGGTGGCACCATATAGGAGGGATGGAAGTAGGAAGGCAGAGGCAGAGGCTAGTGTTCTTTTGGCATTGTTATTTAGGTAATAGCTATGTCTGTAGAGGGTACCAAGTTTCTGGTGTGTCTTTTTGATGTTATTGAGTATGTGGGGTTCAAAGGTTAGTGTTTCATTGATAGTGACTCCTAACAGTTTAGTACTGGGGACAGCTTCTATGGAGGTATTATTTTGGGAGAGGATAGAGAATTCAGCCCTGTTCAGGGGTGTTGTTTTTTTGGGAGTGAATAGAATCAGCTTGGTCTTGTTTGGGTTGAGAGCGAGGTGATTATTTGACATCCATTTTTCGGTGGATGTGAAGGCATTTTGGCTTATTAGCTGAAGCTCAGAAGGGGTTTTTGCAGTGCAGATAATTGTTGAGTCATCTGCATATTGTATTACGTCAGCCTGTATTAGTGACTCATGGAAATTGTTGATGGATAAGTTGAATAGTAGGGGGCCCAATATTGAGCCTCGGGGGACACCTGTGGAGATTATTAAGAAGGTGGAAGAGGACTGCTGCCAGTTGGTTGATTGGTATCTGTCAGAAAGGTTATAGAGAACCAATTTAGGGTTGGGGGTGAGACACCTAGGTTATTAAGTTTAGAGAGTAAAATGGGGTGAGAAATAGTATCAAATGCCTTTGAAAGGTCGAGGAAGAGTGAAGAGATGATCAGACCTGAATCGCGTGCTCGATTTACTGTATTCAAAAAGGAGATGAGGGCTGCATTTGTGCTATGGCCTAGTCTAAAGCTATGTTGGGTAGGGGTGAGTAGTTGGGTGTTGATTAAGTGGTTGATTAGTTGGGTGTGAACACATTTTTCAAGTATTTTAGATATGGGGGAGAGAATGGCTATTGGCCGGAAGTTTGAGATGTTGGAATTTCTGCCACCTTTGTGCAGGGGCAGAATGCAAGCTTACTTCTGCATATTTACTGATACTGGTGGACTGTAATGACAGAAGTTTGTGGCCTTTTATGGTTGATATTTTCTAAATGGGTAGTTTTGTCATTGGTTGATACATTTTGTTTCAATGTCTACTAGAAGACTGCTCAAAACTACAAATTTAAAACACAATCTAACAACTGGTGCTGTATTATACAAGGAATATAATTTAATACAGTCAGGAAGGTGACTCAAAGAATGCATACATGTATGCATGACCCTAAAAATGTGTTTGAAAGCAGCTCAGAGGAAAGTGTGAAAGGCTCAAAATCATGGACAAATTTTAAGCTTTACTCTTGTTACCAAAGCAATGGATGAAGGTAAAACAGTTCACACCGCATTACTTTGACCTGGCCAAGCCTTTTGACACAATCCCCTACTCAGGTGTAGTACAAAAGATGAATAATAAAGGAGTAAACACTTGCATGACTAGCTGGATTGCCAACTTGCTCACAGGATGCAGGGTATCAAAATAGGGGAAGAGACCAGTCACCAATGGAGTCCCCCAGGGTACGGTACTAAGACTTTTTCTGTTTGGCATATACATCTCAAAAGTAAAAGAAAATACCAAAGGGCTTTGTCCAGCTAAGTTTGAGATGATTGCAAGCTAGGAACAGTTATTTAATCCCCAAATTACTTAACCATCATGCAGGAAAGTTTGTCCCAAACAATAACTGGTGTCAAAATCATGACAATGCCTCTGAGAACTGACCCAATTGTTTGGCATTTGGGAACTTGCGTGTACAGTGACCTAACTTTTGACCAACATGTGCCCAGAGTCATAAGAAAGCATTGCTATATTGCACAGCTTATAAACAAATTGATTGTGACTAAATCTAGAGATGTTGTTGTCCCCCTTTACAAAGCTCTCATTAGATCAATCATTTTGTATAATGTCCACTTTGGCATGTATCTGTCCAGCCCCATGTAACAATTGGAATACCTTCAGAGATATCTTACTTAAAAAGATACAAATCCTAAACATGGACCACCTCAAAGATTTATTACTATACTCAGAATCCTACAGAGTGCTTAGAGGTGACATGTCTGGCATACAAGGCATCCTCCAACCTAATACAGATGGACCTACTGAACATTAGTAAGTCAAACAGCATCAGAAATACTCAGTCCAGGTATCTAAACTGAATGTTGTAGAGAAATGGATATATCACCCTCCAGTCTTCAACAGCTTCCGGCGCCTGTGAATGAGGGCAGTGTGGAAGAAGGATACCCAGCCAGTTACAATAATAGCAGAAGCAATGGGTCTTATAAAAAAGAATTTACAATTGTGTTTAGATATGCTACTGATAACATGTAACTCCGCATGAATTGCAGGAGTCAGTTCTGGGCACATTACAGGTGCAGCCAAGAACACTTTTGGCTGACATCAAAGATTGAAACAGTGATAATTTTCACATACTGTAATCATACTTTGACTTAGGAATAGGTCCCTTTGCGTCATGGTATTCAAAACCTAAAAGACCTGAAGAAATTAAACCAAGTTAAGTGCAACGATGAGCCAACTCTCATATCAGCTTTCAGTTCTTGTAACTTCTCAATGGTCAGTGTTAATTTTAATGCAGTGCACAGTACCTCTAAGACTACTTTACATTTATGTAGATATGCTCTACCAGGAGGATCTGTGATGTGCATAAGATTCCCTGGCTTATACTGTACTTAAATGTCAGACATCTGCAGTACTACTTGCATTCTTTACAATAATGTAACTGCTGTATGTAAAGACGTCTTCAGTATGTGTTGAAGTGGCTTGTGCTTAGATTCTGTGGTAGTACATTTTTCCATATTAGCAGTTATAGAACTTGCAATAGCCAAAGTCTGTTTCTAGCATTTCCTTTTAAATTTAAATATAGTGTGTCTGTGCGTCAGTCAATACTTTTGGTGCATATGCAGCAGATACATCTTCTTGCAGTAAGACTGTTCCTAACCATTGCTGACTTGCTTCAGCTGTGGTTATTAACCAGTTTAGTAACTTAAAACTCCTTTCCTGATCTAGAGATAATACCTTACCACTCCTTGTTGTTGCTGTTTTTTTCAGTGGCAGTGGTGCTGTCTGACAAGTGTAGAATAAACTTTGGCAGACACTACAGTATTGACATTAACCATACAAGAGATTTGTCAGTAGGCCTTGCAATGACCTTGTCAGCATCTGGCTGTAGACCATTGTCAGTCAACAAATGTCTCACATTCTTCAGAGTAGTGACACTTGCTTGTTATTTTGCATTGATCAGTTCCAGACCACATTATTCTAACAACTTAATTAACCATTTGTCATGTCTCTGCTTTATAGGACCTCAGATTAGAATATCATCAGTTGTATTAACAACTTCTTCTAGCCCTTCAGTTGTGTTTGCCACAGCTCATTGGAACAAATCTGATTGAGATCCCAAAAGATAGTCTAAGGAATATTACACAGTTTGAAACTGGCTTAATTTACCTAACTTGCTCTGTTAAAAAGCCTAGTTTGCATTAAGCTGTGAATTAATCTGGCATTAATCATTAGCATAATTACTTCTGCAGTAGTCAAGGCAGATACTGCTCATTGTTGAGACATTTTTTAAGATTTATTTTTCAGTATAAATTTTAACTTTATTCTGCGCTATTAACCCATTTTGTAGGTTCTATTTGATTGTATGACTCCATATGCTTTCATATTTGCTCAGTTTTAGCGTAATTGCCACAGGCACTACACTTAGGACACAAGTCACAATAAATGCTTTAAATGATATCTTTGTGTAAACATTTTACACCTTCATGCAGATCAGCCTGTCTTTTTACAATATCATCAGTATTCTGTTTTATAGAAAACACAGGTTCTGTACTCTGTTACTTGAATCTGTACACAGTTTTACTACATTTCCTTGCTGTGATGGGTTGGCATTAGAATTGTGAGCATACCTCTCAACTTCTCAGTGCAAGAAATCTGGACAAAGCCAGAAATGGGGAGACAAAGCCAAAAATAGAGACAGATTTTAAATATTGTTCCTGTAAACTTAGAAAATTGCTAGAATAACAGGTGTTGCAGTGTTATGTATTTTTTTGAAGGATATGAAGTTGGAAGCACACGTGTCTGCCATTATTTAGTATTATTTAGTGACTTCAATCCTCAGTGATTTGCCAGAAAAATGCAGATTTTATGAGGAACAGACCAAAAATATGAAGCAAAAATCTGGACATTCTACAGAAATCTGGACAGTTGAGAGGTATGATTGTAAGTACACTGTTTTCTATGAGTTATGCCCTCTGCCTACAGCATTTGAATTCCCTTTTTCTGCATTAGCTTCAAAATTGTTCATCTACTCAAAGTGTTAGCCAGTTCAAATCTTTATGTACTTTCTCACAGTTATAACAACCTGCCCCTGCATGTTTCCAGTATCATCAACTGCATATTTTTATTGCACACTGTATTTTATATGGTCATTCTTCTGCTAGACTGAATTTTATTTGAATTGTGTGAATTCTCTTGATAGTGCCAAATGTCACACAGGCATTTCTGCTCAATATATTTGATTACCAAAGCTAAGCTTGCATATTGACTACATGAAACAATAGTATGTACTCTTTTTTTGTGTATGCCCAGTTCAACCAGCCTTATCTAAATGGTTTTAATGGTCTTAAACTGTGACCAGAATAAGACAGTAACACACACATGCAAGCTTTCTTAGCCTGCAGTTTAAATGTTACATGTGATAGGTAGATTCAGCCATTATATTGCATTCTGCACCAGTGTCTAGTTTAAACACAACTGCTTAGTCATTAATCCACCTTTTGAGACAACACTACAGTTTTGTTCTGATTCACATCATGAATGAAATGCACACAATCACTCTGACTATATGTGAATACATTATTGCATTTAACTTGCACTTTGGTCACTGAACATAGTTATACTTGTGAAGATCCTCCACTGAACCAGTAATCAAGGAGCCTCAATCCTCACCATTGGCACCTGTGGGGGAATGTTCACTGGGAGGATAACAGGTACACACACAGTATTTCCAGATGCAGCTCTTGGCATCAAGTGCAATTTCTCTTAAGAGCACACAGAGACCACAGTCAATCCGGGCCTCTTTCTCCAGATCCCCAGTAAGACTCCCCAATGGCACAGCTGTAGAGTTGAGATCTCCGATGAGTGACCAAGCCAAGATCTCCAGCACTCTCTCTGTCCAATCGGTGATTCATGTCCCTGCTCACAGACACACACACACACACACACACACACACACACACACACACACCTGGGAAGGGCTGGCACACGTTTACTAGTTATACTTCCTTCTGCCCAGACTATAAGGTAGGTACCACTGCCACCAGTCACTCCTTATCAGCCACTTTAGGGCCATTAACAAAGGGTGTCCAATTTTACTGTGTAATATTAATATTAATACAAATGGTAGTTTAACCAAGAGCAAGGTTATTAAGAGTTGCCCACACAGTGTCACCAAATAAATATGAAAGTATTCTCAAAACTTAAATATCTTTACACAGATCAGCCACAATGAAAGGTTTAAATATATATAATAATTAATAAAAGAACAAGACAATACTAAATATATATCCACAGTGACATCAGAGTTGAAAACCACAGGAAATATTTAAAATAACATTGCAGTACAGGCTCACACAAATAAAGAAAAAGAAAATCTAAACTAAGTTTCGCTATATTCCTGACTATATCTAAGAGAGTTACTATACCCTAATAACTTACTTAGAGCAAGGCAGATGTGGTGAATGATTCTTATTGTTGTTGTCAGGTCCAAGACAGAATGCAGAATGCTCCGTCTCACTAAGAGACTTCTCAAAATAGTATATAAACTATTACTGAAGGGATAGCTTGCAGAATGACATCATTTCTGGTCAACTAACTTCTAGTTCTCACGCAAATCCCCATTGCTGGCAATTGGCGGTATTTATAATCTGCCTGCAAAAATACCCAGACAAGGACTTTTGCTCAGATCTTTGACAGGTGCTAGAAGTCATAAAACAATTGCATTCCTTCATACTTCCAGACCAGCCATTAGTTCACCCCAAATACAATACAGAAAGCTTCCTAGTATAGGCTTTGTGTCTCTGGCTGCATTGAAGCATCTTTATGACCTAGCCTATAAGGTAATTTAATTTCCGATGTTTTTCTAACGTTTGCTGGACTGAGGTTAACCCTCCGGTTTCCTCTGCTAACATATACATTTAAACAGTTACAATAGTGCATGTAGATTTCTGTTCTCTTCATGTAGGGCACACTGTGGATACATTTTAAGCACAAGCACTTTACAAATACCTTTTCAACACAAACATCTGTACAGAGCAGTTTAATGTACACATGACATACAGTTCTATTTAACACAATCATCTCATATAAATTAGTTTGATATTCACAAATGGCATATAATTATTTACAAAATTCCAGCTAGCTGTGCTGGCAGTACCTCCTTGTCACACTTCTTCCCCCCTTCGAAGACTCAAGATAGTTTTTCAAGTCACCCTTGAGAAACGTTGCTTATCTGAGAATACATTACCCCATACCTTGTCTTGAGATCCCAGCTGACTTGGCATTGCTGACCCCAGTACAGTGCTGCACTGTAATATTTGCCTGCAAACCTAGGCTCCACCATCATAACTTGGCATTTTGCTGGCTGGCTTGCTGTAGCCATACATCCCCCTCAGACTCCTCTTGCCTTCTACTGCAAAGACTTAGCATCAGGGCCTCCCTATCATGGAATGGTTTCATGGTGTTAACATGATACAGTTTGTGCCCTTCTTCCTGCCTAGCAGTTCTACCATGTAGTTAACAGCACTGACCTTCCTTACCACTTTGAAGGCTCCCTCTCAAGCTGCCTGTAGCTTGTTGTGTCTGACAGGAATGAGAACCTTAACCTGCAGCCCCACAGCATACTTTCTGGCTCAAGCATTCCTGTCATGCCAGACCTTTTTCTGCTGTTGATCGTCTGCCAGGTTCTCTTGGGCCAAGTCCATGAGATCCGTGAGCCTTGCCCTGAGGTTTAGGACATATACCACAACAGACTCCGTGTGGGATTCACACTCACTCACTGACTCATCGTGGATCATATCTAGAGGTCCCCACACCCTAAGCTCATACAGCAACTCAAAGGGTGAAAAACCTGTGGATTCCTGGGTCACTTCTCTGTAAGCAAACAACAGATGGGGCAAATATCTGTCCCACTCCTTCTTAAACTGGTCTGCAAATGCCCATAGCATGGTGTTTAGTGTAGAGTTTAACCTCTCCACAAGACCATTAGTCTGGGAATGGTAGGGGTGATTTTTAGGTGCTTTACCCCACAGTGCTTTCACAGACAAGCCAGCAGGTCTAACATGAAATTGGCACTTTTGTCAGTCAGTATTTCTTTTGATAAACTTACCCTGCTGAAAATCTGTAACAAAGCATTTGCCACCTTTTCTGCCTCAATGGAGGACAGAGCCACTGCTTCAGGGTATCTGGTAGCATAATCTACTACCACTAGGATATACTTCTTCCCTGTGGAACTTGGGGTACTCAGAGGCCCCACAATATCCATAGCTCCCCTCTGAAACTGCTCTGCAGTCACAGGCAAATGCACTAAAGAGCTTTGACTTTCTCTCTTGCCTTGCCTACCTTTTGGCACTGCTCACAGTTCCTGCAGTATCCTGTTACATCCCTGGAAATCCCAGGCCAATTAAAGTTCTGCATAATATGTCTCTTTGTATGTTTTATGCCCATATGACCTGCAACGGGAATGTCATGGGCTGTAGCTAGAAGTGCCAGATGGTAGGCTGTGGGGACTACCAACTGCTGTATTCTCTCACCCTCTAGCCCTCCCTCAGGGGTCCAGTCTCTATACAGTAACCGTTTGTCCCAGCATATAGATTCCCCCTTTCCTTGAGAATCAGGTGCTTCCCTAGCTGCCTCCCTCAAGCTTTGTAATGTAGGGTCTGAGAGCTGAGCCTGTCTCAACTCTCTTTTTGTAACCCTTCCCAGCTCCTCTTTTACAGGAAGTCTGGTATCCTCTGACAATGATGCCTCACTGTCAGCCTTGGGTACTACTACTCATCTCTGCCCTTGCAGTCACTCTGTCCAAGGGAACATCAGTACCCACCAGCAACTGTGGCCCACCTTTAGTCTTAACTGCTACAGCGTAGCTCTCTCTCTGAAGTAACCACCTCAGCAGTCCTGGCTTCAGGTGTGCGGTCTGTCTGCCCCCCCCCCCAGGCTACCAGATGCACATGCCTGTCTCCAAAGCCTGACTGCGTGTAACTGCATGCAGACAAGATACTTTATTAATATAATCATTCCCTATCAGGACATCTGCAGGGATGTCATCAAACGCACCTACTTGCTTGCTTCCTTTTCCACCCTCCCAGTCGAGGTGAAACCTAGCCAGAGTTATTTGGAATGGGGTCCCTCCTAAAGCTCTGACTGGAGTAGACTGCCCAAGCAAGTAGTGCTCCTCTTTAACCACTGAAGGCTTCATGATAGTTAGGTAAAAGGCTGTATCTGTCTTAGCAGTGGCCTGTTTCCCATCTACTGAGATAGGATATAACTTGTTGTGGTAGTTTAGTACCCTTGTTGTATTCAGATAACTTATCGCTGGCATTCTGTTATTCCCACTTGCTGTCTCCCCCACCTTTTGTTCGCCAACTTGCCTCCGTGGACATCTGTATACTACATGGCTTTACTGGTTACATTTAAAACATTTAACCCATGATCCTGGCCATGTACCTGAACTAGTGGCTTCCCCTGTTAATGGCAGCCTCGGTTGGGACAGTTTAGGCTGCTCATCATGGGTTCCCTTATACCCATTTGCAGCACTGGGTATCCCTTTCCTGTGCAGTGATGCCCTACTTGCTAAGTATATGTCTCCTTTTTTCCCCATCTCATCTGCGGTGTTGTGTTCTCTGTCTGCCAACCAGATTCTCATGTCCTCAGGCAAAGTGCTAAGGGCTTGTTCCCTCACCAAAAGGTCCGTCAGCCCTTCAAATGTGGTGACCTCACACCCACTCACCCACTTATGAAAATAAGTGCTTAACTCAACAGTATAATCACACACACTTCCATCTGCCTTGCATCTATGCTCACAAAACTTTTTTTCTATAGGCTTCATGTGTTAACTTAAAACACTCTAATAAACATTTCTTTACTTGGTTATAGTCTTGACAATCAATATCAGACAATTTAGAAACAGCAGTTTTATCTTTACCATGGAGTATGGGGGTCAGGAACCATACCTAGAGCTCTTGGTCAGCATTATACTGTTAACATACCCTTTCAAACATATGAATAAAACTACCAAAATTATAGGTTCGTAGGTTCATAGGTAGGTACTAGGCTATCTGCCCGAAGGTATTTATAAGCCTAGCCGGAATGTGTTGGCTTTCGCCGCCCCCTTAGATTAGTTCCCTATACCTCTGTCCAGCAGAGCCATTGAAGTGATCCCTGGGGTAAACTTTCTGTTTCCCATCCACTCGTCAAGGTTTCTCTTGAAGAGGGTTAGCGAGGAGCTCTGCCTAATGTAGATTGGAATCTTGTTCCGGAGCATGGGAAGTCTTTGGGACAGAAATCTATCCCTCCAGCATGTCCTGTTTATTGTTGTGGTGAGGTTTAGATCCCTGCAGCGTTGAGCTCGAGGTGATATGGTTTTCTTTAGGTGGAGCATGTCCATCAATACTGGGTTGGACATGGCTTTGTATGTCAGGCAGAGATCACCTCTGAATAGGTGGTATGCAACCGAGTACAGCTGGAGTTTCTTCTGTCGAGCTGCATAGGGCATCTGCTTGAGGCCAGTGATCCTCTTGGTGAGGAACTTCTGTGGTCTTTCCAGTTGTTGCAGGTGTCTTGTAAGGTACATCCCAAATGGGGCATTGTACTCTATGATGGGTCTTGGCAAGTGATGCATAGAGGTCCCAATGACCTCTTTTGATCTGGATTCAAACCCTTTTGTGATTAGGTGGGCCACATAGAAGGATTTTCTAACCACTTTGGCAATGTGATTATCAAAGGAGAGGTTACTATCTACTTGGGTCCCCAGATCCCTTATTAGGTCTTCCGTATTTAGGGGGCTACTACCTATCTGGCAGTTTGTGGGTACTTTGTTTTTTCCAAAGGAGATGACTATGCACTTTTTGGCATTTAGCTTGAGACCATGGTTTTGACACCAGGTATCTGTCTCAGTGAGACCCTTTTGGAGTATGTCTGTGTCAGCCAGAGAGTCAATTATAGCCCCCAGTTTGCAGTCATCTATGAACTTGGTGAGCCATAGTCCTCCTGTGCTTGTCTGTACCTCTGAGAAGTATATGCCGAGCAGGACGGGTCCTAGGACTGAGCCCTGGGGAACGCCACTTGTAGCAGGTTTAGAATCAGACCTAGCTCTTGCAACTCTTACCATGTGGATTCTGTCCATGAGCCAGTTGGCAACCCATCTCATGATGTAGGGGTTTATGTTCAGGCTGAAGAGCTTGTCTATAATACCAGAGTGGGGAATAGTGTAGAAGGACTTTGCGAGGTCTAGGTAGGCTGTGTGGACCACCTTTCCCTCGTCTATAGCCTTGGTAACTGTTTCAAAGAAGTCCACCAGGTTTAGGAGGCATGATCTGCCCTTAACAAAGTCGAACTGGGTTGGGTCCAGTGTTTGGAGGTTTCCAATGTCTCTGTTAATGAGATCCATGATGATGCGCTCCATAGCTTTGCAGACCAAGCTAGTCAGGCTTATAGGGTGATAGTTCCCAGGGTCCGTTGTGGCTCCACCTTTATGGAGCGGAATAACCATTGCTGTGCACCACTCTGTGGGCATGTAGCCTGTGGAGAGGCTGAGTTTTAACAGTGTGTTTAGGTGAGGGGTTAGTTCATCTTTGAGCTTGTGTAGGACGCAGCCTGGGACACTGTCTGGTCCCATTGATGCTGTGTTTTTGGCTTTGGAAAAGGCTGTTTTAACCTGAGTGTCTGTGATTTCAGGGGCACTACATTCTTCTGCTATAGTTATGGGCCGTTTTGGGGTGAGAGGTGGGTGAAGTTTGCACTGAACCTGTCTGCCAGGATGTTGGCTATATCGGTCGGTTCAGTGTATTGTGTGCCATTCTGCACTAACTCCGAGCAGATCTGAAAATTGCCACTTAGATTTTTGACATAGCTAAAGAATGCCTTGTGGTTATCTTTGGAGTCCATGGCAATTTTTGTTTCGAAACTAGCCTTGGATGATTTTATGAGGGAACGTAGTTTTTTGCTGATACTGATCAGGGATGTCTTCCCTTCTTGGGATTTTACTCTTTTCTGTACTAGTTTCCTCTTTCTATTGTACAGCTTGTTTATGGCAGGAGTCTACCAGACTGGTTTACTTTTCTTGGAGGAGTGAGTCTTGGTTTTGTTTGGGATAGCACAATCCATGCATTCTTGTAGGTGCCCGGAGAGTGCATTAGTAAAGGATTTTGCAGCTTGGACAGCGTTATCCTTTAGCATGGGGGCTTTGAAACTACCCACCTCGGTCTTATGTAACATAAAGTTTGCTTTTGAAAAGTTTTTCACGGTGGCTTCTTTGACCGGGGGTGGTGGTGGAATGTGGATATCCAGAGTGATTAGTTTATGGTCAGATCTAACCAGCGAGGGGTTGACCTCCTGTGTGGAACATCAGTCGGCCATGTTGGTGAGGACCAGGTCCAATATGTTGTCACCTCTGGTGGGGGTGTTAACCAATTGATCCAGGGCGTTTGAGTTTATAAATTCTAGGAAATGTTCGTAAGGGAGTTTGTACTTGAGTAGTTCTCCCAGTTAATGTTTGGGTAACTAAAATCACCCAATATCAGGGTGTTTGGAAGGACCTTTATGTTTCCCAGTGTTTCCAGGAATGCAGAGTGGGGGTCCTGGGACATGGTGGGTGATCTGTAGCAAGCTATAATTTGAATAGCAGTTTTGCCCATTGTTAGTTGCACGTGAATGATCTCTGAAGCATCATGCTGTGCCACTAACCTGGAGGTGTGGGTATCCTTGATGAATATGGATACTCCCCCGCCTTTTATATTTCGGTCCGGGTTTTGTGGCCGAAATGTATGGTATGAGTTGTAGCCTGGTAGTGCTGGGGTGCTTTCTGGAGCCTTAAACCAGGTTTCTGTTACTGCACATATATCGATTTTCTCCATACTGAGGAGTGCCTCGAGTGCATGCATTTTGAGGTTTAGACTTCTGGCATTGAGCAGCATTACCCTCAGCTTTTTGTTACTTATGCTATTTACGGCGGTGGGTTTGTCTTTTGAGCCTTGCCTAAAGAAGGCACTAAGCGGGTGGCAAGAGCCTTGGCCAGTATTTGAAAGCCTAAGGTTGACAGGTGTAAGCCGTCTCTAGCAAAACAGCGTGGCTTGTCGAGCATGTCATCCCAGGCTGACAGACACTGGATCCCCTTTGAATGACACCAGAAGCTTAGCCAATTGTTGAAATTGATATTTTTTTCTCTATACCATGGTATCATTCTTGGTGAGGGCAGGATGCTACTCAGGGTCAGGGTCATACCAGCCTGGGTTACGTGATCAGAGCGCTCCCCCATGTCTCTTTTCATGTAGTCCAGGGAGGTACAGCTCAGGTCATTCACACCAACATGGACAATGACAGAGTCATATTTGTACTTATTCTGGAGTGACCTGAGTGCTTGTGTTATGCGACGGATCCCGGCACCCGACAGGCAACTAACAGTAACCTTCTCCTTGTTCAGCCTAGTGAGTGGGACGTCAGTGTGCCTGACTATAGAGTCACCTATTACTAGTGTGTTGGGTATGTTGTTTTGCTGTAAGGGCTGTGATTGTGTGGCACACTGGTTTTGTGAAGTATGTGTTTCATGGTTTGGGTTCGGGGGGGAAGGTTGCTTGAATGTCTGCTTTGGAGGTCTCTGTTGCTTTTGCAGATTTTTATTTAGAACGTCCGAGTATGTTTTTGTGTAGTTATGAGTGTTTTTTGCCAGTGCTGGTTTCATAAGTCTATGTGAGACTGGTGATGTGATGCAAGTAATTCCCTTCTCCTCTTGACTGCCTGGTCATACAGGTCAGTAAATTTCTTCCACAATTTACAATCAGTCTTGGGTTGAGAGAGCTTAGCCTCCAGTTTGGCTATATAATTGCATCTCTTGCATGTTTTAGTGTTTGGTGGGAGGAGGAGAGGGTTGTCTGTGTACATGAGGCAATTGTAACATTGCCTCAAAATGCCCAGATTCACCAGTTGGACTGGAGAGTACACCTGAAACTGCCCTTTGGACATGCCTGGATAGGTACAGTGAACTGTTTTACTGATTGGCTGGTAAGGTCGAATAGAGACCCTTGTCCTTCTTTACAGTATTGGGGGGTCTAGTGCTAAGGTTTATTTGTGCTTGCTATGAGCTTTGGGCAAGTGCAGGGATGAGAAATGAATGAATTGAGTGCTTAAGTTGAAAGTTTGTCTAGTTCCAAGGGAAAAATTGAAGAGTAGACTTTGTGGAGCCGGGAATAGTTATAACCTAGCTAACCGGCGCTACCCAGCGTGCAAAACCACGCAAATGTGGGTTTTATAGCAGGGAAATGAAAGAGATAAAAATTAGCCCAAAATGGCCAATCAACTATTAATTAGTGGGCTGAAACCACTCCTCCAGGGACAGATAGGCTGCTCAAAGCTCCCTCTCTCACAGTGAACAGAAAAACTTCCTTCTATCCAAGTAAGGTATGGGCAAACACAGAAACTTGTAACACAGCCCTGAATTCAGCACTAACCTGAAAAATGGACTAAACTAGCATAGAAAGGTGGGAAAACAAGTATTTTTTGAGTTTTTTTTTTTTTTTTTTCAAAAATAAAGCAGATACAATAAAAAAAACACTTTAAATGCACAAAAATGGCTATCACACTTGAGTGTGTAGCTACAACAGTTAAACAGGTAATTTAAAGACTTTGTTAAAGTGCAGGCAGTAAAATAAGTACACTATGTAGCTGAAACAAGCTTTTTAAATCACAGAAACTCTAGTAAATCGGCGTTTTAGGCAGAATTAGCTAAAGGCAGCAAGAAAATGCAGAAAAATAATATTTAATCACTCCAAAGTCTCTCTTCTGTCTCTCTGCTGCTGTAGAACTCTGCAGGGCACCAGACATGAGCTTGCTGAGCTGTATACTAACACAAAAACCTTGCAAATGCGGGTTTTATAGCAGGCAAATGAAAGTGATAGAAATTAGCCCAAAATGGCCAATAATCTACTAATTTCTGGGCTGAAACTACTCCTCCAGGGACAGATAGACTGCTCAAAGCTCCCTCTCTCAGAGTGAACAGAGAAACTTCCTTCTATCCAAGTAAGGTATGGGCAAGCACAGAAACTTGTAACACAGCCCTGAATTCAGCACTAACCTGAAATCTGGACTAAACTAGCTTAGAAAGGCGGGAAAACAAGTATATGTTTTTGTTTTTTTTTTTCAGAAAATAAAGCAGATACAAGCAAAAAAAACACTTTAAATGTACAGAGATGGCTATCACACTTGAGTGTGTAGCCTACAACAGTTAAACAAGTAATTTAAACACAAAAACGACTTTGTTAAAGTGCAGGCAGTAAAATAAGTACACTATGTAGCTGAAACTAGCTTTTTAAATCACAGAAACTCTAGAAAATCTGCATTTTAGGCAGAATTAGCTAAAGGCAGCAAGAAAATGCTGAAAAATGATACTTAATCACTCCAAAGTCTCTCTTTTGTCTCTCTAATGCTGTAGAACTCTGCAGGGCACCAGGCAGGAGATTGCTGAGCTGTATCCTAGCACAAAAACCTTGCAAATGAGGGTTTTATAGCAGGGAAATGAAAGAGATAGAAATTAGCCCAAAACGGCCAATAAACTACTAATTTCTGGGCTGAAACCACTCCTCCAGGGACAGATAGGCTGCTCAAAGCTCTCTCTCTCTCTCTCTCTCTCTCTCTCTCTCTCTCTCTCAGTGAACAGAGAAATTCCTTCTAGCCAAGTAAGCTATGGGCAAACACTGAAACTTGTAACACAGCCCTGAATTCAGCACTAACCTGAAAACTGGACTAAACTA
This sequence comes from Protopterus annectens, assembly GCF_019279795.1. NCBI lineage: Eukaryota > Metazoa > Chordata > Ceratodontiformes > Protopteridae > Protopterus > Protopterus annectens. The sequence goes on from NC_056726.1 coordinate 1,350,318,169, forward strand.
GCTTAGAAAGGTGGGAAAACAAATAAATATACATATATATATATATATATATATATATATATATATATATATATATATATATATATATATATATATATATATATATATATATATATATATATATCCCCCCCAGAAAATAAAGCAGATTCAATCAAAAAAAAACAATTTAAATGCACAGAAATGGCTATCACACTTGAGTGTGTAGCCTACAACAGTTAAACAGGTAATGTAAACACAAAAATGACTTTGTTAAAGTGCAGGCAGTAAAATAAGTACAATATGTAGCTAAAACAAGCTTTTTAAATCACAGAAACTCTAGAAAATCGGTGGTTTAGGCGGAATTAGCCAAGGGCAGCAAGAAAATGCAGAAAAATTATACTTAATCACTCCAAAGTCTCTCTTTTGTCTCTCTGTTGCTGTGGAACTCTGCAGGGCACCAGGCAGGAGCTTGCTCTGTAAATTGTGGAAGAAATTTACTGACCTTTATTGATGTTGGAGTTCAGTTACTCGCTTTCTCATTACCTCCATGACCCTGACGAAGAGTTAGCATTTCCTTTTCATGTTGCCTCTGCCTCTCATTTTCTTCGGCTTCCAGTCATGTCAGTCTCTCTGCTGATTCTAATTCCATTTGTTTCTCCTGCCACAGTCTGTCTGCTAATTCTAGTTCCAAATGTTTGGCCTTCAGTTCAAGCCTCTAACTCTAGATGGATTTTTAAGTTTTCTGAGGAAAAGCTGAACTGTCCATCTTCTGAGAACTGTACATCCCCAAGGCCAGTCTGGTTGTCTTCCTGGTTGCTGGTCTGTGATGCAGCTGTGACTAAGGCTGCATCATTTCCGCTTTAGCCAGGTTGGCATGCACCAGTCCTTTGGCTTGGCATATCTCAGCCAACTGGCTCCTTGTCATCTTGCCATAATCCTCTGCTGACATCCTTGCCTGCTCTCCCTAACTAAGCTAACAAAAAATAAATAAAACTATTGTGATATGAAACTATATATGTCTACCATGTGGCTGCTTGAGAGTACAAACACCTTTATTGACGACTGTTTACAATATCCACATCACTGATTCCCAGTATGTGATGCAGTGATCCCACCACTGCCAGCCAAGTAATGTGAAGAACCTCTTCTGGAACAGTAATCAAGGATCCTCAATCCTCACCACTGGCACCTGTTGGGGGACCTTCAGTGGGAGCATAACAGGTACACACACAGTATTTCCAGATGGAGCTCTCTGCATCAAGTGCACTTTCCCTTAAGAGCACACAGAGGCCACAGTCACTCCAGGGGTGGTTTCTCCCTCTTTCTCCAGATCCCCAGTAAGACTCCCCACTGGCACCGCTATAGAGTTGATATTTCAGCTAAGTGACCAAGCCAAGACCTTCAGCACCCTCTCTGGCCAACCAGTGCTTCGTGTCCCTGCCCAAGTAGCTGACACACACATTCTTTGAGGTTTGATTTAAACACACACACACACACACACACCTGAGAAGGGCTGGCACAGGTTTACTAGCTATGCCCCCTTCTGCCCAGACTATAAGGTAGTTACCACTACCACCAGTCACTCCTTATCAGCTACTTTAGGGTCCTTAACAAAGGGTGTCCAATTTTACTGTGTAATATTAATACTAATGCAAATGGTAGTTTGACCAAGAGCAAGGATATTAGAAGTGGCACACACAGTGTCACCAAATAAATATGTAAATACTGTCAGAACTTAAATATCTCTACACAGATCAGCCACAATCAAAGGTTTAAATATATTTAATAATAAATAATAAAAGAACAAGACAATACTAAATATATATTCACAGTAACATCAGAGTTCAAAACCACAAGAAATATTTAAAATAACATTGAAGCATGGGTTCAAACAGATAAAAACAAACACTAAACTAAGCTTCGCTATATCTTTGACTATACCTAAGAGAGTTACTATATCCTAATAACTTACTTAGAGCAAGGCAGATGTGATGAGTGGTTCTTATTGTTGTTCTCAGGTCCAAGACAGAATGCAGAATGCTCCGTCTCACTAAGAGACTTCTCAAAAAAATATCTAAAATATTACTGATGGGATAGATTGCAGAATTACATCATTTCTGGTCATCTGACTTCTCGTTCTCATGCAAACCCCCCCCCCCCCCCCCCATTGCTGGCAGCTGGCAGTATTTAGCTTCTACCTGCAAAAATTCCCAGGCAAGGGCTTTTGCTCAGATCTTTGGCAGGTGTTGGAAGTCATAAAACAATTGTCATGCTTCCAGACTAGCAATTAGGCAATACAGAAGGCTTCTTAGTACAGATGTTGTGTCTCTGGCTGCACTGAAGCATTTTTATAGCCTAGCCTATAAAGTAATTTAATTTCAGATATTTTTCTAAAGTTTGCTGGACTGAAGTTAACCCTCCGGTTTCCTTTGTTAACATATACATTTAAACAGTTACAATAGTGCGTGTACATTTCTGTTCTCTTCCAGTAAAGCACACATGTGTACAGAGCAGTTTGATATACACATGACATGCAGTTCTAATACATTTGTAACAAAAGCATCTTATATAAATTAGTTTGATATTCACAAATTACATGTAATTATTTACAAAATTCCAGTTAGTTATGCCGGCAGTACCTCCTTTTGTCACAGTACTCACATATTTTTCAGGTTTTGATTGATTATTTGCTTCAGCAACATTAATTTTCTACTGCTGTAATCTAGTCTACCTCATTTATACTTTTGCAAATGATAATTACCTCTGTAGCATTGACATATTTTATTTTTAGCTCTGCACTGTGCCTTCTCATGTCTAAGGATATAGTTTCTGCCTGCATCTTTGTTACCAGGAGCCATCCTGGTTACCATGTAGTTATTTGCAATTTCGTTATTATTTTTATTACTTATAAATTTTCTAAGCTTTGTTTTTACATTTTTTTCTTGCTCTGTCCCAGGATTGCACATTTAAACTGAATAAGTAATGCTTTTAAGTTGCATACCCAACTGTTCACTTGTACAGCACATATCTGTTGGCTTTTCCCAGTACTAAACCACCTCTTTTGGTAGCTTGCTCCCTAGATGACCATATCTGATTCCACACTCATATAAGCGATTCAGCCACATCACCAAATTCAGTTTTAGCTGTATTTTAAGTTAGTAGTATACATATCTATAGTCTCCTGAACTCCTTTATTTCTGATAAAAAATAAATAAACGTCTCATTATATAAAAATCAGCAACAGTTTATAACATCTTAAAACAAGTAACATGCAGAGATATAACAAGGATCATAAACATCAGCACAGGAAAAATAGTAAAGTGTCAAATCTAGCTCTGAAACCATATAACTGGCAGTTAGGGTATAAACATAGGCTAGATTTAGTATCCATCTTTGACACATGAAAGCAGAGGCACTAGCATGACAGTATATGAAAAGGTTAGAAGTTAAAGCATAATCACTTGATTAAGTGAAAAAAAAACAGGACTTGTATCATTCTTAATTTTTTTAAATGAGTTGACATCTTGTAAGTATTTTAATACCATAGCTGAAAATTCTAAGAGTGATATTTGGCAGGGTGATGGTGCTGAATAATAATATAACACTTCACTAAAGCAGTAACTATTGATTAATAAAATGTGAATCATTTTATCCATATGAGAAACCCATAAACCCAGAATTGCTTGCTGCCAAGTCATTGCTATAGTAATTAATTGGTGCTTATTAGATGTACACACTTCTTGCATTGGCTAGGAATTGAATCAGTGTCAACTGTTTGGAAGGCAGCTGTGCTTACCATGATACCGCCAGTGCCACTAAAGGAGTATCCCATGTTTGTCTCTCTCCACTGCACCATCAAGACGAGTATCCAAGTATATAGATTTCTAGTACTGGTCGGGAATCAAACCCAGGTCAACTGCTTGGAAACAGCTGAGCTCGCCAATATACCACCAGTGCTACAAATCATCTGAATATTGGAGTTGCACCGTGTTTCAACTCTGCTTTTCCATTTAGCTCAGGGAGTTTACACCTTGTGCCACAGAGAAACTAAGAAAATCCCACTGTTTTAAGTAAAAGAGCAAAACCAGAAGATATGCAGTAGATCAACTTTAGACTGTCCACATATACAGGAAGGGGGGGAAATTTTTTTTTTTTTTAAATGAGTTGACATCTTGTAAGTATTTTAATACCATATCTGGGGGAGTTCAGTCTGGTCTGATCTAGCTAGAGGCATTACTACAAGGCTGTTTTTTTTTTTGGATTGGGATAATTTGGCTGGTTTCTGTTTCTCTGCCTTAAATAGCCAGTGTTTAAACCAGTTTGTACTTGTTTGCAGAAAACTGCAGTGAGATAGGCCTTCTGCCATTACTCTGCTGTGAGACTGGAAAAAAATAAGTGGTTATTTTCAACTGTTTTCTGCACTTCTGTTTTACTAAAAACATTTGCTGCATATCTGTTTAAACTGTGCAACTGTTTTTTTTAGACTTAGTGAATTCAATCCTTACCTCTGCTCTTATCTTGTGTATCCCAGCCACCCGCCCAGGTGCTGTTGTGGTATTAAAGCTTGGTGGCTTTGAGTTGCCCATCTTTAGTATAAGTTTGATATTGGACACTCCCTCCAGTCCCATTACATCAGCTCATTCTACTGTGTACAGTGAGGTAAATTGTGAAGGCCCACCCCTTTAGCTTCTCAGCCTTGAATTATCTTCTGTCTCCTCACTTTCTACATTAAAAAAGTGCCTCTTCCTACTTCACTTTGCTGCTTGTGTTTAGGAGTTCAACTGCATTTAGTTTGCCGCATTTATTACTGCTTGTCGGTAGCCTTATTAAATTGATGACTATTCTACTGAATTGCTGCTTTATTTGAGCTTTTACTGGTGTGAATGTGAGCAACTGTTTTAAAGCACTCTACTGATTAACTATATTTCATTGCTACCTACTGCAATTCATTACTTTTTAACTGCATTCTACTGCATTTCATTACCGTTTATCTGTATTTTTTCATACTGTGAGTTCTGTTCTTTTGACTGTAAGTGGTTAATTTGTAATTCTTTGGGAGTTTTTTACTGTATTCTTAACCTTAAATTGAGTAGCATAGTCTAGATACAGGTTTGCTGCGTCCAGAACTTCAGTTGCACAGTTTTTAACAATTTTTGAGGTGTTCCAGCTACACATTTTCACTTAGTAGCACTTGTGTGATCACCTAGTAGTACTACTCTTAGACCTTGATCCCTTTACCCCCTTAGCTCTCTCTGGCCTCTCTCCCTCAGTTTCTGACAAATATGGATGGACAGTTTCCTGCATTTTCGCCTGCCAGTCTGGTTGATATGGGCATCCTGAGACAGTGTAGCAACTACACGGACAATCCTCTACTACTACCACCTAGGAACACAATTTGTGAGAGATGTAATTACATCAAGCACCTAGTATCATTGCTCTCTCCCACACAAGCCTGTATATCTGGCACTGAGAAGGTTGTCAACATGAACACCACACCTCAAACACCACCCACAACTACACAACACACTCCCACATATGAGGAGGTCCTCAACAAAAACATACCGAAACAAAAGAGATCTCCAAGGCAAAAACACACACAAACTCCACTGCCCACCACACCACACACCACGCATAGTCCACACACCTGTGTCTCACAGCCACTAAGGCCTAAACATAAACCCAACATATTAGTCATAGGAGAATCCATTGTGAGACACACAGATGTGCCCCTCACCAGGTTGGATAAGGAGACAATCATGGTTAGTTGTTTGTCTGGTGCCAGAATCCGCCATATCACCCATGCACTCAAGTCTCTCAACGGGTACTGTTATGACTGTGTCAAAGTCCATGTTGGCGTGAATGACTTGAGACGTACCTCCCTGGACTATATGAATAGAGGTACGGTCGAGCCCGCTGAATATGTGCTACTAGCCTTAAGCAGCATTCTACCGTCACCCAGAGTGATGCCTCAATACAAACCGAAAATGATTGACTTTAACAATTGGTTTAGTTTCTGGTGTTATTCCAAGGGGATCCTGTACCTGACAGCCTGGGATGACATGATTGACAAACCACGATGCTTTGCCAGAGATGGCCTGCATCTGTCTCCCTTAGGCTCCAGGCTCCTGGCAAAGGGTCTTGCCTCACCCCAGTGCTTTTTTAGGCAATGCATGAGGTCAAAATTACCAACATGAAACTTTCATCAAAACCTAAATTAAAGGTCATGCTGCTAAACACTAGGAGTCTAAACATGAAACTGCACACATTGCAAGCATTCTTAACCCTGGAAGATGCTGACATTTGTGCAGTTACAGAAACCTGGTTCAAAGCTGCAGAGGGCACCTCAGCCATACTAGGTTACTCATCCTGTCATACAGCCAGACCCCAAACTGAGGGCAGCAAAGCACAAGAAGATGGAGTTGCATTATATATAAAAGACATACACACTTAGATTCATAGATTCATAGATTAGTACTAGGCTAGCTGCCCTTTTGGGCCATTTGAAGCCTAGCCAGTTACCCCATGTGAGAATCAAAGCCTTGGGCCATTTGAAGTCTAGCCAGTTACCCCATGTGAGAATCAAACCATGCACCTTGTCTCTTTAAGGTAAGCACCTTAACCATTATGTCATCCTCCCACTTCCAGACTAGTCAAACAGTATGATGCACAGGAAACACTCCAGGTGCAATAAACAATTGACAAAACCCGTATTCAATCATAGCTAGCTATAGGCCTCCAACTTTGACTCAAGATGCCCACCCCACCTATCTGGACCTCTTTGAATTGATCAGGATTCAACCCTTTACCCTGATCCTGGGCGAATTTAACTATGCAACCATAGATTGGAAGAAATACTCATGCCAAAACACAAATGCCCAGAAATTCCTGGATTTCGTCAATGGAAATGCCTTGGACCTGTTGGTCGACACCCACACAAGAGGTGAAAATGTCTTGGACTTGGTATTAGCCAACATGAGTAACCACTGCAGCATCCCTACAGTGTCATCATTCCTGGTAAGATCTGACCACAAAGGGGTTAGTTTCGAAGTCACCATCTTCCCTGATCCCACCCCCCCCAGCTAGTGTCAAACAAGTAAACTTCTCCAAAGCTGATTACAACCTCCTGAGGGAAGGTATAAACAGCTTCACAGCCCCCAACCCCTACATAGGAACTGGCACATATGGCCAGACCTACACCAAAGTACTGTATGAGCCTTTATAAAGCTGCACGGAATCGGGAATACCCAACAGGATGAAATCCTCCTCCTCAAGGAAGAGTAAACCTGTCTGATGGGCATCTGCAGTAAATGAACTATAAAATAAAAGGAAAGAAAAATTGCTGTCCAGGACCAAGAAGGAGCAGGTGCCTAATTGGAAGCAATCTCTCCTTGGCCTGAACAAGCAAATAAGAGCACTAGTGAAATCCGCCAAAGCAAACTTTGAGTCCAAACTCGCCACATCTACTAAAGACAATCATAAGGCCTTCTTCACATATGTCCACAATCTCAAGGGAAGTACCCAGATCTGCTCAGAACTGGTGGTCAAGGACACCACATACACAAACGCTGTAGATATAGCCAACCTGCTGGCAGACAGGTTAAGTGAAAACTTCACCCCTCTGTCCCCCATCAGTAAAACAGGACATCCCCAGTATCTGCCCCTCCTCTCTAGGGAGGAAGTCATCACTGCCTTCTCAAAGGCAAAAAATACAGCCTCCGTGGGATCCGATAACATCCCAGGTTGCATCCTAAATGAACTCAGGCAGGAACTTGCAGCACCATTAGGCACCCTATTCAATCAGAGCCTGAGTACCAGCTTCATCCCAGCTGAGTGGAGGACAGTCACTGTCATCCCTTTGCACAAAGGTGGAGCATCCACCCATCCAGGAAATTATAGACCCAGCAGCCTAACTAGCCTGATCTGCAATACCAAGGAGTGTATTATTATGGGCCTCATTAACAAGGACATTGGCAACTTCCAGATACTCAATCTCACACAGTTTGGTTTCATCAAGGGAAGGTCTTGCCTGTTAAATTTGGTCAACTTCTTTGAGACAGTCACCAAGGCCATGGACGAGGGGAAGATGGTGCACACCGCCTACCTTGACCTGGCCATTGTCTTTGATACTATTCCTCTCTCAGATATAATAGATAAACTCCGTCAAGTAGGCATCAATCCATATGTTACCAGGTGGGTAGCAAACTGTCTCACTTATTGAACCCATGTAGTCAAAATAGGGGAAACCACCTCAAGCAGTTGACCCATAATGAGAGGTATATCCCAGGGATCGGTCTTGGGGCCTCTGCTCTTTGGGATATACTTTTCTGAGATGTAGGCCAAAACCAGTGGGCTATGACTGACCAAGTTTGAAGATGACTGCAAGCTGGGTGCTGTCATCAATTCCCCTAGTGATGTGGACATCCTCCAACAGGGTTTCACCCAAACAAATGACTGATGCCAGAAACATGGCCTCAAACTGAATGCCAAAATGCATCCTCAGAGAGTGACTTCCCCACAAATTATCATACTGATAATAAGGTCCTAAGCATGCAATCAGTAGTGAGGGACTTGGGCACCTAGGTTGATAGCAAATTGAACTTTGACCACTATATTGCCTTCATTGTACAGAAAGATTTCTACATGGGCCATCTCATTAGTAAAGGTATCTCATCCAGGGACAAGGTGGTCATAACATCCCTATATTCTTTCCTTATAAGACCCATTATTGAGTACAGTGCCCCTTTTGGCATGTACCTCACAAAGCACATGCAGCTGATGGAGAGACCACATAGGTTCCTCACCAGGAGAATCCAGGGCCTCAATCATCTACCCTACACAGATAGGCTAAAGGCTCTGTCCCTCTACTCAGTCTCCTACAGACTCCTCAGAGGTGACCTCTGTTTGGCATACAAAGCAATCTCAGACCCTACCCCTATGGGACTGCTGCATATCCACAAGTCAGACTCCACTCAAGTAAGCCACATGCGTGACCTCAGCCCGGTCTGTGACATCAATAGGACTTGTTGGGGGAACAGATTTGTGTTCCAGGGGCTCCCTTTTTTGTGGAATAGACTCCCTCTTCACATCAAGCAGAGTACCTCATTAACCCTTTTTAAGCACAACCTGGATAACTGGATGGGGAATAGAAAATACCCCCCTGAGATTCCACCTGTGTACCTGCTGGGCAGTGGTGTAGGGTGCTGACCTGTTGGAACATGGGTTAAATTCTTGGCTAGGTTTGTAAGGGTCTCAGAGCCAATAGCCTAGTAACTTCCTATGATACTAAGTTTGAAAAATAGAATACTGTTGTAATATGGGTCACACCAGCATTACAAAAGTCATAAATGGAGCGCAATGCAACATGCAACTTTTCTAAGTTGTAAAGACAAAGGACACGTCACATCCTGTTTTGTGTTTCTTCATTATCTAATCAACTTGGAAACCCATATATGTTGTGAGGGTATCCTGGGAATCCCTAGGCATTCTCTGTGCATAGATGTTACCCCATATCTGCAGAGGATAGGGATGTGGATTCTGAGTTGACCATTTTCAGTTTTTCTTTAGCTGAGTTAGTGGGAAAAAACTGCGGCCAGAAAAGAATCAGTGATTCTCATGGTGATAATCCTAGTACCCACTGTTGGATATCAGATGGGAGATGAGGCCTTCTGTGCAGTGCTAATTTGTGTATGGGGGGTCTCTGAATTTGACTGATTGGTATCAAGAAGCGTGGAAAGCAGTGGCGGAAACAATTGTCAAATGAAGACCCCAGTGACTCAGTAAAGGGAGAGAGGGAGGGAGGAATGATGTTGCTCCCGATGTTCTTAACAAAGGAGAAAAGTATTGATCTTGATTGATCTTGATTGAGAACATTAATGACAGGTATCAGGAGAATTTTGAAAACCACCTGAATTCAGCAGATGCCTGCCTTTGAGGAGGAGGGCCTGAAGAAGTGTAATTGAATCCATTTATGACAAGGCTGTTGGACTTAATGAGAGACCGCCAAAAATGCTAAAGACATTCAGTATTTTTGGTGTATCGCGCATAACACACCATTTCAGTGTTGCATAGAAGACTGTGACATTGCCTCTGGATTGGCAGTGTGATAACAATCCCACTTCCAGAAGTGGGGACAGGGGTTGGGGTGTTCTCCAGTTAAAGTGTATTAAACTCCCTGGGAAAGCATATGTCCAAGTGCCGGGAAGGATACTACATCCAGTAGTCAAGCCTTCCACTCATAAGACCAGTGTAGGTTTCTTCTTGGTCATACAACACTATATCAGCCCTTTATCCTTACACAGATATTGGAGAGGTCATGGGTGTTTGCCAGTACTTTCTGCATTATGTTTTGTTAACTTAGAGCATGTACATCTTCATAGAAGTGCTATAGCAGTTTGCCTGGGTTCATTTGCTACAAGCCATTCAGTCCATGTGTTTGAGAATGAGAACTGTTCCTGTATTCCCATCTTTAAGTTAGACATATTCAGGGTGGTTGAAGGATTCTGCCAATGGTATGTGTAGTCTTCCCTCCTCTTTGAAATTTTCATTGACAGGATATTATGTCAGATTTTGGAGAGCATTCATTTTGGGCATGTGGTGGTTGCCTCTTTGTTTGCACATGATGAAATCCTCTTCACATCAATTGACTTTGACCTCCACTGTGCACTGCAATGATTTTCTGGTTTGTGTGAAGTAGGTGGGATGAAATCAAAGTTTATGGTTTCTTATAGAAAAAAGTGGATTTCTGTTTGTAGGTGAGGGAAGAACAGATACCTCCTGCGAAGTTTAAATATCATGGGGTCTTATTCACATGTAAAGGTGAAAGCAATCAACAGATTGACCAATGGAGTTGGTGCAGAAGTAGCCATTGTAACAAATTCTGGTAGTAAGTGAGAAGTAAGTCATAGGATGAAACACTCAGCTCACCGCTCAGTGTCTGATCTCATCTTCACTGTAATCATGAGCTTTGGGTAGAGTAGCTGAAAGATTGACATACAGCAGTAATTTTTTTTATTTATTTATTATTTTATTTTTTTTGCAGGGTAGCTGGGCTCACTCTCTGTGTATTTGATGTGGTTTGGGCACCTATGTAAGGACGCCTGTTTGGTATATCCCATAGATATAGCAGCTACAGCCCATAATGCAGAGACCTTGGAATCAGCCCAGGATATGTTGGAAAGATTATATCTTTGAGTTTGCCTGGGAACATCTTGGAATCCCACAGAATGAGTTGGACTTCTTTTGTTGGGGCTGGGGTTGTATGTTCTAGTCTGCTTGATTTGCAACCACAACCCTTACCATGACAAGTAGTTTAGAAAATAATTGAAGAAATTAATTTTAAAGTGGATCACTTTTAAGAAAAAGGCAATTTGTAGCATTTATGGACATTTACCTTTGGTACGATTTCCCATCTCTGTATTTTGTTTGTCTTTTCGGCTTTTCCTGGTTAGGGGTTGCCACAGCGGAACTCCGGTCCGCTAATGATTGTCAGTAGATTTTTATGGTGCCGAGTTGCCAGCCCGACGCCCAGCCTTCAGCGAAGGCACGCCCATTCATGCATGTCTTTCGGAGGCCACTCGACCACGGGGAGGACATGCAGACTCCACACAGAAGGCACTCCAGCCGAGAATCGAACAGGAGAACCTCTTGCTGTGAGGCAACAACACTACCACTGTACCACTGCGGCTTCTCCCATCTATATATTTTAATAAACTTAATTATATTTTCTGAAATGCTCTTTTTTCTTTAACTTGCCATTACTAAAAGACTCCATTCAACCACAAAGATGACATCATTCCATAATCTGCCAATATGTCAATGTGTGCCAACCATCAAAAACTGTGTAAAAGGGATACAGTAAAAAAAAAAGGGTACTTTTCCGTTATCGGGGCAACAGTGAAAATGTGGTCGCTGAGCTGCGAATGTACACAGAACACATCTTGTAGCTGTCCCTATAATTCAGGCATCATTTTTTTCTGCGTTATTGGGGCAACAGTGGAAATGCGGTCGCTGAGCTGCGAATGTACTGAGAACACAGAACCAGCAAGGTGAACGAAATGTTATAAGCTAGAAGATCAGCATATCTTTTAAAAAATTATGTTCCTCATATGCAGTCTGAATAGTATTAATGCAGGTTATCAACTGATGTAAGATTTGGCTCCACATAACATCATTCAAAGATATAATGAAAATTAACTGCTATTATTTCTGCCCCATCTATGAAAGAGATGACAGTTTGCTCGGCATACATGCATCATCCTGTGTATAAATATGGGTTTTCATATCTGTAATAAGGCAGTAAAAATAGAAGTATAGCAGTTCATATTGCACTTTAAAGCAAACTGTCTGCAAATGACTGAATAAATAGCAGGACTGGCATTTAAAGGGCTGCAGTCTATCAGGTGACTTTAATTCCACATTAATAAGAAATTAAAGCTATTATTTCACCGAAGAGTTAACTCCCAAAATAAGGACACTAAGCAGAGGGTCCCAGGCCCGAAACAACTTTTCTTTATGAGCAATTAAATGTTTTTCCATTACCTAGGTTCATAGGTTCATAGGTAGGTACTAGGCTATTGGCTCTAGGGCCTATATAAGGCTAGCCAAACGGTAGCCTGGCTTTTGCCACCCAAGAAAATTATTTTCCTGTGCCCCTGTCAAGCAGAGCCACAGAAGTGATCCCCGGGGTGAACTTCCTATCTCCCATCCAATCATCAAGATTTTTCTTGAAGAGTGCTAATGAGGAGCTTTGTTTGATATAGATAGGTAGGCTGTTCCAGAGTATGGGAAGTCTCTGGGACAGGAATCTATCCCTCCAGCACTCATTTCGGTGACTTCATATAAGTAACGTACTTTGAAAACAACTTACTTATAAAAAAAAATGTTTATTTTGTATTTAATCTGATGAAAATGTGAAATACTTACTGTCATTTTATTTCATAATGAATGAGAGCAAACACAAATAAGTAAAATTTATAACATTAACTTTAAAGTAGAAGCAGGAAGTAAACCTGGGTTAAATGACACCCTTTCTATTTCTTCATTGCTTAAATTGAGGTCTTTCAAGATTTAGAACAATTACCATTATAATGCACTAGAGGGAGTTGTTACACAATTTTTATTTACAATAGTTTTTAACAAAGGAATTTATAATGTACTTTTTAGTAAAGAATTTTTTATCATAAAAAGACTATATTTTAAATTATAATATTTATATTTAGAATTTTTATATTTTGAATCAATTAATTAAGGTAGAGAATGTATTATTGTAAACAGGAGATGAGTTATAAAAGGGTAGCTGTAATAAAAAAAGCACAAAGACACTTTATTTAGATAGGCATTAATATTAATGAGCAGGGTGTTGTGATTTGATTCTTTGAATTAATTGAATTACTTTTCATTGAATTAAATGTTGCTTATAATTATGTATTAAGATATATAAATGTATATGTTTTAATTACAGTTGTCTGATGAAGTCCTTGATGTATGGACGAAAACGCGATATGTGAATGTTATGAGATAAGAGCGTTTATGTGTTTTTACGTCTGCGAGTGGATCATACAATAAACTCTGTTTGGTGTTCATTACCAGCGATCTCTTGGTCTTTTGGCACTTACGTTGTGGATTATTAGTTGCTTTTCAGTGCCTTGTGCTAGTTTTGTCGTTTAAAGTAGTGTGTAAAACTGTAATTAAGTTATAATAAAGGAATTTTATCATAGTTATTCTGGAGGCATGAAGGTAGAAATGTCTGTCAACATTGTGGAAAATAGTGAATTCTTAGGGTTACCACGTCTCCATATAAACTCAGCCAAGTATGTGTAAAGGTGATGTCTGGCACTACCCCTGATGTCTTTTATTGCACCACATTGCACTTCCCCATAACCGCTCCACATGTTGTGTATGGCATCCACTGTCTGGATCCACAAAATTATAGGTATGATTTACAGTAAAGTGCTCATATCCTGCATCCCTCAGTTCATCAAATTTGTAAGCTTTCCAGCAATCAGACTAGATAATACTGCCTTCCTCTACATTATTGTGGATGACACATAGTAAGGTTTGAGCAGAACGGTCAGGGACAGGTACAAGAAAACATTGCTTAGTCTCACGACATAATCCTCCAAAAACCCATTGCTGTGGTAAAACACGACCAACATTAGATATTCTTTTAGTGAAAAGACTTTCATCAACCTCCACGATTTTATTTACACCACTAATTTTAACTGAAGGCTTTGAAAGTAATGAAGTGTCACACACTTCTCGCATATAGTTATTCCAGTCCAGTGTTGTTGTGATTCATCTGTAACTGAAGTTCGCAAAACTCAATAGATGTTAATTCCTGGAACCAGAAAAATATAAACCCCAGTGCAGTAAGGAATGTTATACGAGACCCCTCAAACCAGTTTTGTGATCGTAAACCCTTTTTTTCCAAACATCCACATTGTGCACATCGCCATTTAGGTGCTTCCTTTTTACTGTAAAAAAGTTTCATAATATGATGGTTAGAACAAAATGTAAAATTCCTTTGTCTTGAAAAAATTGAATAGCAGGCTCTTCATCCATGGGCAACTGCCAGGTAGTGAAATCCATCCTAAGTGGGAAATAATTTTCACTATCTTTGACAGAAACATTCTCAGGTTTTATCTCTACATTCCAAGCATGTGTTAACTATTAGATTAAAATGACAACTACATCTCTTTTGTGATTGTCCATACAAAATTGCATGACAATTTAGTTCAACTCAATCTTATAATTATTAATTGTTTTTTTTTTTAAGCAATCTGTCAGTAAATATTACTTTACTGTTAAATGACAGAATGTACAATAGTACAATTGTTAAAATATATGTTGGGTAAACAAATTAGATAATATATAATTGGGTTCAAGTTTAAAGCACTTCATAAACTAATTTTTTTTTCATATGACTGTTTTACAAGTCCTGATTTTAAGTATAATTCATACATCATTTTTTTCTGCATAAACAGCATAGATAGCAGCACAGCATGCAGCTATTTACACTACATTATACTATCTAAGGGATGCAATGACAATAGAGAAAGTGAAGCTGGTAACTGTATTCATTTGTTTATTCATTGAAATGCACCTTAAAAAAGTGAAATATGTCTTTTACATGCTTTTGTAACCACCTCGGCAAACTACATTTTCAGCACTCGCTATCTACATAAGGGAAATTACCTCCACAAACAGAACACTCACCAGTGGATTCCCCCAAAATTATGTGATAAAAACTTTCCTGTATGGCTTTTACTTCTTTGAGGTGAAGGCTAATACCAAGGGGCTCTGGCTGAGTAACTGTGCACCATTAATGGAAAAGTCCCAAAAAAAAAAATTTATTGTATACTTTTTTCTTTGTCATTTTGTTTATGTTATGTAATTCGAAGCATGATTATGCAACACAAGTAATTACTGCCACACTTACTAAATCAGCTATCTTGCCGCTTAGTTTTTTGTTTAATGTATTACATCTGTTGAGGGAGCATGTTTACCGTTAGGTTGTTCTGTTTCCCTTTTTTGGAAGTCACAAGCTTTTATTAAAGAAGGAGGAGCAAGGTATTTCAGCTACTGTACACTGCCTCACCAACGCTCTGACTAAAATATGGCTATTAATATAAATATGTCTATGGCTCTGGTCATTGAGGCACTTTAGTATATCATTGTTTTAAACTTGAGCCCAATTATATATTATCTATTTTGTTTACCCAACATATATTTTAGCACCAGTGTGCCACCCAGCAACAGCCCCTAAGGCAAGACAATGTACCCAACTCTTTAGTCATAGGTGACTTTATAGTCAGGCACACTGATGTCCCACTCACCAGGCTGAACAAGGAGAAAATTACAGTCAGTTGCCTGTCGGGTGCCAGGATCCATCACATAACGCATGCACTCAAGTCACTCCACAACAAGTACAAATACAACTGCCATTGTCCATGTTGGAGTGAATGACTTGAGACGTACCTCCCTGGACTACATGAAAAGAGACATGGAAGCGCTCTTGGATCATGTGGCCCAGGCAGGTGTGACCCTAGCCCTGAGTAGCATCCTGCCTTCGTCCAGAATGATACCATAGTATAAGGACAAAATGATTGATTTCAACAATTGGCTAAGCTTCTGGTGTCATTCAAAGGGGATCCAATATCTGTCTGCCTGGGACGACATGATCGACAAATCACAATGCTTTGCCAGAGATGGTCTGCACCTGTCGCCCCTGGGATTCAGGTTACTGGCTAAAGCTCTTGCCAGTCCTGTAGTGCCTTTTTTAGGCAAGGTTCAAAGGACAAAACTACCACCATAACAGATACAAGCATGCAAAATCTGAAGGTAATGCTACGCAATGCTAGAAGTCTAAACCTCAAAATGCACTCTCTCAAGGCACTCCTAAAAATGGAGAACATCGATGTCTGTGCAGTAACTGAGACCTGGTTCAAGGCTCCAGAGAGCACACCTGCAATACCAGGCTACAACTCTTACCACACTTTTCGGCCACCAAACCAAGACCGAAACACTAAAGGTGGAGGAGTGTCTATATTCACCAAGGATATTCACACCTGCAGGCTAGTTGCCCAACACAACGCATCTGAAATTTTCCAGGTGCAACTAAAATTAGGTAAGACTGCATTCCAAATTATAGCTTGCTACAGACCCCCCACCATGCCCCAAGATTCTCACTACACCTTTCTAAACATACTGGAAAATATTAAGATACACCCAAACACCTTAATACTGGGTGATTTCAACTACCGTGCCATTAACTGGGAAAACTACTTGGGTACCAACACCTTTTCCCAATGGTTCTTGGAATTCATAAATTCAAACGTCCTGGATCAACTAATCCATAGTCCCACCAGGGGCCAACATGGGAGATAGATGCTCCACACCAGTGGTCACCCCCTCATTGGTCAGGTCTGACCATAAGCTAATCACCCTTGACATACACATCCCACCCCCACTACCCAGTAAGGAAACCTCCGTAAAAAACTTCTCCAAAGCCAACTTCATGCTACTCAAGTCAGAAGTGACAAACTTCATGACACCCATGCAGACGGGAGCTGAAAGATCGACTGCTGAATCCTACACTAAGGCACTGTATGAGCACATCCACTCGTGCATGAATCGTGCCATCCCAAATAGAACCAAGATGCTCTCCTCCAAAAAAAGGAATCCAATCTGGTGGCCCCTGCCATAAATAAACTATACAACAGAAGGAAGAAACTGTTGCAGAAAACAGGGAAATCCCAGGATGCAAGAAACTCCCTTACCAGCCTCAGTAAGAAGTTGAGATCCCTCATAAAATCCTCCAAAGCTAGTTACGAAAATAAAATTGCAAAAGATTCCAAAGACAATCACAAGGCATTCTATAGTTATGTCAAGAATCTAAATGGCAATGCTCATATCTACTCTGAGCTACAACAGAATGGCATTAAATATATTGATCCCAAGGATATTGCCAATATCCTGGCAGATCGATTTAGTGCAAACTTCACCCCCTTCTCACTCCCTAAAGGCCCATCTCAATACCAAAAGACTGACAAATTCCGGTAATCACGGCCACACAGGTAGAAACCTCACTCTCCAAAGCTAGAAATACAGCATCCATGGGACCAGATGACATCCCGGGCTGTGTACAACATGAACTACAAAATGAACTGACACCTCACCTAAGTGTCATGTTTAATTATAGCCTCACCTTAGGCTTCAGGCCCACTGAGTGGTGCACAGCTACAGTTATCCCACTCCACAAGGGGGATCCACCTTGGATCCCGGGAACTACCGTCCTATGAGTCTGACGAGCCTGATCTGCAAGGGTATGGAACGCATTATCATGGAACTTATAAACAAAGACATTGGCAACCTTCAAACACTGGACCCAACCCAGTTTGGGTTCGTGAAGGGCCAATCTTGTCTCCTGAACATGATTGACTTCTTTGAATCAGTCTCCAGAGCTGTGGACAAGGGTAAGGTGGTCCACACAGCCTATCTGGACTTCGCCAAGGCCTTCAACACCATCCCCCACTCTTGAATCATAGATAAGCTTACTAAGCTGACCATTAATCCCTGCGTCACTCGATGGGTTGCCAACTGGCTTACTGACAGAACCCAGACTGTAAAAGCAGCCGATTCCAAATCCAGCTCCAGACAAGTAACAAGTGGAGTACCTCAGGGTTCAGTCTTGGGACCGCTTTTGTTTGGCATCTACTTCTCTGAAGTACAGGCCAACACTAAGGGACTCTGGCTAACAAAGTTTGCAGATGACTGCAAACTGGGAGCCATTATTGAATCCCGAAATGATGTGGATATTCTACAAAAGGGCCTTACAGAAACAGATGCTTGGTGCCAGAGTCATGGGCTCAAGCTTAATGCCAAGAAATGTATAGTTATCCCCTTTGGGAAAAAACATGTACCCATGAATTACCACATAGGTGGCAGTACACTAAACACTGAAAGTGTAATGAGTGACTTAGGGGCACAGGTGGACAGTGGTCTCACCTTCGATAACCACATCGCCACAACAGTCAGGAAATCCTTCTATATGGCACACCTCATCACTAAGGGCTTTTCATCCAGAAAAAAGGAAGTCATTGTCCCACTGTACTCATCCCTCATTAGACCCATTATAGAGTGCAACGCCCCATTTGGTATGTACCTCACAAGACATCTGCAACAGCTGGAAAGGCCGCAGAAATACCTCACTAAAAGGATCACAGGCCTAAAGCAGATGCCCTATACTGACTGTCTAAAAAAACTCCAGCTATACTCTGTGGCATATCGTCTACTCAGAGGCGATCTCTGCTTGTGAAGGCCATGTCAAACCTTGAGCTGTTGGACATGCTTCACTTAAAGAAATATCAATCCCTCAGAGCCACATGCTCCATGGATCTAAACCTTGCCATCACAATGAACAAAACATGCTGGAGGGATTGGTTCCTGACCTAGAGACTCCCCGTACTCTGGAATAGACTCCCCATACATGTCAAGCAGAGCGCCTCCTTGACCCTCTTCAAAAGGAACCTTGATGATTGGATGGGAGATAGGAAATTCACCCCAGGGATCACTTCAGCCACCCTACTAGATAGGGGTCCAGGGAAGTAAATATTGTGGGAAGAAATATCCAGGGAATTGTTATGGCTAGGCTTGTATAGGCCCTAGGGCCGATAGCCTAGTACCAACATATGAACTTATGAACCTATGAAAGATTTCTACTTCAAGGGGCTTCAGTGAACTGTTGATGTTAACTATTAGCCACTTGTCTGACATATAAATCTGCCATATCTCACTGAGATTCTGATCCCAGTGTACATACTCGTACTCATCAGAGTGTTTCTTCTCGAAATTGGACAGCCTGAACATCCTTCTGATGAATGGCATACTGTCACCAAAAGTGCAGGTGCCCTGCCCCAACACTGGCCGCCACGTGCTGAAATAAAGATTGAAAATAACGTCTGCTGACAGTCTGGGGGTGAAATCCAGACAAGAAAAACTATAGGGACTTTAAAAAATATATATATTCACAAGTACACCTAACCTCAACACTTGGCAACTGTAGAAAGGAGCTCCGTGGAAATTATGTCACCACTTAGACAACAACTGGTTAATGTTAATGTAATAACTGCAAAAAAGACTTAGGAGGAAATAAAGTGTCAGAGCCCCAGGTATGAAAAACTTCTATTACAGTGACAGTGACATAAAGATATATGAAGTGAACCAACATCTGTTTGACCTTGTTCGTTTTCCCTTCTGTGTACATACGCTGCTCAGCAACCACATTTCCATTGTTGTCCCGATAACGGAAAAGTACCAAAAAAAGAAGCAAATTCAGGTAATGTGCATATTGCCCTTATGCCGTACTTGGGTAGTATGCTAGTACCCTGATGTGATCCACATTACCAGAAACTATTTTTACTGTGTCCATAACATCAAGTGGCTTTGCAGGTACCTTTATTGTGGCAGTTGTGTATCTGCTTTGAAGGTCTTCTCTTCCTGTCATCTCTTAAGAACCTGTCTTTTAGAAAGTCTGCTGGGAACAGTTGCATAAACACCATAATTAATGTTAGGCATTTGTGAAGACTGAAGCCCCACAGTAATTTAATATGTTGACACAAGCATAATCTTGCTAGAAAGCAACCAGTTAATGCCATATTTGTCCTACATCTATGGTAATGTACCATGATGTAGGGCAGTCTGTGCCTTACATTTTATACTGGAAAGAGTATCAGGGGCATCACTGTGCAGTTATTTATTCATCCCTTTTAGAATTCTTACTGTAGCTTCTTTTTATTTTAGAGAATACATTTATCACCAGTGATTCAATAAAAAGTATGGCAGAGGGTTTGATGAGAAAAAAGAAAAGCAGTGATTTATTAATAAAAATCATAAGGAAGGATTTATCTGTTTTTATGTTTACCAAAATTTTATTTTTTTCTATAGCTGTCAGGAGCTGTGACCCTAAAGGACCTCTGATGATGTATATTTCAAAGATGGTACCCACATCTGACAAGGGGCGTTTCTATGCATTTGGGCGTGTCTTCTCTGGCATTGTGTCAACTGGTCAGAAAGTACGTATCATGGGACCAAACTACACACCTGGAAGGAAGGAGGATCTTTATCTGAAACCTATTCAAAGGTAGGTACTTCACACTGCCACTGCTCTTTAACAGGTTGTGATGAGCTTAAGTACTAGTATTAGTGTATTCCAAAGACAGGATAAATATTGGGTTATACATTTTCACATTGGTGTTTATTATTTATTGAGTTCTTAAGGTTGACTGCATTTTTGTTTGTGTATTAGCCCT
This sequence comes from Protopterus annectens, assembly GCF_019279795.1. NCBI lineage: Eukaryota > Metazoa > Chordata > Ceratodontiformes > Protopteridae > Protopterus > Protopterus annectens. The sequence continues at coordinate 1,350,338,955 of NC_056726.1, forward strand.
CCCAGTGTTTTTTTTTTTCCAAGAAGAAAGATTCAGAGAGGGTTTTCATGGACTGGAAAACAAGATGCAAATTTCTCCTCCCCCACTTAGAAGATGCTGTGATATTGAGAAAATGGCTAGCTCTTTCAAACTGTCTTAGTGACATGTATAGCCTTGCTTATTAGAATGGTCCTTATAAAACTATTTTTTTTAGATACTTAAAAGTATTTTCACTAAATCATATACGCCAGTAATACAGCTTCACCAGAGAAATGAACCACAAGCTGTATCACTGGAGTTTGTTGTTCATTTTGTGTTTCTGTATTATGAGAGTTTGTGGTCTATTTTATGTTTTATCTCTGGTGACGCTGTATTACTGGAGTTTGTGGTTCATTTTGTGTTTTATCTATGGTTCCAATAATGCACTGCTTATGAAAGTATTTTCACTGAATATTGAGCCAGATTCATGAAAGCCTACTCTAAGTGTACACAAACTGTATTCAAGAATATCCCTACCACATTATTTTTGCTGTCTATTCACTCTAAAAGATTAGACTAAGTAGAAACATAGTCTACACATTGTGGTAACCTTTATGAATCCCCCTCAGTATTTAAGGTTGTAAGAAAATCAGTAGGAAAACTATAATTAGGAGGAAGAAGATGAGAGTCATGCTTATGTTGTCTGTTCACTCAGAATGGTGTATATTTAGTGTTGGCGTTAATGAATCCGGCCTATTATTTTTATCATGTATCTTAAGTTCCAGTGTAGCAGTGATCCTAGTAAGAAGGCCAGCAAATAGCTTTCAATTTAAGCTGTAAAAAGCATTCTTTGTTGTTTGCAAATTTTGCAGTGTTTTACTTCTTTGGTCATGCAACACTGTATCAGCTTTTTGTCTTTGCACAGATATTGGAGGGGTCATGGGCATTTGCCAGTACTGTTTGCATATGTTTTGTGGACTTGGAGCTGGTATGTCTCCAGTGATGTGCAAAGCATAAGATAATAGTGAATAGCGATGCGTTTAATCATTACAATAACAATTATTTATGTGTTTATCTTCTAGTTATACTTTAAATTTCTGGTTTGTATTTTCTCATGTTAACTCTTCTTTTCATTGTCTGTGTTCTTCCTCAAAATCTTTGACATCGAAAGAATAGCTTATATTTCTGGTGATGTTGCTGTTGCAAGTAGATGTGTTCCCTCCAGTCTCCAAGATAATTACATGAAGTGCAGCATTAAAGCAGATTCGCATTAAAAAATTTTTTTTATTGTTGAGAGCTTTTATAAGAGATAGGGGCTTATTTCATGATCTGAGCGCACAGAAAAAAAAAACAAAAAAAAAAACAAAATTGAGACAAAAAATCAAAATCAAGATTCCCGCCTGTTGAGTGAAATAGAATTTAGTATGGGGAGTGAGGAGTGCGTATTAAGAGTTTACAGAATACAGCTCACCAGGTCTGCATGACACGTTGGGCTGATCTAAAGGATACTTTTTGCAGTGTGATTAGCAAAGTAAGCTTGTAGCTAGCTGCTTGTATGTAAAATGAAGTTAGAGACTGGATGTGCATCCAGATGCCATTACAGAGTTATTGAAAAAAATGCTGATTGGAAGGTTTGAAGGAGAAATATGTGTTGACCAAACTAAGAATATTAAAAGGGAAATATGTTGATCTGGAAGATAGGACCCGTAGAAAGAGCAACCGAACTATTGGAGTCCCCAAAAAAGAGGAAGGCCAAGACCGTGTGTTGTATGTACAGGAGAAGTTGATGGATTAGACAACTTTACGTGTTGGATAGATAAAAGTAAAATAGGCCCACAGACTGTTTGCACCATCTATTATGTCTGTTATGTGAAACTATCACCTCAGCATATTTGGGGAAAATATGAAACATATAAAGACCAGATTCTGTCATTGCTTTAGAGACAAGAAAATATGCAAAGTGGTTGAAAAGAGAGTTTTATTTTACAGTGACTCTGTGTACAAGAAGGGAATAGAGACACATTTTTTTCTGATTGCAGTTTGAAAGGTTAGATTTTGATTGTGTTGCCCATCACAATTTCGTTTTTTTTTTTCTCCAACCAGGATTCAAGACATTCACTGATGTTGAGCAGGAAACTGTAAAAATGATTAATGAGTATGAGCTACAAGGTGTTAAGGAAGTGAGTGGAAGCAAACTGAACAAGCTGAGAAGTGTCAATTCATAGCTCTAAATACTTTTACAGATTAGGTTAGAACTAGGATTTAGGGCTATCATGAGAAGGAGTATCAAAAAAAGCACTGGGTGGCTGAAGAAAAAGTGGCACAATGTATTAAATGATCTGTTGTATTGCTCTTCCCTGTTGAATGAACTCTGCTTAGGATTGATAAGACATTTACCTGTATGCTTTTCAGGATAGATAAAATATTTACTTTGTATTACTCTGGGGTAGGTGTGTTGCCTTTGTCTCCATGAGAGACTTTAGTATATAGTTATAAAGTATACTGACTTTGTCAGTAATGGCAGGAGGAAGCTCTTACTGGCTATAGGTTCATAGGTTCATACTAGGCTATCTGCCCTAGGGCATTTATAAGCCTAGCCAGAGTGTGTTTGTCCTTCGCCACCCATTTTAAATTAATTTTGCTATGCCCTTTTTCGAGGTTAGTGTACTGTGCCTCTGTCTAACAGTGACACAGAAGTGATACCTGGGGTAAACCTACAATCTCCCATCCACTCATCAAGATTCCTCTTGAAGAGAGTCAATGAGGGACTCTGCCTAACCTGAACTGGGATTTTATTCCAGAGTGAATGGAGCCTCTGGGTTATGAATCTGTCCCTCCAGCATATCCTATTTATTTCAGTGCTGAGGTTCAAGTCTCTCGAGCGCGTAGCTCGATGGGATTTGGATTTTCTGAGGTGCAGCATGTCCATTAATTCCGGGTTGGATATGGCTTTATATGTCAGGCACAGATCGCCTCTGAGCAGGCGGTATGCCACTGAGTAGAGCTGGAGTTTCTTTAACCAGGCAGCATATGGCATCGGTTTGAGCCCTTTGATCCTCTTGATGAGGTACTTTTGGGGTCTTTCCAGTTGCTGCAGGTGTATGGTAAGGTACAATCCCAAAAGGGGCATTGTACTCAATTATGGGCCTGATGAGGGATGAGTAAAGAGGCACGATGACCTCCCTTGATCTAGATGTGAATCCCTTCATGATTAGGTGGGCTATATAAAATGTTTTTCGAACGACTTTGGCCACGTGGTTGTCAAATGAGAGATTGCTATCAACTTGGGTCCTCAGGTCCCTAATTACTTCTTCTGTACTTAATGGATTACCACCTATGTGGTAATTTGTGGGCACTTTGTTTTTGCCAAAAGGGATCACTATACACATTTTAGCGTTTAGCTTGTGGCCATGGCTCTGGCACCAGTTGTCTGTTTCTATGAGGCCCTTTTGGAGTATGCTTGTGTCGGCTGGAGAGTCGATTATGGCGCCCAGTTTGCAGTCATCTACGAACTTGGTCAGCCACAGTCCTTCCGTGTTGGCCTGTACCTCCGAGAAACATATACCGAACAAGAGAGGTCCCAGGACTGAGCCTTGTGGGACGCCACTTGTAAATGGTTTGGAGTCTGACATGGCTCCAGCAATTCTAACCATGTGGGTTCTGTCCTTGAGTCAGTTTGCAACCCATCTAGTGATATAGGGGTTTATATTTAAGCTGGTGAGCTTATCTATAATGCCCGAGTGGGGTATTGTATCGAAGGCTTTTGCGAGGTCCAGGTAGGCTGTGTGGACCACCTTCCCCTCGTCAATGGCCTTGATGACTGTTTCAAAGAAATTAACCAGGTTTAAGAGGCAGGATCTGCCCTTAACAAAGCCGAACTGGGTAGGATCCAGTGTCTGTAGGTCCCCAATATCTTTATTTATGAGGTCCATGATGATCCTTTCCATAGCTTTGCAGACCAAGCTAATCAGGCTTATGGGGCGATAGTTTCCAGGATCCATCGAGGCACCACCTTTGTGGAGAGGGACCACTGTTGCTGTACGCCACTCTCTGGGTACATATCCTGTAGTAAGGCTGAGATTGAACAGTAGTTTTATGTTTGGGTTTAGCTCTTCTTGGAGTTCATGTAGGACGCAGCCCGGGACACCGTCTGGTCCCATTGATGCTATGTTTTTTGCTTTGGAGAGGGCAGCTCTTACCTGAGCATCTGAGATGTCAGGGGGGCATCACTCTGTTGGGATAGATATTTGCCCTTTTAGTGGGGGGGGGGAGTTTGCGCTGAACCTGTCAGCTAGGATGTTGGCAATGTCTGTGGGTTCGGTGTATTTTTTGTCATTTTGGGCTAATTCTGAGCATATCTGGGAATTCCCACCCAGGTTCCTAACATAACTAAAGAAAGCCTTGTGATTATCCTTAGTGTCCTGTGCAATTTTTCTCTCGAAGCTGGCCTTAGACGATTTTATGAGTGCCCGTAGTTTTTTGCTAATACTGATCAGAGATGCCTTCCCTTTTTGGGATTTTGCTCTATCATGTAGTAGCTTCCTCCTTTTATTATATAGTTTGTTTATGGCTGGGATCCACCAGACAGGACATCTGCCTTTGGAGGATTAGGTCTTGGTTTTATTTGGTATTGCATGATCCATGCATTCCTGAAGGTGTTCATAGAATGCGTTTATAAAGGATTCTGCAGTCTGGGCCGTATTTTCCACAGGCCCAAGAGCTTTGAAGGATTCCACCTCGGTTTTGAGGAGTGTGAAATTTGCTTTAGAGAAGTTTTTCACTGTGGATTTCTGGGCAGGGTGTGGGGACGGGATGTGAATATCCAATGAGATTAGTTTATGGTCTGATCTTACCAGTGAAGGATACACTTTTGGTCCGGAGCATAGAGTCCCTATGTTGGTGATGATCAGGTCCAGTATGTTTTCCCTTTTTGTGGGAGTGGTAACAAGTTGTTCCATAGCATTTGAGTTTATAAATTCTAGGAACCTTTGGGCTAGGGTGTTGGAGCTAGAGTGATGTTCCCAGTCTATGTTTGGGTAGTTGAAGTCACCCAATATAATGGTGTTTGGAGAGACCTTCATATTTTCCAGTGTTCTCAGGAAGGCCGAGTGGGGTTCCTGAGTTTGGGAGGGTGGTCTGTAGCAGGCTATAAACTGGAAGGCAGTTTTACCTACTGTTAGTTGCACATGGATAGTCTGTGATGCTTCGTGCTGTGCCACCAACCTGGAGGTGTGGGTATCTTTGACGAATATTGATACTCCCCCTCCTTTTGTGGTTCAGTCCAAGTTTTGGGGACGAAAAGCATGGTATGAGGTATAACCTGGTAGTGCTGGGGTGCTTTCGGGAGCCTTGAACCAGGTTTCTGTTACTGCACAGATATCGATGTTCTCCATGCTAAGGAGAGTTTAGAGTGCGTGCATCTTGAGGTTTAGACTTCTGGCATTGAGTAGCATTACTCTTAGTTTCTTATCCCTTGTGATACCTATGGAGGTAGGTTTGTCTTTTGAGCCTTGCCTAAAAAAGGCACTATGGGGGTAGCAAGAGCCTTTGCCAATATCCGAAAGCCCAAGGGTGACAGGTGCAAGCCGTCCCTAGCGAAGCATCGTGGCTTGTCGAGCATGTCATCCCAGGCTGACAGGCATTGGATCCCCTTTGAATGACACCAATACTTAAGCCAATTGTTGAAATTGATCATCTTGTCTTCATATTGTGGCATCATTCTTGGTGAAGGTAAGATGCTACTCAAGGTCAGGGTCATACCGGCCTAGGCTACATGCTCAGAGAGCTCCTCTATGTCTCTTTTCATGTAGTCCAGGGAGGTACTTCTCAGGTCATTCACACCAGCATGGACAATGACTGAGTCATATTTGTACTTGCCTTGGAGTAACCTGAGTGCTTGTGTTATGTGGCGGATCCTAGCGCCCCACAGGCAGCTCACCGTGACCTTCTCCTTGTTCAGCCTGGTGAGCAGGACGTCAGTGTGCCTGACGATAGAGTCACCTATTATAAGTGTATCAGGTGTGTTGTTTAGCCTTAAGGGCTGTGACTGTTCGGCACACTGGCTTTGTGAGCTATGTGTTGCACGTGTTTTGTTTTGGGGTAGCGGTTGCTTGGGTGTCTGCTTTGGAGGTCTCTGCTGCTTAGGCAGATTTTTATTTAGAGCCTCCGAGTATGTTTTTGTGTGTTTATGTGTTTGGTTTGCTGTCGTGGTAGGTCTATGTGAGACTGGAATTGTAGTGAGTGTGGTTTCCTTCTCCTCCTAACTGGTTAAGCCAGTACTGAGTTGAGAGAGCTTAGCCTCCAGTTTGGCTATATGGTTGCATCTCTCACATGTGTTGGAATTTGTTGGAAGGAGGAGAGGGTTGTCTGTGTACATGAGGCAGTTGTAACATTGCCTCAAGATTCCCAGATTCACCAGCTGGACCAGGGAGGAGATTGACAACTGACCTTTGGACATGCTAGAATAGTATTGGGAATTCCTTTATAATTGAAAAAAAGGGTCAATGGGGAACAAGGTACTCAAGGGGAGTTTGTGAGGGTGTAGTGCTTTTAATTTTTTAGTGCTGACTTATATAATTTTTTTAGTGAGCAAGTGCCAGGTAACTTAAATGCAATGTGTTACAGGTAACTTAAATGCAAAAACGACAAACAGTAACTTTCTTTCAAGTGAAACAAGGAAATAAGTACAGTAAGCAATGCAGATATCACTAGGGATCCACAGAAGCGCTGAAAAGCCGGGTTTTAGGTGGAATTAGCGTTTCAGGGAAATAACAAGCAAACAAACAACAAGCATACAAACAAAGCTAGATTCAGCAGGCCTGGATCTAGTCTATGCTACAGCAAACAAGGTGAACCAATTTCAGTAAGAAACAGTTCAAATATGCAGGCACTATAAGCCTTTAACCAGAAATTCCCAGCTCAGAAGGACAGAGTCCAGCCTCTCCTCCCACAAGAGTGCAGACCATGAACCTTCTTAATGTAAAATAACTGGCCTGAAGCCCAAGTGCTTAAACCAGAACTAATACACTTTTAAAATAACAGACACTGAGCCCTCAATCAGCAGTTCCCAACTTAGAAGGATGTAAGCTACCTGTCCTGCCACCACAGTGCAGGCCACAAACCTTCCTAATGTAAAACAACTGGTCTGAAGCCCAAGTGCTTAATCCAAAAGACTTAGAATGATAGCTACACTTTAATCAAGTTACTATCAAGCAGTAATAAATACAATTGAATACTTTAAAGAATGCCTGGATTAGTGCTCAAGTTATACAAACAAAGCTAGATTCAGCAGGCCTGGATCTAGTCTATGCTACAGCAAACAAGGTGTACCAATTTCAGTAAGAAACAGTTCAAATATGCAGGCACTATAAGCCTTTAACCAGAAATTCCCAGCTCAGAAGGGCAGAGTCCAGCCTGTCCTCCCACAAGAGTGCAGACGACAAACCTTCTTAATGTAAAATAAATGGCTTGAATTCCAAGTGCTTAAACCAGAACTAATACACTTTTAGAATAACAGACACTGAGCCCTCAATCAGCAGTTTCCAACTTAGAAGGATGTAAGCTACCTGTACTGCCACCACAGTGCAGGCCACAAACCTTCCTAATGTAAAACAACTGGTCTGAAGCCCAAGTGCTTAATCCAAAAGACTTAGAATGATAGCTACACTTTAATCAAGTTACTACCAAGCAGTAATAAATATGTATGTTGTTATATAAGTATGTTTGTTGAGGTGGTAATTGATAAATATAAGCTGCAAATTATTGCTAAATATAAGCTGCAAATTCTAAGTGTGCATAACTGTCAGTATTATGCCATAGATTTGAGGTATATAAACTAATAAGAGGAAATATTCAAATTATGCTCATGTTATATTTATTTAGTTTGGGAGGTGTCATTGGATATATGGAGATAACTTGCGTACCTTTATTTGCTCATGGCTAACAGTACATCTCTAATGCTGGATGGCTATTTTTTTATGTTTCCTAAAAATATAATTTGCATATGAATGCCATATATATATATATATATATATATATATATATATATACACACACACACACACAAAAGTTAGGTAAAGTAATTTGTTAGGCTGGATTGGGTGATCTGCAGTTAACTTGTCAACTTAAGTTGAAGAAACGAGTAATAAAATCTAAGTGATGAGAAAGAATTTTTATAATTTATTAATGCGGTAGTGTTGTTACCTCACAGCAAGAGGTTCTCCCGTTCAATTCTCGGCATGGCTTGGGAGTGCCTTCTGTGTGGAGTCTGCATGTCCTCCCCGCAGTTCGGTAGCGTTTGAAAGACATGCGTGCATAAATAGGTGTGCCTTCGTTGAAGGTTGGGCGTCGAGCTGGCACCTCGGTGTTTCGTAAAAATCTACTGCCAATCATTAGCAGACCGGAGTTCTGCTGTGCCGACTCCTTACCAGGAAAAAGCTGAAAAGAACAACAACATTAATGTCTGTCACTGTATAATGCAGGAAGGATTGCAAATATGCAGACAGCTATAGGCTGTGTATGAGTTATGTTTAACATGACCATATGAATGGGTTAACCATTCCAGGTAATGTTTACTTAATTTACAAAAGCTTCTGCCTTGGAAAGTTGTACTACAAGGGACACACTAGGAAGACGACAAGCATGATATATTTTTTGGAGGGTACTAGGCATGGAGAGTAATCTCTTCCTTTCATGCAGCTAGAAAATTTTGAGTAATATTATTAAGTTTAAAATATACTCTTCTTTTACTTAGATACTTGTTAACAGGTAGAGAAAACAGCTGTGTGGGTATAAAAAGCTATAAGAGTGCAACTGTATTAATAATATATAGTGTTTATACTCCACGTGAAACTATACAGATAGAGTTTAGAGAGGTGACGATGAATATGATAAGATTTCTCGATGGAATTCCAGTATGCACAGTAATTATAATGTTGTAGCTAGTGTGACAGAGGCATGAGAAGGGCTCACAGTGGTGCACAACCTTTTTGTGGGGAGGGCCACTACACAAATTCTTAATGCATCTGCAGGCCACCTGAAAACATAGTAAGTCATTACAAGTTAACAGTAGGTACAGGTGACTGTCATTTTTACTTAAGACAGCAGTCATGAAATTGCTTGTTTTCTATATCAACTTTGCATTTAACTTTATTCTGGCTTGCAGCCATGACTTATTACAGACTCTTGCAGAAAGTTACTACTGTTTAGAGACTACAAGTTGTAAACAACAAAGAATAGTTACTTCTGCAGCTAAAATTAGAGGTGTGTGCAACTGCAGTCAGTTAGGTAAGTAAGCGCGTGCTGGAAAATTTGCATGACTGGAGTAAGGCATAGCATTTTTTCACTTTTTTTTAAAAAAATTTGGTTACTCTCTGGGGGCCGGATGGTGTTGTGTCGAGGGACGGATTTGGCCCCGGGGCCAGACGTTGTGCACCACTGGCCTAGAATATAATTTAAACCTTGAATATGGAACCATGCAGATGTCTATACTATACTCATGGGGCTTATGATCTACAGATCATAATTTCACATAGATGCTAGAATAATAGGTATATTGTGCAGCTGCTAGCTAAAAACTGCAAATTGATCTATAGCAGCAAAAAATGCATGTTTAGTAAAAAAAAAAACAATAATGGTAGCAAAATGCACTTTATTAGAATGTAATGTGACTGTTGTGCTGTCAAGCTTGGAGAAGTACTGAAGATTACTGTTTGAAATATGAAGTACTTCTAGATGTACAAAGGTTTTTTTGAAAATGAACTTGGGTTCTCTAGAGGTAGTTAAGTAACATTTAGTCAAAAAGGTAAAACACTGCACAATCCAATGTATGTGAGAACCTAGATCAGCTGTAAGTAGCGTAGAGTCTAGATTACGAAATGTATAAGTAAGAATCCATGAAAGTGAAGAAGGAGTTAAGGGCAAAGATGGATAAGGTGAAGCTGGAATCTAGAGGTTTACTGCATAAGAGATATGAATTCATATATTAGTCAGTGAAACATAAATACTTTTGTAATTCCCCAGACAACCTAACAACATTGGCAGTCAGAGTGAAAGAGCATAAGAGTTATAGCAGGAATTAGAAGTAAATAGGATCTTCAGTTACTAAAGGTCCTGTGATAATTGAGGAACATTGTAGACAGTATTATATGCAGTCATATAATGCACAGATGAAATGGAGTGTAGGGGAACATGAAAAACATAATTCCCACAAGGTTTGAGATTACCAAAATTAGACCATATGAAGCTAGTTATCCCTTTGGAAAAGTTAAGGGAAATGCTCAAGAACCAAGCAAGAGGCAGGACATCAGGAAGTAATAGGTTTCCAGTTGAGGTTTGGACTTTTCTATCAACAGAAATGATGCCTAGACTGTTTCAGCTTTATTGCTAGAGACTACTCAAGATTCTGAGGTCGTGGCAGGAGGCATTTGTGGCAATGCAAAGGAAGTCGTCATCTTATAGGCCAATCTTACTGTTAAATCATGATTAGAAATTATGACTGCTCTGACAAGAAGGGTGATTAGAATATTACCAAAACTGACAGACAGCAAACAGCATGGCTTTGCTCTTGAAAGGCAGACATATTTTAACATTTTTAAGACTGTCATGTTGCTGTGAGAAGCAGAGCAGCCACAGAACACATCGGTGTTGGTGTGTCTTAAGAAAGATAATGTCTTTGACAAAGGGAAATGGTGTTATTTAATGCAGGTTTTGTTAGAAATGTGGTTTTCCTTATAATGTTTGAGGTGTTAAAGGCTGTCCACTCAAAACCAAATGAAGTATTTAAAATAAGTGTGGGCGTGGCTACAAATTTTAGAATATTTAGAGAAACCAGACAAGGATCTCCAGTATCATTAGTGCTGTTTTCTGTATATCTTGAGACATTGGCTATGTTAGTGAAAAGGTTCGATTTAAAGAACTAGAATGTTAATAAAGAAGAATTTAAAATGTCATTGTTTGCTAATGATATACTGGTGTATGTGACAGACCTTGGGGAGGGTGCTAGTAGGCTATTAGCTGGTTATAAAGTGAATAGCACAAAAACAAGAGTGGTGGTGATAAAGTTAGCCCCTTCCTTTATGTTGCAGAGAAAATGTAAACATTTATGGAGTGATGAATATATTACATGTTTGGGAATATGGCAGGAGAATAAACTAGAAACATTGGTTAGTGAAATGCATGAAAATTTGAAAACAAGGCTGAAGGATTTTTTGAGGATGAAAATTATGGGTTTAGAGTTAGATATGGGAGTACAAACATTACATTTTTGTATTGCTTTTACTTTTTCAAATGTTTTATGCTTTCCCAGATGAGGTCATAGTGAATTTCCTGATATCAGTAAAAATATGATTTGTGATAATATCTAAGAAGGAGGCAAGTAGGTCTATGGTTTTATGGAATAAATTAATATTGCCAAAAGAATTGGGTATATTAAAGGTATCGGAGACAGAGATTTGTCATGAAGCAGTCCAGGTTAGGATAAGGTATTATATTTATTATTTATCCAACATTATGATGCAAAATAGAAAAAAATATGAAGTTGACTGCAAAAGAAAAAGAAAAGCTTGATAAGTATGTCTTTTGGACATTATATCAATGAAGAGTACAGCTGCCATATGTGATGAGATGTACCATGAGTTTTTTGCCTAACTTGTTAAGTAGATAAGAGATTGCCAGGTAGGTAAACTTATCATTAGGTGAGAGAAGGTGGGGAATACCTGAGTGGAGAGTCCTAAAACATTAGAGAAACAGAAATAAAAAAAAAATGGAGACCGGTTGAAATAGAATGTTGACTAGGGTGCATGGACACAAGTACATCAAATGGCTAATGAACGTGGCTACACATACAGATTTGTCTGATGTACTAAAAATACCCACCATAAACTGTGCTGCTGTTATTTGAAGTTAGAGGGGATACTCCATTTAAGAAAATGTTGGTTACTAGGACATATATAAAGCTGACAGGGAGCTTAATGCAAAAACAGTGTGAAAGATTAGAGAAGAATGTGTTAACTTTTGGAAGTGGAGATTCGCATGAATACATGGGAGAGTATTTGTCTGATGCCTTTTTGTTCTATTAAGTCACATCACTTTAGAGTATTTGGACGTAATTGCCTTCAAAATATTCCTGTACTCCCAAAGATTGAGAAGGATATTTGTGAATGTAAGCTTGTTCGTGAATGTAAACACCTAGCGAAGGTTATGTGAGCAAGGAGTGTCAGATACAAGAGGCCATATTTTTTGGGCTTCCTCATACTCAGCTGTATTCAAAGATGAATTAGCTAACTTGATTTCTAGAATCTTGCAAAGAATATACAACTTACAAAATCATTTACATTATGTTGTGGTGGCAAGGATACTTGGTGTAATAGTATGGAGAAGGTAATGGTAATTGATGTTAATTGCCAAGTAAACATTATTTATTTATTTATTTATTTGCATTTGTTTACCAGGATGGTTCACTGGGCCAAAAAGTGCCCTTTTTCAGTGGAGGCCTGGGGAGAAAAGCTCCACATACAAAATAAATTTAAATACAAACACATTTTCTACATACATAGAGAGATAACTTAAAAAAAACAGACATACAATCTTATCATAAATTTCTAGCTAGAATAACAAAGGCAGTATACATTATATATAGCATATACAAAGTATTATCATCTGCTTTTGATACTGTAAAGTGAAGACAGCAAGAGATAGTTACATATGTGTTAAGCAGAGTGGAGAAAAAAGTTAGTGAGATCAGGTGGGGAAGATGCTCTGTAGTTGTAGCCACATGTACATTGCCATAGGGCTAAGAGATGCTGTTTCAGACACTTTTTGAAGGACATGTGACTGGAAATAGTTCTGATAGAGCTGGGTAGGGAATTTCAAGTTTTAGCAGTGGTACATGAGTAGAGAGATTGCCCAACTGCTAGATTGGGTATTTGCACTTTTAGAAGGAATTGATTTTCAGATATGAGTTGTCGGTAGGGCTTATGGAGAGTAAACAGGGAGGTGAGATATGGACGATTGGAACGTGTGGTAATGATATTTTGAGCTGTGGTTAACTGCAAGTAGGTTAGGTGATGGGGACGTTTGAGCCATTTTAGTTTGCGTAGGGAGATGTAGTGATGGGAGGAGTACGTTTCGTTGGTAGTGAACCAGGCAATCTTGTTATAACAGGACTCGATCTTGGATTTTAAAGAGCTTTGAATGTTAGTGAAAAAATGGGCACTGTATTAAAGTGAATAATAACCCAGGAATGGAAATCTAAGACAGTTAAAACAGTCAAAGATGCCACAGTGATAATGGATAAAACAGAAGTTAGGGAAAGTCGATAGCAAAGAAAATCTCATAGCAAATTTGTGTTTCAGATTGATTGATTGCCTTGGAAATTGCGTAGAGCCACTGTTAGTGATTGATGTGGGTAAGATGAGGAATGATGTTAGGACTGGTGAGAAGTTTGATGAATATATTTTTTATTGATGATAGAGAAACTGAATATAAATCCTTGGTGCTATTTGATTAGAGGGGATCGATGTTTTTTTTTGAATGACAAACAGGATAGAGAATGTAATAAAATAGGTTCCGCTTTAACAGCAGTTGTTTGTTCATTTTTATTACAGTTATTTATTGTTATTTCAATTATATATAGGTGTCAAAATTAAGCACAACAAAGCATAAGCTGTTCAGTAATTGACATAATAATAATGAAAATTTGACTTGTAAATGTGTTATACTTGTAAATATGCTTGAGTATATTCTGAGTGTAAATGTATTGCAGTTTGTTTTATTATTACTTGTTGGACAAATAAAGGTGTGTTTTCAAAAAAAAGGATGACTATTGAAAGACTGAATGCAAAAGCCTAAAAATAGGTGAATGAAAATTATGGAACTCAGAAAACTGAAAAATGTCATTATTAAACAGTAGAAACTTAAGTTAATGCAGGATGAGGAATCATTCCTTCATGTGGGGGTGGGTCTTCACCCCAATCCATTAGTTATCTTTAGTTCCAGGTCACACCACAGTAGACTAAAAAGCAAATATCAAAAAAGTATAGAAAATACTTCGTTAGCAATTACGTAATTACTCCAAATGAGGTTCTGGGAGCCAAAGTCTTCCCACTGTAGAGAATTGCAGAAGGGCTTGCTGTCCTGCATTCATTTTGTTTTAGTGTAGTGTTAAAATGTTGTTTAATAATAATGTTTAACTTGCATTCAGGTTTCAACATTTTGAATTTTTGTCTTATGTTTTTCAAGCTTTTGCATTTTTGTGCCTCATTCTTTTACTGTTCGGGATTTTGCTTGAGAATGCTGTGCCAGTTCTTATTCATATTTTGTGAAATACATTTTGTGTCAGCATTCAATAAGTTCTTGAGAAGACATGTAAATAATAAAAATCACTTTTAATACTCATGGAGGATGATGTAGTTGAAATAACAGCTTTCATGTTTTCTAATCTGATAAGAGAAGGTCCAGACTCTGTAAGATTAGGACCAAGGCCAACAGATGTTACAATCACTTTGCAAGTGCAACTTTCCCAGTCTGCAAAACAGCCTTCCCCTATCCCATAATGCAGTGTGGTATCTGGCCCTTCCAGATGTTTATTGCCACACTAAACACTAGGTAAGAAAAATGGCTCCAGGCTGCTTTAAAAAGCTCAGAATTCTTTATTTCCATCTCTTCTCTTGTTTATAGGTTCATAGGTTGGTACTAGGCTATCGGCCCTAGGGCCTATACAAACCTAGCCATAACAATTCCCTGGCTATTTCTTCCCACAGTATTTACTTCCCTGGACCCCTGTCTAGCAGGGCGACTGACGTGATCCCCAGGGTGAATTTCCTATATCCCATCCAATCATCAAGGTTCCTTTTGAAGAGGGCCAAAGAGGCACTTTACTTGACATGTATGGGCAGTCTATTCCAGAGACTGGGGAATCTCTGGGTCAGGAACCTATCCCTCCAGCATGTTTTGTTCATTGTGATGACAAGGTTTAGATCCCTGGAGCATGTGGCTCTGAGGGATTGGGATTTCTTTAAGTGTAGCATGTCCAACAGCTCTGATTTGACATGGCCTTGTATGTTAAGCAGGGATCGCCTCCGAGTAGACGATATGCCACAGAGTATAGGTGGAGTTTTTTTAGACGGTCAGCATAGGGTATCTGCTTTAGGCCTGTGATTCTTTTAGTGAGGTATTTCTGCGGCCTTTCCAGTTGTTGCAGATGTCTTGAGAGGTACATACCAAACGGGGCATTGTATTCTATAATGGGTCTAATGAGGGATGAGTACAGTGAGACAATGACCTCCTTTTTTCTGGATGAAAAGCCCTTATTGATGAGGTGTGCCACATAGAAGGATTTCCTGACTGTTGTGGCGATGTGGTTGTCGAAGGTGAGACCACTGTCCACCTGTGTCCCTAAGTCTCATCACACGTTCGGTGTTTAGTGTACTGCCACCTATGTGTTAATTCATGGGTACGTTTTTTCCCAAAGGGGATAACTATACATTTCTTGGCATTGAGCTTGAGCCCATGGCTCTGGCACCAAGCATCTGTTTTTGTAAATCCCTTTTGTAGAATATCCACATCATTTAGGGATTCAATAATGGCTCCCAATTTGCAGTCATCTGCGAACTTTGTTAGCCAGAGTCCCTTAGTGTTGGCCTGTACTTCAGAGAAGTAGATGCCAAACAATAGTGGTCCCAAGACTGAACCCTGAGGTACTCCACTTGTCACTTGTCTGGAGCTGGATTTGGAGTTGGCAACTTTTACAGTGTGGGTTCTGTCAGTAAGCCAGCTGGCAACCCATCAAGTGACGTAGGGATTAATGCCCAGCTTAGTAAGTTTAGCTATGATTCCAGAGTGGGGGATGGTGTTGAATGCCTTGGCGAGGTCCAGATAGGCTGTGTGGACCACCTTACCCTTGTTCACGGCTCTGAAGACTGATTCGAAGAAGTCAGTCAGGTTCAGGAGACAAGATCAGCCCTTCACGAACCCAAACTGCGTGGGGTCCAGTCTTTGAAGGTTGCCAATGTCTTTGTTTATAAATTCCATGATAGTACGTTCCATGGCCTTGCAGATCAGGCTTGTCAGACTGATGGGGCGGTAGTTCCTGGGATCCAAGGTGGATCTCCCCTTCTGGAGTGGGATAACTGTAGCTGTGCGCCACTCAGTGGTCACGAAGCCTGAAGTGAGGCTATGATAAAACATGACACTTAGGTGAGGTGCCAGTTCATTTTTGTAGTTCATATAATACACAGCCTGGGATGTCGTCTGGTCCCATGGATGCTGTATTCTTAGCTTTGGCGAGTGCATTTTTTACCTGTGTGGCCATTATTACCAGAATTTGGCAATCTTTCGGTATTGAGATGGGCCCTTTAGTGGGGTGAGAGGGGGTGAAGTTTGCACTGAATCGATCTGCCAGGATATTGGCAATATCCTTGGGATCAGTATATTTAATCATTTTTTAAACATTTTCTCCTTGTTTTGACTAACTTTTTGGCAGAATCTTTTTTTTTCCATTTGAGCCTAGACCTTGTTCATTTGTCAGAATTAAACACTTATTGCACAGGTGTATCTGTTGAAGGAAGATTCCTGCCCAAGACAAACACCCAAAGTGTGTGTGTTACTTAGAAGGCACCCACAATTTGCATAAGTGCCTGATTTGTTGGGAGCTCACCAAATAGACCTTAAAACAACTTAAACTTTATTTAATAGAACAGTGTTTTATCTGTGAAATATTCCAGTGACCCTTCAGTTTCCTCAATTTAAACTTCCCCAGGCAAACATCTTTAGCAGATTTTCCAGTCCCATACTGAAAAAGAATAGATTCTTATCTCTCCTATCAGCTAGCTTTCTACATCTTTGGATGTTAGGGTTGCCACCTTCCTTCATGGCTAAAACCGGAGTAAAGCCACGTCCCTCGCATCACCAGTAACCCCGCCCACCCCACCCCCTCTCCCGCCCACATCCCACCCATTTTGTGACATCAAGATGACATCACTCGGCAGGAACGCCCTCTTTTTTCGTTCCTGCTGCCTGCTTTCGGCTGCTTTACTATGCTTTTCTGTAAAAAAAGCATAGTAAATCAGCCAATTTACAAACTCCGATAGTCTGTTTCCTTTTTGAAACAGAATACCGGAGTTTGTACAGTGTTTTCTGGACTACCGGAGAATCAGTTTGATTTCCGGATAGTCCGGAAACAAATCAGAGGGGTGGCAACCCTATTGGATGTTAATAAGGAAAAACCCATTCAAAAATGTCTGTATCTTTGGTTTTGCCAAAGTTCAACAGAGGTGTTCCCCTGCCTTCAAGAGCTCAAGACCATCTACACCCAGGACTGCCCTCTTTCATGCCCCTCCATTCATTACAGGTTGACAGAGGCCTTGCAGAATGCTTGAGCAAGTTGTTGTGGGGACGTTTCCCCTACTTCACCCTTTGGAGCCAGGGAATCAGAGATTTTTCACAACTACGTAACTCGTCTCCTCTTCCTTCACAGGTACCACAATTTGCTTAACCAGTATCAGTCTTGAGGATGCTGGCTCCAAGCCTGATGGTATTGATCCCCATATAAGGTCCGGTATTAATGATGGGTACTGTGGTTTTGATTTCAATACTTTCTAAAACAGTGTCAGTGCCTCCAATGTCTCACAGACATCTCCTTGACATCAGTTTTGTAGGTTCTGTTGTTCTAGGTGCTGATGATGCTTTGCTACCAGTTCCAGGTGTCAGGGTCTTGACACTGATGACAGTCCCAACTTTATTGTTGTTGATGTCAGACCTAATCTTCCAGACCCTGAGGTTTTGGGCACCTAGTCTCTTGGTATCAGTGCAGCTCTCAACATTAATGTTGAGCCACACAACAGACTTTCATTATTCTGTTCAGTACTGTACGATCCATTCCCACTGCTGACATTTCCTTTGCTGGAATACCGTTTTCCTGAGCATTTTGTCTTCCAAGCTTTCAAAGACCACTGTGTCTCTGGAACTTCTCCCAAGGACATCATTGTCAAAATGTGTCTTCCTGTTCATCCAGTCCCCCAGCCCAAAGATACCAAGAAAGGCCTGTTTAAGACTAAACACCTTAATCCTCTGGAGTCTCACACTATATATGATGATGAAGATATCAACTACCCCACATCTCCCCAGATTACCTAAGTTCAGGGAATAGCTGAAATTCATATAGCAATGAAATTGTGACCCACTGACCCTTTTGCTCAAATGCAGAAAAGAAAGTCTGCAGATGCACTCAGTAGCTCTCCTGGTAGGTATCTCTTTTGCTTGACATCTGGTCTGCAGCTGTAGTTAGCAGTTCTTCTGAGTGGTACCTCTTTTGCTTGACATCCTCAAGGATGTCACAGTAGTGGGTTTGAAAAACCCTGATGAAGAGTAGAATTTTGATGTTAGACTTCTGTGTTTAATATCCTGGTCTTGATATCTACTAAAAATGTTCTAACTTCCTAGAATGTACCTGCCCATCCCAAGCTAAGGAATCCAGAATAATGAGCAGACCAGGAAAGCACATGTATGTATCCTTCACCTTTGTTGTGCAGGTGCTAAATTACATTACACGTGTGATGTATTTGAACATAAAATTACTCTTGAAACACACCATACAGTTAAGGGGTTGCCAGACGGACTCATAAAAGACAAGCTTCTATCCTAGTCTTCAAGTCACCTCAAATGTGAAGAATCTAAATGATGCATGGTCTCTGTGCCAGAGACGGAGGAACTGAAATTGCGGTACAGTGGCACAAATAATTCATTTTGATGGGCTTCACCGAGGAGAGCAAGTTGACCTTTATGAACTCACCTTTTCCAGATCCGCAAATCATTGGTCCAGAAATTAAGGTGTCTGTTGAAAATATGAGAAAGGGGGCAATGCCCTCATAGCTGTGGATGTAAAATTTCAGCCACCCCAGTACACCTTTTTGAGGATACAGAGGAGACACCAATAGATGAGATTTAGTTGTGACACAGCAAAAGCCATGGCAGTAGACAGTCCAGATGAATTCCTTTAATCAGGGACAACTCCTAAGCCTGGGTCCAAAAGCAAGGGTGCTTGGCAAACCCCTGGAGGTTGCTGTCCACTCATGAGCAGGCAATAGTAGTTCTGAGACCTTAACTTTTTGCTCCATCTGGAGGCATATGAGGGATATCCATCCATTCAGCTGTCTTCATAGAAATCCAGCACAGCAGACATGTAAGTAAAAACAGTAACAACCACAGGATGTAAGATCCCATGTGAAGTGACTGAAAATCTCCAGAAAAGTGTTGCCTAGTGGACAGATATTCTATGTGTATTGCTTACTGACTGAAATGTATGATTTATTATTGTAGCATGTATCCTACTTAAGTATCAAAACATTTACAGCCAGTGTGCTGGTGCTAGGTTAGGCACGTCTGTATAACCCCCTTGAATCAGTGTTTACCCTGTTGAACCACTGATATTCAGTCCAGCTAAGCAGAAGTGCGTAGGGTAAATAGGATTATACTAAGCTGTCTATCCTCTAAATTTTATGTACATAATTTCCAGAGAGACTATGGTTAAATATTTTTATGAGAGGCTGGACTGTGTGGTGTTTGATACTTCCAATCAGACAGCTGGGAATATTTTTATGACCCATGTAGCTAGTGTATTTAGTATTGAAAAGAGCTGGTGCTATTTGCTCAAGGGCGATAGCAAGTGGTACATCTGGGGGTGGGAAATTGTGGGGAAGATGCGATGTGTGTGAGGTGTAAAGTTGGAGGTAAGTTTTTAGTCAAGGATATTAGCTATAGTTTCTGTATCAGGATGAAGATAAGATTCTAGCAGAACTGGGCATTACCTCTGGGGTTTCTAATGCGGCTGAAGAAGACCTTGTGGTTGTCCTTAATACTAGAAACAATTCTAAGTTCATAACTGTTGAGAAACCAATGGCTGCACAGCTTGCATCACTAGTTTTCTGTCTGACCAAGGCAGTATTGTCAAATTCGCTTAAGGATTTGAGAGTTAGGACCAACCACATTAATATATTCTCTGTTTAGAAAGGGAACCAGAAGCCAAATGAGGAAATATGGGTGAGGTATGTTGGTGGACCCCTTTGTGGGTTATCTTTATGGTGACTGGAAGGAAAAGGCCAAATAAGCAAATGAGACTGAAAAAACTTGCAAATGTGTGTGTTTGTGTGTACTTTTGCTATTTAAATGAATAAAAAAAGTAAACTTGTGCTTAAAATGATGCATATTCTGAGACTTTCTCCGTCTCTCTCTTTCTGTTTGTTTACACAGAACCATTCTGATGATGGGTCGTTATGTAGAGCCAATTGAGGATGTCCCGTGTGGTAACATTGTTGGACTGGTTGGTGTTGATCAGTTTCTTATAAAAACTGGTACAATCACTACATTTGAACATGCTCATAATATGAGAGTTATGAAGTTCAGTGTAAGCCCTGTTGTGCGTGTTGCTGTGGAGGCTAAGAATCCTGCTGATCTGCCCAAACTCGTTGAGGGTTTAAAACGTTTAGCCAAATCAGATCCTATGGTTCAGGTAAGAATTTTTCTTTAATATATAACCAGTCCAATATATTGCATTTAGTCTACTGTAACAGAGTCACAGATTTCTGTATCATTTCACATAATGTATACAGTAGTATTCTATTATGTTGTAGTGCATTTGTAATTAAAACATCCAATGTAAAAATGTTGTTCCCTTGCAATGCTGTATTCATCTCTGATAGGGTGGTTTAGAAATAATTATTCTGAGTGTGTTTGCTCAACAGATGAAAAATCAAGGACAGGATTCAGTGCAGTACTTTTTCCATACAGAGAAGTTAACAGAGATGCTGTTAGTAAAGGGCTTTACTGTTTGGATCATTTTCACCACTCCCTTTATTGTTGATTCAAGCATGATCTTATTTTAATAAATATCTACCTTCTAGCTGACACTTCCATTCAAGTAAATTAAACTACTGAGTCAGAAAATTAAAACTGCATGGGTTAATGCCACTGCATTGACTCATTTTTTAAGTTTTGGTAGGCCTGTATTTTCCATTCACAACTGGGCTTCTTGAGACATATATGGGTGCATGGTTGTGGCTGTGTTCATATTAATGGTCAGACATTGTAGCCAGAGCTTATTACGATTGTACAGCTGCCTTTCTGGAAGAGTTCTTTTGAGAACTAGGAGGAGGAAAACGAGATGCAACCTGCAGTATTTTGTAATCTACATAAGTATACACAGAGATATCTGGGCGACCAGTGTGAGGTTTGTTTGTTTTTTACTGCAGTTAGCAATGGCCCTTAATGCATCTTTGGCTGTCGTTTACTTATTGTATGTTTAGACATTCTTTGAGGGGAGTGGGTGCTCCAGTTACATAAAATAATTATTGCTGCTGCCTGTAAGATAGATGATTAGCTTGGATTTGTCCAAGCTGCCAACAAGATAGGCCACAGTAAAATAGTTCTTTTTTCCTTGGTTGCTTCAAGTTATTGCTCTTTTCATGGCTCCTCCCTTTGTATTGCAGGGAATGTATGATAGCAGTTGTGACTGTTTTAGTCGTACAGGATAAGGTTTGGAACTTCTGAGATGTTCCTTTTTTCTGTGGAGGGTTTCTTGATACTGTACATGGTGAATATGTTTTATTTGGATGTTTGTATCCTTTTTATCTTGCTCAGTTTTCTAACATCTGGGCATGGCATTACTTGTAAATATTCACATCTTTGTTCATGGAACATGGTTTACTCAGCCCTTTTTTTTCTGTTACTTATTTTTACTGCCAAGGATATTTAATTGTCCACATTCATAGCCCTGTGGTCTCCCAAATACTGGAATGCCTCCATTTTTAGTATTGGTGTTAACTACAAGATGCATATCTTGCTGTCAGTGTTAACTCCCAATTCCCACCCAATCTATCTCACTCTACATTAAACATCCCTTCATTCCACCAACACAGTCTCCTCAGTTAATAGTCTCATTCACCTCAACATCCTTTCCTCTTTGACCAATCTAGTTCATACTAACTACATACTTTAACTATGTTACAAACAAGGGAACTCCATTCTGGTGATAAATTTCTACTAAGGCAAATAATTCACTGGGGGACTCACTATATTCCTGTTACATTTCCAGGCTCTGGAACACCATGCATATACATGTAAAAAGGAGTAACCAACTTCCAAGCTGTAAAATCCACCTCAAACAATACCTTCCCCAATCTTGGTCATGCTCATGTTCATCACCAGGTTGAGACCTCTAGTGAAAGCACAAACTTGTTTTTGCTTATCACAAACTTTTTGTCCTCCTGTACGTGAATCATTATACCCCTAACAACTTTCCCTCCTGCATTTGAATTAATACATCCCTTTTCACCCCCCTTAACCAACACTTCTCATCTTGCTCTTTTTCTAACTGCCTCCATCCACAGCTCTACCCCTGTCATGCATGTCCTGTATACCATAGTTATAAATCTTCTAGATACACCATTTTGGAACAGGCAGCCTAAATAGAAACAATCCTGTACCATGCTCTCTGTTTTATGCTATTACCACAGTCCTCCTATGTAATAGTAATATCTTCCATCTCCTCCTAAATTATTTTATAACTTACTTCAATATGTCTCTCAAACTCTTTACAAACCTATACAATACTAAAATTTCTCTTCCTACAAAATTTTATAACTAAGTTTATTACACATCTTAAACTCCTTGCAAACCTGTCCTTATTGAAATGAAAGAACACTTAACTTCTTTACAATATTGTTTTCCTTCTGCAGTAACAATCCATTTACTTCTGCAAGATTTTTCAGCTGGAACAACTATATAGACTTGTAATTGTTCATGTAAATGTTTTAGTATATATACCTACCTTGTAATTATTTTTGTTGTTTCATGACAAATGTAAGTAACTGTTGTTTTTCTGAGAACTGTTTGAAATTCACTTGTTAATATAAATGTACTGTGGTGGATCTTTTTTCCCTGGGCCTCCACTGAAAATGGGCTCTGCCCAGTCGGACTTTCCCTGTCATCAAAGACAAATAAATACATAAGTAAATAAATTTACATAGCTATATATGCATTATAATTACATCACCATTAATCACTCCTACCAACTACATAAGGTTAACCAGAAAAACACAACCCTCCCTTTTAAGCACAATAACTGTGATTCCTAATCACTTCCTGTCTTGAAAGCATTAGAATAGAGCATCGGTATTCTTCCCCCAAATTTCACCATTACCTCTTCTCTATATTTATAACCCCCATAGCCCTTCCCACAGTTCACATGTAACTCAGTTCTCTCAAAACCAGTGCACCAGCCGTAATGTGGAACTTACCTCTCTTTCTTTTCTCCCTCTTCCACACCTTGTTCCTATTTAATGCTATTATTTCTCTTTTTAACCTATTTCTCAGTGTTATTCCAGCTTGTGTCTGATACAGAATGCTAGCAATGAATTTAGTTAAATTTATTAATGCTTGATTACAGTTTGGGAAGTGAGGGGTATAATGTCAGTAAGATATGTACAGGTTTGAAATAGATTTGGATAAGCTACCACCAATGAGCTCCTTAGAGTTACTGTTAAAAGGCACCTAAAGTTTGATACTCATATCCATAACATCATTAGAAAACTTATCAAAAGCTAGGTCTTCTTTATTGTGCCAGATCTTTCCTAAACTAAAAAAAAGCCTATCTAACCACTGCTTTTGAATTCCTGTTGCCAAACTTTCTTTATACATCTGCAGTATTAAATAACCTTAACATTACCCTACTAAGTTAGAACAGTGCTATGATAAGGTTGCTAAATTTGCTACCAGTCTGGCCAGTAATATTCACCTCTGCATATCTATTCAAAAGTAAAGTTCCACTGGACATTTTCCGAATCTCTTAAAATTTAGTCAACTAAAAATGGTACACAAACTCCTATAGTAGGAAACTACTATTCTGTAGCTCGCCTACTTAAATTGTACCACCCCTCCCAAGACCATTAAACTCTAAAAACAAGTATCTAGTTTGCAAAGAAGAATAACACAGTGGCCACGGTGATGCTCTGTACTTCTCATATGTTACTAAAAAAAGTCTTTTGGCTTTTCCCGGTTAGGGGTCACCACAGCGGAACTCCGGTCCACTAATGATTGGCAGTGGATTTTTACAGTGCCGAGTTGCCAGCCCGATGCCGAACCTTCACAGAAGGCACACCCATTCACACACGCACCTACCTGCATGTCTTTAACATCACTCAGCCGCGGGGAGGACATGCAGACTCCACACAGAAGGTGCTCCAGCCAAGAATCGAACGGGAGAACCTCTTGCTGTGAGGCGACAATGCTAACCGCTTCACCACTGCGGCCTACGTCTCATATGTTACTAAACAATAGAAATCTCTCCCAAACATGTTAAGACAAATTAGCAGTTCCCAGCAATTCAAGAAAAAACTTTCATCCTTTGAAGAATAAACTCTGTCTCTGCAGCTCTCCCAGTGGCTGACCCATTTGTATCAAAAGCTTCAAATGTAATGTGCTATAAATATTGCTGTTTTGCACACACAGTTTATTACTATGATTATGTATATTCTCATCTTTTTTGTTTGATTATCAATGCCATCATTGTGAAGTCATATTTTTTCAGATACTTAATATTTAGTTCTGCCATCCAGCTTAAACAGGAAAAACATTTTACAAGATCCCATCTGGACGAAAAAATTAAAGAGTAAGTATCTTAAAAAGAATATCACTTCATAATGATGGCATTAGTAATCACTCAAGAAAGAAGGCATATATAGTTACACTGAAGATATTGCAGAACATCATTATGTCTGTTACAAAACACTGTTATTAGCCCAGGACATCTTCTTTTATTTGATTCATTGCAGGAGTGATGTTATTGTACAGTGTATGATGGATGGTGGATGGTACCAGCACTCAGCCAACCAGATGTCTGAAATACTATTATTCACAGGCAGTAAATATAGTGTGGTGAAACCACATTATTTTCAGAAAGATGATATAGCCACCACTGTCCAAAAACAGATTTAGCTTACTGCCATTACAAGACTGAATGCAAGCTATGAACAAAAGTAAAAATAATTATTAGTTGAATTGTATAATTAATACAGAGTTATTCAGTTTTTTTATCTGATTTATTTTGTATAGTTCCACTTCTTTGAAGTCATATCTATCCAGAGAACTAGAGCATATTTTAATTGTCCTTTTGAATGAATTTGGACTGGACTGCTTTGTTTTGCTGTTCAAGCTGGCAGATTCACAGTCTGTTGTACATTTGCTATAACATATAGTACATTAGTGAAGACATAAATAAATATAACACCAGACCTGCAGTTAGGTGCATCTTTACTTAATGTCATGCAGTACATCTTGTTTGCCCAACAATCCTTTCTTTCCAAAATAGGTAAAGTAAACAGAATTAAGTATAAGCAGTAGATCATTGCTTGATGTTATACATTTCAGATTACTTTCTCAGAATGCACACATTAGCTGAATGAAGCTGTGTTTAGTGTCTCTAGTCTAAAATGACAGACTTGATCCCCAGATATTAGCATATTCAAGCATGAGTACAGTTTGGCTTTCACAAAATAATAACATGTTACAAAAATATATGATTTGGTGTGCTCTTTATGTTTAAAACTGATTTTTAATACCAGTGTGTTAACAGTAGCAGAAATGTTTCTTAATGACAAATTCTGTATGGTCTCCTCCTTCATAAACTTTGCTTCTGAGGAAACCTCATTAGTGGCTCCACTGGGGACACTGCAGTACTAACATCCCTTTCCCTCATAGATTTTCCTTGATTTCAAGCATCTGTACCTCTCGGGTCAAGGTTGCAGTTTGTCAGCCTTATAGTGCAGAACTCTTTGGACATCTCTATCTGGAGTTGGCCTCTGTCAGAGATATGGTCTATCATCCCTCATGAGGTGTGAAACCAGTTAGCCATCTTCTTCTGAAAATGCTTTTGGTCATTCAACCTTCATTTGTTAAAAGGTCTGGTCAGACATCTGTCTTTCCAAATGGCTTTGAGTTTCATTTGCAGAGCCAATGTTTAGGTGATGAGCAGTCATTACTTTTATGATATCTCAATACTTATCAAGTGTTTTTTTTTTTGAAAACATAATTATTTATCCAGTGCCTATAGACCACCTAATTGATTAGCATTCTCCACCTAGTTTGCATGTCTTTGCCATGCATCTTTTCCCATATCTAAAGTATATGTAAGGAGTCCATTTTTGGAAATGTTTTGTTTATTGCCATGTATTGGTTCCATACTTTTTGGGCAGCACCTGATATTCATTCATGAAACTTCAATGGTATCTCTTTCATATGTTGACATCGTGTCTTAATGCACATCTGTTTTCAGTAAATCCATTCTAGAACGTGTTCATTTATTCATTCATCCACTGATCGCCTTCTTATCAAATTCCTGGGTAAGAGAGAATCAGACGCTACCTTGACACTCAACTGGTAGAAGGCAGAGAAACTAAATGTCAGTCTAGAACATACGTTTCTTTTCAAAAACTGTATTGTGGGCATTATATTGGTGGTTACATTCGTGGCATTAAAGATATGTTTTATGTTGCAGAAGCTTACATCAAGGCACATATGCATAGCTTTTATTCAGCACATTAATTTTTGGATGGTGTGGAGCATATGTAAAATGGTAAATTGTTTAGTGTAATCTTTTTTTTTTTTTTTTTTTTTTTTGAATTTCATTGAATTCTTTTATTGCTAATTGGGGACTATTGAAACTGACAATTCATGTAGGTAATCCTTTGCCTGTAGGTATTGCCCTTAATACTGACACCATTGCAGATTATGTCAGGACATACTGAGTGAGCATTTAATTCAACCAGAAACATCAAGTCCATAAAAGGACTGGCAGTGTCAATAGAATATATTGCCATGACACAGATGGCCATTTCTGAGGTGCAGAGTGCAGATGGTGGTTTATTTGGTGTTTGAAATGTTAATGTGTATTCATTATTGCCTCCAAGACGTAAGGATTAACATGACAGTGCAAGGAGACTTAACTGAATGTTCATCAGAGACAGGGAGAGGTAGAGACAGAGGATTTGCTGCTTTCCAACTGCTTTTCCAGATTTACATAATGGGGTAGGATATGGCATAATAGTTAAGGTCTTTGCCTCAAAGGAACAAAGTACAAGGTTTGATTCTGATATATGGTTATTGGCTAAGCTTAACATAGCCCTTCATGACAGCTAGCCTAATATTCAATTATGTATCTGTGAACCTATGTATTGTTTCCTTAGCTTTCAGTCAGCGCCTACTGTTCATTCATAAATCTTCAGTGGTATCTCCTTCATATCTTGAAACTACATGTTGTGTATTATTTATATTTTGTTACCGTTGTTCCTTCTATAGCCAGTGAGTTCTCTTCCCCTATAAATCTATCCTCCCTTCACATCTGAAGACGTTGGAAGGGAGAAGAGTGAGAAAGATATCAAGGCGATCAACATTTTTTTTTTATTTTGAATGCTCCTGTAGTACCCTCCTGTTTGCTGGAAAGTGTAGTGCAGTGGCAGCTGCTTTGAACCCAGTGTGAATGCATGTTCCCAAGCATCAGCACTCTCAGCTGGAGTGATGGTTCTCTTCACTGGGTTCACACTCCTGCATTTTAATTGCGAGAACTACACTTTTGAACCCACCTCAAATGTTCTTTCTTCAATAGGAATCCTCCCAGGATGGGTGAGCTAACATTATCCACTTGCTTTTGTCTTTCCTTGGCAAGCTTCCACAACATTCAGGCAGCTGGTCAAATCCATGCTATTTGGGACATAGTCATAGCCAAAACCTATAAGTCATGGAGCTGAAATGTATTCATTGCATCTTTTATCCAGATATTTAGTGTCCTTCTCAGTAACAGAGTACAGCTCAAACTTTCAGGCACAGGATTTCATTTTCTCTATTCCCCGGTGCCCTTTGTATATTGTATCCAGCACTCTGCAAGACAGCTTGGTTAGAACCTCTACTCCAGAGCCACATTACAAATTGTAGCAGCATAGATATGCTGTACACAATCATCACTTATAAGCCATTCTATACAGCTACTTCATACCCTTTAGACAAAACTGGCTCATTCTTTGTCCTTTTCTGCAGAGCAGCACTTGAATTGGGGAATGAAGGAGTAACTGATATGTAGTACACATCCATTGGATCCATGGTTGATAAAGCATGACATGATTCATATGTCGTGCAAAGAGAAGTCAAGGGCACCACATAGTCTCCATGATAAGACATTTGCCTCACAGCTCCGGGGTTTGGGTTAAGTCCTGCCCCCTGCTTATTGTCTGTGTGGAATTTACATGTTCATGCTGTGACTCTATGGGCTTTCTCCAGCTGTAGTGTTTTCATATGTGCAGGGATTTGGTGCAGTTGTTTGAACTTAGCAATTATCTAGGAGAAAAAAGATAGTGCATTTAATCAAAAGACAGATGATCGCATGTACTGGCTTTTTTTCTGTGCGAGATTGTAGTACAGTGGGTATTGGGGACTTTCTATTTTTCACACTGTACTGTGATCTCAGAGTTGGTATATATAATTTACAGGGCATGTGGGGTATAGGGGAACTTGCCCCTGCAAAAAAACATGTTTACACTGTGATGTTCATCATATTGATTACTGCTGCTGCAGTAACCTTAGCTATATGGGTTATATCCTACCAAGCATGTAATAGCCAGCCAGCTTTTAAAGCTTCAAGGCACCTTCCATGCATCAAACTGTCTGGCAGACCTAGCTGAGCTGATTAAAAGACAAGTGTGAGTGACAAGCCCTTCAGAGCTTTACTGCCACAAAAGAGTATGCTCCTGTGAGGCTTTTGAGGATCAAGGGTTGGCTTATGTTGTTTCTTTGCTGGGTAAATAAGTTCCCACTTGGGGGGAAGAGCTTTCCATTCAGTAATTTTTGCTCATTATTAATACTTGGTGCTGCGGTAGCGTTGTCGCCTCACAGTTAGACGTTGCACGTTCGATTCTCAGTTAGAGCGTCATCTGTGTGTCGACATGCATGAATGGGCGTTCCTTCGTTGAAGGTTGTGCGTTAGGCCCGGAAAGCCAGCACATAAAAATCTACTGCCAATCATTAGCGGACCGGAGTTCCGCTGTGGCGACCCCTAACTGGGAAAAGCCGAAAGACAGTATTAATACTTTCCTCTTCAGGAAAGTTATTTTAAAGCTTGGAGTTTGTGTTTTAATAGACTTTCATTAGACTGTACTGTACTTTTAAATGGAAGCATTCTTTTTTTCCCCGTTAGTTTAAAGATTGTTTAAAGTAACTGAAAACCATTTTTTTTCTGTGGAAAAATTGCGTTTATTTTCCTTTGTGGGACTAGCAAAGTGTTTAGAGTGCTTTTTACTGTGTTTGTCTGTGAAAAAGTGACTTTTAAAGACTTTTAGTATTTGATGCTTGTTTTCCCCAGGAAAGAGACACCATTTTTGGCTTGACCATGGCACAATCTGTCAGTCCTGTATTGGTCCTTCTTCAGCCACAAAAAGAAAAAGTTAAGCAAACAGGCTTTGCCATCACAGTAGGCTAGCAATTTTCCTCAGCCACAGGTGGGTTACTGTGCTGTGGCCATTAGTTGTACCTCAGACCACTCATCTGTTACCCCAGATTCCTTTGGTGTAGCACCTACAGTCTCTGTGGACCGAGGGTTAGCCATGTCCTCTGCTGTTGTTCAGATCCCCTCAGTAGGCAAGGGAGAAACACTCTTTTCGGTCCTGGGAGAGGAACTTCGCTGTTTAGTCAGAACATTGTGCCCATCCCTGGGGAAGCTACGTCTGCCATTAATAACTGTTGTTTGTCCCATTTTTCCTGTGAAAAAGAAACAGAAAACTAGGCATGTATCTACTCCTCCTCCTCAAATTTCCTTACACAGGAGTAGTTTACTGAGTCTGGCTCTGCACTTAATTCATTTTATTAATCCTTCATATGCAGTAGCTTCTGGTAAGAGAAAGAGGGATACTTTTCCTGAAGAGATTCAAAATTCTTAATCAGGATAGGAGGATGAAGGCTCAGTTACAGGGTTTTCTCCTTGTATTTCTGATTCAGACTCTGCCTGTGGAAGGTTCTGTTTTTCTGATGCTATTTCTAGAATGTGCCATTGTTTTCATTGGGAGGACACCAAGGTTTCTTAGTCCCTCCGAAAATACTGTGAGCTGTTACAGAAGGAATTTCTAGAACCTACACCCATTTGTCCAGTTCTGTCAGCATTGAAGGATGTGTGTGTGTGTGTTACTACCTGTAATTTTCCTGACAGTCAGCCAGCTGCCTCAGGTCATAGGGTTATCATCCTAAATCACAGATTGAAGAAGGTCGTGAAAAATTATTCTGTTAGTCGAATGAATTTCAAAGCAAGAGAATTTTTAAGAGCAAATTCAAAATCATTGCATGGTTTTAAAATGAAATTTTGCGTTTTCATTGAAATTTTAAAAAAATGAGACAAATGACAGTGTTAGTGCAGTGGAAGCTTAAGCTTACAGATGAGGTACATCCAAACAGTAAGTATCAGGAACAGAACAGCAAGCCCCATAATTGAACCTCTGTGTGAAATTGTTTTTATTTTGACAGCATGTTAGAAATACTCCCACAACTCTCGCACCTTTTCAGGTCGGCAGTAGAAAGTATACAGTTAACAGTTCATGAGAGAAAAATGGAGATAGCAAGCATATGAAGAGGAGCAAGATGTTTCCAGTATTTGATTTTACAAAGTACCCATCTCTGTTTCATGACTCATACCCAGATATGTACTTTTAAAAATGCAGCACATCACACATATT
The DNA here is from genome assembly GCF_019279795.1 of Protopterus annectens. NCBI lineage: Eukaryota > Metazoa > Chordata > Ceratodontiformes > Protopteridae > Protopterus > Protopterus annectens. Next base: position 1,350,369,668 of record NC_056726.1, read on the forward strand.
CACATACATAAGTATGTTACAGTTTATACCAGAAGACTTTGTGTGGCTTTACTTTTTGTGTTACCCAGTGAGTTGAATATCCTGGATTCAGTTGGTTCTTTTTTTCAAATAAGTTATCTGCCTTATACTTTTAAGCTAGATTGTCTGGTTTTATTGGAGCTAATTATATTTTAAAACATTCAGTTAAAAACTGTAATATAGTAAGTTATAGAATATAATGAACAAGTTACATAAATATTGTGTTTAAACTATGACTTGAGTATGTTTACTTGTATGCTTCTGTCTTACTCTGGACATGAAGGCAGAACTGCTTAAGGTGTTGTACAAAATTAAGGCATGCACGTTACTGTCTCAGTTTCTCCATTGAGACATATTGCTGTAATGTACTGTGTTTTACAGTGTTCAGCAAAATAGCATTCTTTTTCTAATTCCTACATATCAGTTTCTTTATTTTCTGAAGTAAAAAAAGCATCATTGTGCTTTTTAGATACATTCTTGTTGTCAGGGAAGTGTAATGATGCTGAAAGTATTCTTTGTTTTGTTTTGCCATGCATGTACGATTTCCATCTGTTATACTTCAGTCTTTGCTTTGTGCATTTGTAATTTTGCCTCTCCAAAAAGGTTTCCAAATGGGAACAAATTAACTCTAAAGCAGTTTGGTCAATTTATTTTTGTATTAAAGCTTTTACATTAAACAGATTTATGTTCACATTATTTAACAGCAGTGTTACTGTTCATTCTGCCACCATCTTCACTCTCTCACCAGATGTGTACATGTTTTATATGCAGACTTATTGTCTTTGTTTTTATGTTTGTTTACATTTTGTTTGTTTTTTTGGATTGATGGCAATAATTTGGATGACAGTGTTTTTTTTTTTTTGCATAGTTGTCAGATAGCACAGTGGAGGAGTGGCAGTTTTCTGTAGGTGTTACATAAGTAAATTGTCAGAAGTTTTTCTAAACAGACAGAAGTAAAACTTGTTTAAGGACAGCTAATATTTTCTTTAGTTAAATACTCCAAGACTTTAGAAGTGAAAGAATCCAACCCCCTGGATATAATATTCTTCGGACTGATAGAATACATGAAAAGGCAGCCGGTGTAGCCATTATCTGCAAAAGAACTGTTAATATCACTGCAACTCCCATCCCCTCAACAATTAAACAATGCTGAAATGCTTATCACACAAATTCATATACACAACAGTAAAAACCCAGTTATTATATGACTAATATATATGTGTGTGTGTGTGTGTGTGTGTGTGTGTGTGTGTGTGTGTGTGTGTGTGTGTGTGTGTGTGTGTCAGTGTGTATACATACACATATCTGCCCAGAAACAGCACCTCTGCCATGGAAAATTCCCAGTGCTGAGTATCATCCAACATCAGTCAAGAAACAGTCATACTACTTGATCTAAACATCATTTGGCAGGCAATCAATTGTGACAGCCCCTCAAACTCCATACAGATAAATGACTTCACCCAACTAATAACAACACCTATGAGGTATAATAAAAACACAGACAGAGAATGCACACTAGACCGGATCCTTACCACTGTCCCTAATAAAATAACTTTATCTGGAACACTGCCTGACACCTTAAGAGACTACCTCCCAACATTCGCTATAAGACATCACACCCACACCCATAAGCAGCATCAGTCCATCCATCAATCCTCAACCACTTTTTCCCATTTTTTGCACATGGGGTCAGGATGTCACTTCAACAGTGGCAATCATCTTGAGTCAAGGTTTACACCACCAGGTGGCTACCCCTGCCACTATATTTCATCCGTACCACTCAATCACACACACACTCACCCCAATCCACATACTGCATGTCATTGGAATGTGGGAGGAAACCAGAACACACAGAGGAAACCCACACGACTGCAGGGAGGACGTGCAGACTCTGCACAGAAAGCACCCCATCAGAAAACTGAACTGGAGAACCTCTTGCTGTTAGGCGACAATGCTAACCACTGCACCACTGCGCCATAATCATGTAAGAAATCTCTTTAGATTCCAGGTGGACCTCTGTATACATATTCTTTTACCTTCTTAATTCCCCTTCTTACTTATTCTAACCTCCTACTAACTTGTCTTTTTTAACTCTTTCTTCCATTTTGTTCTTCCTCCGCTGACAGTTTTCTCTCTCACCTCCTGCTTAGTTCCTTACTTTCTTTTTTACATTTCCTTTTTTTCCTATCCCACCTCTGACAACTATTCTTAAATTGTATATACTTGCCAAAAAATAAACAATTGTATATTTGTATATATTGCTTTTGCTGACTCAAACCACCAAGAAATTATTTTAAATTTACACTTCTATGCATTATTATTATTATTATTACTACTGCATTATTCTAAAACTGTGTATTGCCATGTTAGTTTGTCATTTTTCTGTCTTGATTTGTAACTAATGATTCCCTGCCTTTTGTATTGTTATTTTTGGAGCTTTTCTCCCTGGGCTTTATCAGTCCAACTGAGCTTTTCCCAGTAAACAAACACAAATATACAAGTATAAATAATTACAGTTGTAGCTTGACAAGCTAGTAAAACACAGACAATAAGGCTGCTGGCTGTCAGCAATGTGGTACTAATTCATTAATTCTCTGGGCCAGATTTCAGAAGAGGCACTCTTAGTGTAAGTGACCAGTTACACCAAGAGTAATTCTTTTGGTCTTCAGTGTAAGCCTGTCTGTAGATAGGCATTACACCAACAAGGTGACTTACACTTAGAGCAAGTCTTTTAGAATCAGAGCAAACTTACACGGAGAGCAGCACTTTTGGAATCTGGCCCTAAATGTAAGGAGGGCCTGATGCCCTCTTAATCCACCCTCCCCTTGTCATGTTTTTAAAAAAAATTGATACATGCAGAGTGGTTAAGGGAAAGCAGCCCCACCCCCTTACAAACAAAATCAGCAAAAAAAAAAAAAACAACAGCTGGCAAGCCAATCGCAGCAAGCCGTCATTTATCTGAGGCAGGTCAGCTCGAACTCAGGTTTCAGAGGGGGGAGGTGGAGAACAGGTAGGGTCAGGATAGGTAGGAGGGCTGACGTGGCCTGGGCTGTCCAGGGGAAGGGTTGAAAAGGCTGGGAATAAAGCAAATCAGTCTCTTCGATCTCTACCTTGGCAGCTTGTCTGATCAGCTTATCTGTGGATTACTGATTTGTGTTTGAACTACACCGGTGATCTAAGAACAAGGTAGGGGCCTTTTGTTTGTTTTTGATTTAATCACAGGCTTTAGTGGCATTTATCTGTATAATCTGTACTATGTTTACTTAATAGTGTAGGAAGTTTAGGGTATTATGCTTAAAGGCATACAAGCAGTTTTTCAGAAGAAAAGTGGGGGTAATATTGAATTAATTTGGTGTGTTATAACTGGATTTTGTTTGCAGGCCTTTATTTCGATGCTACAAGCAAGGGTAGGAATTAAGGTTGTACTTGTAAGGTATCAAGTGAAAATTAGAACAACAGAAGGGTTTTGTAAGTACTTAACCAAGGATTTGCACTGACTGAATTAAAGCATAGTTAAAAAAGAGGAATAACTAGGGCACATGCCCCTTGGAAGGTCTGGGGTTATACATGAGACACAGGAAGTGTTGTACAAGTTTAAAAAGAAAAATTATACACAGGGGGGTGATATGGCTGAGGCTTAGTTGCAAGCAGCTGAGGCCTACAATTAGTCACATGGCGGGGCCTGTGAGCTGAGGCTTGCAGTTAGCCACAGGGCAGGGCCTAGGAATTGAGGCATGCAATTAGCCACATGGCAGGGCCTGGGAACTGAGGCCTGCAGTTAGCCACATGGCAAAGACAGGAAACTGAAGCCTGCAGGTAGCCACTTGGGGCCTGGCCTGTGAGCTGAGGCCTATAGGTAGCCACATGGCAGGGTCTGAGAGCTGAGGCTGGAAAGTAGCCACAAGGCAGAGCCTTTGTAGAGGATCAGAAATAGTTGAGGGCACTCAAGGGCAGTTTGCCTTAAGCTATTTTATTTACATGGGGCAACGATTTTGTATCAGAGAAAAGGCTAGTTATGTTATTGTTGATGTTTAAAGACATTTTGGTTTAAGAGCTTGTAGGCAGATTGTTTAAGTTACTATTTGATGTAATGGCTTTAGTTTGTGTAATTTTGTAACTCAAATCAGTTATATTTTTGAAATGCATGGAGATTAGGTTACAAACAGGCTAGAGGGTAAAATATGTACTTGAAGGTTGTTTGTCTGTTGTTTGTCTTTCGGCTTTTCCCGGTTAGGGGTCGCCACAGCGGAACTCCGGTCCGCTAATGATTGGCAGTTTTTTTTTTTTTTTTTTTTTTTGGTGTCGAGTTGCCAGCACGACACCCAACCTTCAACGAAGGCACGCCCATTCAACGCATGTCTTTCGAACGCCCACTAGACCGTGGGGAGGACATGCAGACTCCACACAGAAGGCACTCCCAACCCAAGCCGAGAATCGAACGGGAGAGCCTCTTGCTGTGAGGCAACAATGCTACCGCTGCACAACCGTGGAATTGGTATCAGACTAAATTTAAATGACAGAATAGGTTTAAATTAATACTTCAAGTAGGGTTTACTATGGGATTAAGGCTCACTTAACATATGAAACAAAGGCACACATGCCTCAGTGTGGCCTGGGGTTTTGGGATGAGATGCAAAAGGTTTTAGCAATAGCTGAAATTGTTTTTCTTAGCAATCTAGCAAACAATAGTGGTGGCCTGCAATTAATTAGATGGCTGGAGTCAGTGAAGAATCACATGGCAAGGCTAGGGAGTTGGGGCCTGCTTGTATGCTTAATACAACATAAATCATGTTTGGTTCACTAACTTGTTGTGCTTAATGCAAATAAATCATGTCTGGTTAATTTCTTAGCAAATAAAATGAAATTAATAATAAAAATAATCTTCTTCTTCTTCTTTCAGCTTTTCCCAGTTAAGGGTCGCCACAGTGGATCTCCTGTCCACTCATGGTTGGCAGTGGAGTTTTACGGTGTCGAGTTGCCAGCCCGGTGCCCAACCTTCCACAGAAGGCACACGCACGCACTCCTGCCTAGGGCCAATTTAGTGTGTCCAATCCTCCTACAGCATGTCTTTGGGAGGAAACCGGAACATCCGGAGGAAACCCATGTGACCACAGGGAGGACATGCAGACTCCGCACAGAAGGCACCCCAGCCAAGAATCGAACCGGAGAACCTGTTGCTGTGAGGTGGCAGCGCTAACCGCCGCACCACTGTGGCCGCCAAAATTAATAATAAAAATAATAATACTACATAATTCAGCTGAGTGGGTCATTATAGTTAATCTAGGTCTTATGGAATTTACAGCCATTTGCAAGTTGTAAATGAATACATTGGGTAATTGTGGATAGAAAGGTTTGGCAAAAAGTGGAAACTGTTTTGTTCAGGACCGCAAAGCCAATACTTACGTTTGATAACCCTGTGGATTTATTTGTTGTTTATTTAACCTGCTAACTAACACATTACTAAACGTTGGTGGAGTAAAGAGCAGTTGGTTGCTGGGATTCTGTGGCTAAGTAGCAGAATATTGTAACCATTTCAATTTTAGTGGTGTTACTTTCTTTAAGGAAGTAGAAAAAGAAGGGCAGAAAGGTGGGGGGAGGCCTCAGTGCACAGAATTTCTTCAGGAAAGGCTGAAATATTTCATATGAGGTCAAAGCTTTGATTTGTTGGTAATGTTTAGTTGGGTTTTTAGTTATCAATGCGAAGTGGCTTGGTGGTACAGAAAACATATTTAAAGCATTTTCCTGTTTGAGAAAGCAGGATTATTTGTAAATGAACAAAAGTTTCATTTTAGCTGCTAATTCAAGCTAAGATTTTAACCCGTGTCTGTAAAGTTAGCAAGAGAAGAAAAACTAGCTTGTATTTGCTGCTAGCAGAAGGTTTTCTTATCCCCCAATTCCTGCAATGTAATTAGGTATTATAGGGGTAGGTTTGGTAAAGACAAAACAGATCAGATAGCACTATGCACTTACAAAGGGAAAGAGGGGGAAGTTTTATGGCATTCCACTTACAGTTCTTGGGAGGAATGCTTTAAAGCCTTAGTAAAACCTTAGTAATTTTGGGGCACTGTAAAGGCCCTTGAGTTGCAAAACTTCCTTACAGTCACTTTGTTAGCTCACATATTTTTGTAAGTTGATAGATGTGCAAATGCACGGTCTTGCCTTTAGATATCCACATCAGTTGGGTGGCAAGAATTCAGCAATATAAATAAAAAAGCTTAGTCCGGTAGAAAGAGGTAAATGATAATTTTGAGTACCTCAGAATTACTTTGAAATCTGGAGGCATGTGAAGATGTTAATAATAATAAAAATAAAATAAATAAAATAAAGTTAATAAAAATAATATTAATAACACTCCAATCGGTTTAATAATAAAATAATATTAACACCAATGATGATAATAATAATAATAATAATACTCTATGGTGATAGCCAGAAGGTCCTCTGTCATTAGGTAGAGGTTGCAGCATTCCTTTCAACTTCTTGGTTTAAGAATTTTGGGCAAACCCAAATAAATTTGTAAGCATTAATGAAATTCACTTAGAAAGTTGTTAGAGGACCATAGAAGGTGTGCATGTCCTGGGTATTAAAAAAAAAAAAAAGTCACGCGAGAATTCACTTCGGGTGTTGGCTGTGGTAGTTTACATGGTGTCATTATGCAGTGTTGTCATGCAGGCTATATGGTTTAACTGGTTGTGTAGTAAATTGTTACTCAGTAACAGCGTGTTAAGATAGATTGTCAGCATTTTCTAATCATTTTGCATTATTCTGCAGATATCTATTTCGAGATTTTCAGGAAGATGGGTCAGTGCTATGTACACGCTGATGACTTTCCCTCACCTTTTTATTAGCAACTAGATGAATAAATGTTGACACGAAACAAAGTAGTTAAAACAAATAAATGACATTTCAGTGTCTATGGTAGCAGATATGTAGACAAGCAAACCCAAATGCTGCATCTGATAGCTAAATACAAAGAGCATTTATTTAAAAGTGCACGTGGGTGCATGCGTACGCACACACACACACACACACACATATATATATATATATATATATATATATATATATATATATATATATATATGTGTGTGTGTGTATATGGATCTAGGACTTTTGATCGAAAGATCAAAAGTCTGAATCCATTCCCACCAAACACACTTTAAAGAAAGTGCTTTCATCGAAAAAGTGCTTTCGTTAAAGTGTGTTCCACAAAAAAAAAAAAAAACACTAAGCATTTTAGCAGGGGGGCAAGCCCCCTGCAGCCCCCATGTGGGGGGCTGTGCCCCCCACACACCCCCTACTTAAATATTTTCCCTCCAAGATCGCACTACAGTGGGGAAAAGGGAATTTTTCCTTATCCGCACCATAGTACGACCTCCGCAACAGGCATACTTACGCGAAAGTGCTTATTCGGTGAAAAGCACTTTCACGTAAGTATGCTCGCCCGTAATGGATTTGGACTTTTGATCTTTCGATCAAAAGTCCTAGATTTATATATTTGTGTGTATTTGCGTAGGTGTATAGATATGTGTATATATGTGTGTGTGTGTGTGTGTGTGTGTGTGTGTGTGTGTGTGTGTGTGTGTATATGGGTCTACCTGATTACGCTGAAAGCTGAGAAGAACGACAACGAGATAACCGACACCAGAAGATCGACAACGGAGAAGACCGACAGTTGAAAATCCCGACACTGAGAACACCGACATGTTAAGGTAAGTGTGCGATAGGGACGGATGTTAGGGTCAGGGTGTGGGTAAGGTAAGTGTGTGATAGTGACGGACGTTAGGGTTAGGGTGCGTGTCAGGTAAGTGTGCAATAGTGACGGACTTTAGGTTTAGAGGCGGGTTAAGTGAGTTAGGGTGCGAGTAAGGTAAGTGTGCGATAGTGACGGACTTTGGGTTAGGGGAGGATTAAGTGAGTTACGGTTAGGGTGCAGGTAAGGTAAGTGTGCGATAGTGACAGGCTTAAGGGTTAGGGGCGGATTAAGTGAGTTAGGGTTAGGGTGTGGGTAAAGTAAGTGTGCGACAGTGATGGACCTTAGGGTTAGGGTTTGGGTTAAGATAAACCCATTTTATATATATATATATATATATATATATATATATATATATATATATATATATATATATGTGTGTGTGTGTGTGTTTATTTATGCATGTATATAGATATATATGTATGTATGTGTTTGTATAAGTATAAGTATGGAGGTGTATATATAGGTATATGTATGCATATGTGATTATGTATTATATATTTGCAATATATATGTATAGATATAAGTATGAATATGGTGTGGGTGTGTGTAGTATATATGTGTGCGTAATATATGTACATATGTGTATGGATATTTCTGTATATATATTTATATATGTGTGCATATATTATATAGCTTTGTGTTTATAAGTATGTATGTACATATATATATGTGTATATGTATGTATACTTAATTTTGGTAAGTTAACTCACCTAGCTATTGCTGGAATCAATTGCAATGTAAATTTAGGCATCAGTGCATGGCATTCGGAAGACAAACTGCGCGGCCAAGGCATGTTTCATCTCTCAGCCCCCCCCAGAATAAACTTTTTCATACCACATCCCCTTTAAGGGGTACACAGGACCAAGAATTAGTAGGGCTGACGAACTTTGCATGTAAAGTGATCCCTGTGGGGAGTTCATTTATGAAGCGTTTGGTTGCTAAAGGGTCTGGGTGCACAAGGCCACACCACCAGATTAGCTCCTCACAGAGCATGAAGGAGGATTTAGGGTGGCTGCGTTTCTTATTAGATTACAATGGGACAGCAATTTGGCAGGAGAGAGACAATCAACTACCGCTTCAGTGTTTGCAGATGCAGCAAGGGGAATTGGCTTTGGGGGTTATTTTCAAGATCAGTGGTTCCGTGCGGTATGGCCAACTCAAGTTAAAAGTAGGTTTAAACATTTCAATTGCGGAGATGGAATTTTTCCCAGTAGTGGTTGCACTGGAAATATGGGGTGTGCAAATAAAAGATAGAGTGGGTTGGCTTTGCTCGGACAACAATAGCATAGTACACATAGTCAATAATCAGCTGGGGGGTAAGGGGTGGTAGGCAGGATGATGAGATATTTTATTTTAAGTGCTTAACATTAAATGGAACAGTGAAAGCACAACACATTCCAGGCATTGATAACTCATTAGCAGACTCTCGTTTGCAGTGGACCCAGTTTCGGGTAGCTGGTTCCAAAAGCAAAACCTTCTCCGGTTCGAGTGCCAGACCATTTATGGGCTTTAAGGGCAAACGAGAATAGTGGATAATGTGTAATGCCCTCAGTGGAAGGACAAGGGTAAGGTACAATAAAGGCATACAGCAATTTTTGCAGACCAGCTTATCCAGAGGCTGGAAACAAGTATGGCCAATTCCACCTTACCAAATCAGGGCTTACATTTTGGTAATGACAAAAAGAGGATGGACTTTTGGAAGGGCAAGAAGCACATTGTCAGCTCTGAATTGGTTTCATCGGGCTTTGGGTCTGACAGATTTAGCTAACATATTTCAGGTACGGACAATGTTTAAGGGCTGGGGGAAAGAAACACCCAAGAGGCCTGATAAGAGGTACCCCATAGGTCCAGAGGTGTTACGTAAACTGTGGCTTGCAGTTTCAAATGTTTGTTTTTCTTCTTATGAGGTAGCATTATTTAGGGCTGCCTTTTTGCTGGCTTTTTGTGGGGCATTTAGATGGTCTGAAATTATTCAACCAAACAAGAAGAAAGGTCAGTGGACAGTTTTACCACTGGCACATGTACATTTGCTTGGGGAGGACACGGGTTTATGTGGCTAAATCCAAAATGGATCAAGAAGGCGAAGGTCAGATGGTAAGAGTGGTTACCCCAAAGGGTTTGGAATGGGACTTGACTAAAGTGCTTCTTGAGTACCGCAACTATAGGGGTAGGTCATATGGTCCATACTTTTGTCATCAACAAGGTGAACCTCTGACACAGTATCAGTTGAGAGCATTTTTAAAGGAGCAATCAAGTTGAGTGGTCTAGACTCAGACAAATATACATTACATTCCTTTTGAATAGGTGCAGCCTCATATGCACATGCATGGGAGCTTCACAGACCGACATTATGAAGATGGGCAGGTGGAAGTCCAATGCTTACAAAGGCTATGTAAGGTGTAAATGGCTTTAACTCTTGTCCTTTATATTTCAGCTCTCACATCTTTGGATTGGAAATACATCTGGATAGTGTGTCATTCTTTCATTCAGAGACTCCATTGCCTTGTCTAGGGCAGGCGGGGCTTCTCCTTCCAAGGAGGAAAACGAGCTTCTTGCAAAGCAATTTGGTTTGGGGTATCAGGAATGTGATGGCACCATCTCAGGGCAGTACTACAGCAAGCTGCAAGAAGCAATACATCTCCTACTGCCATTTTATTGCACCTAGGGGGTAATGATGTTTGTCAATATCCAATCTTCTTCTTCTTCCTCTTCTTCTTCTTTCGGCTTTTCCCGGTTAGGGGTCGCCACAGTGGATCACCTGTCCACTCATGATTGGTAGTGGAGTTTTACGGTGTCGAGTTGCCAGCCCAGTGTCCAACCTTCCACAGAAGGCACACACACGCACACACTCACACCTAGGGCCAATTTAGCGTGTCCAATCCAGCTACAGCATGTCTTTGGGATGTGGGAGAAAACCGGAGCACCCGGAGGAAACCCACGCGACCACAGGGAGGACATGCAGACTCCGCACAGAAGGCACCCCAACCGAGGATCGAACCTGAGAACCTCTTGCTGTGAGGCAGCAACACTAACAGCTGCACCACCGTGGCCACCCATATTTTATCAACATCCAATAAAAGATCTAATTGGTTTGATGGTACAAGAGGTATACTGCATGCATGAATGCTGGCCACAAGCTATTATCTGCTGGTCAGAAGTGGTACAGAGAAAGACATGGAGGGGGCTAGGTCCATTAAAGCTGTGGAGAGAATGAGAAGGAGAATTAATAATTCTATGGATAAGGTTTTAAGGGACATTAACGGGTTGTACATTCCTCACCCTGGCATTTGGGTCTGGTGGCCAGACAGGTATGATAAGGATGGGGTTCATTTATCTGAAGAAAGTATGGAGATTTTTTATAAGGAATTGCAAGCTGGTTTAGCTTTGAAGGGTATTCACCTAGGATAGGTTGAGATGTTCTGGCGGAAAGGAGGAATATTCCTCCCTTCTGTGGAAGAAGACAGGAAAGGTAAGGGAAGCCAAGGTAAGTGGAGGTCACAGGACTCTTTAGCTGGACCTTATACAGGCCAGACAGCCCCAAGGGATTGTTGCCAGGGGACTTACCAGCCCAGCAAATTGTAAGGTGGCCCAGAGGAATTGTGATGAATTGTGAAATGAAAAAGCTGTTATGATGTGGGTATGTTGAATTAGAAGGGCTGGATATCAACGTGCTGTCTGTGGTCCTGTAGGTTTAGGGGAATGCTATGAAAGAAATAAAATGGCCTCCCTGACATTCCTGCCTTGCGCACATCTCATAATAATTGGCTTCTATTTGAGAAAGATCATTGGCAGTAAATGGCAATAAACACATGACTGTGGCCATTTAATCCATCTGAGGTCTCTGTGTTTTTGTATTGAATGTGCAGCTTGTGGCAACCCTGACTTGTAAAGGATGCAACCTCGATACATTTATTGTCAGCGGTGCCAGGGAATGATAATGTCCTGAGCTGGTTTTTGGATATGGCTCAAAGGTTGATATGGATCATTAAATGAGTTATGAACATCATGTTAAATGTTTTATGTAAAACACCATTTAAAAGATCATTCTGTTGGCATCAATGGCAAGGTAAAATATTGGTTCACTAAACTCTACTAAAAGCAGGTAGAGCTGTACCAGTCTCAGACAACAATGGCTGGCAAGCCAATCGCAGCAAGCCGTCATTTGTCTGAGGCAGGTCAGCTCGGACTCAGGTTTCAGTGGGGGGAGGTGGAGAACAGGTAGGGTCAGGATAGGTAGGAGAGCTGACGTGGGCTGGGCTGTCCAGGGGAAGGGTTGAAAAGGCTGGAAACAAAGCAAATCAGTCTCTTCGATCTCTACCTTGGCAGCTTGTCCCACCCTACCCACCCCCTCGTAAAAGCAGGGGTGTACTTGTTAGTTAGTTTAGGACCAGGTAAGGTACTTAGGGAACCCGGTGACCTACAAAGTTGATTGCACTAGGGGTCGTGAAGGAATTTCCTGTTTTTTGTCCACTGGGTTTTTCAGGTTTTCGCCTTCTCCTCCAGGTAAAATAGACAAGTTAGGCTAGATTGTCGCAGTCATGTAAGCAGAAGACAGGAAAGGTAAGGGAGGCCAAGGTAAGTGGGGGGGGGTCACAGGACTCTTCAGCTGGACCTTCCACAGGCCAGACAGCCCCAAGGGATTGTTACCAGGGGAATTACCAGCCCGGCAGTGGCTCCTTGGCAGATTGTAAGGCGGCCCAGAGGAATTGTGATGAATTGTGAAATGTAAAAGCTGTTATGATGTGGGTATGTTGAATCAGAAGGGCCGGATATCGACATGCTGTCTGTGGTTCTGTAGGTTTAGGGGAATGCTATGAAAGAAATAAAATGGCCTCCCTGACATTCCTGCCTTACGCACATCTCATAATAATTGGCTTTTATTTGAGAAAGGTCATTGGCAGTAAATGGCAATAAACACATGGCTGTGGCCATTTAATCCATTTGAGGTCTCTGTGTTTTTTATTGAATGTGCAGCTTGTGGCAACCCTGACTTGTAAAGCATGCAACCTCGATACATTTATTGTCAGCGGTGCCAGGGAATGATAATGTCCTGAGCTGGTTTTTGGATATGGCTCAAAGGTTGATATGGATCATTAAATGAGTTATGAACATCATGTTAAATGTTTTATGTAAAACAACATCTAAAAGATCATTCTGTTGGCATCAATGGCAAGGTAAGATATTGGTTCACTAAACTTTATTAAAAGCAGGTAGAGCTGTACCAATCTCAGACAAATAGTTAAGGAGAAAAGATAATACAGAACATAAACATGCTGGTCTGTTTACTGAACAACAGGCATGCCTATCTCCTCATATACCAGGTTACTGTCTGTTCTGAGCCCACACTTATGAAAGGTCCAGTGTTAGAATATATTTTATTTAAAAAATTGTAATTTTTTTTTGTTAAATAAAGGATAGCCTGGTACAACCATGAAGCAGCTCTGATAATGAGTGAAAAAATAAATAAGCTGTCGGGTAAGTAGAATGCATAGTTTATTCTTTACTTATTCAAATGGGCCGGCTAGGTAGGTAGAGCAATTGTAATCCTTGTTTCTACAAAGAGCATGCATATGTATGGTTATGTGTTTGTTTGTTTATCAATTAAAAGGTTTGTATGTTTTGAAACTGCAGTTTCAAATAATAATTTTAAGGGCTATGTTATTCTATGTGATATTTACCACATTATTGATTTGCATTTTCATTAGTGCATCATTGAAGAATCTGGAGAGCATATTATTGCTGGAGCTGGTGAGCTGCACCTGGAAATCTGCCTTAAAGATCTGGAGGAAGACCACGCTTGTATTCCACTCAAGGTATGGAAAGCAAACAAATGAGTTTGTGTAGATTTAATCTAGCTGGGTCCTGCTTACATCTGTTTTGGACTTTTTTGTTCAAACCTTATTTGGCACCCATCCTTGTAGTAAATGTACCTCAGGCTTTTCATAAGCTGTTTCAGACCATATATAAACTCTCTAGTTATGCTATACTGATGAGCCTAAACAAGGATGATACAGGTCTAATGCTAGTGGTGTCTGGCTTATTGAAGACTCATGTGTCTTTGTGCATTCAAGAGCCACTGTACTAAAAGACTTGTATTTTCCAAGAAAATCATATCTCCCACAATGCTGTTATTAATGGAAGTTTGCAAACGTTTTCTCTTTTCCCATTTTTTTCTTGTTTTGTCCTTTATGTATCTACTTTGGGAATTTTTCTTTCTTTTTTTTTTCCAACTTAACCAGCTAGTCAAGTCATGCTGACATATGGTAGTCAGTACTCCACGTAGAACTGTAGCTAGCTATTGTGGTACCCTCTGTCATTCCCTGATATGGTACCTCCTTCACCTTTAAGATGAGGATGAAACAGACAAAAATACGTCCTCTCGTACTTGAGGACAAAAAATATTGAACACTGCTACAAATGTAATAAGTGACTTGCTATAGCTAAATACCACACATGAAGTGCTGAAGCACTTCAGACCTGCCCGCAAATACAGTATTGGCATTCATTTCTGAAATATCAGTACTGCACTATCAACCGATCAGCATCTACCAATTGTGCTGCTTAACATCCTGCACACTGGGCATCTGTCCCCTTCATCCCACCCTATCTATGACTCTGACTCTATGGCAAGTTTTTTTTTTCTTTGCTTTGAGCGCCAGTAATTGTTGTGACATAGGGGTAGCCTTGTGGCTTAGTTTTCACCGCAGCTGTCAATATAATTGTAATGAAACCTGTCCTTTTTGTTGTGTATTCCAAGTTTTCCAGTCTTGTTGCTTTTCTGGACAGCATAAAGTTGCACATGCTTTCTGTGTTTCCTGGAATAGATATGTCCATCCCCCAGTCTTAAGTTGAGGACCAAAAAAAAAGCTCCTGTTAAAGATTGGACCAAAAAAACTCCTATTAAAGTTGAGGGCCAAAAAATGGTGCTTGCACACTCATGTACTAAACTTTAGGAAAGATCTATACTATCTTCTTGTACACTTCCTAAAAAAAATAATGAGTGGCTGCCACTTAATCAGATGCAATTTGTGATCATGGCTGCTAAAATGATTACCAGTACTTCATGCAAGGACTGATCAGAACCTCAACTATAGTGCTTATTGTGCTCCTTAATCAAAGTGTAGCAATACTGTTTGCCCCTCCTTAACTTTTCAAGGCATGAGACAGTCACACTAGCTACCTGGTTTTACAAAAAGTTCTGTGAAGTGATGTATTGTGCAAGCTGGCATATGCCTGAACTCCAGTAGTTAGTGATTGAGCGCATAATTGCCTTCCATGACCAGCTAAGTCAAGGTCTGCAGGAGTCGGTACCATTTGGAAAAATTATCTGCAGTTCTTCATGTTGATGGATTCAGGACACAGTAGTCACAGATTATAAGAATAATTACAGTGTTTTGTGTTATTTGTGAAATATAGCCTATACTAAAGTTTCTGAGGTACTCTGTTTTTTTAGTCTGGTTTTGTGCGTAAACCACCTTGAAAGAAGCATGTGTGACATGATGGATGTCAGTGGATATAGAAATAAACAGAGCTGCATTGCAGAAGGTCGGTTGCAGTAAAGTCATATTCTTTAAACAATTAAGTAATTAACATTTGATGTTCTTCATCTCACATTGCTGCAGTCCTTACACTTGGGTAGTCCGCTGTCCTCGGTCGGCCCGAATATCAAAGTATAAGGCTGACGTCGGTCAAGGCGCATTTGACTGACATCAGGACGTCAGGGTACAAATGCGCATGACCGACGTCATATCCTCAGTCTTTTTTGCCGCATGGTCCGATGCAGAAGCAGCGTTGCAAGTGCCGGTTGGCGTTCTGACATTGTTCGATTTCGGAGTTTCAGACCGAGTCAAAGTTGGCTAAGTACCCCGTTGGGGAATATTTTAGTTTTTTCTTGCCTCAGTGGTTTACCGGATGTCAGAAAAAGTGAATAATTGTATTTCTTGTGGGAAACAGATACCGCATAGAGACTACCATACTTTGTGTATTCCTTGCTTAGGGCCTGAGCACGACGTTGTTGGGTGTCGCTCTTGTGCTAGATTCAATAAGCGCACTATTAAGAGAAGATTAGATTGTGCCAGGTTAGTCTTCAGGAAGCGGTGCAATTATAAAATGCCGTCGGATGCTCCGACGCCCGCTTCTTCGAAGAAGCGCAAGGACAAAGCAGTTAAACCTCGGCTAGAGGAACCGTCAGTACAGGACGCCGGTTCTTTAGAGGTGTCGGTGGAGCCGGTGGTTCCACCGGAGGTTTCTTTGGGACCCCAGGGAGAGACTTTGTTATTGCAGGATGTGGCCTCTCAGGAGGCAGGCCAGGCTGATGGGGCTTCTCAGGTTACTATACTCCCCTCCCTGCCTAGGGTGGTTAGGCCCTCTCCTTCTGTTTCCAAGGCTTCTCCCAGGGGCAGGCCAGGTTTAGCTTCAGTTGGTGTTACCCCTAGCTCTTCAGGAACTGTGCCCAAGAAGCATATGCTTAAAATGGCAGAAGATTTGATTACTTTGATTAGGGGTTCTATGCCCCCTCCTGATAAGAGACCTAGGGTGGAGCCTGAGCTAGGGAGTTTTGAGCAGGCTTCAGATGTTTCAGAGTCTTCGGCTGAAGACTTGCAGGAGTACTCTCCTTACTCTGATTCTGATGTGGATGATTCTACTCCTTCTGCTTCTCCTCCTGAGGATTTTTCTTTTTCAGAAACTCTTCATTCCATGAGGGAGCATTTTAAGTGGGAAGGTCAGGACTTCTCTGATTCCAGGAAAAGGCTTAGGGAATTTTTGTTTTTACCCCAGCATAGGCCTTTGGCTATACCTCCTGTTTTGGATGTAGTGGAAGATGTTTTACAGAGGCTTCTCTTAATCCTGATTCTTTGCCTCCTGCTCCTGTTAAACCGGATAGGTATTACAGGGTGCCTGAAGCTCATAAGTATCTTTTAAGAGTCCTAGGGCAGACCCAGAAACTGTTAGCCAGGGGCCTAAAGGTGTTAAGGCTTCTGTTGTTAAGAATCCGGTTCCTGCAGACAAAGAGGCCAGGGCCTTGGATAGATGGGGAAAGAAAGTTTATACTTCTTCCACTCTTGCTATGAGGGCTTTGAATTGCCAGTTTCACATGTTGAAATACCAAAACTATCTCCTTTCACAATTGAAGTCTAAGGTTGATGCTCTGGCAGAAGGTATTGATTGTAAAGAGTTGCAAGATTTAGTACATGTTTCTGAACAGGTGGGTAAGCATTCTTTGCAATGTGGTTTTGATGCTGTACAGGCATCGTCTAGGGTGGCTGCCACTGGGTCAGTTCTTCGCAGGCACGCCTGGCTGAGGGATCAAAATTTATCTGAACATGTTAAAACAAGGATTTTAGATGCTCCTTTACAATCTGACGTGTTGTTTGGTCCTCCTGTTGAGGCAGTTTTAAAGAAAATGGAAGACAAGGCTAAGTCTATGCAGACTGTTAAAGATTTTTTGCAGTTCCAGCCTCCAAAGTTTAGTAGAAATTGGCCTACTAAGGTGTGGACGTATCCTTTTTATGATTCCCAGTCTAGGGGTAGATCTAGACGTGGTAGGGGCAGAGCTCAGGGCTCTTTCAGGCCTAGAACAGGGAGTTCTCCTGCACAGTCTTCGGTGAGGGCAGGGGTCAGTCCTTTCGTAAACAGACCCAATGACCTACCTTTTCAGCTGCCAGAGCCTTCTCGTCTGGCAGCACCTTTGGGAGGAAGGTTGGCACTTTTCAAAGAAAATTGGAGTTTAATTACCCAAGACAGATGGGTATTGGATATCATACACCACGGTTACAGGTTTTATTTCCATACCTTGCCTCCTTTCAAAGGCATGCCAGACGTTCCTCCTCAACAAAGAATAGAGGCTCACAAGCAAGTTTCTCTGTTACTCCAAATAGGGGCCATACAGCTGGTCCCTATGCCAGAAGTGGGCCTAGGATTTTATTCTCGCCTGTTCCTAGTACCAAAGAAGGGGAACACGTGGAGACCAATTTTGGATTTATCTACCCTCAACACTTATCTGGACATTCCCAAGTTCAAAATGTTGACGTTACAGCAGCTTTTACCTCTGCTGGGCAAAGATCATTGGATGGTAACTTTGGATCTCAAGGAGGCTTACCTTCATGTTCCTATCAGGCTAAGTTGCAGGAAGTATCTGCGTTTTTGAGCTGGGACTTCTCACTATCAGTTCTCTGCATTGCCCTTTGGCTTATCTACTGCGCCCAGAGTGTTCACGAAAGTTCTGGCTCCAGTGATAGCTTTCTTCAGGCTAAAAGGAATACAGATCTATCCTTATTTGGACGACTGCCTGATTCTGGCTCAAGGAAGGGAAGAGCTTCTTCATCATTTGGAATATGTGATAGCAGTGCTAAGATGCCTGGGGTATTCTGTGAACGAAATAAAGTCCAGTCTAGTACCCTCTCAGGACATGTGCTTTCTGGGTGTGAGACTGAATACAGCATCCCAGATGGCCTTTTTAACCCCGGACAAACAAAAGAGTGTATCCCTTTACTTCCTCAACTATCTCATCAGTCCGGGCTGACTGCAAGGACAGTCCTTCAAGCCTTAGGGTTCATGGCATCTTGTATTCTGGTGCTTCCCAATGCCAAACTGCATATGAGGAAGCTGCAATGGTATCTCAAAAATATATGGACGCAGCACTGCCAGGATCTGGACACTGTCATTCAAATAATACCTTGCATTCAAAAGGAATTTTTGTGGTGGGCTCAGGAATGTCACCTAAACAAGGGACTCTCTGTGACCCGGCCAGAGGCGAGTCAGATTTTAACGACAGATGCCTCAAACAAAGCTTGGGGAGCTCATCTAAATGGAAAGTGGATACAAGACAAGTGGCCTGCCAGACTACAACATCTACATATCAACCTGAAGGAGATGTTAGCAGTCCAGTTTGCATTAATAGCTTTCAAGGATTTACTTCTTCCAGGGCAGGTGTTGATTCTAACAGACAACACAACTGTCATGTGGTACATCAACAAGCAAGGGGGGACGCATTCTTATCCTCTATGCAGGCAAGCAATGATTTTGTGGGAGACTGCTCTCAGTTTACAGCTCAATCTTCAGGCAAGGTTTCTGCCAGGAGCACAGAACTCCTTAGCAGATGTGTTGAGCAGACGAATTATGGATCCCCACGAGTGGAAATTGGATCCTCATGTATTTCAGAAATTGACAGTGTCATGGGGAACTCCAGACATAGATCTGTTCGCTTCTCCACTAAACCATCAGCTGCCATAGTTTTGCACAAAAAGGTTTCATCCCACAGCTTGGAGAGTGGATGCTCTTTCTTTCAATTGGAGCAATCTTCATGTGTATGCCTTTCCACCTCTGCCTCTCCTCCCAAAGGTACTTCTAAAGGTCAGACAGGACAAGCCAAGGATGATTTTAATAGCTCCAGATTGGCCTCGACAGCACTGGTACCCATTACTGAGAAGTCTAGTACGGAAGCCTCCATGGCCTTTGCCTTCGATTCCACACCTGTTGTCACAGGAGGACAGCCATTTGCTCAATGTCAAGCTTCACTCTCTGCACCTAACAGCCTGGCATATTCTGTTTTGAACCATAGTGGGCCTCCTCTTCCTCAGCAAGTTTTGAATGTTATTTTGGAAGCTAGAAGGCCTAGTACAAGGAAAGTGTACGCAGATAAATGGAAGAGATTTTTATTTTGGAGTGCAGCAAAAGATTTTGATGTTTCTGAGCCTAATTTGAGTGTGGCTCTTCAATATCTTACTGAGTTACTGGACAAAGGTTTGTCTTTCTCTTCTATTAAGGTTCATGCTGCAGCAATTTCGCTCACTATGATTGTGACCCACCATTGTTTTCTCATCCTTTGTTCAAGCAATTTCTTAGCGGGCAAAGAATATAAGACCCCACGAAGAGCTCCTACTCCTGCTTGGGATCTCAATTTTGTGTTGGAGAAACTCACTCTACAACCTTTTGAGCCTGCAGCTACTTCTGAGTTGAAATATTTATCATGGAAGACTGCTTTTTTGTTGGCCATTACCTCTGCAAGAAGGGTTTCTGAATTGCAGGCCCTTATGGCGGTTGAGCCTTTCTTGATTTTCCATAAGGATAGGGTATCTTTACGTACTAATCCTTCCTTTATGCCTAAAGTGGTTTCTAGTGTGGCTTTAAACCAAACTATTCATTTGCCTACTTTTTATGCAAATCCCCAAAATAAGGGGGAAAAGATTTTGCACACTTTAGATGTACACAGGCAGTTGCGATATTATTTGGTTCATAGGTTCATAGGTTTATACTAGGCTATCTGCCCTAAGGCATTTATAAGCCTAGCCCAAATTATTGTGGCTTACGCCACCCCTTATATGAAAAAATACTGTGCCCATTAGTTTGTTGTGCCTCTGTCCAGCAGTGACACAGAGATGATTCCTGGGGTAAACCTACGATCTCCCATCCACAGGTCTAGATTTCTCTTGAACAGAGTCAGCGAGGTGCTCTGCCTCACATGGACCGGGATTTTATTCCACAGCATAGGGAGTCTCTGAGTGATAAATCTATCCCTCCAGCACGTCCTATTTATATCTGTGCTAAGGTTTAAGTCGCTTGCTCTAGTGGTTTTGGTGGATTTGGATTTCTTGAGGTGGAGCATGTCCATTAATTCCGGGTTGGACATGGCCTTGTATGTCAGGCACATGTCACCTCTGAGCAGACGGTATGCGACTGAATAGAGCTGGAGTTTCTTCAATCTGGCAGCATATGACAGATTTTGGAGTCCCTTTATCCTTTTGGTGAGGAACTTTTGGGTCTCTCCAATTGCTGCAGATGTCGGGTGAGATACATCCCGAATGGGGCATTGTACTCGATCAATGGTCTGATAAGTGAAGAGTACAGGGAACAATGACCTCACTAGATCTGGATGTGAATCCTTCATGATCAGGTGGGCAATGTAGAAGGTCTTTCTAACCACTTTAGCAATGTGAGTGTCAAAAGAAAGGCTACTGTCAACCTGGGTCCCCAGGTCCCTGATAACCTCTTCTGTGCTTAGTGGATTGCCACCTATATGGTAGCTTGGGGTTACCTTGTTTTTCCCGAAGGGTATGACTATACATTTTTGGCGTTTAACTTCAGGCCATGGCTCTGGCACCAGCTATCTGTTTCCGTGAGTCCCTTCTGAAGGATATCCGTGTTCGATGCACTTTCCACTATGGCGCCCAGTTTGCAGTCGTCTGCAAACTTTGTCAGCCAAAGTCCTCCCATGTTGGCCTGTACTTCTGAGAAGTAGATGCCAAACAATAGGGGGCCAAGGACCGAGCCCTGTGGGACACCACTTGTGACCGGCTTGGAGTCTGACACAGCGCCAGCAACTCTAACCCTGTGGGTTCTGTCCTTAAGCCAGTTTGCAACCCATCTTGTGACATATGGGTTTACATTTAAGCTGGTAAGTTTTTCTACAATACCCGAGTGGGGTATTGTGTCGAAAGCCTTTGCAAGGTCAAGGTAGGCTGTATGGACTGCATCAATGGCCTTGGTGACCGTTTCGAAGAAGTCAACCAAGTTCAAAAGGCATGATCTTCCCTTGACAAAGCCAAACTGGGTCGGGTCCAATGTCTGCAAGTCCCCTATATCTTTGTTTATGAGCTCCATTATGATCCTCTCCATAGCTTTGCAGACTAGACTTGTTAAGCTTATCGGGCTGTAATTACCAGGGTCTGTAGAGGCACCGCCTTTGTTGAGTGGGACCACAGTTGCCGTACGCCACTCCTTCGGCACGTATCCTGTGGTAAGGCTGAGATTAAACAGCTGCCTTATGTGCGGGTTTAATTCCTCATTTAGCTCGTGTAGCACACAGCCGGCGACACCATCCGTCCCATTGATGCTGTGTTTTTAGCTTTAGAGAGATCAGCTTTCACCTGCGCATTTGAGATGTCTGGGAGGCTACACTCGGCTGGGATAGTTATCTCTCCTTTAGGGGAGAGGGGTGAAGTTTGCACTGAACCTGTCTGCCAGTATGTTGGCAATGTCTGTGGGTTCAGTGATTTTTGTATCATTTTGGACTAATTCTGAGCATATCTGGGAGTTTCCCCAGGTTCCTAACATAGCTGAAAAAGGCCTTATGATTGTCCTTTGAATCCATGGCAATTTTTCTCTCAAAATTGGCCTTAGTTGATTTTATGAGTGCTCGTATTTTTTACTAATAATGATCAGGGGTGACTTCCTTTTATGGATTTTGTTCTATCATGTAATAACTTTCTCCTCTTATTGTAAAGTTTGTTAATGGCTGGGGTCCAACAGACTGGACGTTTGCCCTTTGTGGAAAGAGTCTTGGTTTTATTTGGGATTGCCTGATCCATGCAGTCCTGGAGGTGTTCATAGAAGGCATTTGTAAGGGCTTCAGAGCTTGGGTTGTGGTTTCCTCTGGCTCAGGGGCCTTGAAGGATACCACACCAGTCTTGAGTAGTGTGAAGTTTGCTTTAGAGAAGTTCTTCACTATGGTCTTTTTGCTTGGGGTGGGGCGGATGTGGATTTCCAGTGAGATTAGTTTATGATCAGATCTCACCAATGAGGGATATACTTCTGGTGTGGAGCATTTTGTCCCCATGTTTGTGACAATGAGATCTAGTATATTTTCTCCTCTCGTGGGAACAGTGACTAGCTGTTCCATGGCATTTGAATTTATGAACTCCAGGAACCGTTGGGCTAGAAAGTTAGGGCTTGAGTAATGTTCCCAGTCTATATTCGGGTAGTTGAAGTCACCCAATATGATGGTGTTTGGAGATACATTTATACCCTCCAGTGTCTTCAGGAAGGCTGTGTGGGGTTCCTGAGTTTGAGAGGGTGGCCTGTAGCATGCTACAATTTGTAGAGCAGTTTTGCCTATGGTTAGTTGCACCTGGATGGTTTCAAGCTATGCGTTGCCACCAACCTGGAGGTGTGAGTATCCTTTATGAATATGGATACACCCTCCTTTTGTGGTGTGGTCCGGGTTTTGGGGCCGGAACGCATGATATGAGGTAAAACCTAATAGTGCCGGGTGCTCTCAGGAGCCTTGAACCAGGTTTCAGTTACAGCACAGACATCGATGTTCTCCATACTGAGAAGGGCCTCGAGTCGTGCATTTTGAGATTTAGACTTCTGGCATTGAGCAGCATTACCCTCAGTTTCTTCCCATTTTGTTTTCTAGGGTGGTAGGTTTAGAATTTGAGCCTTGCCTAAAAAGGCACTATGGGGTGGCAAGAGCCTTAGCCAATATCCGAATCCCAGGGGTGACAGGTGCAAGCCGTCCCTTGAAGCAGCGTGGCTTGTCAAGCATGTCATCCCAGGCAGACAGACACTGGATCCCCTTTGAATGACACCAGACATTAAGCCAATTGTTAAAGCTGATCATCTTGTCTCTATATTGTGGCATCATTCTTGGTGAAGGAAGGATACTGCTCAGGGTTAGGGTCATACCTGCCTGGGCTACATAATCAGAGAGCTCCTCTATGTCTCTTTTCATGTAGTCCAGGGAGGTACGTCTCAGGTCGTTCACACCAGCATGGACAATGACTGTGTCATATTTGTACTTGCCATGGAGTGACCCGAGTGCTTGTGTTATGTGGCGGATTCTAGCCCGATAGGCAGCTTACTGTGACCCTCTCCTTGTTCAGCCTGGTGAGTGGGACGCCAGTGTGTCTGACTATGGAGTCACCTATGACAAGTATGTTTGGTGTTGTATTTGGCCTTAAGGGCTGTGACTGATTTGCACACTGCTTTTGTGGTTTATGTGTTGCTTGTGGGGTGTCTTGAGGTAGCAGTTGTTTGGGTGTCTGCTTTGGAGGCCTCTGCTGTTTAGGTAAATTTTACTCAGAGCCTCGAGTATGTCTTTGTGTGTTTATGTGTTTGATTCAGTGGAGTGGTAGCATTATGTGAGGCTGGTTTTGTGGTGTGTGTAGTTGCCTTCTCCTCCTGTCTGGTCTTGCCAGTCCTGAGTTGAGAGAGCTCAGCCTCCAGTTTGGCTAAATAGCTGCATCTCTCGCAAGTATTTGTGTTATGTGGGAGGAGGAGAGGGTTGTCTGTGTACATGAGGCAGTTATAACATTGCCTCAAGATTCCCAGATTCACCAGCTGGACCGGAGAGGAGATTGACAACTGACCTTTGGACATGCTAGAATAATATTGGGAAATCCTTAATTGAAAACAAGGGCCAGTGGGGAGTGAGGGTGTAGTGCTTTTAATTTTTAGTGCTGACTTATATAATTGCTTTAGTGAGCAAGTGCCAGGTAACTTGAGTGCAATGTGTTACAAATAACTAAATGCAAAAACGACAAACAGTAACTTTCTTTCAAGTGAAACAAGGAAATAAGTACAGTAAGTAATGCAGATATCACTAGTGATCCACAGAAGCGCTGAGAAGTTGCGTATTAGGTGGAATTAGCTTCCAGGGAAATAACAAGCAAACAAACAACAAGCATATAAACAAAGCTAGATTCAGTAGGCCTGGATCTAGTCTATGCTAGAGCAAACAAGGTGAACCAATTTCAGTAAGATACAGTTCAAATATTCAGGCACTATAAACCTTTAACCAGAAAATTCCCAGCTCAGAAGGGCAGAGTCCAGCCTCTTCTCCCACAAGAGTGCAGACCACGAACCTTCTTAATGTAAAATAACTGGCCTGAAGCCCAAGTGCCTAAACCAGAACTAATACACTTGGACACTGGGCTCTCAATCAGCAGTTCCCAACTTAGAAGGATGAAAGCTACCTGTCCTGCCACCACAGTGCTTGCCACAAACCTTCCTAATGTAAAACAACTGTTCTGAAGCCCAAGTGCTTAATCCAAAAGACTTGAATGATAGCTACACTTTAATCAAGTTACAACCAAGCAGTAATAAATACCATTGAATACTTTAGAGAATGTCTGGATTAGTGCTCAAGTTACACAAACAAAGCTAGATCCAGCAGGCCCGAATCCAGTCTATGCCACAGCAAACAAGGCGCACCAACTTCAGTAAGGAACAGTTCAGATATGCATGCACTATAAGCCTTTAACCAGAAATTCCCAGCTCAGAAGGGCAGAGTCCAGCCTCTCCTCCCACAAGAGTGCAGACCACGAACCCTCTTAATGTAAAATAACTGGCTTGACAGCCCAAGTGCTTAAACCAGAATTAATACACTTTTAGAATAACAGACACTGAGCCCTCAATCAGCAGTTCGCAACCTAGAAGGATGTAAGCTACCTGTTCTGCCACAACAGTGCAGACCACAAACCCTCTCAGTGCAAAACAACTAACTGGTCCGAAGCCCAAGTGTTTAAACCAAAAGGCTTAGAATGAGTTACACCAAGCAGTAATAAATACAATTGAGTATTTTAAGATGATGCAAAAGTAAAAGAAGTAGGTAAAACACAAGTACAGTAAAAGCAGATGAAATTTTTTTTTTTTTCTGAACAAGTGCTGAGATCAAAGAAACAGATTTGAGTGCTGAAACTAGAAAACTGGCTAGTTATAAGAAATAAACAAGCTAGAAGGCTTCCCTCAAACACAGAAGGGATTAGGGGCTCAGAAGCCTACAAATAGTCTGTACCACTTAACAAGAAAGGCAGGAAATAAGCTTAATTTTTTTTTTTTCTATTTCCCAGATGCTCTCTTTGTACACAGTAGGAGTGCCTGAAATCAGAATATGATCTCACTGCACTCAGTTGAGTGAGCAAATGAGATGGGCCCAGAGGCAGGCTGAGGGGCGGGCAGTTTCAATGCCACTAAGATTAACACCAAAACAAAAACAGGGCGGGTGGGTGGAAATAACTGAAGAGCAGAATAACTTCAGATAAAAATTCCTTCAACACTCCTTCATACACAGTTTAAATCAATTTAAATACTGTATTTTTTAAAAAAAAAGTGCAGAACTAAAGGGTTCAGGCAGTCTCAGCAGTTGTTTGTTTCTTTTGCTTTGGGTTCTCAGGGCAAGCCTGTGTCAAAACAAACTATTTCTAAGTGGATTGGGTTTTGCATTGCTTTCTGTTATTCCCATCATGGCAAGGAGATTCCAGCTGGGATTAGGCCTCATTCCACTAGGGCTACTGCCACTTCGACAGCCTTTTTGAGGGGAGTGGCAACCAAGGATATTTTGGAGGCAGCTACTTGGAGTTCAGTGCATACTTTCTCTAGGCATTATCACCTACCACTTTACTCTAAATCCAGGGCTGGTTTTGCCACTGCTGTTTTGCAGGGCATTTTGGCAGCTCCTGCTTCCTTGTAGTTTGGCCATCCTCCCTTACCTCTGCTTTGGGATTCTACCCAAGTGTAAGGACTGCAGCAATGTGAGATGAAGAACATAGTACAGTTTTGTACCTACCATAAATGTAGATGTTCAAGATCCACATTGCTGCAGTCCAATACCTCCCTCCTTCCCTCTGTAGTTAGAGGTGGTTGTGTGGGTTGGGTTGTAAATATTGTGTATATTGTATATATTGTACATATGATTAGTGCAAGGGTGGTTGGTTGTTTGTTTGCTGTCTTTTGGTTTTGACCTTTATGTTTAGGGTCTTCTGACATCTGGGGCAAGAAAAGACTGAGGATATGACGTCGGTCATGCGCATTTGTACCCTGACGTCCTGATGTCAGTCAAATGCGCCTTGACCGACGTCAGCCTTATACTTTGATATTCGGGCCGACCGAGGACAGCAGACTACCCAAGTGTAAGGACTGCAGCAATGTGGATCTTCGAACATCTACATTTATGGTAGGTACAAAACTGTACTTTTTCCTAGATCATTCCTTAACATGACACATTGGTGTGGAACTCTTATCTACCAGTTATTTGAATAAATACACTTTTAACAGTTGATGAGGAATGTCAACTTGCTGTATCTGTGCTGACACCTTTTAAGTATCCATTATTTACTGTGCGTTAGCCAAAGAAGACTTCTATTGAAAAGCAAAATACATTATTTTATTTGATTGTTTAAATAGGCATTCTCAACGAAACTGATATTCTATTGGATTATAATACACATATAGCAGTAAAATTTGTAATCTGTCTCATAACAAAGCATAGGGTTCTGAATTGTTTCATTATATGTAAATCATCTGCTTCCATCCTGACCCCACCCCCCAGAAAAAAAATCTTACTTTTGAGAAATCCCCTGTAGAGGGTGGGCCCTTGGGTCCTCTATAAAGTTGCCAATCCAGCATTTTATTCCCTTCATATCTGAAGATCATTTAGTTGAAGTGCACATGCTTCCTACTCCATCTTGTCCACCTCTCAAATAGACTGAATATTTGTGGAGTAGAAAGGGTTGCATCATGTTTGTATGGTATGAACATCTTTCCTATGTTGGCACTATTAATATGAGATTGCTTTTACACATCTTTTTTTAGTTGTTCATGTGCCTGGTTTACATGTAGTGTACATGAGTGATGCACTGTAGTGCAGAATCTGGAATGTAAGAGGGTGTTTTACATTACTTAAAAGTGATTTCAGACATGAATGGGAACAGTGGATGTTTTATATACATTGTTTAACACTAGCGCGTGATATTGAGGGTGAATGCAAGAGAGATGTTTTTCTTGACAAAACAACAATCAAGAGTGTGCCATTGGACAGAATGGCATGGGATTGTTTTTGACAAATGCAACATGATGGTGGAAGTCAGAGGGAAGATATTACATTACTAATCAATAACTGAGCACATGTTACTAGGCATGGGGAATATGTTTCTTAATAAAATAATGCAAACGTGACAACTAGTGGAGAAGTGCAAGGTTTATTTATTTCACACTGTGATAGCGAACATGATAGTGGGAATAAGGAAAGAAAGGGGGTTTATTTATTAATAAAAGCAGTGAAGGTGAAAGGGGCCATGTACGTGATAATGAAAGTGAATGGTAGATGGTGTTTTTTAATAAAACAGTGGCCAGGGACATGACAGTTGATATGATAAAGGTATATGCATTGGTTGTGCAGCAGTATACCCACTTCACTTATGATTTGCTGACCAGAATACACAGTGGACACTTTCACTATGACAACAGGACACATGTTTGGGAGGACTACTGCTTATTACATTCTATTTTGCTGAGAGAAGCGTTGTGTATGTTTAAGCAAACACTTGCACTATTGATGTTCAAGTGTGTTGGCTGTTGCTTTGTATTGCATATATCCTATATAAGATGTCAGAGGTAGGACAACTGAGTATAAAGGAAAATAAAGATGAGGACTTTTTTACATAGTTTATCCTTATCTCTGAAATTGTTCCACCTCTGTTGTGGTGTATGTAGAGATCAGGGCTGAAATTCAAAAGGTTCCCAGTGGCAGTAAGCCCATATCATCATTGGTGATAAGAATTTCCTGTTCTTATACAGTTCTGCTGTAGTGCTTAACTCAGAGTTGTTTAGCACCATGATGGGCTGTCTGTTTGGTCTACTTCCAATGCTAATGCATTCCACAGTAGAAGCATATGATAAATAACAGTGATAAATGGCTTAAATCGCTGAGAAACTCATAACACCACTTAATCTGTGCAAATCTGTACCACCAAGAGTGATAATTAACTCAGCGAACAGCTTGTATTCACCCATTACTTTCAATGAATGAGACTGCATTACAGTTTAGTTCTGCGAAGTGTAGCAGTTAGGTAGTGTTGGGGGTGGATGAGTGCATGTGTGTATGGCTATGTGAGTGAGTGAATTTTGAGGTATAAGTGATATCAGGTGAGTTTATGTGAGTGCAGGTAGGTGTGTGTGTGTGTGTGTGTGTGTGTGTGTGTGTGTGTGTGTGTGTGTGTGTGTGTGTGTGTGTGTGAGGGTGGGAAAGCTTCCATACCCCTCATCTCCCCCTAGAATAATGAGCAATGGATGAGATGTAGAAGCACTAGACATCAGGGATACTTTTCTGCTTTTTGCAGCATGAAAGACTTATTGAGGGGAACACTAGACCCCAGGAATTATTTCTATATAGTATTGTAATCCACTTAAAACGTTAGTACAGCAACAGGTCTTGTATCTGGATGCATTTACTGAACAATGAGAAATGTCTGGCATAACTGAGTGACTGTAACAGACGTTGAAATATGGAGGCCATGCTCAAGACTTCCAGACAAAGCCAGGATAAAACACTTAAAGAGTTAATAAAGCAACAGATTTTGCATCATGAAGCATTTTCTGATCAGCAGGAAGAATGATACTCTAATGAATTTCATTATTGACTGACTGTGAATCATGGCCACTGCTTGTTTTGTGATTGTGTGTGTGTGTGTGTGTGTGTGTGTGTGTGTGTGTGTGTGTGTGTGTGTGTGTGTGTGTGTGTGTGTGTGTGCGCGCGCGCGCACGCGTGTTTTAATGGGTTTAAGCATTTAAGATATAGTGTTTTGAGTCTTGATTGCATGGGGGGGTGGTCATCCGTTTTCTCCCTTAAGCAGTTATTGTTTTCTTCTTGGAATGTATACCAATAAGTATACGGCTGTGTGCTTCACGAACTCAACGAGGAATTAAACCCACAGTTAGGACAGCTGTTTAATCTTAGCCTCACCTCAGGATACGTACCCAAGGAGTGGCGCACGGCGACTGTGGTCCCACTTCATAAGGGCGGTGCCTCCACAGACCCTGGAAATTACCGCCCCATTAGCTTGACAAGCCTTTTCTGCAAAGCCATGGAGAGGATCATAATGGAACTCATAAATAAAGACATAGGGAACTTGCAGACTTTGGATCCAACCCAGTTTGGCTTTGTCAAAGGCAGATCCTGCCTCTTAAACTTGGTTGACTTTTTCGAGACAGTCACCAAGGCCATTGATGAGGAAAGGCAGTCCATACAGCCTACCTCGACCTGGCAAAGGCCTTCGACACAATACCCCACTCAGGTATCATCGAAAAACTCATCAGCTTGAATGTAAACCCATACATCACAAGATGGGTTGCAAACTGGCTAAGTGACAGAACCCACAGGGTCAGAGTTGCTGGAGCCATGTCAGACTCAAAGCCTGTCACAAGTGGTGTCCCACAGGGCTCAGTCCTGGGTCCACTCTTGTTTGGCATCTACTTTTCTGAAGTACAAGCAAACACAGGAGGGTTATGGCTGACAAAGTTTGCAGATGACTGCAAACTGGGCGCCATAGTCGAAAACACATCTGACACAGATATCCTCCAGAAGGGCCTCACAGAAACGGATAACTGGTGCCAGAGCCATGGCCTGAAGTTAAACGCCAAAAATGCATAGTCATACCCTTCGGGAAAAACAAGGTTACCCCTAGCTACCATATAGGTGGCAATCCACTGAGCACAGAAAAAGTCATCAGGGATCTGGGGACCCAGGTTGACAGTAGCCTTC
Organism: Protopterus annectens; assembly: GCF_019279795.1. NCBI lineage: Eukaryota > Metazoa > Chordata > Ceratodontiformes > Protopteridae > Protopterus > Protopterus annectens. The sequence goes on from NC_056726.1 coordinate 1,350,399,700, forward strand.
GCTTGACACTCATGTTGCTAAAGTAGTTAGGAAAACCTTCTATATCGCCCACCTGATCATGAAGGGATTCACATCTAGATCAAGGGAGGTCATCGTCCCCTGTACTCATCACTCATTAGACCTATGATTGAGTACAATGCCCGTTCGAATGTATCTGACCAGACACCTGCTGCAGCTTGAAAGGCCCCAAAAGTTCCTCACCAAAAGGATAAAGGGTCTCAAAAATATGTCTTATGCTGCCCGACTGAAAGAACTCCAGCTCTATTCAGTCTCATACCGCTTGCTCAGAGGTGACCTGTGCCTGACATATAAGGCCATGTCAAACCCAGATTTGATGAATATGCTTCACCTCAAAAATCTAGATCCCTCAGAACCACAAGGGCGGAGACTTAAACCTTGACACGGTTATAAATAGAATGTGCTGGAGGGACAGATTCATCACCCAGAGACTCCCTATGCTGTGGAACAAAATCCCGGTACATGTGAGGCAGAGCACCTCTCTGGCCTTGTTCAAGAGGAATCTTGACCAATGGATGGGAGATTGCAGATATACCCCAGGGATTACTTCAGTGTCACTGCTTGACAGAGGCACAGCAAAATGATAGGCATAGTTTTTATTCAAACTAAAGGGGTGGCGAAAGCCACATAACTATGGGCTAGGCTTATAAATGCCCTTGGGCAGATAGCCTAGTGTGAACCTATGAACCTATGAACCTATAAGCTTCATTCCTGAGAGTATTCTATGGCGTGCATGCAGGACAAAAGAGTTGCTTCTAAGTGTAGACTCACAACTCCCTAATTTTAAACTACCATCCTGGAAATTGATTTGCACCACACTGTTCATCCCTTTAGGTTAAGGGGCATGCTGTGCTATGTCCTCCATGTTCTAATTTCTGCCATTTGGAAGTATAAGTTAAAGGGCTGAAAACAGGGGTAGCTGGATATTCTCCCACATTTTTAGTCTTTTCTCTTGCCCAAGACACTTCTTTCTCATTTAGAAAATCTGTCTGCTAAAGGAGGAAATATACACTTGGCTCTGATTATAATGAAGTTAGCTAAGTGGGAATAGCATTTCTTTACAATTTTGATAGATCGTAATTGCACCCCGTTCCATTATAATCCCATGCTTGTTTTTTTGTTTTTTTATGTAACTAACTCCGTGGAATCTTTTATATTAATGCACACTCAATAAGATGCACATTTATTTGTTTATTTTATGTTTATATTTTGTTTTGTTTCCTTTTGTTACCTGGAATACCCCCAGCAGGGCAAAAGCCCATACCATTGGAGTATCACAGAAAAAAGCTCCAGCAGTGCTATTTTTAGCACATAATCTTCTCTTTACACTAAACAAATGCCCCACCATAAATAATGTATCTAAATACACCTCACATAGACAACTCAAGTCACATGACTTATGGAATATTGTTGTATCGAAATTTAATAACCACTACAGAGATTCATTTTATGAATTTGCTTACTCTGAAACTCTACCCCCTTTACACAAGGACAGAATCAAAATCTAAAACCTCACAGTAAAAACTGAATATTATCTAACCTCTAAAAGTGACTGCCCTTGCTCTAAACAATGACTGTGTCCATTGATTTTATGTCCTACTATATCTTCAGTGTACAGCTCTTAAACTACTCTAAAACTTTCTCCGTCCAACACTTCAGTCTCATATTCTCCCAGGTTCCTGTGTTCACACTAATATACTTCTACACTATTTCTTTCTGACACTTCTAGATTTCCTGTCTTTTTTCTACCAATATCCACAGTGCACCAACCCCTCTTTTATCTTCTTGCGATCTACTCTTCCTTTTCATCTCTCAGCCACCTTATTATACCCATAAAATCTTCTTACAATTACAATGTATGAGATTCTTTCTTTGCTAGAGCTCTATAATCACTATAATACTTCACTCTAATGGTCACTGTAAATAACAACGCAACCAATATGCCAGGTTTAATTCCAATGTTAAGGTATTTAAAACTATTTATTCATATCTATGTAATTACTCAAGTACCGTTGTCATTGTTATAGCTGGCCAAGATATACAACTGTATCTTTACATATGTATTGGCATTTCCAAATATGGAATCCTAAAACATGTCTGTCTCACAACATCCCCAAGCAATGGAAAAAACTGTATTCATTTTAAAGCCACCTCTTATTTTTAGGAAGGTGCTGTCACAAGCCTTAATAATTAAAGCAACCCCAAAATAAAGACTATTATGTAGACATTATCTGGTATCTAATATGCTTCAGATGTTAAGAGAATGCACTTTTCCTTTGTTTTTACTGAAAAAGGATATTCTTCTTTTAATAGTTTGCATCAGCCTGAGGACATTTGGACTCATGCATTCCCAAGTTGTCACCTATGCACAAGAACAAAATAAACCATAACAAAGTTGCAAATAAGTCACATTAAAATGTGATTTACATATTGTACTTTTAATAACGCAAAAAATGCCCAATAAACATCAGGTACCTCCACAGACAGAAAAAACGTAAAAAACAGTCCAAAAGAAAACGATGTGGAGGCAGGCTACAATATGCTCCAGGATATAAAAAACAAAAACGTCTCCAACTTAATAAAACCAGTACTGTCTTTAATGCAACACAAGCGCTTTCACTCACAGCTTCTTCAGGTGTATATACACAGCAATAAAATCCACCTTCTTATATATTCAAATAAAAGCAGATGACTAATTAACTTAAAGTCATATGGTCATTAAACACATCAAAGAACATAAAAAACATTAAAGACATACATATAAATTCAAAAAAATATAATATAAATATACATACTGCACTCAGATAAAAACACTGCAACTACTTCATTATTAAATCTATCTACGTAATGTTCCTTTCCTCAGTGCTGAAATAAATAAAAACAGAAAAAGAAAAAAAATAAATATACATACTGCACTCAGGTAAAAGCATAGCAACTACTTCATTATTAAACCTACCTACGTAATGTTCTTTCCCTGGTTTAATGGGGACGCTATCATTAAGCCCATGGCCATGATTAGCCCTTAGCATAATTATCCATTTGGCCTCTACTTCCTCTGTCCTATCCCTAATATCGCTATACCTATCACTTTCATATATTTTAGAGATTACCATGAACCTAAACCTGTGATGTTGCCCTTTATCCAACACATGTTTGGACAAGGCATTAACTCTAGAGCCTTTACCAATATGGTAAATATGCTCTCTAATCCTCTCCCTTAACATGCGATCCATCTAGCCTACATAAAAACTATTACAGATCAGGCAGGTAGCAAAGTAGACAACATGGGTGGTGTAGCAGGTAGCATTAACTCTAACGTCAAAAATCCTGCCAGTGTCTGGATGTTCAAACCATAAACCCTCCTTAATAAACTGACATGATATGGAAGTTAAGCGTTTGAGACAGTCTAGAGCTAAACCCTACTTTTCAGAAGACATCCGGTGGGGAGATAGATCGAGCAGGAGCAATAAATTGAGTGTATGTGTTCCTTATACAAGGGACATAAGGAAATATACCAATATTTTCAATGAGCATTGGAAGATACTATTAACTGACCCTCTTATTAGTGAAATAGTTGGAGATGTACCTCAGTTTACGTTCAAGAATAAGAAGAATTTAAAAAGAAGGTTATGTTTTGAAAAGGGGCACATGAATGTTGAAACTATTCATGGAACAAAACCCTGTGGAAAATGTGCTCAATGTCAGTTTATTAAGGAGGGTTTATGGTTTGAACATCCAGACACTGGCAGGATTTTTGAGGTTAGAGTTAATGCTACCTGCTACACCACCCATGTTGTCTACTTTGCTACCTGCCTGATCTGTAATAGTTTTTATGTAGGCAAGACGGATCGCATGTTAAGGGAGAGGATTAGAGAGCATATTTACCATATTGGTAAAGGCTCTAGAGTTAATGCCTTGTCCAAACATGTGTTGGATAAAGGGCAACATCACAGGTTTAGGTTCATGGTAATCTCTAAGATATATGAAAGTGATAGGTATAGCGATATTAGGGATAGGACAGAGGAAGTAGAGGCCAAATGGATAATTATGCTAAGGGCTAATCATGGCCATGGGCTTAATGATAGCGTCCCCATTAAACCAGCACTGAGGAAAAGAACATTACGTAGGTAGGTTTAATAATGAAGTAGTTGCTATGCTTTTACCTGAGTGCAGTATGTATATTTATTTTTTTTCTTTTTCTGTTTTTATTTATTTCAGCACTGAGGAAAGGAACATTACGTAGATAGATTTAATAATGAAGTAGTTGCAGTGTTTTTATCTGAGTGCAGTATGTATATTTATATTATATTTTTTTGAATTTATATGTATGTCTTTAATGTTTTTTTATGTTCTTTGATGTGTTTAATGACCATATGACTTTAAGTTAGTCATGTGCTTTTATTTGAATATATAAGAAGGTGGATTTTATTGCTGTGTATATACACCTGAAGAAGCTGTGAGTGAAAGCGGTTGTGTTGCATTAAAGACAATATTGTACTTTTAGACAATAACTTAAATATAATTGTACGCCTGTACACAATAAATAAAACAACAGGAAGTACACTTAAGCACTTTGTAAATGATTTAAATTATACAAGAAACAGTAATTATTATTCAGAAATGTGCACTCTGATTAGACAGAACATAAGTGTACCTGGGCCCTGGGATGTTTTCAGGTCATGGGGCCCCAACACACATTTTTAAGACCTAACTCACCTTCCTGATTCTTTTTAAGTTGTGTATTTTGTTTAATACAGCAACATTTGTTAATGTTCAGAACAAAACCGTGAAAAAAAGACAAAATGATGACTGTCCACACAGATAAAAAGTTAAGTGCTTTTGTTCGTTTTAATCACAGCAAACTTCTTCAGAACTGACCAGTAAATCAGTTAGTCAAGTTTAAATACAAAATTTGATCAATAAACCAATCAAATGTCCATTCATCTAATTGGTCATTAATACATTCCATTTTCTTGAAGGCAAATGTATCAAATGTGAAATATAACACTTGACTTGTATACAAAAAGCATATAATACATACAAGTGTGTGCCTACTGTAAAAATACTTGTCAAATAAACTATTTAATAATATAGTCTGTTATTTAAAAGGCATTTAACATTTAAGGTCACATTAGACCAGGAATGTGATTTACCCTAAGGAAAACCTGCCATCTAAGCTCCTTGTTGTCCAGGGCATTATTAAATTCTGTGACAAATGGAGTCAAATCTATGTCATCCAACACAACAAATACAAATTTCTTGAAGTTAGAACACTCCAAAGCATGTTTGGCTAAAGCATTATTAGTATCTTTATTTCTAATAGCCAAACGATGTTCGTAAATCCTTTGATAAAGGGCTCTAGTTGTTTTCCACACATAGAAATGATGACAGGTGGAGCAGGTTGCCAAATATACTACCCCCATACTTTTGCAGTTGTATCTGCCTTTACTGACCACCATTTTATTAATATGTGGAAAAAATATATTTTTTGATGAATCAATAAACCTGCATTGTTTGCAGTTATAACATGGGTAAGTGCTAGGGAGGGACAAAAGGGGACAGTTTTTAAACAATATTTTCTTTAATGTATCTGTTAATCAGGTAAACCCACTGAACAAAGTGCTCCTTTCAGGGACAACTAGAAGCACTGTCTGAATGACTTGCTTAAAGTCTTTTCGTAAGTAAATGACAGAAGGATTCAAGCCCTATACTTTTGACTACATAAGGCAGTATGTTAACAGCATGCCAGGCAACTCTAATTCACTTCAAAAGTTAACAAAGCAACAGATGTTGCATGACATGCATTTTCTGAACCATATGAACTACAAAACTCTAATGAGTGCCAATACTGATGGACTGTAATCCTCAGTGTTTTACCTGACAAAATTAGCTTTTTTTTAACTTTTTTTGTTACTAGGTAAGTTCTCTGGAAAATTTTTCTTTTCCACTACCTTGAGAGCAATGGTTGAAAACAACGCTCGCGGACGAAAGCAGCAGCCATTCCTGCACAAAAACTAGGCAGCAAAGCTCTCTATAAAATGTAACACTACCTTGCAAGCAACGGCTGAAAACAACGCTCGTGGAAGAAAGCAGCAGCCATTCCCGCAAAGTTCTCAATAAAAATATAACGCTACCTTGCAAGCAACAGCTGTAAACGACACTCATGGAAGAAAGCAGCATGCAGCAGCCACTCCCGCATGAAAACCATGCAGCAAAGCTCTCAATAAAAAAGTACCTTGCAAAACTAAAACAAAGCTCTCTCAATAAAGAAGTACCTTGCAAAAGTAAAACAATGAACCAAGCCATTCCTGCACACTGTAAACAACCATTCCATATCCCATTCCCTTGTAGCTCGTGAAAAAGTACCTGATGCAGTTGAAAAAATAAAGTAACGCTCTCCCAATAAAAAGTACCTTGCAAAAATAAAACAATGAACCAAGCCATTCCTGCCGCCTGTACACTGTAAGCAACCATTCCATTCCCTTGCAGCTTGTAAGTTGAATAAATTCCAGGACAAACTTCACATGAACTACTGTTGAATCACCATGAAACTATTTATTGATGCTTCCTAGTACCTCCGCCAATATGCCTTCAAACGGGAATCGTTTTGCTTTGGTCTGCATGGTGTTGGATTTGAAGTTAAATAAATTCCCTCAGCTCTTAATAATGAATCAAGCAATGGCAGCAGAGCCATTACATTCCCTTGCAGCTTGTGAGCAGCTGGAAATGCTTGCACGTAACCCCCAAGCCCAATTCCGACAGGCTGGCAGGCTGTTCATGGAAGTGATGTCATTGCACACGTGATGACGTCAGGTTAAAAGGCCGAAGTTTAAAAAAATAGCCGGGAAAATCAGAAATTAAGGGGTGCCACTCGGGAATCATGACACTCCATTATTTGGACCTCAAAACCGGTAACAACTGAGAAATTCAGTATGGTTGAGAGGTCTGACAGCAGTATCCATTTCAGAACATTTCAACCGTAAAAGACCACTGAAACTGACAGTATAATTCATCAGTATCCGTGCTCAGCAGTTATACTCTCTTTATCTACTGTGTACACATAACATGTCTTATTGTGATAAAAATGGCCACAGTTATGTATTCCAATTTGCTCTGTACAAATACACATTTGTCCTGCAAAGACAGACTAATAACTTCTTAGCTTTATCAACTCAGTAGGGTAAATAGTTTTTATCCAGAGACATCCTCCAGACAAAGCAATTATAGCTACATTGCTGACTGCATTATTCTCAGATGTCTGTGTCAAAAATAATAACAATAATAATGACCAAAGTTATATATTTCAAATTTGTTCCTCACAAACACACAGTAGCCGAAGTATTCCAACTTGATTCACACACTTAAATGTCATTAGTCTTGCAAAGCCAAATTAAAGACTGTTTAAAAATGACCAGATGATAATAAGAGTATAAGGCACTTTCATCCATAGATAGCCCCCACCAGCAGTTATAGCCACTTTGTTGATGTGGACACCCCTTATTGTTATTAAGAAATAGATTATATGTGCTTTATTGGTAACTTTGGATGAAGTACATTAAATTATATAGAAATCACTAGTATCAAACGTTAAGACCCAGCCATGTGTAGCACAATGAGTGTTTATGAGAGCAAAAACCACCTGATAGCACATTCAAAGTCAATATGCACAGTCTCAGTCTCTGTGAAAGTAAAAGTCATCTGAATAATTCCAAATTAAAGAGAGCTATTACTAACTTAGAAGGTGCTGTTGGCAAACAACTTTGCATTTCAGTGCTTCATCTACAGATTCAGTGCCTGATGCCCTGGAAAAAATAAATTGCATATGCCACATTAAAAATTGATGTGCTAATGATATGCAGTAAAATTACCTGAACTAGATTGAACTAGATCAGCTAAGCAATGGAGAGTGGCTGGCAAACAACAAAAAACAGGTTCATAGTTACTAGGCATGCAGCCTAGCTCAAATTCCCAATTGCTCCAAGCGTTGTCTGGTTAAGTGACTTGCTCAGTGTCACAGAGTAGGTGAATGAAGGTGAAAAAAATTAAAACCTGCACCAGAATTGGATCATAGTCAAATGGAGCCCTAGGCAGGGTAATGGACCCCCCCCCCCCCACAGCCATTCCAGTATTCCATTACTTAGTTATTTCTCCCCACTTACCATAAACACTCTTCAAACCTCCCAGTGTCATACTGTTTTCTGCTACAGTGATTATTTGGATTTAATTTAAAACTTTTATTTCAAATTTCATAGCAAAAACACTGATAGACATTTGCTAAACAAAACAATATACTCTCACAATGGAAACAGACTTGGCATTAATTTTTTTCTGCCCTTGAAACTCACATTCATTAAAACAGTATTGAAACCCACATTCAAAGAAAATGCATCTGGCCAAGGGCAGATAAAGTTTACCTTTAGTTTGTTTTCAAATCAGAGGCCCCTTGCACATATTTTTAGGACCACTCATATGTGTATGTGTTCTGTGATTCACCTTTCTGATTCTATTAAATAATATTCCTTGTATAATATTCCTTGCATAATACAGCACCACTTGTTAGATCGTGTTAAATTTCTAGTTTTTAATGTTTTTTCAGTAAGCAATGAAACTAAATATATGAACAAATAATGACAAAACTGCCCAATTCAGAACATTTCAACAATAAAATTCTACTCAAACTTCTGTCATTACAATCCACCAATATCAGTTAATATGTACAATCTCTGCAGAACTAAAAGCCATCTGAATAATTCCACATTAAATTGATCTGTAACTAATCTGTAACTAATGAAGAGGTTGCTGCTAGCAAACAACTTTACATTTCAGTATTTCATCTACAAATTCAGTGGTTGCTACCCTTGAAGAACAAATTACCTATGTTACATTAAAAAAAATTGTAAGCTGGTAATATTGCAGTAGGGAATGGATGCAAACTGACAAGAGGCTCACAGTTACTAGGCATCTCAAACAAAGGTGGGCATACTCAGGACTGCAGTGCCTCACCCCCCTTAACGTACAATGCAGTATCAGCAGTCCATCTACATGCTATGGGAGTAGAACCCACAGCCTTCTGCATCAAAAGCAAATATGCTACCTGTTGTGCTTCTAACAGTGCTTTTAATTTTTTTAACAAAGTAGTGATACTATTCGCTAAACAACAGTTGCACATTGCAAACAGACTTAGCATGAGCAGCAGTAAACTTATATTCTCTTGAAGCTCTAATATCCTTGAAAAATGCACTTGACACTCAACTCCACTACTCAGTATGCCAGCAATCTGGTCTTCTATAAAACATGTCATTCCCTTCCACTCCTTTCTTTACCCCAAACACTCATAATTTCCTGTCTAGCTCAGGCCTTTATGCCTTCTTGCTTCTTCTGAACAAACTCTAACTTCAGTTTTATTTGTTGTACACCTTTCTAAAAGCAAACTGTTAGTTCTAATTTTATGTTTTCCTTGTACCATTTGTCTCCTGGGAGAGCCCATCTCTTTTCTGAGCTGTGAAATCTCTTGCTAAATGGTTTCTACCTCTATATAAAGCTCTCCAATATGTAAATGTTCCTTCCATAGCATTGAGCTTATTTCAGCCACTTAATCACACACCCATACACTCACACCGACACACACACACACACACACACATACACAGACACACACACACACACACACACACACACACACACACACACACACACACACACACACACACACACACCTTATTTGCTGTATAAGAAGTATCCATCCAGGAGTGAGTCTACATTCATCATGGAAGCAGCAGCACAAGAAGAGAATGTAATCTTGTATTTAAATTCCATGTGCAGAAAGGAAGAACAGAAGGTCTGTGCAATGACTCATGCACAGATAGAGCAAGTGTGTGCAATGGAATGCAGAAGGCGTTCTCAAAGAAAAATTCCTTTAAAAAAAAAAAAAAAAACATGTATTTTTTGTGTAACTTAAAAAGTAAATTCAACAGTTCCTCAGCAAGCAGGCCCCCTTCTGCCAGTGTGGGCCCTTTTCCAACGAGTGGGCCCTAGACGACTGCCTTGGCCGCCTAGTGCTGGATCTGGCTCTGCCCTGCACACTTGTCATAGAAGCAGCTTATGAACAAGTCAGAGCTTTAGTCCTCTTCACTAACTGCCAGTGTAACAATTTTAATTGAATGGTGAAATCCTTTACAATCTTATTTTGTATAAAATACTTCACAGTAATCACAGTAATATTAAACAATGACTACATAATGGATGCTGAAGTTTAGATGGTTCTGATCATCACTTCAAATGATGCACACCATATGACCTGACAAATGTCAACCCTTTTGTAATTGCTGGAGGCTGTAAAGAAGGTACTGCAAAAATATATTACTAAAACGCAACATGTTTGGCCTGCTAAAATCCAACATGTTTATAGACTATATTGCACAATCCAGGACTAGTAATGAATTAATTCATTCTTTAGTGCAATGAATATAGCAAAACAATTAAAGACAGCATAAATGCTGCTACAGCAGCTTTTGTTCAGCAGCCACAAGTCTTAAAATCAGAAGTGTTATTGGGGGGGGGGGGGTGTACATGCTTGCAGGATACCTTCATGTAACTTTTCACCTCCCTATGCCTTCTATGTCATCAAGAATAAATATCCTCTCTGACATCATACAGCACATGTTTTGTGACCAGTAACGAGTGGTGTGCCTCAGGGCTCTGTCCTGGGGCCCCTCCTGTTTGGCATATACTTCTCAGAAGTACAGGCAAGCACAGAAGGGCTGTGGCTGACTAAGTTTGCGGACGATTGCAAACTGGGTGCTATAATAGAGTCTCAGGCCGATATGGAGATCCTCTAGAAGGGCCTAAATGAGACTGACGCATGGTGTCAAAGCCATGGTCTCAAGCTAAATGCAAAAATATGCGTAGTAATCCCCTTTGGAAAAAACAGAGTACCCGCAAACTACAACATAGGAGGTAATCCACTGAAATCTGAAGAAGAAATAAGGGATCTAGGGACCCAAGTAGATAGTCAGCTTTCCTTTGATAACCATGTTGCCAAAGTGGTTAGAAAATCCTTCTGTGTGACCCATCTGATCACAAAAGGGTTTGCATCAAGAACTAAGGATGTAATGGTGCCCCTCTACTCTTCCCTCATCAGACCCATTATTGAGTACAATGCTCCAATTGGAATGTACCTGGCTAGACATCTCCAGCAGCTGGAGCGACCACAGAGGTACGTAACCAAGAGGATTACTGGCCTCAAACAGTTGCCCTATGCAGCACGATTGAAAAAGCTAAGACTGTTCTCTGTTGCATACCGCTTTCTCAGAGGCGATCTCTGTCTAACGTACAGAGCCATGTCCAACCCAGAATTGTTGAACATGCTCCATCTTAGCAAAACCAAATCTACTCGAGCTGCACGCTCTAGGGATATAAACCTCAACACAACAATGAATAGAACATGCTGGAGGGATAGATTCCCTTTGCAGAGACTTCCCTTACAATGGAACAGGGTCCCGATCTACATAAGACAGAGCCCATCACTATCACTCTTCAAGTGGAACCTTGATGAGTGGATGGGTAACAGAAAGTTCAGACCGGGGATCACACCAACAGCACTACTAGATAGGGGCCAAGGGTACTAGCTGCTAGTACAAGGGTCTAGGGAACTACTAAAGGGGCGGTGAATACCGCACAGCGTGGCTGGACTAATATATGCCTTCAGGCAGATAGCCCAGTACCAACCTATGAACCTATGAACCTATAAGTCTAACCTACTTGAATGTCTGATAATGCTGTAATGTTGCAGCCTACAACTCAAGTCAAAAGAGCTGGATTACGGACAAATGGGGCCCTATGCAGGGTAATGAATCCGGCCCCTGTATGTCCCTTTACTTGACTGTTTTTCCCCAGTTACCATAAACACTGTTCAAACTTTTCAATGTACATACTGTTTTCTTCTTTACTTTTACAATTTTCACAGAAATGTTAATTTCATTTAAAAGTTTTATTTCAAAATGTACAGAAAAACATTGCTATCCATTTGCTAAACAAAACAAAACATTCTCACTTTGGAAACGGACTTTGCATGAGAAATAGTAAACTTATCTTCTCTTGAAATACATTTAGTGAAAGTGCATCTGGTAACCCATTAAACTACAAAAGGTGTGTTTATAGGTTCATAGGTTCATAGGTAGATACTAGGCTATCTGCCCTAGGGCATTTATAAGCCTAGCCAGAGTGTATTTGGCTTCCGCCTCCCTATTAGATTAGCCTACTGTGCCTCTGTAAAGTAGGTCACAGAAGGTACCCTTTTAAGATTAGATTACTGTGCCTCTGTCTAGCAGGGACACAGAAGAGATCCCAGGGGTGAATTTGCAATTTCCCATCCACGCGTCCAGATTTCGCTTGAAGAGGGTCAGCGAGGGGCTATGTCTAACATGAATTGAGATTCTATTCCAGAGTGAGGGGAGCCCCTGGGAAATGAATCTGTCCCTCCAGCATGTACTATTTATTTTTGTGCTGAGGTTTAGGTCCCTGGAGCGTGTAGCTCTAAGGGACTTGGATTTTTTGAGGTGGAGCATGTCCATTAATTCTGGGTTTGACATGGCTTTTTATGTCAGGCATAGATCGCCTCTGAGTAGGCAGTAAGCAACTGAGTAGAGCTGGAGTTTCTTTAGTCGAGCTGCATAGGACATCTGTTTGTAGCCCATGATCCTCTTGGTGAGGTACTTTTGGGGTCTCACCAGTTGCTGCAGAAAGATATAAGGCATACTATTGTTGTTGTTTTTCTTTCAGCATTTCCTGGTTAGGGGTCGCCACAGCGGAACTCTGGTCCGCTAATGATTGGCAGTCGATTTTTATGGTGCCGAGGTGCCAGCACGACGCCCAACCTTCAACAAAGGCACACCCATTCATGCATGTCTTTCGAATGCCACTTGACCGTGGGGAGGACATGCAGACTTCACACAGAAGGCGCTCCAGCCGAGAATCGAACAGGAGATCCTCTTGCTGTGAGGTGACAACGCTACTGCTGCACCACCACGGCTGTAGTGTTGGGATTTATACTCAAATAACATAGTGAAGTACTAAATAATGGTTATGTGAAGGGTGCAGGAATTCAAAAGACAGATGTATCATGCGTTTGCTAACAACCTGGGACAGCCCACTGGACTCAAGTGTCCTGTTTGTGGAGCAACCTAGGTGTATTCTTTGTTGAAGTAACTTGATCAGAGTTACATAAAAGACAGATGAAGGCTGAGCGAGTCAAACCCAGTAGTACAGGAAGCAGTGCTGTAATACCTCATAGCCTTACTCAGCTGCACTATGTGCTAGATAAACTATTGAAACAAACACAGTGTGTTTCACACCTGTGTGCCTGCAAAAAACAAGGTAAATTAAAGATGTATTCATAATTAAAATTTTAACATTAAACTCATAGACTTCATGCCTTCAAGTTATTCACAAATAAATAATACATGCACTGTCAATATTCAACAAAACAAGGACACCAAGGATCACTTCCAAAGAGCAGCACTCATGTGATGATGCTCCTTTGTACTACAATCACTTTTTTCCTTTACACCATAATTATTCTGCCTTATAAGTGTTTGGTAGGCTTGCAGTCCATGTGACCATTGAGGAGCCTTGCCCAAATTTTCAGTAGTCCACAGCGCTGTCCAGTTAAATGAATTTCTCAAGGTCAGGGCATAAATATGAGGCAAAATCAGAGATGTTCTGCAAGATTGGAGACTGATAAAAGCAGACTACTATGAACCATTTAAAATGTTAACAGAATAGCAGGTTTTGTATCAAAGTTCGTTTTGTGAACTATAAAAACTATGAAACTCTACTGACTGACTGTAATCCTCAGTGATTTACCAAAGAAAATAAAGTTAATGGAGGTCTGTTGGTTCGTGTGGAGGATGCAGCTAAGGTACAGGGTTTGATTTTGAACACGTCTGTTAAGCAGACTGTAATCTCTAACTGGGACATTTCACATAAACACACACAGTGAAAGAATACTGCAACAGCTTGCATCTGAAAGCACACAGCTAAGCACACTTCCATTCTACTCAGCAGTAATACTGTTCTCAAAAAAGCTCCCATGTCAGTTCATGGATTCTTACGCGGCAGAGATCAGCAGTAATTCCCAAGACTATTATATATTATTGCATTCTTGTGCTCTCAAATTAGACTGAAATCCATCTTCCTGTACTGGTTCTTCATAGGGACATCTACCATTACTGGCTGTATTGTGTAGGTGGTGGAACCCTTGCTTTCTCTTCCTGTACAGCCAGGCAATACACTGGAAAAGAAAGAAAGACTTTTCTTATTTGCAGGTTGCACTACAGGTGCAATTGAGTCAATTAAAATTAAAATTGTATTGTGGCTAGCTATGAGCCCCCCTGAAGCTGATGGCAGTCAGTGACCACCTGTTTCTCTCCTATTACATATCCACCATTGCATTTCACAAAGTCCAGTTACAAAGTAGAAGCACCAAACCTGAAAGTAACATCTAAGTTATAGAGGATGGCAGTCCAATCATAAAACAGGAACTGCATTTCTGATGCATGATTCTTACTGATTTCGGTGCTACTCAAGGAGACTAATCAACTAATACAAGCTTCCAATCCCTGAACAGCAATGAAAGTGTACAACACACAGGAGCTATTAGACTGATCATTACCATTCTGATCATTACAGTTTTCTCTGCAGTCAAGGAAAACAAAACCATAGCAGTTTCTTATTCCTGAAGTGCAATGAAAGTATAACAGAAAGAGAATTGCAAACAGATGTATATTAAATAACTAATGCTGTAACAAAATATTAAAAAAGAAAGACATAAACCAAAAAGTTGGCACTCCAAAGTTACTTATTTCAGTGCAGCTGGATATAAAAACCAAAAGCAGACAGTTTCAGATCTACATTCTTTGCTGAAATTAATAACGTAAAGACAAAGTCATATAGAAATAAATACCATTATTATAGCCACTCACCTTAGATTAGGTATGTGTGCATATACATTGCTTAACTCAAACAATTTGGGTGTGGTTACGTTTTCCTTAATACTTTATAGGAACCGATTGTGTTGTCTGGCCATATTGAACTTAACACTTTTAATTTTATTTGTGGCTACATTTATTTCCATATTATGTAACAGATGCCTCCTTATATGTCTGAGACATATATCTTTGCTTATTTTGAAGTTAGCACAAAATCTTTGTAGATGCATTTGCCATAGTATGTGATGCTTAATCATTTCATCATTGTACTTTCCATAATCTCTGACCAAAGCAGGAGCAGAAGGATCTGCAATATCCATGTTCAGAATTATTTTTTAACAAGCACTAATTCTGGTAAAAGTGGAAAGGAACATAAAGAAAGTAGTCTGTTTGTACCACACTCTGTACACTTCAGAGACAAAAGGCTCTATTCTCACTAGTAATAAATGGTGAGGTATAAGCCTAGTTTTAGTTTTGTGATAAAAATTAGTCAGTTAATATTTTGTAAGTTAAGCTAGATCTGTGTCCTGTAAAAGCAAGCTAATTGTGCCGTTATCCTTTGGATATTTAAATCTAAGCTAGAACTTTGCCTTGCATAACTGGGATATTATTCATGTAATCCTTTATAGAATAAAGATGAACATGGAAAAATAACTATGATTAGAAAATGACACTACTTTAGAGACATGGGTATGATTTGGAACTAATGACATTTACTGTGGTTTTAGCAATATGGATGTAAAGAGACTTTTGGTGACATGTTTCCAAATAATGAATCAGGGACAATCCTTAGTTCCACCACTTGAATACCTCTATTCAAATGAGAGTGGCCAAATAACCAACCAGGAATGATCCTTAGCTCCACCACTCAGATAATTCAAATGAGGGTGGTCCTTTATTGCATTTCATTGGATCCCCTTACCCCTGATCACCATTTGATGGGATGGTAGTCAGTAACCCTGAGAAAAGATCCCTAAATGGCTTGCTGGACTCTCATCACCACCTGTGCATAAAGACTGGTGCATATATGCAGATGTTGTGTTTTTAACAAGCCACACATCTGAAGAAGTCTACTGTAAGACAAAAACGGTTATCCCATCTAAATGAAATGGTGAACGACACTGGCTTTTAGTCTGGATTATTTCTGAAACTCAGCATTATAGGAATGGAAACCTTGTTTTTATAAGATGTTTTCTAGTAGTAGACCTCCATATCCGCAGGTCAGCAGGAACCACTTAATTGCAGGACCCTCTGGCTACTCCCTTTAGAAGCACTGGTTGACAAGAAGGCCCTCCTCATGCCAGATATGAAAGTTATATCATCGCATGGAGTAAATCTGGAAGAAGCACACCCATCCTTATTATCATGTCCACCCTCCTTCTCCCTCCTTCATGGCAGAAATGGTCTGAAGGATTACTGGTGATGTTATGTTATTATGTCTCACTCTTGAGATGCATGTTTGAAATCTGGAGATGAAGTTAGTAGGCAGAACTGCTTGTACAGAAGGGAGGAGTTTGTAGGCTGGGCAGAGCTGAGTGAAACCTTGCAGTTTCAATCCCATTGGTTAATCATCTTTTTAAAAGAAACCATGGAACTGCAAAAATCTTGAATTATGATTACAAATTATTATTCTATACTGTAAGAAAATCAAACTTTTCTGGACAGGAAAAACTGTGGAGTTGTCTCAAAACTGTACTACTAATAAAATGAAAGTCTTGATATTGAGTGAAAAAATGCCAAATTAAGATACTAAAATAAACTTTTATTGGAATATATGTGGGGATATCTGGTTCAGCAAAATGAGCATGTCTTATATCTGTGTCTTTTGCATTCAGTTTTTGTATTCTGTGTTGCTTTCAACAAATTATATCCTTTATTTACCTTGGTTCTTCTGTTGCTTTGAGCATAATCTTGAGTAATTGCCATTTGCCCCTGGTAGTGGCTAAAATGGTCTCATACCAACTTACCCACTTGGTTAACAAACAAATTAATAAGACTAGGCCTTCTCATCCAGACCTGTTATTAACTTAAGTATGTAGTGTCATTTTCATGACATTTAAGTAAAGGATGATTGTTCCAGTGATTTAAGTACACCGATGCTGTACAATGTTGTATTTATGGATCTTGTAGGAGATTGGTGCATTTATTAAATGTCCCTTTTCCCAATATGCATCAACCTTGAATTTAGAGGAAACGGGCATGTGGGCACTTCACAAATATTTGTTTCATGTTTTTTTCATCTTTGTGATATTTTTCAAGTGTTGGTTTTATAAGAAAAAGTTTTAACTTAAGTTATACTGTGGTTTACTTGCTTTGCTGATTTTGGGTAATGTTGACTCTACTTAAGTTATTTATTCATTGCTTCCAGATCAGTTGATTTAATAAGAATGCAGCTCACTTCCTTTAATGAAACCCATGCCAGTTTTTTCTCAATATATGCTATATATGCAATAAATGCTGTAGCTCTGATCCCTGTAGGCTTGGTCATCTGAAAGGGTACTTTTAACTGTAGAACCTTACTTGATATATTTTCTTTTCTTACCAATGTATAACTGACATTGTCTTTTTACCCATGTTCTATGTCTTCTTTTACCTGGAGTGTTTTTATTAATTTCTTGTTATATTACTATGCTCAGCATACATGATGTAACCTGTTTTGTGTATTATGCAGGATGTATTGTATTTGTATGACTTGATGTTGGAGCTTTTCTCCCCGGGCCTCCGCTGAAAATGGACCTGGTCCAGTCGGAATTTCCCAGTTAACAAATGTAAAATAAAAATAAATAAATAAATATAGTCTAGTCACAGATTTGTCTTATTTCCCCAGCACTTTTGTAATTCTTTTAACATAATTAAATTCATTTCACAATTAGTGGCATTTATATCCATAATCAAGAGAGCAAATATTTTATGCTGGTGATTTGTTACTTATTTTATGTTAAGTTCATTCATCATTGCATTTTTTCTGCCTAAGCACAGAATATTATTGACTGTATAAAATTAGCAGAAATCTAAATTACTGTTTCCCTCAGTAATACATAACAAAACAATTTTCCTTTCAGCATAGAAGACAAATTAGATCAGTTTGACTTCCTATATGCATTGTAATCAATCCATCTGTAAATCAACTGACAAATACTAGCTGACATTTATGCAAAAAAAGTATAGTGATACTCTTCAAAATATATTCAAGTGTTATATTTATTAATAATGTAAAATTATTATTAACAATATTGTGACACTACCTAAATTAATTTTCATCAACAAAATATGTTATGTTCCAGTGCTATTTTCATCCGATTCAGCCATGTGTTTTTGGATCTGATCGGATCCAGCCCCGACACCTACTCTGAAGCGTCTCTGTTCCAGGGCCCTATCTCCTCCCCTACCCATAATTCTCCTCACTCTAGCTTAATACTTCAGATCTCATTTGCCGCCTGAAAACTTTGGTTGTGTCTTACAAGGGCTCTTTTACAAGTAGTATCCTTTGTGCAATTTTTCAGTTGTTTCTTTACTTCTCCCACTACCAAGAGATTTATATCTCTAGATTCTTAGAATTAAGTTGTCTTTTGGCTGGTAGTTTTTGATAGTTTAGACTTTTTGACAGGATACATAGTTAGGATTATTAGATAGCTAGGTTATAGTGATTTAAAGCGTGATTACATTAGCATGTGTTTTTTATTTCATATATTTGTGTGTGCAAGCATATATTGGTATAGTGTACTATAGATATTTGCATATATATATATATATATATATATAAGTATAGGTTTTTAGAATAGTGTATGTGTTTACATTTATCTGTTATTGATTCTTTATAGAGTGTATTTGTGGTTAGCAAAACATTTTTTGGATAGTCTGTGAAAATATGTCAGTCAGCCAGAAAAAGTGTGCTGATGGTAGATACAAACTGTCCCCCAGGATCCGCATAACTTATGCATGTATTGTTTGGGCATTGCCCACCTTGACACACAGAGTCAATCTTGTGCCTCCTTCAGTGCCAGGGCACTCCAGACTAGGAAGGAGAAGCTCATTGTTAAGGGCCTTCTTTCTCCATAGACAGGGACAGTGATTACTACAACTTCTACTTAGTCTAATGCCTCTTCTCCAGCCAGTAATCGGGATAAAAGCCCAAAGAAAAACAGAAAGAAAAGAAATAGAGGGAAAAAAAGGAGAAACAGAAGGAGAAGATGAAAGAAAAGGAAAAGGATAAATCGGATCCAGAAAAGTCAAGAAAATGTTTCCTGGATGCAACATTACTGTCTGGGCCATATCTGAAAAAATTCTCAGTGGTTGGAGCTGACTGTTTCTCAGGTCTGTCCAGTGCCTTCTCAGTCCTGTTATTCTCTGGAATCAGTGAGTCCGAGGCTATACTCTCCCATACTCCAAAAGCAGAGATATTCAAGACCACTGTCAGTGGCTTCTACTACCTGGTTTTCCAGAATCCTAACCAAACAAGGTATAGACAGGATGATGAGCACTTTCCCTAGAATGCAGATATAGCTTTGGGTTCTCTCGATACTGTCCCCTGGTAATATACCAAGTCTTGGTACAACTACCCATCTTCTACCTTCTTCGGTCCTGATGCATTCTTTGGACCCAGTTGACCTATCCTTTCGACAGATCGAGTTACTTCAACTCCATCATCATCACTTTATCTTTTGACTCCAACATGTTTGGATCCAGAAGACACTCGGAGCCAAAGCTTCAGTGCCAAGGTTCATGGGGATGGGTCAACACCAAGGTTGTCAGACCCATCCCTCCCTGTCAGGGTCTTCGTACTCGATATCAGTGCTCTGAGATCAGCTTTGCAGTTGAGACCCATCTTTTCTGAGGTATTTGTTCTTTCTGAGGATAGAAGGAGCCTTATGGAACCAATGGTGACTTCAGCCCTTTGGTTTTTTGAAAGGGTCTTATCTATGCCAGGGGAAAAGGTGCTTCCATCCAGCTTGTTTCCATCTGAACCCCGACAAGATTCTGCTTTCCATTACCATGTCAGACAAGGCAGTCTGTCACAGGCTTCTCAGGATGCATGCTACATTAGCTCCCAGTATGATTCAGAACTTATCAGTTCACAAGAAACAGGCTTGCAAATGGAAGTACATAGACCATACACTCATCCCCAGAGTCTTTCACTGAAGACACAGACTTGGATGAAGGCAAAGGCTCCCCCTAGATCCCCCTTAGAAGATATCACCTTCAGTGAGATCCTTGAATTGATGAAGCAGAGAGGGGGAAAGTCCACTTATAATCGCTTGCCTTATCCTGGATGGTACCACCCATTCACTTCATAGCTCAATAGGCATGGAATTACCCTGATGTGATGGAACCAGTGCCACCAAAAAATGACAGGATATTGGCTGCACAGAAGGAAAGGAAACATTGGAGCAAATGTCCACTGGTAGATTCCATGGTGGTAGGGCAGCCACTAAAAAGGTACTGTCAGAGGAAAGTTCCTTAGTCCATCTCTGTAACAGAGAATCTAGGGCTGTGGACTGGTTTGGGAAATGGGCACACATTTCAGCAACGTTCGCACTCAGAGTGCAGCATTATTTGGCCAATGTTACTAAATTTCAGAGAGACTTGACAAAACAGTTTTCCAAGTCTCTCGCGGGTAACCTGCTTGCAGATGTTCAACAGACCATGAACTCACAACTTTCTACCCTTCAGTCTACTTTCAGAGTAGCCATGTCAGTTCTTTCTACTGCAGCTGATGGCACAGCTAAAACAGCAGACACAAGCATCACCATGTGTCGGCATACCTGGATGCCCCTATATGATTTTGTGGAAAGCTTTAAAACGTCCTTCATCAATGTTCCCATTGGTGTCTCCACTCTATTTGGGCCAAAGGTACAAAACACATTAACCAGGAGTCAAAAAGTTGATAAGACTTTATCTGCAGTAGAAATCTGTCTCTGAAACCCTCAAGGAATCTTTTCTAAAAATCAAAGAGCTGGAAAGAAAATATGGTTCCATAAGTCAAAGAGTTCTTACCATGACACCTCTGGAAATAGACTTTCATGTGGAAGAGGAGGAGGTAACTACAGTGGATGTGGATATCTGCACAGAGGCAGAGGTGGACCGCACAACCAGTCCTTTCACCATCCTTTCACCAAAAAGCCCTATCAGAACCCCTGAAGGGTTACTCAACTGCTGCACTCTGGAGGGAGTTGGGAGACACTATCCAGCCATTATCAATTCAGAGCTCTGCCTTTTGCTCTCACTACTGCCCTCAGGATGTTTACTAAGATAATGGCAGTGGTAGGAGTGCATTTTTACCTGCAAGGAATCCATGTTTTACCAACTCTTGACAATTGGCTCCTAACTGCTACCTCCAGAGATCTGCTAGTGAATCATCTGGACCTTATGCTCCATCTAATGCAAGATCTAAGGATACCATTCAACCTATCCAAGTGTCATCTTACCCCAACACAATTGATAGAATTTATCAGATGTTACCTGGATTTAGTTCTAAAGATTTCCAGACTTCCCCATCCCAGAGTGCTCTCCCTGCACCTCACAGCTACTCAAGTACTCCATCACCCTTCCCCTCCAGCAAGGCTAATTCTTCATATTTTAGGTCTAATGGCTTTTACAATTTTAATGATACCACTAGTGAGATTTTACGTGAGAGAACTTCAATAAACTGTAGCTATGCAATGGCCTGAAAATGTTCATCTCCTGCATACAAAAATTTGCTTTGCTTGAATCTGCAGAGAACACCTCTCCTGGTGCCTAAAATCTCCTTCAGTGACAGAACAACGTCCAATCAAAATGGATATAACTGTGAATGTATTAATCGTGGATGCCTCCCTCCTAGGTGGGGGGAGCATTTTGAAAGTTGGCTGGACTAAGGTACATAGTCACACACAGAGGTCAATATTCACATCAATATCTTGGAGATGAGGGCAGTCCTCCTAGCACTGCAGGCATTTCAGGATGTCCTCCCCAAGGGTGTGATTTTAGACAACATGTCAGTAGTCTGGCAGATCAATAAACAGGGTGGAACACGCTCCTATCCCCTATGTTAAGAGGTCATGAGAGTTTAGTAATGGGTGATGTCTTCTCATCGCTTTCTGATAGCAATGAACAAAATGGGGACATCTACTGTACTAGCGTACAATTTGAGCAGAGCTATCTTAATGCGTCACAAGTGATCCCTCAACCCAAGAGTGACAACCTTGATTTTTCATCCCTGGGACCAACCTTGCTGTGACTTCTTTGCATCATACCTAAACAAGTGCAGCAGTTACTTTTCCCTTATCCCTCCACAAGGACAGTCACTGAGGGATGCTCTAGTCTACAATTGGCCTACAGGCCTCTTCTATGCCTTTCCTCCATTGCCATTAATCAACAAATTTATACAAAAAGAAAGAAAGAATGTGTATAGCCAGAGTGATCCTCATTATTCCTTTCTGTCCCCAACAAAAGTTGTTTCCCTTGCTGTGTCCTCTACTAGTACATCTGCCAAGGATGTTGGATCATTATCCAAAGCTATTAATACACCCATCCAGTCGGCCTCCTCTAGACCAGATATCCATGAAATTAACCACTTGGTTCTTGCAGTTGTAACCTTAGCCAGAAATGCCAGACTCCCAACTTCAGTGGTTTAGAACATATCAGCTTCTCGAAAATAATCTGCCAAGAAGATCTACTACAGCAAATTAAAGAGATTTTTCATTTGTGCTGTTTCAAAGGGTTTAGACCCATTCTGTGCTCCTATATTAGAGTTTTGACCAAACTTTGCCACAATCACTCTAGTTATTCGACTATCAAAGTGCAAATGGCTGCTATGTCAGGTTTCCACATAGAACAGAATGACAACCCTATAACCTCCTTAAGAGTCGATAAAGCCTTTTTGAAAAGAATCTTTCTCCTACAACCACATATTGGAGATCCAGTGCTCCTCAGATATTTCTGTCATGCTACAAGAGTTAACTCAACCACCCTTTGAACCAGCAGCATCAGTTGATTTGAAGTTTCTCTGTTGGAAAACAATATTTGAGGTGGTTGTTACATCAGCTAGTCAGATTTCAGAGATGTAAGCACTTTCTTGCAAGCCTCCTTATCTGGTATTTCATAAAGAAAGATTTTCCTTGAGGACTAACACATCCTTTCTTCCTGAAGGTGGCATCCAAGCATACCTCTCAACCGTACCGAATTTCTCGGTTGTTACCAGTTTTGAGGTCCAAATAACGGGGTGCCATGATTCTTGAGTGGCACCCCTTAATTTCCAATTTTCCCAGCTATTTTTTTAAACTTCGGCCTTTGAACCTGATGTCATCACATGCGCAATGACGTCAGCTCCATGAACAGTCTGCAAGCCTTTCGGAATTAGGCTCGGGGGTCATGTGCGAGCATTTCCAGCTGCTCACAAGCTGCAAGGGAATGTAATGGCTCTGCTGCCATTGCTTGATTCGTTATTAAGAGCTGAGGGAATTTATTCAACTTACAAGCTGCAAGGGAATGAAATGGTTGCTTACAGTGTGCAGGCGGCAGGAATGGCTTGGTTCATTGTTTTATTTTTGCAAGGTACTTTTTATTGGGAGAGCTTTGTTTCATTTTTGCAATTGCAGCAGGTAATTTTTTACGAGCTACAAGGGACTGGGATATGGAATGGTTGGTTACAGTGTGCAGGAATGGCTTGGTTCATTGTTTTACTTTTGCAAGGTACTTTATTGAGAGAGCTTTGTTTTATTTTTGCAAGGCTCTTTTTTATTGAGAGCTTTGCTGCATGGTTTTCATGCGGGAGTGGCTGCTGCATGATGCTTTCTTCCATGAGTGTCGTTTTCAGCTGTTGCTTGCAAAGTAGTGTTACATTTTTATTGAGAACTTTGCAGGAATGGCTGCTGCTTTCTTCCATGAGTGTTGTTTTCAGCCATTGCTTGCAAGGTAGTGTTACACTTTATTGAGAGCTTTGCTGCCTGGTTTTCGTGTGTTAATGGCTGCTGCTTTCATCTGCGAGCATTGTTTTCAGCCATTGCTCACAAGGTAGCGGAAAAAAAATTGTCCAGAGAGCTTACCTAGTAACAAAAAAAGTAAAAAAAAGCTAATTTTGTCAGGTAAAACACTGAGGATTACAATCCGTCAGTATTGCCACTCATTAGAGTTTTGTAGTTCATATGGTTCAGAAAATGCATGTTATGCAACACCTGTTGCTTTGTTAACTTTTGAAGTGAATTAGAGTTGCCTGGCATGCTGTTAACATACTGCCTTATGTAGTCAAAAGTATAGGGCTTGAATCCTTCTGTCATTTACTTACGAAAAGCCTTTAAGCAAGTCATTCAGGCAGTGCTTCTAGTTGTCCCTGAAAGGAGCACTTTGTCCAGTGAGTTTACCTGATTAACAGATACTTTAAAGAAAATATTGTTTAAAAACTGTCCTTTTTTGTTTCTCCCTCCTTATTTTTGGTTTTGTCCAGAATCCTTTAGCAAAGAAGTTGATAGGTATCTTGGTCTTTTTCTTTAAAATTTTGGCTTTCTGGGAAATTTTTGTGGATTGCAGTCATGACAGGTGTATACGTTTTAGGCTTTGCATCCTTCAGGGTATGTTTGCAAATGCAGTCTGTTATTTTGGCAACGTCCTAGGCATATAAGACAAAATTGCAATGGGTTACATGGCATGGTTCTGTTAAGATGTTTTATTTGTGAAGTTATTCGCTTGATCTTCAGCCAGTATCTGAGGTGTTGTAATTGTGTGTGTGTGTGTGTGTGTGTGTGTGTGTGTGTGTGTGTGTGTGTGTGTGTAATGCCCCAGTTAAATATGCCTGGTGGCTAGAGTGAGGCTAAAACCCTGTACCTTAGGTACAGGTAACAAAACCCTGAATTCCATACCTACTACCACTTGTGAAAGCTATCCAGGTTTTTGCCTCATATTTCTGTTCTTCATAAAATCTGTGGTTTTCTGGATTTTTGTGACAGATTAGTGAAGGATTGAATAAATGCACTAAATAATGATAGGCATTTGAATTTCAGACTTCAAATTCTACAGAAAATACATGGTAATACAACGCCTTTTATTCTAGCAATTTTCTAAGTTTATAAGATCAATATTTGAAATCTGTCCCTATTTTTGGGGCTGTATTCCCTCAGACATAGTATTGGCTTTGTCCAGGTTTTTTGTGCTAAGAGTTTGAGAGCTATGAGAACTGAATTCACTGAATATGTTTGGGGTCTGTATTCTCTCATTTTTCTGTTTGTCCAGGTGTTTTGTACTAAGAGGTTGCGAGCTATGGTGAGAAATGAATTCACTAAATTATAGCCATTTAAGTTTCAGTCTTCTGTCTTTCAGGAAACAGCTGAATGATTTGACATGGTGGTATATTGTTTTGACTGTAGTGCACAGGGTCCTGGATTCAAGACTTGGCAGTGAATGCACGGTGGTATTTTATTCTAGCAACTTTCCAAGACTATAAAAGCAATGTTTAAAATGTGTACCTGTTTTTTAGGCTTTTGCCCCCCCCCCCCGAATAAATTTTGGCTTTTTCCAGATTTCTTGTGCTGCAAAGTTGAGAGATACAGTACAGGTGAGTGTCGAGTGGAATTTTCAAGGAGCTGAGAGCTTCAGGGAAAGAGAAGTTTAGTGCTGCTTATGCTAAGCTGTCTTCCATTGTTAATAGCATAACAGGTTGAATACTTGCTTTTGGTGCAGAAGGCTGTGGGTTCTACTCCCACAGTATGTAGATGCATTGCTGATACTGTACTGCATTGTACTTTTAAAGGGGGTGGATGCTGAAGTCCTGAGAATGTCCTCTTTCGCGGAGATGCCTAGTAACGTTGAACCTGTTATCAGTTTGCCATCCATTCCCTATTGCAATATTACTAGCTTATCATTTTTTTAATGTAACATAGGCAATTTATTCCTCAAGGGCAACAAGCATTTTATTTGTAGATGAAACAATGAAATATAAAGTTGTTTGCTAGCAGCAACCTCTTCATTAGTTACAGATCTCTTTAGTGTGGAATTATTTAGATGACTTTTACTTATGCATATTTACTGATACTGGTGGATTGTAGACGTTTGAGTAGACTTTTATGATGGAAATGTTCTGAACTGGGCAGTTTTGTCATTATTGGTGTTTCATTGCTTACTGGAAAAATGTTCAAAACAAATTTAAAATGCCCGCTAACAACTGTAGTGTATTATACAAGCAATATAATTTAATACAATCAGGAAGGTGTATCAAAGAACACATGTAGGTTCCATGTGCATGGAGCCTATGATTTGAAAACATCCCAAAGTTAATCTTTATCTGCCATTGGCCGGATGTATTTTCTTTGAATGTGGGTTTCAATGCTGTTTCAATGAATGTGAGTTTCAAGGGCAGAGAAGTTTTAATGCCAAGTCTATTTTCATTATGAGACTGCATTGCTTTGTTTAGCAGATGTATGTTAGTGTTTGTACTGTAAAATGTAAAATAAAACTTTTAAATGAAATCCAAATCATAGTAGAAGTAAAGCAGTATGCACATTAGTGTTTATGGTAAATAGGGTGAAATAGCCAAGTAATGGGACATTGGAATGGCTGCAGGGGGGGGGGGGCTGTATATGGGGAGGCCCCATTTGACCATGAATTTGTGAGGGGAAATGTGGCAAACTCCGGCTGGCGTCACAAACTGTAGCTATGCCACTGATCAGTAGGCCAAGAAGGATGACTTTTGGACGTCCTAGCAAACTGTAATATTCTTTTCCTAAGATTAGAATATTGCCTACCATTAAATGCCCTACTTTTACCATAAAACACACATACTGCGAGTCACTGAAAACACAAGCCTAAGGTTCATCATCTTCTCCTTTCCCAGTGAATATCATTGCTACACATTTAAAAAAATGGTTAGGTTACCATTTACTACAGGGTCTGGGTCTCTGGGGCCATATTTTGGTTGTCTGTTCTTCAGTTTGCATTTGAAAGTTGATATCCCACAATTCCTTTGGAGTGGGTGGGGTTACATTCTTTACATATTCATTTATTTAAAAAAATACAGTCCAGTCATGTGTGCTGCTATGTATTATGAAAGTAAAAGAAAAAATCAGTGACTTACAATAGAGTAAACAATATGTGCACTGATAATTGGGCTTAAAATAGTGCACCAAAAAATTACTCTACTTTTAATAGTAATTTTGACTTGAACTGAAAAAATATGGAACAGACTGCATTTGATTTGATTAGCATCAATGAATGACTTTTTTGTTGCTGAGTTTTAATAGATAAGTACAGGGTCACATATTTCTTGTATTTTTGTTCATTCAGTTTTTTTGGTAACTCGAGTGTTGGTAAACGCTGGTGTGTCACCCAAAACATCATGGCGTGTCACCTTTGACACGCGTGTCATAGGTTCACCATCACTGACCTAAAGAATACTACCACTATAAAAATAAATAGTTTACACTGAAGAATTTGCCGTTTATGCTTCTTTCATAACCCCTATGGTTCTTGAGATATGAACATTTGGTTGAAATGTGAGTCTATAACTTGATTCTGTCAAAAGGCTTAGGCTCCACCCATTGGAAGTTACATTGCAAACTTCCTGAGCTATATTGGAGTGAATGAGTTAAAAAAAAGAAAAAGAAGAACTAATAACTTCCGTGCTTGCGACTGAAACTGAGCAGCTGCTTGCTTGCCCTGTGTTTTCCGCCTGGCATTTGCAACTTGGAGGGAAATTTAAACAAACTCTTCTGTTCCCTCCATGCTACAGTGGTGGATTTAGGCTAGTCGCAGGGACGTGCTCCTCTCCCTAGCATAGCAAAACCAGTACAGCAGAGCTGATCCTGAAGATCTTGTTCCAGCAATTCAGGAGCAAGTGTTCAAAGACCCTGATGGTATTTTTTTTTTGTTGTTAAGCAAGGCTTGAATATAAATCTAAAGCAGATTTTTTTGCAGAACGTCCAGACTTTTGCCTCATATTTTTGGTCTATTTCTCATAAAATTGTGTTTTTCTGCCAAATCCCTAGCAAATCATTGAGGACTGAAGTCAGAAAATAATGGCAGACATTTGAGCTTTAGACTTTATATCTTAAATTCAGAAAATTCAAGTTTGTAAGAGCAATATTTAAAAGGTGTCCCTATTTTTGGGCCTTTGTCCCCCCATTATTTGTGGCTTTGTCCAGATTTCTTGCTGTAGTCTAGTCTAAGAGGTTGAGGGGTATGGGGGATGTAAGAGGGAGGTAGGGGGTGTATGTGTGTGTCATACCTCTCAGCTGTACAGATTTTCACAGAATGTCCAGCCTTATAATTTTGGTCTGTTCCTCATAAAAAATGTTTTGTTTTTTTATTTGACAAATAGCTGTAATGATTAACATTACTAAAACTAAATAATGACTTGTATATGAGTTTCAGGCTTCATAACCTTCAGAAAATGCATTCTAATACAAATCCTGTTATTTTAGCAACTTTCTAAGTTTATAAGAGCAATATTTAAAATGTGCCCCTAGTTTTGGCCTTTGTCTCCCCCATTATGACAGCCTTCGTCCAGATTTCTTGCACTAAGAGGTTGAGAGGTATGGTGTGTGTGTGTGTGTGTGTGTGTGTGTGTGTGTGTGTGTGTGTGTGTGTGTGTGTGTGTGTGTGTGTGTAAGAAGTAGGTAGCATATCCCTCAGCTGTCTAGTGATTTGCAGAATGCCCAGATTTTTGCCCCATATTGTTGTCTGTTCCACATAAAAAAGATTGAAATTGCTGAATAATGACAGGCATTTGAATTTTAGACTTCATATCCTTAGAAAAATACATACTAACACAAATCTTGTTATTCTAGCAGTTTTCTATGCTCATGAAAGCAATATTTATAATTTTAAGCTTTGTCCAGATTTTTTGCACTAAGAGGTGCGTGTTTGAGAAAGTGAAGTGACCTAGTTGGGGTTAGCAGGTGGTTAGTAATTTGCTTAGGCTCAAACCCTGTACCTTTATTACAAAAAACAAAAGCCTGAATCCTACCCCAGCTGCCAAGCTGCATTTTTCAAGGAATTTAGTTTCAAGTGCATTTTCAAGAGTTGTGAGCTTCAAGGAGGAGTAGTTTACTACTGCTCATGCTAAGTGGGTTTACAATGTGCAACTGTTGTTTAGCAAATAGTATCACTACTTTGTTAAAAACATTAAAAGCACTGTTAGAAGCACAACAGGTAGCATATTTGCTTTTGATGCAGAAGGCTGTGGGTTCTACTCCCACAACACGTAGATGGATAGCTGATACTGTGTTGTATTTTAAGGGAGTGGGTACTGCAGTCCTGAGTATGTCCTCCTTTGAATGAGATGCCTAGTAACTTTGAACTTGTTTTCAGTTTGCCACCCATTCCCTACTGCAATATTACCAGCCTACATTTTTTTTTTAATGTAACATAGGCAATGTATTCTTCAAGGGTAGCAAGCACTTGAATTTGTAGATGAAACACTGAAATATAAAGTTGTTTGCTAGCAGCAACATTTTCATTAGTTACATATCCCTTTAATGTGGAATTATTCAGATGACTTTTACTTCTGCAGACATTGTGCATATTGACTGATATTGGTCGATTGTAATGACAGAAGTTTGAGGGGGCCTTTTATGGTTGAAATGTTAGGAATTGGGCTTTTTTGTCATTATTGTTTCATATGTTTTGTTTCATTGCTTAGTGGAAAAATGTTAAAACTATAAATTTAAAGCACTGTCTAACAAGTGGTGCTCTATTACATAAGGGGTATAATTTAATACAATCAGGAAGGTGAAGCAAATAACTTTTGCATGGTCCGAAAAATGTGTGCAAGGGGCCTGTGATTTGAAAACAGCCCGAAGGTAAACTTAATCCGCCGCTGGCCAGATCCATTTTCTTTGAATCTGGGTTTCAGTGCTGTTTCAGTGAATGAGAGTTTCAAAGGCAGAGAAGTTTTAATGCTAAGTCTGTTTTCATTATGATTGCTTTGTTTAGCAAATGTATATCAGTGTTTGTGCTATAAAATTTAAAATAAAGTTTAAAATTAATTCCAAATATTTGTAATCATTGTAGAAGTAAAGCAGAAAACAGTATGCACACTGAGAGTTTTGAACATTGTTTATGGCAATTGGGAAGAAATAGCAAAGTAATGAGACACTGGAATGGCTGTGTGGGACGGGGGGCTGAGGGGGGGGGGTGTTTGACCCAAACACAACACGTGCTTTATTTATATTAATTATTAATTAATATCTGTCTAAAAACACAATACAAAATATAGGGGTCTGCCAAAATATTTCCTTTATAAAAGGGGTCCTCCAGCTTGCAAAGTTTTGGAACCACTGGTCTAGGGCTATTACCTTTTGTTATACTCACCACAACTAAACTATTCCAGGCAGTGTCAAGGCCCACTCTACCAAGCTCATGGCTTCATTTATGGATTTTTGGAAAGGGTTGGACTCTAGAAGCATTCTAGAAGCTGCAACTTGGTCCTCTGTATAAACATTTACAAAACATTATAATCTTGATTCCTTCTCTAGATCTAGATCAGACTTTCCATAGACCATTCTCCATGGGCTGCAGGACTCTTATTCTTCTTCCGTCTCGCAAGTGTTGTAAACTCGGTTAATCTACCCATATAGCCAAGGCTACTGCAGCAGTGATCAATATGATGAAC
This sequence comes from Protopterus annectens, assembly GCF_019279795.1. Lineage (NCBI taxonomy): Eukaryota > Metazoa > Chordata > Ceratodontiformes > Protopteridae > Protopterus > Protopterus annectens. The sequence goes on from NC_056726.1 coordinate 1,350,430,282, forward strand.
ATAGTACAAATGTATAAGTAAACTTACCATAAAACTAGATGTTGAAATGATAGCTGCTGCACTAGCCAGTCCGTCCCTCCATCTCCCTTTTTTTGCTGTATTGTTTATCCCAGGGTGTGATTATTATTATTATTATTTTTTTTTTTTTATTCCTAGAATTGCCCTTTTAGGGTTCAGCCTCCCTTTCTCTGATGGCAGGAAAGCTCTGAAAGGCTTTGTGCCTAAACCTTTGGTGTGTGTGTATATAAATATATGTTTACATTATATGCGTCTGCATGCGTATGTCATTTTCATCCAACAATTCTGTGTACCAGTATTTAGTCTGATACAACACACAGTATGCTTATCTGTTATGGTTTATATATTTATTTGAATTTTGTTGACAGTATTGACCCAGCTAGGCAAAGCCCATTTTTACAGAGGACCTGGAATAATAACATCAAATAAACCATACAGAAAAATAGTGCAAGTAATCAAATGTTACGGCATACAGAAAAAAAAATAATACAAATAATGAAATGTGACAGTGAGACAATATGAAAAAAATGCAGTTCTGGTTAGTTTGAAATATAGCCACAGTGAGGTAAAAACTAGAATTGAAGGCATACAGAAAAATAGTACATGTAGTCAAATGGTATCATCTACCCCAGGGATCTATCACATAGGTAATATGCCCTTAAGAGCTGACCCAGTTGTTTGGGATTTATGTGGACAGTGACTTAACTTTTGACCAGTATGTGTCCTTTGTTGTAAGAAAGTCCTTCTGTATTGCACGGCTTATAAACAAAATGATTGTGTCAAGATGTACTAGGCCAGTTATTGAATATAATGCCCCTTTGGTATGTATCTGTCCAGACACTTGCGGCAGTTGGAATGACCACAGAGATACCTTACTAAAAGGATATAAGGCCTAAACAACATGTCCAACATACACCGACTCAGAACCCTGTCATTGCTAAGAGGTGACCTATGTCTGGCATGTAAGGCATTCTCTAACCCAGTACTGATGGATTTACTGCACATCAGTAAGTCAAAAGGCATTAGAAATACTCATAATTCTCAACCTTCTTGCCATAAGAAATCTGGACAAAGCCTAAAATAAATGGGGACAAAGGCTTAAAAATAGATACAGATTTTAAATATTGCTCTTACAAACTTAGACATTTCCTAGAATAACAGGAATTTTGTTAGTATATATTTTCTGAAGAATATGAAGTCTGAAATTCAAATGTATGTCATTATCTAGAGACTTGAATCCTCAGTAGTTTGCCAGAAACCACACATTTTATAAGGAAAGGACCAAAATATATGAGACAAAAAAGTAGACATTCTGCAAAAATCTGGACAGTTGAGAGGTATACTGAGTCTAGAGATCTAAACCTATCCGCAACATCAACAGAACAGTTTGGATGGACAGGTATATCTTTTAGAGGATAGCACTGCTCTGTAACAGACTCCCTGTCCACATAAAGCAAAGTTCATCCCTGCCTATATTCAAGTGCAGCATAGATCTATGGATGAGAAACAGAAAATTTACCCCAGGACTGTTCTCTGTACTGCTAGTAGACAGAAGCAGCTCCTAAATCTTTTTTCCTATGTACAGGTCCTCTCAAATCATCTGTGGTATGATCCCAGTTGTTCTCATTAAGGGTAATACAAAATTATGAAACATGGGGTGGGTAAGGCCACTCTATAACCAAATGAACAAAAAGGGAAATTGTATAGGCTTAAAGTGGCCAGCAAGGGCAGCTAGTCTAGTACATACCTATGAACCTATGGTATAATAAGACAGCATGAAATAAATACAGTCTAATTTATTAAGTGCATAGCATGTAATGACAGGATGGTAAAATTATTGTAGTGTTAAGAGAAATATAGGACAAAATAAATAGTAGTGTAAATATAAAGTACATTTTGCTAACAGTAGCACATATTAAGAAAAGTGTGTGATACAATTCTAGAGTAGCATGGTAGGGCACAAGGAGAAGTCAATTACAATAAAATAATACATTTAACAGAGAATATTCAAAATGAAGTACAGTGGTCTAATAGTAGTACAGAGAAAGAGAGACAGTGGTAAATTATACACCAGGATTGATTGGTATGGTCATCTTGAAGAAAGGAGATGTGGAATTGGGGAAGGGCACTGGCAAGACATGAATGACCATAAGAATTACTAGCCATGGGATATCTATAAGATGTCCTTCCATTCCCTGTTGCAGTATTCTTTAAGCTTGGGATTCCCACCTTAGGTAGCCCAACATCTGGCCAGTATACGAAAGCCTGCAGTTGCTTTAAGGTATGCAGAATCTCATACGTATGCTCCTCGTGTAGCATAGCGTATAAAGGGGTACCATCCTCAGAACATCCTTGCCACCAGTCCAAACACATCTTCAGATTGTTGGTCTGAATGTCTGTGTCTTAACCGCCAGTTCAAATGCATCTTTCATTTGCCAGTTTGAATGTCTATGTCTTCTTGCTGGTACGGACCCTTTGCAGATAAGTAGCCTGTTGGGGTTTTGTTTTTTCTTAGCTTTTTTGTTGCTTTTGGGGGTTAATATCAAACAGGAAGGGTAAATGCCAGTGCAGAAGACAGATTCCCCATAAAGATAGCCACAAGTGTCTTTTTTGCCTAAGAGATTCTCACAACCATACAACCAGTTATGTTTGTCAGGCTTTCATACCAAAAACCCTACGTAGTAGGCTTTCTTCTCTTGCCTTGTATCTTGAGAATCAGCACAGTAAGCTTGTCTCTAAGGATACAGTGGAAGGAACTCCCCACCCCAAGGGTCAGCCATTAGGGAAGAAGAAGGTTTAAAAACCATGGCTGGAATCCTCCGCTGTCCAGCCTCCACTGGGTGTTTCTCTAGAGTCAATGAGAACCTGGAGGCTTTGTCAGATTCCTCTGCCGTGACAGGGTTGGAGGCTGGCAAGGATCCTGCTTGCAGCATGTCCGCTGAGGCCTTGCAGGCATCTGTTTCAGGCATTCATTGTGAACCATAGTTGATTATTTCTGTGGGGCTTAGGGCTGTTCCACAGATTTTAGTTAGGGAAGAAGTTCCTTACTACTGTTCTTGAATGCTGTCCTGGGTCAGAGCCTTCTATGTTTTATAGGGCGGACATTCCTTTAAAGAAGAAACAAAAAGCTAAACATGTTTCTACTGTTCCTAGGGATCTACAGAGTGAGTGGCAGGCCTTTACTCAGGGTTTGTTTAACACCTTGACGGCATTAAAACCTCCTCAGGCAGGGTTCTGTTCCAGCGCCCACTTGGTCCTCTACTCCCCTTAAAAGGTCCAGGGAACAGGATTCCTTTGAGGAAGAGTCAGATTCTGATGAGGACTAAGTTGTTTACTCTTCCCAAATTCCTTCTCCTTTAGACTATGGGTCAGAGGAAGAGGAATTTAGTAGTCCTGATACTCTCTTTGAAGAAATTTAATTTGGGGACACAATCAACAGGATGGTGAAATTTTTTAAATGGGATTTTGCTTGGGTCTGTGAAATCCATAAGAGCTACTATGAGTTCATCATCCACACTACCTAAGAACAAACCAAGAATACAAAAACCAACAAAATACTTCTGAACCAGACGACTTTAGTGGTTAAGCTCTTTCATTCATAAGAACTTCATCAGAACCATTGAAAACAGAAACCACACCTATTTATACCCCTTAATTAACATCACATGTCAATTATTCAACTGAGATGGTTTATGTAACAGTACTATTCAGAGGAATTTGGTAGAACAATACGATTGGAAGGTCAATACATTTAATTTTACTGCTGATAATGGACACAACAACATTGGTCCTAATATTAACATTGCCGAGTCCAATATCAGTTTAGCCGAGCAGCTAAAAAAATTTGAGAAAGTGCTGTTCAAGTATAAAAGACTGCAACTTGATAACAGCTAATTGTTTAAAAATATAGAACTAGCACAGGTACCTAAAGGGCTACATCTGTGTCATTCCCCTCTGGTACAGCAGGAAATGATGAATTTCTTTGCGAATTGCACTGTTTGTTTGATAGAACTGGTTGTGACCTTATGAAGTTAATAGTAAAGTACAATAATATCCACTTGGAACAACATGATGCGGAATTAGAACATCTTAACAGGAACATTCGTGCTGATTTGCAGTTTGAACATTGTGTTACCAACTTTGATAACATCATTTCCTCTGTGAATAGCTATTGCTCTAAAAATCTGGAACGCAAAATTAAAAAATGAAAAAGGGATTCGGATGCCTATGCTAATAGAAGGGTCTATCCACAACCACCAGGTTTCCAAGGCAACCAAGCAGCCAGAGCCAATCAATCGGATGAGTATGGCCATTACATAGGCAGAAATGGATCCAAGGTTTCAAATAGAGCTGCCCCTTTAGAGGTGGGGGGTCCACGAAGATCAGAGCGAATAGAGAATCAGTGGAATCGACTTCCTTCATGGAGGCAACAGAATGTGTGGGAAACCCACTTGCAGCAAGGTGCATGACCAAAGAAAACCAACAGTTATTATTGGAGATAGCCATGGAGGTTTGTTTGGAGCATAGCGGATTAAATGATGGAATAACTTCACAGTTTGGCGAACACGGTGGTGTAGTTGATGTATTTACATGTCATTTTATGACGGAAGTTTTGTCCAACCATCCAACGTCCATGGTAACTATTATTACTAATGATGCTGGCGACTATAACATTTATAATTATTCCAGTAAAATTTTAGATATTGGACATGCGAATGTCCTTTCTAAGGGTTTGACATTTTTGCTCACTAAACGCACTGATTTGTTTAAAACACTTTGTGATTTGAGAATGTATACTCGCAAGTTGAACTTAAAAACTATATTTCCTAATGACATTCAAAATGCAGTAGTTAATAATAATATGTTAGATCGTTCAAGTGCTTATAACCCCTTTAAATTATTCAATTCAGGTATTTGAAAGAGCGTGTGAATGTGATATCCGACATATGTTAAAAAAGAAAAATGCGCATAGACATTATAATGTAACTTAGGATGAAAAAGGTTTTTTTGAATGATTTTACTGGTGATCCCAGCATTTGGGAGATGAAACCTGCTGTTATTATGAATTTAATTGATTATATAAACCATATGAATTCATTATTATTTAGTGATAAATACTGTGAGGTTTCTAAAAATGAAGTCAATGTGGCTTTCCTTAACATTGATTTATTATTGGAAGATATGCTTTTGCAAGGTGAAGTTTTAAAGAAAGATTTTGACTTCATGTCAAATGATAAACCAGCCTTGGCCAGTATATTTGGTATCCCCAAAATACACAAAGGTCTTAACAATCCACCTTTCAGGCTGATTGTTGATGGTTCTAGAAGTAAAACATATTTTATAGCACAATGGATTGACCACCACATAAAGGAGCTTTGTCTAAATACATACATATATGTAAGGATTCATGGCATTTTTTGGAATCGGTTGATAAAATGCCTTACAGTGAAGCAGGAATATTTGTAACCATTGATGTGCATGACTTGTTTTTGTTATGCCTCAGGATGAGGGGCTACAATGGTTTGAAGAACAGTTGTTTGCCATAGGTGATTTAGGTAATACTACAACAAATGCATATGTTACTGTGATGGAAGTTGTACTAAAAAACAACTTTATCTATTTTGAAGGACAGACCTGTAGACAAACAACAGGAGTGGCAGTGGGTGCTGCATGTGCCCCAAGCTTTGCCAATAACTTCATGGCTAAATGGGAAATGGATTATATCTTCTCCAGTGAATATGTTGGTAGTTGGTCATTATACAGCAAATATTTGGATGATGTTTTTATATTTTGGGTAGATGCAACAGAGATGCTAAAAAATTTTTTGGAGTATATTACTACTACTGTTCATTTTTTAAAATGTCCTTATCATTTTGATGATGACTGGATTTCATTCTTAGATGTAGAGACTGGGAAGGATATTCCCAATAAATGTTTATATTCCACTATTTTTCGAAAACAAACCCTCTCTAATTCATATCTTCATTATTCTAGTTGGCATCCCAGATATCAAAAAAGGCACAGAATGGTGTCTAATTTAGATGGATTTTATGATGAATGTAGGATAGCACTGGATATGTTTCAAAGAAGAGGCTATCCTGAACCTTTTCTTGAAGAAATATACAATGAAGTAGTGACCAAAAGAATTAATGTTTTTTATACTCCTATCTTAGGTAAATTACAGTCCAGTAATGAAAATATGGATACTTTACAACAAGGTGACTACCACGTATGTAATTACAAAACTAGTTTTATGCTAACATTTACTGTGGATAGTCACTGTATTTTTGAATCTATATGTAAGAATTGGGAAATTTTTTTAAGGGATGCCGATTCACTAGAGAACTTAGGTGCTAAACTATAGTGGTTCATAAAAAAGGAAATTCATTTAGGAATAAGTTGGAAAAGAGGGTTACTCATAAGCATACAGGCAAGGCTGGTACAAGAAAATGTGGTAACTGTTCTTCCTGTCATTATATTAACAGCAGTGAGATTTTTAATATTAACAATCGTGCATACTCTATAAAGGGTAGTTTTTCTTATAACACTTCAGGTATTGTTTTTTTAGCCCAGTGTAACTTATGCACTGCATTTTATGTTGGAAAAAGTAGCAGGCAGTTCAAAAGGTGGGTGTATGAACATATTTTAGATATTAGGAATAAAAAAAACTTCAAATGCCTTATTTAGACATGTGGAGAAAAATGTGGATCATACTTTCAATTTTTTAATAATTGAGCAGGTTAAAAAAGATGGCCAGGGGTGGATCATTGATGAACATCTAGATAAAAACGAACTGAAATGGCAGTTGTTGTTAAATGCCTGTAATTACCCTGGAGTTAATGATTTCTCTTCCATTAATTCATTGTTAAAATTTTATGACATGTAATTGACATTATATTTTAAGATATGTGATTTTAGTAGATACGTTTTTTATTTATTGGTTTATTTTAACATGTGATGTTAATTAAGGGGTATAAATAGGTGTGGTTTCTGTTTTCCAGTGGTTCTGATGAAGTTCTTATGAATGAAAGCACTTAACCAATAAAGTTGTTTGGTTCAGAAGTATTTAGTTGTTTTTTGTATTCTTGGTAGGTACTATGAGTTGTTCCAGATGGAATCTCTAAAACCTTCTGCTATTCCTCCTGTTTTGGCTACTTTGTTGGATGCATTTTACAATGCTTCTAAAGCTCTTGATTCTCTGCCCCCTGCTCCCAAGAAGCCTGATAGGTTTCAGAAGGTGCCTGAGGATTGTAATTTTTTCTACAAATGTCCTGCTGCTGACCCCTCAGTGGTGTCTGTAGCTTCTGACAAGCCCTCTCAATTGCTCCCTTTGCCTAAGTCACTGCCCTCTTTTAAAGGCAGCAGAATGATGGAAAGGCTAGGTAAGAATGTTTATACCTCAGTTACCATGGCTTTTATGGCCATTAACTGTCAGACACATACTGTATGTCCAGGTATATGTTGGCTGTTCTTTCTCAGGATTGTCAGCTTACTTCTCATCTCCCAGACTCTGAGGCAAAACTTAATCTCTTTCCTTGTTAGGGACTTCCTCTCAAAAGGATCGTCATTCTATCAAATGTAGTTATGATGCAGCAGATGCCTCTTCTAAGGCTGCTGCTTTTGGTTCAGTGATGAGGAGGTATTCTTGGCTTAGGCTTCAACCCTTACCTGATGATATCAAGAATAAGTTGATGGATGCTTCTGTTGATAATAAACTTTTGTTTGGGGAATAGATGCTGGTTTGTTTAAGTCCCTTCAGGATAAGAAGGCCTTACAGGAACTCAGACATGTGCTTGTCTGTCCTATGCCTAAATTTCAGAGAAATTATCCCAATAAGCCAGCCTTTGTTCACAGGCAATCTCACCCTCCTTCTATTACATTAGATTTTAACCTCAATGAAGACACGACATACTTTCTCTCTTTCAGTGGTATTTATTACTCATGTGTGGGAGCCTCATGGCAAGTACCAGGGAGACTTCCAGAACAAATGAATGCATAAGTTTATATACCGTTAATACTGCTGACAATACAAAAATATAAAATGAACCAATTAGATCATTACAGAGAGCAATTAGCCAATCAGTAGCTTACCCGTAGGCTTAAAGCAGCTTATGTCACTACATCTCTAGGCAAAGAAAGAAAATCGGATACACTTTCATATAAGGCACATTTCCTGCTTTTAAGCAATCTCTTGTTTTTCAGTACTTTTCCACTATTCAGTTTACTTAGAGTTCACAGTACAAAATACATTTTGATACCTGCAGATTGTCACGTACTCAATTCCCTTAAACACATGCTTTTGACCGTTCATATTCTACACTTCTAAGTGCAGAAAGAGTGGCAAGCAAATGCTCCCTGTTAAGGCTACACAGACTTCAGGGATTCAGAAGTCTTCCTTTCCTGATAAATCAGGTACTGTATGACTATCCATCTCTTCCCAGCCGCATTCTTCTTTCTCTTCACCTTTCTCTTTCTCTTCCAGTTTGGCTTCATATTACTCAGGATTCTTGTGTTCTGTCCATCATTCGTCATGGATGTTTCATGGTGTTGAAATCCCATCCCCCTTTTATGGGAAGTCCTCAGCCTTCTTTGGAACAACTTCTTTTGTTCTTAGAGGTTCTTTGAGATCTTTTGATTCAGGGTACTATTCAAGAGGTTCCTGTTTCCCAAAGGGGGAGGACGTTTTACTCCAGAATGTTTCTAGTGCCCAGAAAAGATGGTACTTGGAGAGCAATTCTAAATTCTGTCTCATCTAAATACCTTTCTCAAGGTGCTCACCTGTCGGATGCTGTCCCTTCAGACTCTTTTTCCTGTTTTGCTCCCTCAGGCCTATATGGTGTCTGTGGACCTCAGTGATGCTTATCTCCATGTTGTGATCCATCCCCTGTTTAGGAAAGTTTTGTGTTTCTCTGTTGCATCCTGGCATTTTCAGTTCTTTGCTTTGCTGTGTGGCTTTTCTACTGCCCCAAGGGTATTCACCAAATGCCTCGCACCTGCGATTGCTTTTGCAGGCTTCAGGAGAGCCAAATATTTCCTTACTTGACGACTTGCTGATGCATCCTCTCCAGAGATCCTTTTGCAAAATCTTCATTTTGCCATTTTCCTTCTTCAGAGCCTGGGGTTCACAATAAACTTCAAAAAGTCTTCTCTGACACCTTCTCAGAATCAGGTCTTTCTGGGTTGCAGGATTCAGATGGCGTCTATGCTGGCATCCCTGCCACCTCCAAAGGCTATACCTCTCATTTCCTTCTTTCAAAGTCTTCTTCCTCTAGCCTCCATTACGACCAGGGAGTTTCTGAGAGCTCTGGGTTTCATGGCATCCACTATTCCTACACTTCCTCTGGCCAGACACCACATGAGAAAGTTGCACTGGTTTCTGAAGTCACTTTGGCATCAATATGCACATTCTGTAGACTTTGTAGTTCCTGTTCTTCCTTGTCTCAAAAAAGAACATCACTGGTGGATCCAGCAGTCGTCTCTAAATCTAGGGCTCCATTTCCATTTCCCTCTTCCCTCTCAGGGACTGTTCACAGATGCCTAGACATGGGATGGGGAGCAGCATTTGTCTCCCAAAAGGTACAGGGGGGTGTGGTCACCTCTTCAGCAGAAAAAGCACATAGATGTGAAAGAGATGAAAGCTCTTACGCTGGCTGTTCAGGCTTTTCATCCTCTTTTTTCCCAGGGCCTTCAAATGTATTCACAGTCAATACCACAGTGATGTGGTATATCAACAAATGGAGGAACAAGATCTTACCTTCTTTGCCAGTTGGTACTCCTGGTATGGGATCTTGCTGTCTAGTATCAAGTGACTCTTCAGGCAGTTTACACCCCTTCAGGTCAAAACATTGTGGCAGACACTCTGAGCATGTCCTTAACTCAATCCCATGAATGGCTGCTTCACAGGGATGTGTTTTTGGACATTGTCCACCAAAAGGGTACTCCTCAAGTAGATCTATTTGCCTCCCCTTTGAACAGACAACTTCCTCTATTTTGTGCCAGACTCTCAGGTGCTCTGGTGTGGAAGGTGGATGCCCTCTCTTTTTCTTGGAAGAGGATTTCTTTATGCATTTCTTCCCCTTCCTCTCATTCCAAACTTCCTGTTCAAAATTCAACAAGATGCTCCCAAAATCTTGTTGGTGACTCCCTTTTGCCCGAGGCAACATTGGTTCCCTCTTCTGCATTTAACTGAGGGCAGTCATCACATGTTATCTCACAGGGTGGATCTACTCACACAAGACAAAGGATCTCTCATCCATCCCCACCTGTCCACTTTTCAACGGACACTGCGGCTGATAGGATTTTGATTCCATATAGATACCTTTTTTTCTGAAGACATGCTGAGGGTCCTGCAGGAGGCCAGGAAACCTGCCACTAGGAAATCCTACTTATCCAAATGGAAGAAGTTTTCTATCTCTTATTTGTGTGAGTTGCTCAATGCTGGTTTGGCCTATTACTTCTGTTCATAGGTTCATAGGTTCATACTAGGCTATCTGCCCTAGGGCAATTATAAGCCTAGCCCGATTCTGTATGGCTTACGCCACCCCTTGATTTGAGTATACTGTGCCCTTTTTTAAGGTTTAGTTTACTGTGCCTCTGTCTAATAGTGACACGGGAGTAATCCCTGGGACAAACCTACGCTCCCCCATCCACCTATCGAGATTTTTCTTGAAGAGATTCAGTGAGGTGCTCTGCCTCACATGAACTGGAATTCTATTCCAGAGCGAAGGGAGCCTCTGGGTTATGAACCTGTCCCTCCATCAAGTTCTATTTATTTCTGTGCTGAGGTTCAAGTCCCTCGAGCGTGTGGCTCTAAGGGATTTAGATTTACTGAGGTGGAGCATTGCCGTTAATTCTGGATTTGATATAGCTTTGTATGTCAGGCATAGATCACCTCGAAGTAGGCGGTATGCAACTGAGTAGAGCTGGAGTCTTTTTAACCGAGCAGCATATGGCATCTGTTTGAGATCCTTGATCCTCTTGGTGAGATACTTTTGGGGTCTTTCTAATTGCTGCAGGTGTCGGGTAAGGTACATCCCAAAAGGGGCATTGTATTCTATGATGGGCCTGATGAGGGATGAATAAAGGGGCACGATTACCTCTCTTGATCTAGATGTGAAACCCTTCATGATGAGGTGGTCTTCCTAACCACTTTGGCAATGTGGTTTTCAAAGGAGAGATTGCTATCAACTTGGGTCCCCAGGTCCCTAATAACTTTCTCTGTACTTAATGGGTTTCCGCCTATGTGGTAATTTGTGGGCACATTGTTTTTGCCAAAGGGTATGACTATACATTTTTTGGCATTTAGCTTTAAACCATGGTGCTGGCACCAGTTATCTGTCTCTGTGAGACCTTTTTGAAGGATGTTTGTGTCAGCTGGAGAGTTGATTATGGCGCCTAGTTTGCAGTCGTCTGCGAACTTGGTGAGCCATAGTCCTCCCACGTTTGCCTGTACCTCGGAAAAGTATATACCGAACAAGAGTGGTCCCAGGACAGAACCCTGAGGGACGCCACTTGTGACCGGTTTCGAGTCTGACATGGCTCCAGCAACTCTCACTCTGTGGGTTCTGTCTTTGAGCCAGTTTGCGACCCATCTTGTGACATAGGGGTTTATATTTAAGCTGGATAGCTTATCTATGATGCCCGAGTGGGGTATTGTGTCAAATGCCTTTGCAAGGTCCAAATAGGCTGTGTGGACTACCTTCCCTTCATCTATGGCTTTGGTGACTGTTTCGAAGAAGTCAACCAGGTTCAAAAGGCAGGATCTGCCCTTGACGAAGCCGAACTGGGTAGGATCTAGTGTCTGTAGGTCCCCAATGTCTTTGTTTATGAGCTCCATGATGATCCTCTCCATAGCCTTGCAGACTAAGCTAGCCAGGCTTATGGGGCGATAGTTTCCAGGGTCCGTAGAGGCTCCAACTATGTGGAGTGGGACCACTGTTGCTGTACGCCATTCTGTGGGCACATATCCTGTAGTGAGGCTGAGATTGTATAGCTGTTTTATTTGAGGGATTAGTTACTCTTGGAGTTCATGTAGGACGCAACCTGGGACGCCATCTGGTCCCATGGAAGCAGTGTTTTTTGCTTTGGAGAGGGCAGCCTTCACCTGAGCATCAGAGATGTTTGGGAGGCAGCCCTCTGCCAGGATAGATACTTGCTCTTTTGGGGAGAAGTTTGCACTGAACCTGTCTGCCAGGATATTGGCGATGTCTGTGGGTTCAGTGTATTTTTTGTCATTTAGAATCAACTCAGAACAAGTCTGGGAGTTGCATCCCAGGTTTCTAACATAACTGAAAAAAGCCTTATGATTGTCTTTGGTGTCCTGTGCAATTTTTGTCTCGAAGCTGGCCTTGGAGGATTTTATGAGGGATTGTAATTTTTTGCTAGTACTGATCAGAGATGCCTTCCCTATTAGGGATTTTGTTCTATCATGTAGTAGCTTCCTCCTTCTGTTGTACAGTTTATGGCAGGGGTCCACCAGACTGGACGCCTGCCTTTGGATGATTGGGTCTTGGTTTTGTTTGGGATAGCATGATCCATGCATTCCTGGTGATGTCCGTAGAATGTGTTTATATAGGATTCTGCAGTTTGGGCCGTAGTTTCCACTGGCCCTGGGGCCTTGAAGGATTCCACTTCGGTTTTGAGAAGTGAGAAGTTCGCTTTTGAGAAGTTTTTCAGTGTGGTTTTCTGGGCTGGGGGTGGGGTCGGGATGTGGACATCCAGTGAAATTAATTTATGGTCTGATCTTACCAATGAGGGATATACTTCTGGTGTGGAGCATAGAGTACCCATGTTGGTAATGATCAGGTCTAGTATGTTGTCCCCTCTTGTGGGAGTGGTGACTAGTTGTTCCATAGCATTTGAGTTTATAATTCCCAGGAACCTTTGGGCTAAGGTGCTGGGGCTTGAGTAGTGCTCCCAGTCAATGTTTGGATAGTTGAAGTCGCCCAATATAATGGTGTTCGGAGAGATCTTCATGTTCTCCAATGTTTTCAGGAAAGCCGAGTGGGATTCCTGACTTTGAGAGGGTGGTCTGTAGGATGCTATAAACTGAAAAGCAGTCTTGCCCACTGTTAGTTGCACATGGATGGTCTCCGATACTTCGTGCAATGCCACTAACCTGGAGGTGTGGATATCCTTGATAAATATGGAAACTCCCCCTCCTTTTGTGGTTCGGTCCGGGTCTTGGGGCCGAAAACCATGATATGAGGTATAGCCTGGTAGTGCTGGGGTGCTCTCTGGAGCCTTGAACCAGGTTTCTGTCACTGCACAGATATCGATGTTCTCCATACTGAGGAGAGCTTTGAGTGCGTGCATCTTGAGGTTAAGACTTCTGGCGTTTAGCAGCATTACCCTTAGTTTCTTGTTCCTTGTGCTGTCTATGGGGGTGGGTTTGACTTCTGAGCCTTGCCTAAAAAAGGCACTATGGAGGTGGCAAGAGCCTTTGCCAATATCCGAAAGCCCAGTGGTGACAGGTGCAAGCCGTCCCTAGCGAAGCAACGTGGCTTGTCGAGCATGTCATCCCAGGCTGACAGACACTGGATCCCCTTTGAATGACACCAAAATTTTAGCCAATTGTTAAAATCGATCATTTTGTCTTTGTACTGTGGCATCATTCTAGGTGAGGGTAAGAAGCTGCTCAAGGTCAGGGTCATACCAGCCTGGGCTACATGATCAGAGAGCTCCTCTATGTCTCTTTTCATGTAGTCCAGGGAGGTACGTCTCAGGTCATTCACACCAGCATGTACAATGACTGAGTCATATTTGTATTTGCTTTGGAGTGACCTGAGTGCTTGCGTTATGTGGCGGATCCCAGCACCCGACAGGCAGCTCACCGTGACCTTCTCTTTATTCAGCCTGGTGAGCGGGACGTCAGTGTGTCTGACAATAGAGTCACCTATTACAAGAGTATCAGGTGTGTTATTCAGCCTTAAGGGCTGTGGCTGCTTGGCACACTGACTTTGTGGGTTATGTGTTGTGTGTGTTTTGTTTTGAGGTAGCGTTTGCTTGGATGTCTGCTTTGGAGGTCTCTGTTGCTTAGGTAGATTTTTATTTAGAGCCTCCGAGTATGTTTTTGTGTATTTTTGTGTTTGGTTCGCTGATGTGGTGGGACTATGTGATAATGGAATTGTGTTGTGTGAGGTTACCTTCTCCTCCTGACTGGTTACACCAGTTTTGAGATGAGAGAGCTCAGCCTCCAGTTTGGCTAAATAGTTGCATCTCTCACATATATTTGAACCTGTTTGGAGGAGGAGAGGGTTGTCCGTGTACATGAGGCAGTTGTAACATTGCCTCAAAATTCCCAGATTCACCAGCTGGACTGGAGAGGAAACCATTGACTGACCTTTGGGCATGCTAGAGTAATATAGGGAAACTGAATTTAAGACAGACCAATAGAGGACAGGGTAATTGTAGAGAGTATAAGAGTAAGTAGTGCTTATGGTTTAATAGTGCTAACTTGTAGGATTACTTAATTGGACCAGTGAAGGGCCTTAGAATGAGAATATGGTGTTTAAATTGAGAGATAGAGCAGTTCTAAGGGAAAAAGTGAAGTGCAGACTTTGTGGAGCCAGGAATAGTTTAAACCCAATTAGGCGGCGCTGCCCACTGTTGCGCTATGCACAAAACCGCGCAAAAGAGGGTTTTAAGAGAGGAAGATGAAGGAGTTTTGGAATTGACCCAAAATGGCCAATAAAACTACAGTTTCAAGTCAGTAACCACTCCCACAGGGGCAGGCAGGTTGCTCAATGTTTTTCACTGCCACTGATCAACAGCCCAAGCAAAAAATGGCCTCATAGAAACTTACAAACAGTTCAAGAACAGCAAGCCTGTAACTGAACTTTTTAAATCTCAGAAAAGTGGGAAAAACAAGATTTTTTTTTGTTTTTTGTTTTTTTCAGAGATAGCAGAGGTTCACAAGTATCAACAAGTTATAACAGTGCAGTAAATGACCCCACACAAGAGTGCTAGGCCAAAGACAGATGAAATGCAAGTTTTGAGAAAAAAACAATTTTAAAAATAAGTACAAACAGGAAATTCAGTAAACAGCTCTAGGTTGTGCTCTAAATACAGTTACTAATGCAGAAATCAAGTTTAACAAGCCAGAAAATGCTCAAAATAGGTGGCTATGCAGAAAAACTTAGCAAATAAACAGAGGAAAATACTTAAAATCTCAAAAGTGGCTCCTTTCTTCTCTCAGCGTTTTCTCCTCTTGGTGGGTACTTCACCAACAGCCAACAAGCCTGAAAAGATGCCAAAACCACGAGGCAACCAGGTTTTAAGAGAGGAAGATGAAGGAGTTTTGGAATTGACCCAAAATGGCCAATAAAACTACAGTTTCAAGTCAGTAACCACTCCCACAGGGGCAGGCAGGCTGCTCAATGTTTTTCATTGCCACTGATCAACAGAGAGACTTCCCTTTAGCCCAAGCAAAAAATGGCCTCACAGAAACTTACAAACAGTTCAAGAACAGCAAGCCTGTAACTGAACTTTTTTAAATCTCAGAAAAGTGGGGGAAAAAGGCCCACTGTTAAGGCCCACTTATCAGCTGTCTCTGATTGTCTGCTTTTATCTCCTCCTTTAGCTTCTAGATTTGATGGTAAACAGTTTCTTAAAGATGGCCTTAATATTAGACCTCACAGGAAATCTCTTCCTCCTCCTTGGGATCTTAATTTTGTTTTGGAGAAGTTGACTCGGACTCCCTTTGAGCCTGCTGCTTCAGTTTCCTTGCAGCATTGTTCCTGGAAGACTGTTCTTTTGCTGGTCCTTACTTCTGCCAGATGGGTGTCTGAGCTTCAAGCCCTTATGGCTTGTCCTTCTTTTTTGGTGTTTCATAAGGACAGGGTGTCCTTGCGTAATAATCCTTCTTTTATGCCCAAGGTGGTTAATGAGCTGACAGTCTATTCATTTGCCTACTTTTTTCCCTTCTCTGCAATCTGCCAGTGAGAGGGTGTTGCATACTTCGGATGTGCATAGACAACTCAAATTTTATTTGGATAAGACTAAGTCTATTAGAAAATCTGATCAGTTGTTTGTTTCCTTTCATCCTAGGTCTCTAGGATTAGCTGTATCCAAGCAAACTATTTTTTTTGTGAATCTCAAAGGCTATTTCTTTTGTTATACTTTTCATGGTAAGAACCTTCCTGCATCTTTAAATGCTCATTCTACTACATCTGTAGCTTCTTCTGGTGCTTTTTTCAAGGGCTTGGATAGTAATTCTATTCTTGAAGCCGCTACCTGGACTTCTGCCATACTTTTACCAAGCACTACAAGTAGGATGGAATCTCCAGAGCCAGAGCTGGTTTTGCTAGGGCCATCATTCTTCATGACTTTCTATAGGGCTGTACTGGTGCTTCCTCCTCCCAAGTTTCTTCTTGAGCTTTGGCACACTCCTAAGCATAAAGAATATTGCAGCAGGGAGTGGAAGGACATAGTACAGTTGTGTAAAATCTTACTATAACAGTTGATGCATTTTCCTTCACTGTTGCAGTATTCACTCCTCCCCTTGTCATTTTTCCTTCCTGGATGTACAGGTTACCTCTTGGTTTTTCTTGGACTGGTGTTCCTACTAGGGTAATCAGTTCTGAGGATAGTACATCCAGACATCACCTTTATAACCTGTGCTATGCAAGGAGCATACACATCACGTTTGGTGTACTTTAAAGGAACAGTAGGCTTTTGTATGCTGGCCAGACATCCTGCTACCTGAGGCAGGAATGCCAAGCATAAAGAATACTACAACAGTGAGGGAAAGGACATCTACTGTTATGGTAAGATTTTACATAACTGTACTATCTACATAGTGCTCATGTTTGGAAATGGCATTTGTTTCAGTTAAATTTTGTTGTATTATTTTTTGTGCACATTTGTTGATTGTTTCACACTCAGGCAGTTGTATAATTGGGGAAATGTGGTGGGGTCAAAGGAAGTGTACTGCTGAGAGATGAAATGTTAAACTGGCCCCATCTGCCTGAGCTTGTGGTAGCTCCAGTGGATGTAAAAGATCTCATGGCACGTATCCAAAAGAGTACAGGTAATTTATTACAAAAAATAAGAAATACAAAAATCAAACATTCCAAAAAGCAGTGCCAATAGAAAGCACATAATACATAGATGAAAATTAATTAAAAAGTACATAAAGAAGTAATCGGCTAACAAAGAAACAAGTTAAAGATAGTCAAAAACAAAACAGAACAAAAAAATGCAAAATATAACACCTATCCAACTCATTCTTTCAACCACAACAAATGTTATATTTTTGAACCACAGCTTTTCTATCCCAAGTTTTATTAAACATCAATTCATCAGTTCTCGCTTTCCAAAAAAAAAACATGCATTGGATAAACAGATTCTGTCAGTGAAATCAGTGCCTTATAAAGGGATAACATTATAGACACCATATTGACGTATATCCATAGTGACATAGCTAATAATGGAATATGTAAAATCTTGGCAGTCAAAGCCGAAAAACCAGACAGTCTACAACATTCCAAAAACACATGAAACATAGTCTCAGTAGTTCAGCATGTAGCACACTCCCATTAACCACAGTCATTCTGAGGGGGTCCAATATTTTTCAGCTTGGGAGGACATGATTGAAAAAACATACTTGCCAGGGATGGTCTGCAGCTGTCCCCAGTAGGCTTTCGGATATTGGCCAAAACATCCACCCCTAAAATACCGTTTTAGGGAATGCCAGCCTGATAAACCTTCCGATACAGTAAATTCTACTCAACATAAACTAAACGTATGACTGCTCAATGCTAGGAGTCTCAACAAAAAGCTCCATTCTCGCAAGCACTGTTCTTACCACTGGTAGTATTGACATCTGTGCAATTACTATGACATGGTTTAAAGCTGTGGAAGGCACTCTGGCAGTACAAGGCTATAATGCCTGCCACACATTTTTACCATCTACTGCACAAAAAGGGACAAGAGATGGAGGTGTATCAATCTACATAAAAAGTAAGCACACATCAAGACTGACCAAACAATATGACATGCTTGAGCTACTTCTTGTCCAACTAACCTTAAGTAAAGTCCCATACCATATCCTTGGTAGCTAGAGGTCACTGTTTATGACACAGGATAACCATACCATGTACTTGAATGTACTGGAGTCACTCACCATTCAGTTCAGCACCATATTCATGGGTGATTTCAACTTGTTGTTGTTGTTGTGTCTTTCGGCTTTTCCCGGTTAGGGGTCGCCACAGCAGAACTCCGGTCCACTAATGATTGGCAGTAGATTTTTATGTGCCGAGTTGCCAGCTCTGATGCACAACCTTCAACGAAGGTACGCCCATTCATGCATGCCTCCACACAGAAGACGCTTTAGCTGAGAATCGATCATCATCATGGGTGATTTCAGCTATCCTACCATAAACTGGGATACTTACACAACCACTAACATGAAGGCTCATAGATTCTTCAATTTTGTCAGTAGAAATACCCTGGAATAGCTAGTGTGCACACCTAATAGGGGTGTAGATATCCTGTATCTGGTACTCACAAATATGAGGGAATGTTGCATCCCCCTAGTATAATATCCTCACTGGTCAAATCAGATAACAAAGAGGTCACCCTTAACTGTCAGCAACCCCCAAAATACCTTTTAGAACTTTTTCAAGCTAAATACCTCCTGTTAAGTGATGGCATAGCTAAATTCCAAGCCCCCTCCAAACTCAGAGAACACTATGGCCTATACAGAAGTGTTTATGCAAACCATATATAAGCATGTAAATAACTACATAGAAACTGCACTACCAAATTGAAATAAATTTAGGACGAACTCCAAAAACAAGCCCCTATGGTGGACCTCCAGTATAATAGATTGTACAACAAAAGAAGGAAAATCCTGCCCAAAAAAATAGGCAGGGATATGTCTAGCAGACAAAAAACTCTGTCATCAGTTTCAACAAGCAACTCAAGAGATGTTACAAAGAACATAAATGTCAAATAAATATTAGCAGTGATTCATACCTTAAAAGTACCACTTATTCTCCAGGCCCTTTTTATTGGTCACAGACAACACCAAAGTCATGGGCTTCCTGAACAAACAACAGGGTACAAGGTCATACTGTCTTGTCAGTTGGCAATGATAGCCTAAGAGCTTGTTTTATAGCATTTTCTGATGCCTCAGGCTTCATACATCCCATCAGAGCAAAACATATTGTCAAGTAAACTAAGCAAATCATGGACAGACCCTCACGATTGGAAACTCAGGACAGAGAACTACCTGGATTTTGTCCAGATGTTGGGAACACTTCAGACAGTTCTCATCACCTCTTTTCAAAACAAACAGATGGAAAAATTCTGTTCAAGACATCTTTGCAGCTATACTTGGAGGACAGAAGCATTCTCATTCCCTTGGACAGGAATGTTTCTTATGCATTTCCACCCTTTCCGCCAATACCCAAGGCACTAATGAAGATTCAGAAAGAATTACCAAAGGTTCTCCCGTTCGATTCTCGGCTGGAGCACCTTCTGTGTGGAGTCTGCATGTCCTCCCTGCGGTTGAGTGGCGTTCAAAAGACATGCGTGAATGGGCGTGCCTTCATTGAAGGTTGGGCATCGGGCTGGCACCTCGACACCATAAAAATCTACTGCCAATCATTAGCGGACTGGAGTTCCACTGTGGGGACCCCTAACCGGGAAAAGCCGAAATAAGAACATTGTTGTGGCCCCCTTTTAGGCCTATGCTAAGTTGGTTTTCCCTTTTAATGGAATTGTCCAAAGGCAATTACCACCATCTTCCCTCACACTCTGGATCTGCTCACACAGTGCCAGGGGCAACTAGTGCACACCAGCTTAGAGCAACTGCTACCAACAGCCTGGATGATTCTGTGTTAATACCTTTTAGGCACTTGCCACATGAGGATGTGCAGCAGGTATTGAAGGAGGCAAAAAAAAAAAAACTGCAAATAGAAATATTATGTTCACAAGTGAAAAGGTTTTCTAGGTGGTGTCTGACTGATATACGAGCACCTGGTATGGTGTCTTCCCCTCTGGTTTTGAAATATTTGTGGAACTGCTCAATGATGGTTTATCTTAAGTATCTATCAAAGTGCATCTTGCATCCATGTCAGCATGCGTTCATGTCTTTTGCCTCTATTAGTGATCAAACAATTTATGAAAGAACTGTTGGACTTGAGACCCCTTAAAAGCAAATTCATTCTCCTTAGGATCTCAGTTTTATTCTTGAAAAATTGACCTCATCTCCTTTTGAACCTGCCTTTCAGGCTGATTTGAATTTCATCACTTGGAGAACTGCTTTGCTTGTTGCTCTGCCATCTGCAAAGTGAGTCTCTGAGCTGCAAGCTCTTAAGGTGGGCCAACCTTATCTGAATTTCCACAAGGACAGAGATGTTTTATGCACTAAGCCTTCTTTCATGCTAAATGTTGTTTCGGAATTTACACTAAATAAAGCCATCAGTCTCCCAGTTTTATTTCTAGAACCTAGAGACAAGGGAGAGAAGGTTTTGCTTAGCTTGGATGTACACAGGCAGCTCAACTACTCCCTTGACAGAACTAAGCCCTTCAGGAAAACTGAACAGCAGTTTATTTCATATTCTGGGGCGCTAAGAAGGGTCAACCTATCCCTAAGCAAAAAATTGTTGAGTGGCTTATTTAACATTTGTTAACCAGGAAAGTCCAACTTGGAATGAAGGCAGTTTTCAGTGGAGGCTTGGTGAGAAACACTCCAGATGCATGTCTTTGTAATGTGGGAAGAAACCGTAGCACCAGGAGGAAACCCACATGAATGCAGGGAGGGCATGCAGACTCCACACAGAAGGAACCCCAGCCAAGAATTGAACCAGAGAACCTCTTGCTGTGAGGTGACAATGCTACTGCTGCACCACTGCACCATCCTTATCCTCTTCAGTAGCATATTGGAAAGGAGTGGATGCTAGAAGGTTCATACCCTTACAAAGCACTGCAAACTGGATTCTTTCTCAAGTTCCACAGCAGGCTGCAGGAGCTCCTGGATCCTTATCCTTCCTCTTCCCAGACAAGATAAGCTTTAGGAGCTTACCCAAATACCACTGAGGCAGTATGAATGATGAACATAATACACTTACTTACCTGTAATAGTAGGTATTTGAATTTTATACTGCCTCAGTGGTAGCACCCACACACCATCCCCTTATTTTGTGTGCAGTTTGATTATATCCAACCTTGTGCTGTTGCTTAGCTTTGGTTAATTGTGTTGGTGTTTTGTGGCTTTCAAATTGGTTAGGTTCAGGCAGTTTTTGCTTCTGGTCCTTCTTGGTTCATCCTACTTAGTACTAACTGTGAAGACTGGTAGAGAAGGGTGGAGGCTGCCAGCCTAGCCAGATAGAATTGTGCAGATAATTCTGTCCTTTTTAAATATAAATTTAAACTCCATGCTTGTTGTCTTAAATGTAAAGAAATACTGTTACATGTGGAACTAGAAATAAATGTGACAACAGTGCACTCTACTGACCAAAGTAAAGCATGTGGTGATCCTTTGAAGTAGACAGTGGTGCCGAGGGGTCTAGATGAAGACATTCCTTCTGTTGTTTTAACCAAGAGTTAAATTGCTAGATTTAACATGCAAATGTATTTTTATTGCTCTTGTCCTGACTAGTTGCAAGATAACAAAAGGGACATGTTAAAAATGTAAATGCAGTTAATGCATAGCCTGGGAACTCCAGGAAAGTGTAAAAGAGATGATGTAATGTTTATCAGAACTGCAATAGCAATTTAAACAGAGAGAATCAGAAGGCATTAAGCATTTTTTGTCTTGATCATCCAACTCACAGCACACTGCCTATTTCTTATCTAAGTTATCTTAGACGTGTGTTTTCTTTTAGGGCTAGCTAGAAGCTAGAAAGATTACACTAAGTGTTTTTTTGTGATGTCAGAACTGTACTACGGAATTATTTTAAGTATTTCTGTGTGATCTCTGAACTCTTGACTAGCACTGACTGTCTAGTCGAAAGTATTGTCTTATGGTTTTAATTTACTCTTAAATATTTAAAAACCTTCTAACTGTGGCTGGTTTGTGTAGAGATAATTTAAGTTCTAGAGTACATTGCATATTTATAGAGTTTACTGTACCAAGTCACTCTAATAAGCTTTGAGACTGTTTAGTCACATCATCTACCAATTGGATAAGAATATTGCACAGTAATAATTGGACACCCTTTTAAGTGTATTTGAGTAGCTGATAATTATTAGCTGGGTGATGGCAGGGTACTACCGGATAGTCTGGAAAAAGGGGCACAGCTGGAGAACCTGTGCTAGCCTTCTCCAGAAATGTCTGTATGATTGTATAAACTCTTATCCCAAAGTGTGTGTGTGTGTGTGTGTGTGTGTGGGTGTGTGTCAGCTACTTGGGCAGGGACACAAAGCATTGGTTGGACAGAGAGGGTGCTGGAGATTTTAGCTTGCGCAGCTAGGCTGAGATCTGGACCCTATAGCTTTGCCAGTGGGGAGTCTTATTGGGGACCTGGAGAGCAAGGGAGCAACTGACTGTGATCTCTGTGTGATCTTAAGGGAAATTGCACTTTACTGTGTGTATTTGTTATCCTTTCCTCATATATGAAATGCCCTCTCTGGTGTTAGTGGTGAGGACTGAGGCTCCTTGATTGCTGGGCCAGGGCACGGGCGTCACACTAACAACCCGAATAACTGACTTTCTGGGGCAGGGAATAGGCTTCCTTTGATGAGAGTGGCGTAGCCAATCTCCTGTCACAAACAGTTAGAGGAGGGGATTCTGAGCTCTGGAAAGCTGCCAGTGTAGAATTGTGCAGGCACAAAATCCATTTGCCACTAAGGCATTGTAAAATTTAAACATTTACTGTTGCAACTAAGCAGGACTTATCAAACTACCCTTTCCCCTAGTGCCCTAACTTGGTCAACAGAGTGTAAGTAAATAAAATAAAAAATAGTTTCCTCAGTACCACAAAGAGTACATAATCTCTTATTCATCTGTTTGTGTTTCATATATGCCTTAACTGGAAATTTACCCCAAAACTGCCTCCATAAAAAGCAGTCTGTTCTCACACCAGGGCAAATTGTTTTTGTTTGTGAGGGAAAGAGAGATGGATAGTCAATGATAAAGATTTCCAAAGGTCAATATAATAGAAAGATTGCATATTAGTATTATGCCATAATTTCCGAGAAATATAAATTTCAGAAATATCAATTTTCTATATTTTAATTTTCTTACAGTACTCACTGTAATTAGACATAATTAAGGACTCTTACCCCAAATGTATGAATGCTCAAATATTATGGCAATGGACCAAAACAGAGTTTTTTGTAATATTATTACACCAAGTCCAGAAAGAAGAATAGTTAACGTGATACAGCATACCTAAAGGCTGATATGATCATGGACCCAAAAACACAGTAGTCTAAAAAAATTAAGGAACTAAAAAACACAACATGTAACAGTCCTAATCTATTTTTCTTTCTTGGTATTGTACACTATACCTCTCCTAATAGGATTTAAACTGGATCCCCAAAATAATTTAAAATAATATCCAACAGTTATGTCTCTTTAGAGGATGATAAAGCATACACTGTCACAAAATACGTCAACTTACCCAGTAAAACAATATTTCTTAAGTATGCTTTTTTTAAATCATTTTAAATGTTTGCCACAATTTACATAAATTCTGAATTTTATTGAACAACTCTCAGTGCTGAAAAACATTCTATCATAATCCAAAACAAATACCTAACAGATTAATTTTTCAATCTCAAAATAAAACTAAATGAACTTCTCCCCCACCAACGCCATGACTTTTAGCTATATTAAGATGTAACCCCAGTAGTTGCAGAATGGAATACAAACAATATAAAATGAAAGACGTACTGACAGTGTTACATATAATTAAAATGAAATCATCAGCATAAGAGAAAAAGGAGTACTCCAACACCAGGATATACTTCCCATCAATCAGACTGAAAAGCAACAGCACAAGGAACAACAAAAGCATTCATAATAAAAAAATTTACTCAGCTAAATGGAAAGTCCTGTTTAACTCCCTTTTGCAAAATAATTCTTCATCCTTATCACTCATTAACAACAAATAAGTAGAATTCCTATAAATAGACAGTAGAACCTCTAACATTTACTACCCGTACCATTGTCATGTCTGAAGATAGTAAACAGAATCAAAGATCTGTTCCACACCACAAGATAACATCCTACCTTCTCTTTTATCACAAGCAATACAGTTGGCTATTTTAGCCATGTATCCTTCATCTTTTAATGCCATAAACCCCTTCATCTAATACTAAATGTAAAAGCTTTCAAAATTTTTCAATTTTTTCCTAAATATTATTGTTATTGGTTAAAGACCTCCAATTATCTAGCAGAGTTTTATATACTTTTTCTTCCATTACAAAATACCTTTCTCTGCATGCCAAACTCTAAAACGGTGATTTAAAATACACAAATATTTTTTTTCTGAAAAATATACATATAAAAGGTTTATGGAATATTGTCAGTGCCTGGGAAACTATTAGGTTTAAGAGAAGCCAAAGTATCATCTAATTGAAAAATAGTTATGGCAGCATTCAGCTGCTAAACTGGCCAAGCAGATTTAAAACTTCTGAAAAAGCCCATTTATTTGTTAACATATTGCTCAGTAAATTATAACATATAGTCTTTATAAGTATACATATTCTGTGTACCATCAATTAATTTCGAAATCAATCTACTCTGATAATAAAAAGCATTCCCTAAAAAAAGGAGAGAAATGTCCCTTTTTCCCCTTGAGTTGCATAACACAGTATGGAGAACAAACTCTTAAATCTTTCATAATTTTCTTTGTATATCATTTGTTCAGTACTCAAACAAGATGAACAATAATTATCCAATTCAGAAATAAATCTAGTAAGAGAGCATTATAACAAGTCTTTTTAGAAGCATAATACAACATTTACCATATCAAATAATATGTCTTATATTTCATTTTAAAAGCAAGCCACCAGTTTTTCCCAGTTATCATAAAAAAGGACGCAAAGAATAATGATCCTTCCATAAACAATTTACAACAAATAAGATTTCTCTATTACAAAATCACCTGATAGATACTTTATCCTTCTTCATTCAGTCAATCTGGAGAAAACACCCCCCCTCAAAAAAAAATTATTGTAGTATAATAATAAAATCAATTTTTCTATGAAGGTTACCCCTATAATATGTAGGCCCTGTGGTATTCCAAAGATGTAACTTTCCTGACAACATTAGAAAAAAAAATCTAACATCAGTAAGGGAGAGTGTAACTTTCCATTGCAAATGGTAATTAAACTCATGTACAAGAATAATGCCAACAGTAAATGTAAGAAGAGGAAGAAGAGTAATAAAGACAGTCTACCTTTTATAGATGCAGGAGCATACAAAAACAATAAGCCTGTAATATTGTATATCATATAACAAATCTATGGAAAATAAGTGACCCACCAGCTCAATCAAAACATCCAAATAAATATTAGAATAGTTAATAGGAATAGCTATACTAGAACACTGATTAACAATAAAGGAGCGTTTTTAACCCACAAAGTTTCAAACTGTAATCTCTGATTATGATCCATATACGTAATATCTATCAAACATATTATATCAGCATGCATAGACCTATAGTGCTATAAAATGGCTAAATGCTTGATATCATTTTAATACTGTTAACATTCAAAGATACAGTAGTAAGACTAGCCTTTCTGTTTGTCTTATTTAGGCTGAAGTTTTCTTTTTCTCTGCTTCACTGGGTTCCTTATAGAGTTTCTGTCAACATCTCCTAAACAGACAAACATCCTGAGCATTATCCTCTCTGTCTTCCTCATCACGGGGCAAAAACCTCATATTTATTTTACAGAGACAAAGGCTGATTTTAAACAAATACTACATCATCCAAGGAATCCTTGCCTTCATTAACCCTAGCTTCAGGCTCCTGAACAGCCACAGAGAAAAGAAAATCTGATAACAATTTCAGTTTTCCAGACCCGCTACAGCAAGTCATGTAGTGCTGAGACTGAAAACCGAAAGATTGGACTTGTATAAACTATGTCCGGGATGCCATTTCTCAGAATATTCCCTTTTCTCCAAGGTATGCCAGTCTTGGAGTTGGGATATATAAGTTCAAGGAGGGATAAGGGGGCTTGCCCCCTTCATGGGGGAGTGCAGGTGGGCCTTGCAAAAGGAAGTTTTAAGGAGAAGAGTGTTTTCTTTGAGATTCTCTCTTCTCCTGTGTTTTTGGTCTTTTTTTTTCATCTTTTTGTCACTTGGCATTTCAAGTGCCGGAATTTCAATAGGGAGCCAAAAATTACCCAGTATGTCCCTCCTTATATTTATAACAGGATTGCTTACATTGCTTTTCTTCATGATCAACCTCCTCACAAGCAGAATTGTGTTTTTTAGGGTATACATTTATTAAATGGTCAGAAGCCACAAGAAACAAGACTTTAGTTGTTCTGTATATTTAACTAAGTACCTGAATCCTTGAATAAATATAACACTCAGCAAATGCGCACGTTGCTGGTCAGTGGTCTTCAAAACAGCCCAGAAAGTCAACCAGAGATTCCATAAATGTCCATCATCTTAAACTGGCAGTAAATCCAAAGCTTGCTAACAATGAAGAGAAAAAAAATTGCAATCTTTATCCAGCTCTGAAGTACGTAATTGAACAGAAACTTTGTTAGTTTGAAAATATTTAGTCTGCAATAAATATAAATTCCAGGGAAAGCCCTGGAATGTCTCAAATGAAGAAACAAAAACATGAACCATATCATATGGCCCCAAAGTAGTGTTAGCAAATGACTCCCGCCCAAAGGTTTGTGCTTATGCTGCAGGGGAGCAAATTTAAAACGAAGGAATTGGTGAAATTAAGAGGGACTGTACATAGTGGAGGAAGCAGATTGTATAAAGGAAGAGGAATAGAGGTTTGGCGCAAGTAAAGAAAATATTTATTGCAGAAGGAAATAGTATGAGACAAGAAGCAAAAGGCAGATGTGCATTGCCAAGCTGTCTCACAGAGGGGTTGTACTGGGAGCTGGGGCAGTGTAAGAACCAAAAAATGATGGTGTTCAAAGTTTTTTTTTTATTTCTGGAACTTGTGGGAGCTGATTACATAAAAAGGCTATAATATGAATTGGGAGATTTAATATACTCTTGGAACAGAAGTAATGTAGATGGTTTGCAAAGAGGGAATTCATTAGAAAGTATCATAAGCTGAGAGAAGGAATTTTTGATTATTGACTGATGGATGTGTGGAGAGCCATGCATCGGAAATAGTAGGACTTACCTTTTGTGGAATGAAAGAAAGCAGGCATGTAGCTCTGTTTCATGCTTAATTCAAAGGTAGATTCTAAGTATGATCCCCAATAACGAACTCAGAAAGTGAAGGAATGTAGCAGTCATGGAAAATTTTAACTCAGGGTATTGTCATGATGCTTTTTTGGCAGTTAAGAGAGGCTGTACTTTCTGGCATCTATAATATCTGTAATTTAACAGGTATAAGCAGTTGGAACATATTCCCTGTATCATCCAGCACTGTGATATATGCTTGAATTTCTCTTTTTTTAATTTGTCTTTTGAATAGGTAAGTGAATTAGCTCTTTTTGGACCTGTCAGAGCCATGGCCTCAAGCTCAATGCCAAAAAGTACATTGTCATCCCCTTTGGTAAAAACTCTGTACCCATGAACTACCACATAGGCAGCAGTCTACTTAACACCGAATGTGTGATAAGAGACCTTGGGACCCAGGTGGACAGTAGTCTTTCCTTTGATAATCATATCGCAAGTAGTCCTTCTACATGGCACACCTCATCACAAAAGGGTTCTCATCCAGGAAAAAAAGCGGTCATCGTTCCCCTCTACTCGACACTCATTAGATCCGTTATAGAGTACAACGCCCCTTTTGGAATGTACCTCACAAGACATCTGCAGCAGCTCGAAAGGCCACAGAAGTACCTCACAAAGAGGATTACTGGCCTCAAACAGATGCCCTACACTGACCGTCTCAAAAAACTCCAGCTTTACTCCGTAGCATATCGCCTACTCCGAGGTGATCTCTGCCTAATATATAAAGCTTTGTCAAACTCAGATCTGTTAGACATGCTACACCTAAAGAAATCCCAATCCCTCCGAGCTACACGCTCGGATCTAAACCTTGTCACCACAATAAACAGGACATGCTGGAGGGATTCCTGTCCCGGAGACTTCCCATACTCTGGAACAAGCTACCCATCTATGTCAAGCAAAGTTCCTCATTAGCACTCTTCAAGAAAAATCTTGATGAGTGGATGGGAAATAGGAAATACCCCCTGGGGATCACTTCTGTGGCTCTGCTTGACAATGGCACAGGAAAATAACTTTCTTGGGTGGCGTAAGCCAGGGAACCATGTTGGCTAGGCTTACTTTGGCCCTTGGGCCGATAGACTAGTACCTACCTATGAACCTATGATCTAGGGTACCAGAGCAAAGATAAGTACAACACTTGTTGACAGTTTAGTGAAACCAGTCAGTGGGCATATTTTTAGGAGTTTGAATCAAAGTGGTGTACCTGGATAAAATCCACATAAAGAGAACATGCAGAATTCTACACAGTGACTGGACAGAGTCAGAATTAAATGTCAAGCATACCTCTCCACTTCTTTGTCCAAGAAATCTGGACAAAGCCTAAAATATCACTCTTATGACTTCAATCCTGAGTGATCCCCCCCCCCCCAAAAAAAAATATATAAGTAACACAAAAAATATGAGGCAAAACTCTGGGCTTTCTGGAAAAATCTGGACAGTTGATACGTATGATCCCAAACCCCAGAATTGTAATGTAGGCATCTTTCACTGAGCCACTGTGATCATTTATAAGGAGTCAGACACTGGATAATTGAAATACTTTTTACAAATTAAAACCATTTTGCATTAATAGTTGGTGTTACTACTTTTTTAACTTATTTTTACTTTCTTCCTTAGAAATCGGATCCTGTTGTGTCCTATCGTGAGACGGTCAGTGATGAATCTAACCAGATGTGTCTTTCCAAGTCACCTAATAAGCACAACAGACTTTATGTGAAAGCCCGTCCTTTCCCTGATGGCCTGGCTGAAGACATTGACAAAGGAGAGGTTACAGCTCGACAGGAACTGAAGCAGCGTGCCCGTTACTTGGCTGAAAAATATGAGTGGGATGTTGGTGAGGCTCGCAAAATATGGTGCTTTGGACCTGATGGTACTGGTCCCAACATCCTGGTTGATATCACAAAGGGAGTACAATATTTGAATGAAATAAAAGACAGTGTTGTTGCCGGATTCCAGTGGGCAACAAAAGAGGTAAGTCTGAAGTAACAGTTTTGTACGAATTAATTTTCTAACTGCAGCATTAGAAAGTATTACATTAAATAATACTACAAAATTTGCAGGAAAGATATATGAGTGATCAGATATCATTATGTGATTTTGAGTTTCTTCACTAAGTCTGCAAATTTCAGCTGAGTATCATTTTTAAACATAAATAATTACACTCAAGCACTGCACAAAGTAAGGTAGGCTTTTTATTTACCATCTCAAATGAATTTTGATTTCCTTGAGCATTTATTACTTTTGCTAATTGTTAATAGTGTGTATAGAAGTCCAACAGCAGAGATCAAATGAAACAGACATTTGGGCAGTAACTTTCTCATAAATAGACTTACCAGGCAGAGTTGTACTATATATCTTTTATTTTGTCTTGCATCTTGAACTTCTTCTACATGAAATACATCTAAAGTCACATACTAAGCTGATAGTGATTAGTTAGTGGTACAGATGCAGAGTGTAATCTAGGAGTTCATGATGATGACACAGTTTATGTAGGCCAAACTGAAGAGTCACTGAAGTATATTCAGGAAACACGGTGGTGGTGCTGCGGTAGCATTGTCGCCTCACAGTAAGACGTTGTCCTGTTCGATTCTCAGCTAAAGCGTCTTCTGTGTGGAGACATGCGTGAATGGGCTTACCTTCATTGAAGGTTGTGCGTCAGGGCTGGCAACTTGGTACGTAAAAATCTACTGCCAATCATTAGGAGACCGGAGTTCTGCTGTGGCGACCCCTAACCAGGAAAAGCCGAAAGATACAACAACAACCTTGAACCTGACAAAGACTGAGATACTACATGTCACAGAAGAAAAAAAAAACCCTGAAACCAAATAAGGATGTAAAACAGCAATCCTAAATGTGAAATACCTTATTACAGTGCTTAGTCCTAAATTGAAGTGCATCCATAATGGTAATTGTGTTTTCATGACACAGAAGATTATAAATTGTTGAGGACTGATTCTTTCTCGCCTTTTCAGTTCATTTGGTTACTAAAGTCCTCAAAATGAATGTGCTGGTTTAATATTTATATTTTCTTTATTACAAACAGTACTTACTGTTTTACATCAAAGTGTATGAACTTTGAACACAGTGGTTTATACATTTTGGTATGAAACCCATTACCTTGAGAACATATATGCACACAAAGAACTCAGGAATTCCCATAACTATGTACACAAATTAAATAAATGTGTTTCTGTGGAGGGTGCAAGCCCCCCTCCCCGCATGCCATGTCCAAGGCTTTGCCCCTCATGCCCCTTATTTTTTTTCACTGCAAAGATACACCAGCTTGAAGTAAAATACATTTTTAAAGCATGTAGATAATGAACTTTTTTATCTATGGACTAACAAGGAAAATAGCAACAGTTTAAGAATTAACGCATTGATACAATACGAAGTGAACAACCATGCAACTAGCAAAACACCACCTCAACCTAACATGCTCAAGCAAATAGAAAACCGAGCAAATACAGCTTACGTAAGTCAAAGTGAGCCTTCAACAATGCTGTGTGTGTTAGCAAAAATAGTGCTGTAGCTGACAAACATGTATGGGTTACCTATAAAAATAAAATACAGACCTTTAGTAAAGAAAACTGTACTAGACTAAGATTCATGAAGAGTACTTCTAAGTATCCACTGCACAGAACAGGACTACCAGTGGTAATTCTTTGATGCAGGGGTAGAAAAAATACAATTACAATTACCTTTTACATCATGTAGTATTGCTATTTGTAACCCTTAACACACTAGTGTCTCATATCCCCCTAACAAAAAACTTGGTTGTGCAGTGCATAGCCCAGTAATTCAAGAAAGCAGTTGCTTCTGCTGCTCACTGATGTAGTAGAAAGGTTGTACAGCAATGTAGCTGCTGCTTACCAAATTGTGTTGATGGCTTAAAATTGCCAACAAGATGGGACAAATGGCCACTATCTTACTATGCACATGGCATTGTACTGTATGCCACCACATTACATTGTCTTGTCTGTCTGTGCCTTCTCATGTCTTGAATTGCTTAATGCCACAGTGTGCCCTAAGACATCTTTTGAATTATAAGCCACCCATGTTCAGTGGTATCCACAAAATTCCTAAATTGCAAAGGGTACCCATCCAAAGAGTCAGAGGTAGCATTAGCTGTCCTCCCCAATTAATGTAATTCAGTGTGAAAAAGGGCAGTATAAGCTCCATATAGAGCTGTCTAAGTTGAGACACCATGTCTTTGAATCATAATCAACTATCTTGACACTTTTGCTGTCTGTACACACCTCTCGATTATCCTTGTCATGGAGGAACTTTTCTATTTTCACGATTGATTTCCCACTGCACAGAGTGTCCCTATTTTTGAAGGCATGTCCATATTTTCATGCTTGATTTACTTCTTCACACAATTTTCTGAATCCTCCATTATCACATGATTTTTGAAGCTACCTAATACACAGAAACCACAATACATGACCAGCATATTAGTGCAAATCAGTAGCATAGCTAGGATGGGGCAGAGATGCAACTGCCAGTATTAAGGGGTGAGATTGGACATCCATCATCCTGATCGCTGTTTAGTGTTTATTTATTGATTGATTGATTGATTGATTGACAGTTGTTGACCGGGAAAGTCCACTGGGTCAGAAACCCATTTTCAGTGGAGGCCCAAGGAGAAACTCTCCTGTTACAGATAAAAATTTTGCAACAAGATAATGTTTACAATAATAAAACAGTGTACAAAACATTTATATACAATTTTTATACAATTTGCTAGTTATTAGTAATACACAGAGCAGAAAGTTTTATACAGGCTGGTTATGAGGTTGTAATATACATACAGTATTTTAATGGCATTCATTATAAGGAGGTAAAAAGACAGTAGATACATTTCTAATAATCAGTTCATTTATGCACTTCAATGCATAGGAAGTTTAGGATTTAGTGTGATTGTAAAGTCAAAGAAGTTTAGTAGATTTACAAAATTGTTACTTAAAATTGTAAAGAGCCATGCTAGTCAGCAGAATCTTAGAAATTGTTTATGGTGGTTTGTAGTTCTGGGCACAGAACTGATTTGATTGTTAAGTGGCATGTTAGGGTGAATTTGAAGGTTTTTATAGAATTAAGTTGCGTAATTGAAGGGGGTTAGGGCATTCCATAATTTTTCTATGGAGTGGGAGTACAAGCTATGTTCAGCTTTGGTTTTGAGTGTGGTTACGCTTAGTAGCTGTTTATTAGTAGACCAAAGATTCCGGGAAGAGGGTGTAAGATTGTAGGATAGAATGAAGTGAAGGATAGTCTTCTAGGTTGTATATTAGTTTATGAGTAAGAGTTAGTTGGGTGTAATGAAGGTAGTGGGGGAATTCAAACCATTTCACTTCCTTAATGGCCTGACAGTGGTGTGTGTGGTTTGGTAGACCAGAGGCAAAATTTGCAATTTTATAATAGTGTAATTGTAGCTTGTTACTTAAAGATGCATGAAGGTTGGTAAACATGGGAGAGCCACAGAGGAAGGATGGGAGTAGGAGAGTAGTTGCCAGTTTTATTTTTGTGGGTTTATCCATGTAGAGTTTTTCTATAGAGTCTGCCTAGTTTAAAATATGTTTTTTTAATTGTATTAAGAATATGTTGTTCAAAGGATAGTTTATTATCTATAGTAATACCTAGTAATTTTGATATCTTCACTACTTCAATTTCAGTCTTGTTCTGGAAGTAAATCTTAAATTCTTGTGGAGGTGGATTAGCTGAGAATAGTAGTAGCTTAGATTTTGGGGGGATTTAGTAGTAGTTGTGCTTCATTTAGTCAAGTTTCTATGATAAGAGAAGACATTTTGTGTTATTTTCAGGAGATCTGGGAAGTTGCTAGCTGAGGATATGATATATTGATCAGCATATTGGATGAGTGAACTTTGTAGGGAGAGAGTATGGTGATTCTATAGTCAGGCACACTGATGTCCCACTCACCTGGCTAAACAAGGAGAAGGTTACTGTCAGCTGTCTCTCGGGTGCCAGGATCCGCCACATAACCCACGCACTCAGGTCACTCCACAACAAGTACAAATATGACTCTGTCATTGTTCATGTTGGTGTGAATGACCTGAGACGTACCTCCCTGGACTACATGAAAAGAGACATGGAAGAGCTCTCCGATCTTGTAGCCCAGGCAGGTATGACCCTAGCCCTGAGTAGCATTCTGCCATCGCCTATAATAACGCAGTACAAAGACAAAATGATTGACCTCAACAATTGGCTAAGCTTCTGGTGTCATTCTAAGGGGATCCAGTATCTGTCTGCTTGGGACGACATGGTCAACAGACCACAATGCTTTGCCACAGATGGCCTGCACCTGTCGCCCCTGGATTCCGGATACTGGCTAAGGCTCTTGCTGCCCCATAGTGCCTTTTTTAGGCAAGGTTCAAATAATAAATTCACCACGGTAACAGGAACAGGCAAGCAAAAACTGAGGATAATGCTACTCAATGCTAGAAGTCTAAATCTCAAAATGCACTCACTCAAGGCACTCCTTAAAATGGAGAACATCAATATCCGTGCAGTGACTGAGACCTGGTTCAAGGCACCAGAGAGCACCCCTGCACTACCAGACTATAACTCATACCACACTTTTCGGCCATGTAACCTGGACAGAAACACCAAAGGCGGAGGTGTGTCCATATTCATTAAGGATATCCACACCTCCAGGCTAGTTGCTCAGCATAATGCATCCAAGGTTATCCAAGTGCAACTATCTCTGGGCAAAACTGCAATCCAAATTGTAGCTTGCTACAGATCCCCCACCATGCCCCAGGATTCCCACTCCTCTTTTCTTGATGTACTGGAAAATATTAGGGTTCAACCAAACACCCTAATAATGGGCAACTTCAACTACCCCACCATTAACTGGGAAAACTACGCATGTACCAACTCCTTAGCTCAATGCTTTCTGGAATTCATAAACTCCAACGCCGTGGATTAACTTATCCACACCCCCACCAGGGACAACAGTATCCTAGATCTAGTCATTACCAACATGAGTGACCGGTGTTCCACACCTGAAGTCAACTCCTCGTTGGTCCGATCCAACCATAAGCTAATCACCCTTGATATCCACATCCCGCCCCCACCCCCCATTAAGGAAACCACAGTAAAGAATTTCTCCAAAGCCAACTTCATGCCTCTTAAGACAGAAGTGGTGAACTTCATGACACCCATGCAGATAGACATTACAGTTACAACTGCTGAATCCTACACAAATGCACTCTATAAGCACTTACACGAGCGCATGGATTGTGCAACCGAAACAGAACCAAGACGCTATCCTCCAAAAAAAGGAAGCCAATCTGGTCATCCCCTGCCATAAACAAACTGTACAACAGAAGGAAGAAACTGTTGTAAAAGAGAGTAAAATCCCATGAGTGGAGGTGCTCCCTGGTCAGCCTCAGTAAGAAGCTGAGATCCCTTGTAAGATCCTCCAAAGCTAGCTACGAAAACAAAATTGCCACTAATTCAAAGGACAACCACAAAGCATTCTATAGCTATGTCAAGAATCTTGATGGCAACACCCAGATCTGCTCTGAGTTACAGCACAAAGGCACGAAAATTACAGAACCAACTGATACTGCCAACATCCTGGCAGATAGGTTCAGTGCTAACTTTACCCCACCCCCCCCACCCCCTAAAGGGCCCATATGTATACAGGAAGAATACAGAGTCCCTGTAATCACAACTACGTAGGTAAAAGCTGCACTCTCTAAAGCAAAAAACACAGCATCCATGGGACCGGACAACATCCCAGGCTGCGTTTTACACGAACGTCAGAACAAACTGGCTCCCCATTTAAGCACCATGTTCAATAATAGCCTCACATCAGGCTTTGTGCCCACTGAATGGCACACAGCAACAGTTATCCCATTCCATAAATGGGGAGCCACCACTGATCCCGGGAACTATCGACCTATTAGCCTGATGAGCCTGGTCTGCAAGGCCATGGAACGTATCATCATGGAACTCATAAACAAAGATATTGGTAACCTGCAAACTCTGGATTCCACCCAGTTTGGGTTTGTGAAAGGCAGATCATGCCTCCTGATCGAATTCTTTGAGGCAGTCACCAAAGCCGTAGATGAGGGTAAGATGGTTCTCACAGCCTATCTTGACCTCGCCAAGGCTTTCGATACCATCCCCCATTCTGGAGTTATAGCTAAACTCACTAAACTAGGTATAAATCCGTATGTCACAAGATGGGTTGCCAACTGGCTCACTGACAGAACCCGCACTGTAAAAGTTGCAGACTCCAAATCTGACCTCAAAGCAGTGACAAGTGGAGTACCACAAGGTTCTGTCCTGGGACCTCTCCTGTTTGGTATCTACTTCTCTGAAGTACAGGCTAACACAGAAGGCCTCTGACTAATGAAGTTTGCAGATGACTGCAAACTAGGAGCCATAGTGAAGTCCCCAAATGATGTGGACATCCTACAGAAGGGCCTCGCTGAGACAGATGCCTGGTGTCAGAGCCATGGCCTCAAGCTCAGTGCCAAAAAGTGCTGTGTCATTCCCTTTGGTAAAAACTCTGTACCCATGAACTACCACATAGGCAGCAATCTACTTAACACCGAATGTGTGATAAGAGACTTTGGGACCCAGGTGGACAGTAGTCTCTCCTTTGATAGTTACAACGCCACAGTAGTCAGGAAGTTCTTCTATGTGGCACACCTCATCATAAAAGGGTTCTCATCCAGGAAAGAACAGGTCATTGTTCCCCTCTACTCGACACTCATTAGACCCATTACAGAGTATAACGCTCCTTTTGGAATGTACGTCACAAGACATCTGCAGCAGCTGGAAAGGCCACAGAAGTACCTCACAAAGAGGATTACTAGCCTCAAACAAATGCCGTACACTGGCCGCCTCAAAAAACTCCAGCTTTAGTCCATAGCATATCGCCTACTCCGAGGTGATCTCTGCCTAACATATAAAGCTATGTCAAACCCAGAGCTGTTGGACATGCTACACCTAAAGAAATCCCAATCCCTCTGAGCTACACGCTCTAGAGACCTAAACCTTGTCACCACAATAAACAGGACATGCTGGAGGGATAGATTCCTGTTCCAGAGACTTCCCATACTCTGGAACAAGCTACCCATCTATGTCAAGCAAAGTTCTTCATTAGCACTCTTCAAGAAAAATCTTGATGAGTGAATGGGAAATAGGAAATACACCCCGGGGATCACTTCTGTGTCTCTGCTCGACAGTGGCACAGGAAAATAACTTTCTTGGGTGGCGTAAGCCAGGGAACCTTGTTGGCTAGGCTTACATAGGTCCTTGGGCTGATAGCCTAGTACCTACCTATGAACCTAAGAACCTATTTATAAATACCTTAAAAAGTAAAGGTTCCAAGAATGGACCCCTGGGGACTCCTATCTTATTAACCAGACTGATTGTTTTGCCATCTGACAGATTGTTGTCTGTTGTTCAGGTAGTTGGCGAACCAGGTAAGTTTATGTTAGGAGCATCCTAATGTTGCTAATTGTTGGAGTAGTTCAGTATGGGATACTGTATTGAAAGCTTTGGATAGGTCTAATAAGGCTACTGTTGACAAGAGACCTGAGTCCAGGGCTTTGTTCACAGTATCAGTGAAAGAAAGTAAGGCTGTAATAGTACTGTGTGCAGCATGAACACCGTGTTCAGTAGGGGAGAGGAGGTTATTGTCAGAGAGGTGTTTTAGTAGTTCAGTCTGTAGACACTTTTCCAATATTTTAGATAATGGTAAGAGAATGGAAATGGGTCGATAGTTAAATCATTAGTATTTCCACCTTTATGCAATGGGGTTATGATGGATTTATTCCAGATTTGAGGGACTGTGGATTCTGAGATCGATCAGTTAATTAGAATACTGATGGGGTAGGCTATTGCTTCAGCACTGAGTTTCAAGTATTCAGAGGGCAGGTTGTTGGTGGATAGGGGGCATGGTCTTAGTTTAGTTAAGAGTTTAAATACTAGAGAGGTGGGCACTGGTTTTAGGGAGAACATTGGAGTTACTGGGGTATTGTTAGTATTTTCTTTGTAGAGTGAGGGATGTAAGCTGGGGTTCTCATGAACTGTGTTTGAGGTGCTTATCTTACTGTTGGGGGGTTGTTTGTTATTGGTGAGGGTTCTTTGACAAGTTTAAGAATGCTGTCAATAAAGTGTGAGTTAAAAATGATGGCCATTTGCTGTGGGTCTTTATCAGGGGATGGTGATGGGTTTTATGTGGTCTCAGAATTAAGGAGAAAGGAGACTGATTTCCAGAATTTTGAGGTTGTTTATTTGATTATATAATTGTTGTGAAAAATATATATTTTTTTCCTTTTAGATTCATTTCTTGGCTTTGTTACAAAGTTGTTTAAAGTTAAGTTTGTTTGCTCGTTTTTTGTTTTTATGACATTCTTTCCAGGCTTGGTCTCTGGAAAGAATTTGTTTTGTTGGTTTTGTAAGCCAAGGAGCATGATTAAGTTTTGATCTGATGTTGTCAATCTTCACCCAATCTTTGACAGTGGGTTCAGAGCCAAACCTCGGAACCAACTCGGCCATATCCTCCAGCTCCCACTGTCCAAACTCTTGAGTCAGGCATTACCAGTAATGCTCACAGAGATTATCTCAGATCTTGTTTGCCGCTTCGCAGACCATACGTGTTAGCTTCCTTCTCTCAAGCCTTGGCTATAACAGTGAGTATTTCTTAATTTTCCTTAATTGTTCTTCATTCTTTGTCTCTTAATAGAATTTTCTGTCTTTTTCCTCTCATGCTATCTACCTGCTCCACTTAGCTTTATCACTTATCTTTTTTCTGTCTTTTTCTTTCCTTTCGTACAGTTGGTAGAACTTAAGTACCATTGTTGGTACTTCTTTCTATTAACTTTAAGTATTCTAATTACCGTTGCTGGTATTTTCTTCTATAATTTCCTTCCTTTCTTCCTTCTTTCTATAGTAAAAAAAAAGGAGAAAAGAAAATTCTTGTTTCTGTCTTATCTCCTGTGTCGCTCAATGGTTATTTTTATTTTTATCTTTACTTACTTACAATGGCCGATCAAAAGCAAACTTCTCCAGCTAAGTCCAGTAAAGGCACCTCAGGATTTAAGAAGCCACTCTTTGTGTATATATATTGTTTGGGAAAAATACACGTACAACAGGACTGTTCAATCTGTCAAGGGTTCTCTACTCAAACCCTGACGGAAAGAAAGAACAAGTTAATTTTAAAAGGACTACCTAAAACTAACTTTGATGAGGCCTTATCTAAGCCTAGACCTGAAACTAGCACTTCCTCCACGTCTTTCTCTGTTTCGAAGAAAAGGCCTTCTTCGGTTCCAAGGTCTTTGGAACTGACAAAGAAGTTACCTAATTCATCCTCGGTACTGAAGAGTTCCTCAGCACTGGAGGATTTACCTTCTTCGAGATTCAAGCTCCCCTTGGAACTGAAAACTACTGCTTCAGCACTGGCAGATTCATCGGTACCGAAGCTACCTCAACTACCATGAACTGAATACTCACTATCCATTGATCTATTCAAAGATATGCCACCCAGTCCATTTTTGGAAGAGAGACCCCTGATCTCCCTCCTCATCTTCCGTTTGATCTACTAAGAGTCTGCCTGCCACCAACATATTGAGACTGGTGGATCAGCGCTTTACTGCTAGGCAGTTATCCACGGTTCCTAGCCATGCTGGCCTTGGAAATAGCCTAGCTATAACTCCCCCATATCCTCCTCCTCCAACTCCAATCAAGACCTTGGAGCCCTCAGTTCTGACTCCTCTGGCATCGACTGCTTCGGTTCTGGTAGCTTCTTCGTCTCTGGTTCTGGGAGTTGTCTTGAGTTCTTCTGAACCTTCGGCACCAGAGGTCTCCAGGGTCGTGATTCTCTGCTCAGGTATGAGGGGCTTAGATCAATTTCTTTTTACTCAGAACCGCCCATGCCCATCAGCACCTTGGCCTTTGTAAGATTGACCCAGGCTTCTGTTCCAGAGGCTGCCTCCTCTGTGCAGGGTGTGACCCCGGTTCTGAAGGAGTCTATTTCAGTTCCGGGATCCCATCCCTTACAGGGGGGACCAGCCTTTAGGATAATGGAGAAGGCATTGTCCATTGGGGACTCAGTCTTTGCCATCCCTGTTGGGACAGATTTCTACCTCCTCTAGACCTGAGCTACCATCATTCTCATCCCCAGTACAGAGATTACAAAAGTCTCAGGTGACTCCCACCATAGTGGTCTCCTCTTTGGACACTTCCTCAGATCATCCCCCCCGAGGAAGTCCCTGTGAAGAAGTGCAAGAGGAAGCACTTGGACTCCCCGGAAGAGACCTTCACAGAAGATACTGATTTTGATGAAGGGGAAAGTTCCCCCAGGTCACCCCCTGATGATGTTTCTTTTGGGGACATCCGAAAAATCCTGAAACAGAGGGGTGGCTGGTCCTTCATTCAGCCTTCCTCAGAGGAATCAGTATACCTGGAGGCTTTTTGTGCCCAGCCCTCTACTTCTTGGGTCTCTCTGCTTGCTGATGCTCTCATTAAACGAATCGCTTAGCGGGCGTTGAAGATACCCGACTCCATAGAGCCAATCCCCAAGAGACTTGACTGGATATTATCAGCACCTAAAAATGAACCACATTGGTCTAAAGGGATTCCTGTCAATGCCATGGTGATGATGGCCACCACCAAAAAGGAACTTCCTGAAGAGAGTCTGACTATCCATCCTCCTAACAAGGAGTCCAGGATGTTTGATAGATTTGGGAAGCATGTTTATGCTTCAGCGACCTTCGCTGTAAGGTCCTTGAATTATATGGCACACTTTACCAGATTACAGAGAGATTTGATTAAAGAGCTTTCAAGTACTCTCTCAGGAGCAGTGGCTGAAGAGGTCCATGACAAGGTTTCCTGGCAGTTTGCAACCCTTGATGCTATCTCCAACTCATCCATGAGGCTCATTGCCCATGCAGCTGAAGGAACGACCAGGGCAGAGGGTTCAGGCATAGCCATTAGAAGGCATTCCTGAATGCGCCTGTGTGACTTTGCAGAGCCATTTAAAGCATCATTCATCAATGCCCCTTTTGACGGATCCACCCTTTTAGGGCCAAAGGTAAAAGACACCCTAGTCAGATGTCAGAAAGATAGTAAGACCCTGTCTGCCATAGGCATATGTTTCTCCACTCCTCAGAGGACTTATTCTAGGAACCAAAGAAGTGGGAGACTATGGTTTAAAAAATCCAAAGGGCCTTTTCAAGACTCACAAGGCAAAGACTTCCCCTGTGGCATAGGAGGAAGCAATGGAAGATGCTGACCTAGTGGCAAAAATGGACCGCAGAATCAGGAGTTCAAAGAATCCTTCTCTGGAACTTCCTATCAGCATCCCTGAATGGGGGCCCAATTTCCTTCCTCTGGAGGCAGTCAGGGGGGAGATTATCCCTGCATCTACCTGCCTAGCAGTTGATAACTTCAAACAAATGGGTGCATGGGATAATATCCAGAGGTAACAAAATTCCACTATCTGTAAGTCTCAAACCCCAGAAAAAACTCCCAGATGTTCCACCCAATCAAAGAGAAACAGCAGTTTTAGAAATTCAAAAACTGCTAGAAAAAAAGAGTCATCCAAAAAGTCCCACCAGACCACAGAGGATCTGGGGTTTACTCAAGATTCTTTTTAGTCCCCAAAAAAACAGGGGATTGGAGACCCATTTTGGATCTCAGCCAGTTCAACAAGGCAGTTCAGTAAACCAAATTCTGGATGGTCTCGGTTCAATCCATAGTTCCTTTTCTGGAAAAAAGCAACTGGACGTGCTCTATAGACCTCCAAGATGCTTATTACCACATAAAAATGGAAAAAAGCTCCAGGAGGTTTCTGCACTTCTGGCTAGGAGCCAGTCATTTCCAGTTCAGAGCACTGCCCTTTGGTGTCACCACTTACCCAGGGTGTTCACCAAATGCATGGCAGTGGTTGTAGCTCATCTCAGACAGCAAGGTTTTCGAGTCTTTCCGTATATCGATAACTGGCTCCTCACCGCTACCACCAGGAGTCTTTTAGAACAGGCAAGAGATTACACCATACATATTTGTACGTCTCTAGGCATAACAATAAATTTCGAAAAGTCCAGCGTTCAGCCTTCTCAGCAACTGGATTTCATCGGTGCTCATTTAAATACTGTCTCAGGGATTGCGTCTCATCTTCCAGAAAGACTACAACACATCAGAGTCCAAGTCAGGCAAATTCTTCAGAGCAACAGGGTTCCAGCAAAACTTGTCCTTCAAACTTTAGGCTCCATGGCTGCATCAGTCACTCTGGTTCCTCTAGCAAGGTTTCATATGCGAATCCTGCAGTGGTTACTAGCATCCCAATGGTCTTTGATACATCAACCAGTGTCTCATCTAGTGTTGATTACCGGCCATTGCAGACATGATCTCAGATGGTGGCTACATTCCGACCAGATTCTCTTGGG
The DNA here is from genome assembly GCF_019279795.1 of Protopterus annectens. Taxonomy (NCBI): domain Eukaryota; kingdom Metazoa; phylum Chordata; order Ceratodontiformes; family Protopteridae; genus Protopterus; species Protopterus annectens. The sequence continues at coordinate 1,350,472,057 of NC_056726.1, forward strand.
CCGGCCATTCATTCTTCCTCAGCCCCAAGCCATAGTGACCACAGATGCTTCCCAGATAGTGTGTGTGTGCGGGGGCATTACCTGTGAAAGACAGTCCAAGGCACGTGGTCCCAATTGGAGGCCAACTTGGACATCAGTGTTCTGGAAATGAGAGCAGTGCTCTTAACGTTGCAAGCATTCCAAGATGCCCTTCCTCTCGGGACAGTAGCAATTCAGACAGACAGCATGTCGTAGTCTGGTATATAAACAAACAAGGGGAAACCAAATCTTACGCACTGTGTCGGGAAGCATTCAGAGTTTTCCGCAAAAAGCAGAAAAGCAGAAATGAACCTCCAGCACAGTGCCAAAATACAGTTTTATTCACAGTTAAGCGCTTTTATCCCCTGATGTGGGGACTTCATCAGAACTACATTGCTCTGCCTACACAACCTTTTATACATAAACCACACCCCAATTAAACCATCAATTAAGCAACCCATACAAAAATCTTACAAAACTGTATATAATAATCTATCATAAAAAAATGTATATGTGTGTGTTAAAACCTTCATACATTAAAAATTAACCTAAAATATTCCTAATTCTAAGCAGACTAGTGATACTGATATTTTCATTGATACCTGGATATATGGTTGCATTTAACTGCAGCTGCCATTTAACTTCACATACATCTAAATGTGCATCAGCCACTCTACCTGGTGAATCTTGCACAACTTGTTGTAGGACCAAAAATTTAAACACATGTTCATTATGCGCCTGTATATGCCTACTCAGGGCACTGGTGGATTTTTTTCTTTTGCATAGCACCCAAATGCTCCCCTATTCTTTCCTTAAAATGCCTACATGTTTTCCCTATATAAAATACCAGACATTTTAAACATTTTGCCATGTATACAACATTTTTACTTAAACAGTTAAAATGTCCGTGAATAAATAAACCTCTCCCATTTAAAACAAATCTATCATGCGTTTCTAATATCTGCACACAAAATGTACACATTTGTAATTCCCCCATCTTTTTACTAGATTTACCATTGTAATAACAACTGCACATCTCCAAAATATTTTTGAATGACCTATCCCTCCTATTTTAGGTTCTAGGCCAACGTTTCTAATTAGATTTTGCTCCATGGTTAGAATCTCCCAGTTCTTCCTTATTATTTTAACCACAACTTCAGAATCCTGATTGTAGGTGGAAATAAAACTTAACCCCGCCATCTTCTTTGTTCCAAACACAACCAATTCCTTGCTTACTGGCTATATTAATTTTGTCTCTCCTCACTATGGGTGTGTATATTCCGCCCATCCGTTTACTCATCACTTCCTCCTTAGTTGAATTTAATAAATCCAACCGACACCCTCTCCTTTTAAATAAACCAATAATAAAATCTATTTCATTCCTAAAATCATCGTCCCCACTAACCATCCTGGCAGCATGTACCATCTGCCCCTCAACTATTGATTTTTTCTGATTGTTAGCAAGGGGATTCAGTTTTGTGCCTAGTAGTAGGGGTAAAGTGGTGGAAACCCTGTTAGATTTGAAAATGTATACACGGAAAATGAATCTTAAAGTCTGGTTTAACCAATCAACAAATGAAACACAGGCGGGTTTAAAAAAAAACAAGCATTCTTAACCCCCCCCCATTGAATAATTTAATAAATATTTTTGAAAGAATGTGTGAGTTTGATATAAGGGATGTATATAGTTCAAATGGAGACAAAATGAATGATAATTTAAGTGAAATGGAAAAAAGTTGTTATCTGACATGGCCAATAATGGAAATATTCAGTGCATGAAACCTGGTTAAGGGAATGGGATAGTAATCATGGATAGTGGGGATTATTCCAATAGTATGAATAAGTTATTAATGGAAGAAACTTATTGTGAAAGTTCATTAAATGAAATTCACATATCATATAGAAAAATAGATATGTTACAGGATGATATGGTATTACAAGGTCAGATTACTGAATGAGAACGTGATTATTTGAAAAATGACTATCCCGTGTTACCGAATATTTTGGCATACCAAAGATCCACAGAGGGTTAGAAAATCCTAGTTTTTGACCCACTGTGGACGGAAAACGTGCAAAAACCTGTTTTATTAGTAAATTTTTTGATTCCCATTTGAAGAAGGGTTTGGAAGTATTTCCCTATATATGTAAAGATTCTTGGCAATTTTTGGAGAAGTTGAATGATATATGACTAGTGACATTGTTAGTTACTATTGATGTTTGTAACCTGTTTTCTGTGATACCAAATGAGACTGGGTTAATATCGTTGGAAGCGCAGTTGTTAAGAACCAAAAAGTTTGACCAGGATCAAATAAATGTGTATATTACATTAATGGATTTAGTATTAAAAAATAATTATGTGCATTTTGAGGGTCAATATTATAAACAGGTTAAAGGTGTAGCAATGGGGGCAGCTAATTGCATAATGTCCTATTGGGAAGTTGAGTTTGTATTTGAAAGTAGGTTCAAAGATTATATTGCACAGTAAACTAGGTTTTTGGATGATTTTTTTTTAGTATGGAAGTGCAGTGAAATTAGATTAAATGAGTTTTTGGAATATATAAATGGGACGGTGTACATTTTTAAGTTCACTTATGAATACAGCCACAATAGAATCTCCTATTTAGATGTTGATTTAAGAGTGAATCCTGAATTAAAACGGCTAGAATCAGGAATTTATAGGAAACCCACATTTTCAAATGCATATTTAAATTATGAGAGCTGGCATCCGTACCATCAGAAAAAAATCAATAGTTAAGGGGTAGATGGTACGTGCTGCCAGGATGGTTAGTGGGGACGATGATTTTAGGAATGAAATAGATTTTATTATTGGTTTATTTAAAAGGAGAGGGCATCCGTTGGATTTATTGAATTCAACTAAGGAGGAAGTGATGAATAAACAGATGGGTGGAATATACAAACACATCCTGAGGGGAGACGAAATTAATATGGCCAGTATGCAAGGAATTGATCATGTTTGTAACAAAGAAGATGGGGGGGAGGGTTAAGTTTTATTACCACATACAATCAGGATTCTGGAGTTGTGGCTAAAATAATAAAGAAGAACTGGGAGATTCTAACCATGGATCAATATCTAATTAGAAAAGTTGGCCTAGAACCTAAAATAGTATAAAGGAGGGCTAGGTCATTCAATAATATTTTGGAGATGTGCAATAGTTATTACAATGGTAAACGTAGTAAAATGATGGAGAATTACAAATGTGGAATTTGTAAATTTTGTGCACATATTAAAAATGCATGATAGATTTGTTTTAAATGGGAGAGGTTTATTTATTCACGGACATTTCAACTGTTTAAGTAAAAATGTTGTATACATGACGAAATGTTTAAAATGTCAAGTATTTTATATAGGGAAAACGTGTAGGCATTTTAAGGAAAGAATAGGAGAGCATTTGGGTGATATACAAAGAAAAAAAATCCATCAATGTACTGAGTAGGCATATACAGGCACATAATGAACACGTGTTTAAAATTTTGGTCCTACAACAAGTTGTGCAAGATTCACAGGGTAGAGTGGTTGATGCACATTTAGATGTATGTGAAGTTAAGTGGCAGTTGTGGTTAAATGCATCAATGCAGTCCAGGCATCAATGAAAATATCAGTATCACTAGTTTGCTTAGAATTAGGAATATTTTAGGTTAAATTTTAATATATGGAGGTTTTAATACACACATATACATTTTTATGATAGATTATTGTATGCAGTTTTGTAAGATTTTTGTATGGGTTGCTTAATTGATGGCTTAATTGGGGTGTGGTTTATTTATAAAAGGTTGCATAGGCATAGCAATGTAGTTCTGATGAAGTCCCCACATCAGGGGATGAAAGTGCTTAACTGTGAATTAAATTGTATTTAGGCACTGTGCTGGAGGTTCATTTCTGCTTTTCTGCTTTTTTGTGGCAAGTTTGTGTCCTTATTGTGGTTATCAAGCATTCAGAGTTTGGCAATGGGCAATTTTCTCCAACCACTTTCTGATAGCAACGCATGTTCTGGGAAGTTCCAACGTGATGGCGAACAAATTGAGCAGAACTATTCTCATGCCTCACAAGTGGTCTCTCAATCCTGTAGTGATGAATAAGATTTTTCGCCATTGGGGCCAACCTTGATGCGACCTCTTTGCCTCTCCCCTGAACAAGTGCAGAAGTTACTTTGCCCTAATCCCCCCTCCAGGGGAGTCACCCAGAGACGCTCTTCTCCACGATTGGCGTCTTGGTCTTTTATATGCCTTTCCCCCAACTCTGCTCATATCGCAATTCCTAAAGCCAAAAGGACTGAAAATTCAGTAATTCTCAATGCCCCCTTCTGGTCTCGACAAGTTTGGTTTCCCTTCCTTTGGACTCATCTGATATGGAAACCACGGATTTTGGACACTGTTCCAGATCTGCTAACTCACCCAAAGGGCATGATTCATCCGAATCTCCAACATCTCAAGCTCACTGCATGGCGTCTCCAATTCCCATGATTGCCAGGCATCCTTTCCTTTCTTCTCCTGTCCAACGTATTATTATTATTATTGCTCATCACCAGCCTTCTACTAGAAGACTGTTTCAAAGCAAATGGGAGAAATTTACTAGATGGGCCTTGAATAGAGGACTGGACCCTTATACCAGCCTCATTCATGAAGTTCTGGATTTTCTAAATGCACTTTTCCAATGTGGTTGCTCTGCATCTACGATAAAAGTTCATCTGGCAGCAATTTCAAATTTCCATTCAGGCATGAATGACTCTTCTCTAATGTCTCACAAGCTTTGTAAAGCTTCCTGATACAAAACCCCTCATTTAAAGAACCAGCTCCTCCGTGGGATCTAACTATTGTTCTTCAAGCTCTTACTAAAGCCCCTTTTGAACCATCAGCATCTTGTGACTTGAAATATTTATCCTGGAAGACGTTATTTTTGGCAGCTATTACTTCTGCAAGAAGGGTTTCTGAACTGCAGGCCCTATCATGCTAATCACCTTACCTAATTTTTCATAAAGATAGAGTCACAGTCAGAAAAAAATCTATCTTTTTTACCAAAAGTATTCTCCGAAACCAACATTAATCAGTCACTACAATTATCAGTCATTTTCCCTAATTTTTCTAACAAAGGAGAATATGCCCTTCATTTACTAGATGTGCACAGACAAACTACATTTTTATCTTCACAGAACTAGGGAATTTAGAAAATCGGATCAGTTATTAGTAGCATTCTCTTTCCTCCATATGGGTAATCCAGTTGGTAAGGTTACTTTAGCTAAATGGCTCAGAGATTGCATCACATTCATCTAGCAATCTAAAGGACTTCAACTTCCCAAACCAGTTCAAGCCCATTCAACAAGAGCTATGGCGACATCAGCAGTTTTTCATGCCAGAGCTTCTCTAGACGACATCAGTACAGCAGCCACATGGTCCTCTCATCATGCCTTTATCACTCATTACAAATTAGATGAGGTCTCGAGGGGTCGAGCATCCTTTAGCTCTATGGTGCTTAGGAATATTCTTCCGTGAGACCTCCCAAGGCTAAAGTATCTGGGGATTCTGTCCCATTGTCAAGGATTGGGTGAAGATTGACAACATCAGATAAAGAAGTTATGTTACCATAATGTTCCATCTGTGTCCTCGATCTTCACCAATACTTGACATCCCCACCCACCTTCCCCCATACTGAGACTCTTGGTAGACCAGATTAGTCCTAAGCTAGTTTCTCATTAAGGGTTCATATATGGCCTCATTCTGTATACTTACTATAGTTAACCATATTCTGTTTTTTATATATAATACTGGCAAACTCGATCTGAGGTAATCTCTGTGAGGAGCATTATGGGTAGTGCCTGGCTCGAGAGCTTGGAGAGTGAGCGGTGGAGGATATGGCCGGGTCAGTTCCAAGGTTCAGAACTGAACCCACTATCAAGGATTGGTGAAGATCGATAACACAGATGGAACGTTATAGTAAGATATAACTTTTTTTCTTTTGTACTGTTGGGGGCTAAGGTATTTAAGGTATTAAGGAAAATGTATTAAAATAGTTTACAGCATCTTCTAATGGTAAAGTTTTTAGTGGGGGTCTAATTTGGGGCATTTAGGGAGTTAATAAAAGTTATTTGGTTGAAGTTGGTTAAGTTTATAGATGTTCTATATGAGTGGGGTTTGGGTACCTGAGTATGGGTTCTATGTGTAAAAGTTGGTAAATGATCACTAAGGGTATCAGGAAGGGTACAAGTGTGGGAATATTTGTGTGGATCTGAAACTGGGATCCAGTCCAAAGTGGATTCTGGTTACTTGTTTAGTATTCGTGTAGGGGATGTGACAATCTGTGTATACCTGTGGAGGTTAATACAATTAGCTGGGGAGTTTGAGATTAAATTTTGCCAACCAATGTTAGTATCACCTAGAATCATGGTTTCATTGGATATGTTTTGGGTTGTCCGAGACAGAAAATCTTCAAGAATAGGGATGCTTTGCCTGGGGGGAATATATACTGCTGCTGTACATAAATGTTTACTATTATTTATTTGTAATGATGCTAATAAAATTTCCTTGTTGCTAAAGGATGTGACAGGTTTAGGAAAGTATGTAATAGTTAAGGAGTTATGGTAGATTAAAACATCCCCACCCTTTCTTTTGGAGTCTGTCTTTTTGTAGGATGTTGTAACCATTTAAATTATTTCAATATCTGATATATGTGGCTTTAGCCACATTTCTGTAACAGCTATAATATCAGGGGTATATTGAGAGAGCCAAGCATGAAATTCTGTAATTTTGTTACAAGTACTGCATGTGTTGATTGTTACTAGAAATAGGTTTTGAGTGTTAGTGGGTAACTTAAGAGGAGGGAGGGGGGATATGACTGATAGTGGGAGAGAGGGAAGGGGTGGTATTTGGATGTATGGCATCTCTGAGATAGTAGCAAGAGATGATTTATAAGGTGCCAGAAGTAGTTGGTTTTAGAAGAGGGCCTAGGTAAAGTATAAGGAATTATTTTGAGTTTGTTATTACTGGGGAGGACTCTGAATGTGGAAATGTATACATTACTACAATTGAATAAAGATGAGATGTTAGAGGAGCTAATTATTGGGTTGTGGTGCTGTAGTTAGGGTGGGGGTTCTTGAAGATAGTGAATATGGGATGCTGTGGAGGGAGGTGGCTTGGGTTAATACGAGAAGAGAAGTGCAGAGTGAGAAAATGAATATATTAGCTGTATGATGTTAGACATTTTTGTAAACTAACAGAGATGGAATTAATGACATAATGGTGTTAGGGGGAAATTGGTAGTAGATGATAATTGGGTGTGGTTATGGAGTGGTTGATTGGGTGATGGTGTATAGGGGAGTAGTCTAGGGGAGTATAAGTGTAATGAAAGAGAGGGTGGGTATGAATGGGGGTAGGGTAGGGGAACGAAGTGAGCCCAAGGGTAGCAAGAGCGAATGGAGCAGAGCTACACTGAGCCCAGAACAGGTAAGGAGAGAGAGAAAAACAATCATTTGATGGAGATACCAGTAATAGCAGAGAAGTTAGGTTAAGAAAATATTTCCTATATATAAACACCAAAGGACTTTTAAAGACTTTCAGTTCAGTTGGACTAATGTTTACTGTGCAAATTATATGGGCAAACATTGGGGAGATGTAGAACTCTATGGAGGAAGGCTGTTGTATACTAGCAGGTACAGTAAGAATAGGAGAGCTCTGTTATAGCAAATAAAAAGAGAAATACTACAATAGAGTAACTATAAGAAGTTAAATAACTGTTTACCAGTATCGATAGAAAGGGGGGGCTAGTTCTGTTGGTAAGGCAGGTTACAAAAAGAATAGGTAGTTACACTGATATTTGATATTGGTTAGTTATACTTAAGCTTGCTTGGACATACTTTCCTTTTCTTAGGTGGTATGGGAGATCTTGAAAAATATCAGCTGGCCAGGTTCTTCTTTAAGACTTGCCTTGACACCCAGGTCAGATGAGTAAATCTATGAGGAATGTTGATCAATAGAAAGCTGTGAAGTGGCTGTGTATTTCTCTACAAAACAAAGTGTTGTCTTCCCAAAGGGTATAATTATGCATATTTTGCTTCGCTATTTAGGCCAAGGCACCAGTTATTTGTCTGTGTCAGCTGGAGGATATCTTCTTCTCTGGGGGATTCAGTGCTTGAACCCAGCTTGCAGCCATTAGCAGATTTGGTCAGCCAAAGGCCTACTACATTTGCCTTAACTGTAGAGACGTATGTTCTGAACAGGAGGGGGTCCCAGTACTGAGCCCTGTGGGAAACCACTAGTAACAGGCTCTTGGTGGAGATGAAGTCCCCCCACCCTAACTTTATGTGTCCTCTGTGAGCTGTTTGGCTACCCATCGGGTATTGGGTGACATGGATTTATACTTACATATTTGAGTTTATCTGTAATGCCCAACTGAGATATTGTGTCAGATGCCTTTGGAAGGCTGAGGTATGCAGTATGCACCATTTTCCCTTGTCCGTGGCTCTAGTGAACTTCTCAGAAATGTTCACCAGGTTTAGAAGGCATGGCCTGCCCCTGTTGAAACTGAACTGGATGTATCCAGTGTTTAAATATTTCCTGTGTCTTTTTTTGTCATGTTCCTGATAATTCTTTCCATGGCCATGTATATAAGACTAGTCAAACGTATGGGTCTGTTGATGGCCTCCTGTGTGTAGAGGGATGATCATTGCTGTCCTCCGTTCCCTAGGGACAAAGCCTGTCTGGTTGAGCAGAAATTCTGGTGGGCCGACAGGTCATGTTTCAAGCTATTTAAGAGGCATCCTGGGATATTATAAGGACACATCGATGCAGTGTCCTTAGCTTTGGAGAATGTAGACAGGGCCTATTCTTTAGTGATGGTTGGGGAAAAATGATGGGGGGGGGTATTTCCAATGGGGGTTAGCTGCGGGTGATGGGGGGCTGAAATTGGAGCTAAATTTATTGGCCAGCAAATTTTCTATATCTTGTTGATTGGTATAGTACATGTACAATATGTACAATAACTTCAGCAAACTGTTGTGTTCCTCCTAAGGTAACGTACTTAACTGAAAAATGCCTTACGGTGATCCTTAGCCTGGGAGTCTATTTTTACCTGAAAGTTGGCATGGATGGACTTCATTAGTCCCCTGAGTTGCTTGATGAGACTGATTAGGGAGTTTTTTGCCTATTGTATTCCTGTTTTTGGACAGGATTTTCTTTCTTTCCTTGTAGAACCTATTTATACTGGTTGTCCACCAAACGGGCTTGATTTTGGAGTTTGTCCAAGATCTATTTTAGTGTGGTACTGCTGTTTTTATGCAGTTATTTACATGCTTATACAAGGTTTGCATAAACACTTCCCCATAGGCCACAGTATACTCTGAGTTTGGGGGGGGGGTGCAATTTACCTATGCCATTGCATAATAGGAGGTAATTAGCTTTGGAAAAGTTCTTAAAAGTTCTGGGGTTTGTTGGGAATTTGGCCTTTATATTTATTTCAGGGGTGACTGCTTTGGGATAATTTCTGACCTGTAAGGACATTATGCTAGGAGGGATGCAGCATTCCCTCATATTTGTGAGTACCAGATCCAGGATATTTGAATTCTAGCAGTTCTGCAGACTAGCTGTTCCAGGGTGTTTGCGTTGACAAATTCCAGGAGTCTGTGAGCCTGATTGTTAGTTGTTGTGTATGTATCCCAGTTTATAGTAGCATCATTGACATCACCCATGAATATGGTGTTGGATTGAATGGTGAGTGACTACAGTGCATTCAAGTTTATGGTATGGTTATCCTGGGTCATAGACAGGGACCTATTGCTAGCAAGGATATTGTATGGGACTTTATCTAAGATTAGTTGGAAATGGAGTAGCTCAAGCATGTCATAGTGTCTGAACCACCTTGAAGTGTGCTTACTTTTTATGTAGATTGAGAACTGTGGTGGTGGTGCTGCGGTAGCGTTTTCGCCTCACAGTAAGATGTTGTCCTGTTCGACTCTCAGCTAAAGCGTCTCCTGTGTGGAGACATGCATGAATGGGCATACCTTCGTTGAAGGTTGTGCGTCAGCTGCTGGCAACTCAGCACGTAAAAATCTACTGCCAATCATTAGCGGACTGGAGTTCCGCTGTGTAACCGGGAAAAGCCAAAAGACACAACATACACCTCCACTTCTTGTCCCTTTTTGTACAGTAGCTGGTCTAAATGTGTAGAAGACATTATAGTCTTGCACTGCCAGGGTACCTTCTGCGGCTTTAAACCATGTCTTAGTAACTGCTGAGATTTCAACACTCTCTTCCAGGGAGAAGACTTTCTTGTTGAGACTGCATTGAGCAGTAATACCTTTAGCTTATCTTGAGTAGAATGTGTTATATCAGAATTGCCTAAAAATGCATTATGGGGTAAATAATGTATTGAACAATATCGGAAAGCCTTGTGGGGACGCGACAACCCTCTCTGTCAAAACAGCATGGTCTGTTGATCATGTCCTCCCAAGCCAACAAATATTGGACCGTTGTAGAATGACACCAGTAACTAATCCAATTGTTAAAGGTCAGTCATCTTTTGATTATATTGTGGTATCATCCTTGGAACAGGTAGAATGCTGCTCATTGCTATGCTCATACTTGTCTGGGACACATAATCCCGAAGTTCATATAGTCCAGGGAGGTTTGTCTTGTGTCATTAACACACACATAATGTTTGACAGCATCACACTGGTACTTGTAGTTCAGTGTCCTGAGTGCATGTGTGATCTGCTGGATTTTTGCCCCTAGTAGGCAACTTAATGTGACGGTGTTCTTGCACAACCTAATAAGTGGGCATCTGCATGTCTCACAGTAGTCTCCAGTGACCAATATATTGGGTTGTGTGGTAGTTTTCCTTAAGGGCTTAGAGGCCAAGACATTACGAGATGTAGTTGTACATGTCCTGGTGAGTGTTGTCAGTGCAGAGTGGGAGGTTGCTGATATCAGTATCTGGAAGGCCTTAAAAGTCAGGTGGTTGTCAGTAAACATGAGACATTTGCTACGTTGTCTCAAGAAGCCCATTTCCACTAGGCTGGCCACAGTGATAATAGGAAAGAGCACATCCATTCTGCAAATCCTCTTTTTTTTGTGATCTGTGAGGGGCTGTGCAAGAGGGCTTTGTAACTAATACTCGTAATGCTTCTCAGCAGGCAAACTAGTTGCTCTGCACCCAGCTAGATACTTAAGAAAATAGCAGAGGAAGTTTTATATTGAAAATTGCAACTGTAGATGCCTGCATCTATACAGGGCACTGCAGACCACCACTGCACTGCCCAGCACATGTTATAGGAGACAAGATCCTGGAGCAACTCACAACTCTCTCATTGTTGTTAGTGATACTACTAGTATTCTAAGATCCCAAACAATATAAAATGCAAAAATGCAGAAGAAATTAAGTAACTGAGGCTCAGATCCTGCAGCAATTCTCAGTTCTCTCACGGTTGTGAGGAATGCTACAAGACTAAGGTCCCAGACCAAGTTAAAAATGTGAGCAGTTGACCTTTGGTTCGAACAAAAAAAAATGCAGAAAAGATCAATACGCAATTCAGAATAATACTTTGAATATTGCAGTGTGCATTAATTGAATGGGATGGTATGAAACAGAGGCTAACTCAAGGTTTGAGTCTAATGGGAGTACCTCATCAGTTTGAGCTGTCAGTGCCCAGTAGAATTAGCACTGGAAAGGGCTTCCGAGGTCTAATTTGCAGTAGGCTGGGCAGCTAAATAGCCAGTGACTTTAAAAGTACAAGAATTGGGTGGCTGGGTGGGAAAAAAAATCCAAAAATCAATGCAGTCAAACAGCATTTGTAAATTCAGAGCTGTTGTAGCTGGATAGGAATATGGGTGAATACCTTAAATAAGAAACTGTTTCTCAGTTCCTTCCACTAATTAGCTAAATCTAATTCCTGTTCAGTCAGTGAATCTAACAGGCATGTTTCCTAACTGACCTTAGCCAACAACTTTTAAGACTCCAAGTTAAAACCTTTGCAGTAAAACAAAATTTAAAATACAACAAATTGTAATGCAAGGCCAAAATCAAAAAGTAATGGAGATATCTAAACCTTAAATGTAGAAAATCCAAAAATCGGTGCAGTCAAACAGCAGTTGTAAATTCATACTTGTTGTAGCTCCTCATCTCACTTCTGAAATACCTGTTGAGGCTTTTCTGAAGTTGCCAGGATGTATTTACATTGGAAGTAGCCGATCTGCCCTTGTTTCCTGGACATACATGTTATTTGTTTTTATGCTCTGTTTTTGACATGTCCCCGAAGTATTCATCTTATATTACATTAAGTGTGTTGTTATATATACACCCACAGCCACAGAATTTAATTCTGTATTCATAGTTCCTAAACTGCTTCAGATTGAACTGACTGGAGTGTGTTACAATTTCAGATAGTTATATAACTAGGCAAGGAACCTGTTATCTGCTGTTTAAATTTTGCTGTAACATTTTTGTTTTCTGGACTTTTGTCATATAGAAGAGTCAAAAGCCAAAATCAACAATCATTATTGTATTACAGAACTAGGGAATTGGTAAAAAACAGCATGTTATGTTTTTTTCTGCTTTTTCTTTCCTTCCCTTCTCAACCCTGTCATTCACAGTTGCAAATTGGACTAAATTTGTAGTGTAGTTGGTAAATTTTAAATTACTCTAATTTTAAAAATCTCAAATATGCAACACCTTTTTTTTCAGGGGCCCTTGTGTGAAGAGAATATGCGAGGTGTGCGGTTTGACATACATGATGTTACACTCCACGCTGATGCCATTCACCGTGGTGGAGGCCAGATCATTCCAACTGCAAGAAGAGTTCTCTATGCCAGTGCGCTGACTGCTCAGCCAAGATTTATGGAGCCCATTTACTTAGTGGAGATTCAGGTAAGATGAAGAAAAACAATGTATGAGAGGAGTGTAGTGAAAGTTTGTACTGAGTGTGGGACATAACCTTAGAACTAGAACATAGCTTCTCAAATAGGGAGTCTTGAGGCTTTTTCATGGGAGGCCTAAACAAGACTGACAATGATGTGGAATAAACTTAACTATATGGTATTCTTTTATATCAAGCCAAATTAAATGCAACAGGCAACAAGTAAATAAATGTGGTCTATATTACTTCATCAAAGATGAACTGCATCGAACCTCCATTTATCAAACAGAAATTAGCAAACGTTCACATTGATGAATGCTTAACACCTGGAACAGAGTTAGTTGGCCAGCGTTAAGAAATTTGCCCTTTTTGCCATTGTAGTGCGATCTCTGAGTTGGTATATATATACATATATATATATATATATATATATATATATATATATATATATAAAGTAAATAAAGTAGAGGGGGTGTGGGGGTGCAGCCCCCCACCTTAGTGTGTTTGATATATTGCGGTGTGTGATGATCAGACTGTTTGACAACTAACTCCAATCCCTGTGTAAAATTTTCACTGATGTGAACATTCACTGATTTCTGTCTGATGCATTTCATCTTCGACTAAGTATGTGTTTTTGCTGTAAATCACTATTGAAAGAATAATGTCCTAAGGCAAACTGCAGTTATTTCAAATGTGTGCTATACAGCATGTGCTTATTCAGTATTGGAGACTCAGATTATTCTGATAAGTTAGAGACTCATGGACTTATGTGACTTGACAAACATTCACAGTGGCAAAATCTGAGTGCATTTGAGCTAGAGTAATGTAAGAAAAAATTAAATAAAATGCAATCAGAAGCTTTAGTGATACAAAGATTGAGAAGAAAAGTCATAGGAGACTTCCAAAATGGCTGCACACTGATCAGCGCTTAATTTCTGCTCTCCCAGTGTAAAAAAAAAACTTTGAGATAAGGGCCAGTAATACTGCCAGTTTTAGTAAAATGTAATTACTGCTTAGGTCCATAGGTTCATAGGTGTTTACTAGGCTAATGACTACAAGGACCTTTATAAGCCTAGCCATGCATCCCAAATCTTTGACAAGTTCTGATAGTAACTGGATAGTAACTACACTGCTTGGATGGCAGCAAAGAAGAAACTTAGAAAACCTGAGAAAATCAGCTAGAAAAAATGAAGCAAAAACACGGATGGGAAGAAACCTGCAGATCTTTAGCAAAAAGCATTTCAAGCTGCTCTAACTTTGATACAATAGATGTCTTCCAGTAAATAAGAGGAAAAAAATAAATCAAATGTGCTCAGTGCTAATTAAAATAAATAAAACACTGAAGGAGTATAACAAATCAAATTAAAGGCTGAAACTGTTTAGTTGAACTGATAAAACTGCAAAAAAATCAGAGTTGAAATACATAAAAGACTGGCTGAATATGAGACTGCTCAAGAAGAGCTGTTCAAAAATGATAGTTAGAGGATAGATAATACAAAGAAAACCTGAGATTTTCTGCTATACCAGAGAAATTGGAATGTACAGATTGCTTTAATTTTTATGAAAGCACAAATAAGCAACTGGACTGGTATTCTAGAGCAGGATTTGTTAACTGAAAGGGCAAATCATGTATATGCTCCACACCTGGCCATGGTAAGCAGCCAAGACCTGTATTGATAAAGATGCAATCATGACAGCAGAATGAGTTGATCCTGACAAAACTGGCAGAATGGCGAAGTATTAAACACTAAAGACAGATTGTGGAAAATGATTATTCACTGTACACCAGGCAGAAGAGAAGGAAATGTATCCCAGCAATCAGGGAATGTCAAGAGGCAGGTGTGAGATTCAAGCTGCTGTATCTAGCTGTCTTCTGAGTATTTTTTTCCTGGAGGATCCAAATAATTTTTTGATGCAGATAGGCTAATAAGCAAATACAAAACTTGTAAAAAAAAGTGAGCCATCAAACGGAAGGGGACTCTGCTTCTCATTCTTCTGATAATAAAGCTCATAGAGAGACTTTTCTTGTGAAATATTTTCAGTGTTCCAAAGGAAAATGCTTTAGAGACAGAAAAAACAAAGGAATTGACCAGAAGAATTAGAATCACCTTCCACTTAAACCAGAGTCTATGGTTGGGAGATGAAGATGAACAGGAAGAAGACCAGCAGCACTAAAAATTAGTAAATAAATGTGAGACTGTAAAGCATCAGTCACATTTGTAAAATGTGGCTTTACAAGGAAAAAGTGGCTAAGAAAGATTGTACTTTCGTTGACTTTGTTATACTTGTAGGGGAATGAAAATATATATCCCACTTCATATCATTAATGTTTGGAAGGACACCAAAAGAAAAAAAAAGAAAAGTAACTGTAAGTTAAACAATAACTTAAAAACATTTCTTGGTGTAAATTGCATGCTATATATAGTAAAGCATTTTCAGTGAGTCTTGTATGTGAAAAGGATACTAAACAAGTAAATTTTTCTTTTTTAGTTTTAAAAATATAGACATTATAATGTAAGAAGAGAAGATGGGCTGGACAAAAGCATGTTTAAGTTAATATGCTGTAATCTTGGGCTGTTGGGGCGGGGATGAAGTGTAAAAGTGCAGATTATACTATATGTATAGTTGAGATGTTTTCTCTTATATTTGCATAGGTGAGTAGATTAATAACCTTGGCTTAATCTAATAATTTCTTGTGTGTAAGCATGTGGGCTTTTAAAATAAAGAGGCCCTATGAATGTAATGAAAAGTTTTCTTTTAAGGAATAAATCATAAGAGGTCCTATGAATGTAATGAAAAGTTTTCTTTTAAGAAATAAATCATTGTGGGTTGTGAAGTCTGCATGCTGAGAACTATTCTTATATTCCTATGGAGACAAGCTGACTAAAGGTGCAGGCAGTAAATCTTGAGAGTTCTAGGCACTGTTTGCTGAGGGAATCAAAGTTAAAAGTACAAGTGCAAGCAACTTAGCAAATAATAATAATAATAATGTTTGAAACTACTGAAAGTGAATAAAAGATAGCAGCTTTCCTAGTACTTAAATACTTCAGTGCATTTACTAGAACACTGTAAAATTTAGTTTTATTTAAAGATAGCCAGTGACTTTTTCTCAAGGCTAAAAGTTAATGTTTTCTGAAAGCGTACAAGCTGTTTTTATGTCTGCCAGGGGAATAAAGATAAATCAAAAAACTAATAAAGGATGACTTCAACACCACAAACCAACATAAACGTTTTAATAACACATAAGGACGGCAAAGCTTTCTAATACAACTCTTTGTCAATGCTCAAATAAAGATAAGACAACAGACAGCAATTAGTGTAAGTAGGAGCTGATAATGTAACCTATGCCTTAGCATGAATAACCTTCATTTTTAGGTTAGGTAATGCTTGTGGATGCATCTGTTGATTTGGGACTATTGTTCCTATCATGAGGGCTAAACTTCATTATTTGAAGATGTACATAGTTTTGTGTGTTTGTTTTAAGTTACTAGGTTGTGTGTGTGTGTGAGTGTGTGTGTGTGTGTGTGTGTGTGTGTGTGTGTGTGTGTGTGTGTGTGTGTGTGTGTGTGTGTGTGTGTGTGTTTTCATTAAATCAAAAACATAAAATGTGACATGGGTTCAAATGGACATGTCAAGAAACAACTGTATAAAGGATCAACCTGGCAAACATTAGTGTGTGCATGTAACACAAAATCTGGAATTAAGACATGTAAAAAAAGCTGTTATATTTATAATAGATGGGAATAATAATGTTATAATGGCTACACTAAACATATTATTTTGGAACATGAATAGCCTCACAGGCATAGACAAAAAGGTAAGAGTATTTAATTATCTTAACAAATGCAGAGTGCAAATAGCAATGCTACAGAAGACACATTTAGAAAGAGGTGAGCATGTGTATTTGATAAAGAAAGGATTTCAGGATGGATATTCAGCAGAATATCAGGGACAAAGGAAATGGAGAGTACTTATACTAATTTCTAAAGGAGCTGCAATAGTGATAGAAATGGAAAAAAGATAATGGTAAATTGCTGGTACCAAGGGGCTACTGTTAAGGGGACGGAGTTTGCTGGCTTGCATTTATATTCTATCTAAAACTGCTGTTATGGAGGTTAAGAAATTTCTGGGAGAAATAATCAGCTTTCAACAGGGAATATTACTTATAGGTGGGGACTACAACATAATTTGCAACAGCAAGGATGCATCTGGGGACCTAGAAGAGAAAATATAAAAAATAGGGTACATTTCTGTAGAACTTTATGAAAATATTTGGAATGGAAGATGTGAATTCAGTAGTAGGAATTTTGGGAGAATTTACATATTATTCCCCAAGGTACAATAACTGGGCTAGACTAGACAGAAATTATATTTTACAGGAAAATGTGCATTTAATTGAAAGCTTCAACACGGACATCCAGTAACTATTTCAGATCATTCAACAGTAACAAGTAAGATAAAAATGCAGTGTAATGAAGTAAAAAATGAGACACTGGTGCTTTCCCACCTACCTGTTAAAAAGAGAGGAATTTAAGGAATGGGTCGAGGAAATTATTCAGAAAAGTTATTAGGGAAGATGGAAATTTCTTTAGAAGTAGTAACTAGTGAGTGGGATAAAATGAAAGTGGAGTTTAAAAACAGAGTAGAAAGAAAATAAAAAGAGATATGGCTAAGAAGTAAAAAGGATTATTTAGAGGGGCTGACAAAGTTTAAATTATTGCAGAATAGGCAGAATCTAACAGAACAAGAAGAGGTGCAACTGCAGAGTGCTAAAGAGGAAGTAAGGGAGTATCTGAGTAATATGCACGAGTTTAGAAATTTTGCAGTTAAGCAAATGAACAAGCAAGTTGCAGTTAAGCAAATGATGTCATCACAATGAAAAAAACATGCTGGAAGGATAGGTACCTGACCCAGAGACTCCCCATACTCTGGAATAGACTGCCCATACATGTCAAGCAGAGCGCCTCCTTGGCCCACTTCAAAAGGAACCTTGATGATTGGATGGGAGATAGAAAATTCACCCTGGGGATCATGTCAGTCGCCCTGCTAGACAGGGGTCCAGAGAAGTAAATATCGTGAAAAGAAATGTCCAGGGAATTGTTATGGCTAGGCTTGTATAGGCCCTAGGGCCGATAGCCTAGCACCAACCTATGAACTGTTTGCTAATAACTCCAGAGCACAAAAATTTTAGCACAGCAACTTAGGCAGCAAAAAGTAGAAAGGATCGTTGTCAAACTTACAGAGCCTTTAACAAGAAAAATAACCAGAGATCCTGTAAAGGTATTAGAGACATTTTGGACATTTTATGAAAATTTGTAAAAAATCATAGAAATATGGAAATCTAGAAAAAAGCATGAATGGAAATATTTATGGAAGATTTAATTATGCCAATGTTAAAGGTAGATGAGGCTCAACAGTTAGCAGTTAAGACAGGAGGAGACGAGATAAAAATTATGATGTGTAATCATTCTTCAGGAAAGACTCCAGGAATAGATGGTATTTGTGTGAAAATTTGGAAGCTAGGAAGGAAGAAAGTGATAAAGATGTAAGGTTTGTCTCAACAGTATTTTAAAGGGAGGGGAAGCAGCAACAGCCTAGAAGAAAGCTTTGGTGACTGTAATACATAAAGACTGCAAAAACCCATCAGACACAGCTTCGTATAGGCCCATTTCAAGTTTAAATCATGATCGTAAAGTGTTTAGATATATAATAGCTAAAAGGTGTTGCAAAAATTGATAGATATAGCTCAATATGGTTTTGTGGAGGGGAGGCAAACATTTGATAACATTAATAGAACAATGATGATCCAGAGTGAAGCTGAATGTAAGAAAATATTGCTGTTGCTGGTGGTTCCTGTTGTAGAGAAGGCATTCAACAAAGTAGCCTGAGATTTTATGAGTGGAGTAAGGGAAATTTTTGCTTTCCCTGACACAATAATAAGGTTAATTGGGAGGAAATATGATGAATCACAGTAAAAATTTAAGTGCAGGAGGTCCTTTCTGTCAAATTGTGTCTAAACAGAGGAACCAGGCAGGGGTGTCCTCTTTCTACTTTATTTGCTTTATATTTACAGATACTGCCAAAGAAAATAAGGGACTCAGAAATTCAGGGGTATCATTGGAATGGTAGTCAAGAAAAATTGTTTTTATTTGCAGACAATATTGATTCCGCGGTGGTGCAGCGGTAACGTTGTTGCCTCACAGCAAGAGGTTCTCCCGTTCGATTCTCGGCTTGGGTTGGGAGTGCCTTCTGTGTGGAGTCTGCATGTCTTCCCCGCGGTCGAGTGGGCGTTCGAAAGATACGCGTTGAATGGGCGTGCCTTCGTTGAAGGTTGGGCGTCGGGCTGGCAACTCGACACCATAAAAACCAACTGCCAATCATTAGCGGACCGGAGTTCCGCTGTGGCGATCCCTAACCGGGAAAAGCCGAAAGACAAACAACAACAACATTATTTTGTACCTGATGAAACCAGAAAAGGACATCTTAGTATTGTGGAACATTTTGAGACTGTTTCAAGTCTTTTCATGATATAAAAATTAATGAATATAAAACAAAGGCTGTAGTTGTAGACTATGTACCCACACATGAATTCGCTCAGCAATACCCATATTTATGGGGACACAATAAAATGAAGTTTTTAGGAGCAATGATTTAAAAAGGATTCTGTTGTGGCAACTAAGGATATGTGAGAAAAGACTAAACAGAAACTGGCAGCCGTTGTTTATGGGTATGGATAGCAAGATACAGACAGTGAAAATATTTTCAGTCCCTTTAGTTTTATACACAGGTCAGGCATATTTTATCAACTAGTGGAGAAGAGGGCAAGGGTCAAGTGGGGATAAGTTGATCCTTCCAATATAACAGGGTGATGTCCTTCATGGATGCATCTGCAGTCATAACAAATGGGTTGTCCTGTCGTCAGGCAGCCCTTCGGTCGGCCGGATTCCAAAGTCTGGGTCCGGCTTCGGCTGATGTCGCACTTCACCCGACGTCATCTCTGCTGGTCTTCGGGTATAAAGGCATCAGCCGACGCCATTTTCCTCAGTCTTTCTTGCGCGTGGCGCAAGCAGAAGCTGTTCGCAAGTGCCGGTCGGTCAGATCCAGAGATTACTACTACCGAATACTACTTCAAGACTTCTAAAAGCTAAGTACCCGTTGGGGACTCTTTCTTGCCTCAGCCGATGTCAGAAAAAGTCAATAACTGTTTAACTTGTGGGAAACAAATACCTCATAAAGATTTCCACTCTTACTGTTTGCCTTGCTTAGGCCCAGACCACGACGTAGCAGCCTGTTCGGCCTGTGCTTCCTTCAACCGACGAATGCTTAGGCGTCGGTCGGAGTTTGCTGAACAGTTTTTCGGCTCAGATTTTGCGTACATTATGCCGTCGGATCCTCCGACTACCCAAATTGTTAAAAAACGCAAAGAAAAAGACCGACACTCACGGTCCGCGGTTTCGGCCGAAACCACGGTTAAGGAAGCCGCGAGTGTCTCGTTTTCGGCCGAAACCGAGAAAACTGGTCAATCTTCAGCCGAATCCATGACTACTACTGAGGCTCCTGCTACCTTACCTGAATCAGCCTCAGAAATTTTGCCTACAACTGTGGTTCCTAGTGATTTATCAGACACCATCCCTTTGGATGTCTCTACCCCAGCACGTGGTGCTGCTAGGCCTCCTGCAGCCATGTCTATTAAGGCCTTTGCCAGGGCTAAAGCAGCCAAATCTGCTAAATCAGTGCCTGTTAAACCCCCCTCACACAGGCCCACTTCTAGTTCACAAATGCTTACTCTGGCAGAAGATTTAATATCCTTAATTAGGGGATCCCAATCTCACCCAGACAGGGCCTCTCAGCCCCCAGAAAAGAGACCTAGAGCAGAGCCCCCCGAGCCTGTGCCCTCTGATGATTCTGCGGATGACTCAGACATTACAGACCAGCCAGAGGCTCCTTTTTCCAATTATGAAGATTCCGATGCTGAAGAATTCATTCCAGCTGCCTCTCCACCAGAGGAATTCTCCTTTGGGGAAACCTTACATGCCATGAGAGAACAATTCCAATGGCAGGGACAAGATTTCTCAGATTCAAGAAAAAGGCTTAGGACCTTTCTGCACTTACCACAACATAGGCCCTTAGCTATACCTCCTGTTCTGCCTGTTGTGGACGATGCATTTAATGATGTCTGCACTGCACCTGATTCTTTACCTCCAGCCCCTGCCAAACCAGATAGATTTTACAGGGTGCCAGACACTCATCACCACCTATACAAGGCCCCACTTGCAGACCCCGAAACTATATCCCAGGGGCCTAAGGCAGTAGCCTCGACCACAGCAAAAAACCCTATTCCCTCTGAAAGGGAATCCAGGTCCTTAGAGAGATGGGGGAAAAAAGTCTACACCTCTGCTACTCTCTCAGCTAGAGCTTTAAACTGTCAGTTTCACATGATCCAATACCAAGAGTTTATGCTTGATCAGTTAATTAAAAGCTGTCCTCTGATGAATCTTTAGATAAGAAATATGTATTAGAAATGGTGAATAACATCCAACAGGTTAGTAACCATTCCTTAAAATGTGGCTATGATGCACTGGAGGCTTCATTTAGATCAGCCATGACTGGCACAGTGATAAGAAGGCATGCATGGTTGAAAGAACAGGTCTTACCGGATCATGTTAAAGCAAAGCTATTAGATGCTCCTATGGATAAGGCCAGTCTATTTGGGGAACCTGCCCAGCAGGTAATGAAGCAAATGGAAGAAAAGGCAAAATCTGTACAGACAGTTAAAGATTTCTTACAGGTTCAGCCCCCAAGGTTTAGCAGGAACTGGCCTGCCAAAAATTGGTCCTTTCCTGACTCCACAAGATCCCAAAGGGGCAGGAATAGACGCTCTAGGGGCAGAAAGCAATCCAGAGGAGGTGCCTACAGAGGACGACAGTGGCAAGGCAATAACCGAGGCACAGACACAACCACTGCCACTGCAACAGGACAATCACAGTGACTTGGCTCTGACTCCGCCTACCAGGGAGCAAATAGCAGCACCATTAGGCGGAAAGTTAGCCTTATTCTCAAAAAATTGGCACTATATCACAAAAGACAAGTGGATTTTGCAAACCATAGACCAAGGCTACGGTTCCACTTCCACACCTTACCAGTAAAAGAGGAATGCCAAACCTGCCTCCAAATCAAAAATTAGAAGCTCTGCAGCAGATAGCGGAATTAACAAAGATGAGAGCTGTGGAAAGAGTACCAATAACAGAACAGGGCAAAGGATTCTACTCCAGACTCTTCCTAGTGCCAAGAAAAGAGAAAAACTGGAGACCTATTCTCGACCTGTCCATCTTAAACACATACATCATTGTCCCAAAATTCAAAATGCTGACCCTACAGCAACTTCTTCCCATGCTGGGCAAGGAGTGTTGGCTGGTAACTCTAGATCTCAAGGAGGCATACCTGCACGTCCCCATTCGACCAAATTGCAGAAGATACCTCAGATTTCTTGCAGGATCAGAGCATTATCAATTCTCAGCATTGCCCTTTGGCTTATCTACTGCCCAGAGTATTCACAAAATGCCTGGCATCAGTAATCGCTCACTGCAGAGTACAGGGAATCCAAATTTATCCATACCTGGACGACTGCCTGTTACAAGCGGACAACAAAAGCAAGCTGACAACAGATTTACAAAGGGTCATTTACTTGCTACAAGCCCTGGGATACACAGTCAATTTACAAAAGTCAAGGCTGATACCATCCCAAACAAGAACTTTCTTGGCGGCGGAATTGGACACAGTAAAACAAATGGCATTCCTAACTGCAGAAAAACAAAAAGAGCTCCCTCTTTACTTCTTGGCATTAACAAAGCAGAACAAACTAACAGCAAGAAAAGTTCTGCAGGCCTTGGGCTTCATGGCATCATGCATAATCTTGGTCCCACATGCCAGACTGCATATGAGAAAGTTACAGTGGTACCTAAAGAATTTATGGTCTCAACACAGGCACAGCTTAGAAACAGAAATACCACTAATCCCATGCCTAAAACAGGAGTTCCTATGGTGGGCTCAAGCATGCCAGTCAAACCCAGGCTTACCCTTCCACAACTTTCGAGCAAGCCAAACCATCACAACGGACGCCTCAGACCTAGGATGGGGGGCACACATGCTGGACAAATGCGTACAAGGACTGTGGACTCAGGACCAGCTGCACCTGCACATAAACCAAAAAGAAATGCTGGCAGTAAAACTGGCAATCCAAAAATTCAGACCATTCCTCAAAGAAGGCCATTTGATGATAAGGACAGACAACACCACAGTCATGTGGTACATCAACAAACAGGGAGGCACTCATTCTTACCCCCTATGCAGAATGACTTTGGACCTTTGGAATCTGGCTCTCAGCTACAACATCCAGTTACAGGCAATATTTGTACCGGGAAAAGAGAACACCCTAGCAGACATTTTAAGCAGAACCACCTCGGATGCTCACGAATGGATGCTACACCCGGACATCTTCAAGGCCATCACAAAGAAATGGGGAATGCCACAAATAGATCTATTCGCTTTCCCACTCAATCACCAGCTCAAAAAATTCTGCACAAGGACATTCCACCCACTTGCATGGAAGGTGGACTCTCTATCCTTCAGCTGGAAAGGCCTGACAGCATATGCATTTCCACCTCTTCCCTTGATGCACAAGGTACTACTGAAAATCAAGGAGGAACGTCCAAGGATAATCCTGATAGCTCCGAACTGGCCAAGACAACACTGGTACCCATTGCTGAGGAGCATGTCTCGGGAGAAAATGTGGTCAATACCCCTGATGCCTCTGATGTTAACTCAGAACAACTACAACATCATACATCCAAACCTAAAAACCTTGCAACTGACTGCCTGGAACATCACATAGCAGCAACTAACCCAGACCTTTCCCATAGGGTTAAAGACATTATCCTTGAAGCCCGCAGACCTTCAACAAGAAGGAACTATGCAGGAAAATGGAAAAGGTTCGTCATTTGGAGTACTGGAAGAGGAAAAGATGTGTCGAACATAGATATTGCTAACATTCTGGAGTACTTGGCAGAGCTTCTACATACAGGCCTGTCCTATTCCTCCATCAAGATACATGCATCAGCTATTTCAGCAGAATACAGCTTTGATCCTCCTGTCTTTTCACATCCTCTACTCAGGCAGTTCCTCAGAGGGATCAAGAATGTAAAACCTCCTAGGAAACCACCATTACCAGCATGGGACTTGAACTTTGTACTAGAAAAGTTGACACTCCCTCCGTTTGAACCAGCAGCAACAGCAGATCTACAACACCTGTCATGGAAAACTGCTTTCCTACTGGCTATTACTTCAGCAAGGAGGGTTTCGGAACTACAGGCCTTAATGGCAGTGCAACCCTTCCTAATCTTCCATCAAGATAGGGTGTCCATGAGAACTAATCCTACATTTATGCCTAAGGTGGTATCCAGAATGTCTTTAAACCAGGCAATCCACCTACCTACCTTCTTTCCCAATCCACAAAACAGAGGGGAAAGAATGCTGCATTCCTTGGATGTACATAGACAGTTACGCTACTACCTGGACAGAACCAAAAGTAACAGAAAAACTGACCAGCTTTTTGTAGCCTATGCAACAGGAAGGGAAGGAAAAGCAATTTCCAAACAGACAATCTCCAAATGGATAGGAAATTGCATAAGATTCTGTTACTCCTACCATGGAAAACCAATTCCACAGAACATAAGACCTCATTCTACAAGGGCTACAGCCACTACCACAGCTTTCATACGAGGAGTGGCAACCAAGGACATTATTGAGGCGGCTACTTGGACCTCCGTGCATACATTTGCCAAGCATTATAATTTACCTCTATATTCTAGATCCCGAGCAGGGTTTGCCACTGCTCTACTGCAAGGGATCCTAACTACACCATAATTTTTATTCCTCCTCCCCTAGTTTGGCTATGGTATTCTACCCATTTGTTATGACTGCAGATGCATCCATGAAGGACATAGTACAGTTTTGTACCTACCGTAAATGTAGATGTCCGAACTGGATAGCATCTGCAGTCAGGATTACCCTCCCTCCTTCCCCTCTGTGGTACTCCTAGGTATTTACCCTCCTAATAGCTAGCTGGGGGGGAGTCTCTTATGGTGTATTTGTTTGTATATATGTACATACATGCTTATTTTTTGTGTTTGCCTTCTACCTTTTTGGAAACATTGGCATTTATCCAAAATTTCGCCTTCCAAGAGGGCAACTGGCATCTGGGGCAAGAAACACTGAGGAAAATGGCATCGGCTGATGCCTTTATACCCGAAGACCAGCAGAGATGACGTCGGGTGAAGTGCGACATCAGCCGAAGCCGGACCCAGACTTTGGAATCCGGCCGACCGAAGGGCTGCCTGACGACAGGACAACCCATTTGTTATGACTGCAGATGCTATCCAGTTCGGACATCTACATTTATGGTAGGTACGAAACTGTACTTTTTAGGATTACCAGATTTGAATGGATATTTTAGAGCTATACATTTAAGGCTCACTTACATAACACAAGCAGAAAACTTTAATTCAAAATTGAAAGGGATGATGATAAAGCGAAAGGGGATTAAAGAAATAAGTAGGGAGTGGGATTTTGAATGCAGTCCTTAAAGAGAATAACAGCCATACAGAATATCCATAAAGTAGCATAAAGTATTCTAAGAACTAAGCCAACATGAAAATGGAGAAAGGAGATTTTGCTGATAGGGATGATTATAATTAGGGGTACAGAGAATAGGCAAGAGGGGGCTGGAATTTACTGGAGGAAAATGGCAAAGGAACCAAGGTATTGGTAGCAAATAACTAGAGAGGGAAAGGCAATAGAATGGGAAGAGGCCAAGAAGGCATTTAGAGACTGCATTCCCTATCAGGGATTGATATCAGAATATTAGCAAATAGCAAGGTATAACGAATCCTAAGTGAAAGCCCTGCTATGGTAGAGTTTTTTGTTGAGTCTAGAGCAGAAACTGCTGTTAAAAAATGGATAATTATTAGGGCATATAAAATATTGCATGAGAATTGTTGGAATCAATCAGCAGAAGCTAGAAAAGAATGGGAAGAGAGATTGGATAAGCAATTCACAAGGAAACACTGGGAGGACATATGTTTGGCTCCCAAATATGTAGTGAAGCCCAGAAGATTTACGATTTTTGTTTGGAAGTGCTTGCACAGGTATTTTTTTATATACCTGCTAGACTCCAAAGAATTTTTCCTCAGATAGATGCCATATGTTGGAGGTGTAACGGGGAAGAAAGATGTAACTGGGAGCTAGAGTGTAATGAGCTGGCAGACTTTAAATATCCCCTACTGAGTACTCTTTCAGAAATATTGGGTGAACAAATGGGTGTAACTAAGGAAATTATATTTTTTTGTCTGGAATATAGGATCTGAATTGCCTAGACATAGTAAGGTTTTGTTAACTTTAGATGTGATAGTGTTCAATCTCGCCGTTTGTTCTTACACATGGGTTCGGAGCCGATCCTCGGCTCCGTGCCGGCCTCTTGCAAGCTCTGCATCGAGAAGAAGCTCGAGACAATCTAATACCCACAATCCCCCTCTGCCTTTACCTCAGATCTAGTTTGCCGCTGCTGCGTTCGCATCGCTGGGAGCTAGCTCGAGCATCTAAAGTTAAGATATAACTTAATTTGTTATATTTTATTGGATTTTCTTGTTCTATTTGATATATCTTGATATACTGAGTGATTGTGTGTTGAGTGGTTAAATTCTCGGTACCGTTAATCTTATTTATCGGTTAGAGTTTTTCGGGGCCTACAACCCTTCTTAAATTTAAAAAGGATTTGACATTTAAACCGGATTTGACACTTTTTTTCTCGGATTTGACTATATTACTGGACTTGTCTTTTTCTTGTAAAATGTCTGATAAGGTAAAATCTGGATTTAAGCATTGTCAGTGTGGCCAGAAAATGTCAGTGACTGACAACCATAGTTCCTGCGTCTACTGCCTTGGTCCTCTCCACTTGCAAGAGGACTGTTCTATCTGTCACTCTTTTAGTGGGAGGGTCATGACAGATAGGCGCAGGAAACTCATGGACAGAGGTTTATTAAAACCTTCTTTTCAGGAGGCTCTGGATGCTTCTGACCAGGCATCGAAATCCTCTAAGGAATCGAAGACGTCAGAGCCCAAGTCATCGGCTCCGAGCTCTTCAGCAAAGGTTAGATCACCGGTTCCACAGACTTCGGGGCCGAGTGTTCAACTGGTATCGGTTCCTGAGCCTCGAGTCTTGGAACCGGTGATGGAGCTCCCTCCTTCGACCTTGTTGAGGTCGGCTCCGTCTTCGGTTCCTTCGACCCGTTCTTCTTCCAAACTCTCTGATATCGATGTGGATTGTGTGGTGCAGAAGTTATTGGAGCATTCGGCCCTGTCCAAACTTATTTCGGTTTCCACCCAGTTGGTGTCGAAACTTGAAGGCCTCCCAGTGTCTCCATCCATTCCTCCTCCGAGACCTGTTCAGTCTTTGGAGCCGGAAGAGGCTGATCTTCTGATTGTGGAGCCCTCGGGTCCAGAACCGTCCTTTTCTCGGTCTGTTCCTCTCACCTCGACTCCGTCGGACCCGATACCGGAGTCTCGGAGCCGACGATCTGTCCTTGGTTCCGGGGCCGAGAGTCGAACCGACGTTTCGGTTCTGACTCTCCCCCTCGGGGCCTCGGCGCGGATCGATTCGGCTCCATCCTCGGGGTCGATGCCTTCGGTGCCTGTGTCGGGGATTCTTCCCATTTCTTCGGAACCGGGAGATTCTTCGATGCGGGACCCGGGGGTGTTCGACCTAATGAGGAAGGTGTTGTCTACCCAGACAACCACATCAGTGGAAGCAACCGCTCCTCCCCATAAAGGGCCGTTATCCTCCTCTGCACCCACGGCCACATCCAAGCGTCGGGCATCAGTGTCTCAGCCACCCCTGGAGGGTGCCCCCTCTTCCTTGGAGGCTTCTTCGGATGCTCACCACGAAGAAGTCCCTAGGAAAAGATTGTGTAAGAGGAGACACTTGGATTCTCCACAAGAATCCTTGACATCTGATACTGACTTAGATGAGTCAGAAGGGTCCCCTAAGTCACCTTCAGAAGATGTCTCTTTTTCGGACATATTGGAGATCCTGAAACAGAGAGGTGACTGGCAGTCCCTTCCCCCTTCTGAGGATGAGTCAGTTTTGCTGAAGGCATTTGGTGCTCGCCCTTCTTCCTCCTGGGTCACTCCGCCCTTCGACGAATTAATGGAACTAATTGCTCGAAGGGCGTTTGAGGCTCCTGACACAGTGGAACCAGTCCCAAGGAAACCCAATAAATACATCACGGCACCTCAGGACAAGTCCTACTTAACAAAAGGAGTTCCAGTGGACGCTATGGTGGTGGCAGCGCCACGAAAAGGAGATGTCGGAGTCTTCCTCATCTGTCCATCCCCTAATAAAGATTCTAGGACGATGGATAGGTACGGAAGCGCATTTTTAGTTCAGCGGCTTTTTCCATGCGATCCCTGAACTATTTGACCCATTTTACACGTCTACAGAGGGATCTAGTCAAAGAGTTGGGAGATACCCTCCAGGGTACTACAGATGCGGCTGTCTCAGAGAAAGTGACAGCGCAACTTAATACCCTTACATCCATTGTGAACTCGTCCATGAGGCTGATTTCCTACGCAGCCGAAGGTTCGAGTAGGGCAGCAGCTTCAGCGATTGCTCTTCGCAGACAATCCTGGATGCGCTTATGTTCCTTTGGAAGCCTTCAAGTCTTCCTTTACTAACGCCCCATTTGACGGTGCCACTCTCTTTGGCCCCAAAGTAAAGGAGACCCTTACCGGTGTGAACAGGAGGGAAAGACTCTGTCTGCTGTCGGAGTCCGTTTTCCACCCCAACCAGACCGTACCCCAAAGGGCAACGTGGTGGAAAAATGTGGTTTGAAAACCCCAAGGATCTTTCCCAGGCACGCGGGAGATGCCCCTCTAGAGGCAGAGGAGGGGCAGAGGTGGAAGACGCCGCCCTGGCGGCAGAGGGGATCCGCAACATCAAGGTGACAGGGATACACTCCCTGGTAAACCTTTCCAGCACTCCTGAGAGGAGGCCCGACTGTCCTGCTCTGGGGGCAGTCGGGGGTCGCTTAGCTTTATACCCTCAGGCCTGGCAAAATATAACTACAGACAAGTGGGTAAAAAGCGTGGTTACCAGAGGTTACAACATACCCTTTCTATCCCATCCCATCCCAAAGAAAAGACTCCCAGATGTACTGCCCCATCTGCGAGAGCCAGCAGCTATAGAAATTTCAAAGCTGCTAGAAAAAAGAGTCATCCAACCAGTCCCAGCGGACCAGCAAGGATTCGGGACTTACTCAAGGTTCTTTTTAGTTCCAAAGAAAACAGGGGACTGGAGGCCCATCCTGGACCTAAGCTACCTCAATACCTTCGTCAGGAAAGAAAAGTTCCGAATGGTCACGCTTCAATCGATCCTTCCATTCTTACAGAAGGACGACTGGATGTGCTCAATAGATCTAGAAGATGCATACTACCACATCAAAATGGCCAGGGCATCCAGAGATCATTTGCGCTTCGGCTGGGGCCAGTCACTTTCAATTTGAGCCCTGCCCTTTGGTCTGACCTCAGCCCCAGGGTCTTCACCAAATGCATGGCAGTGGTAGCGTCTCACTTGAGACGCCAAGGATTCCAGGTGTTTCCGTATCTGGACGACTGGCTCCTTTCTGCCACCACCTAGCGTCAACTATTACAGGCCAGAGACTTTACTCTTCAACTGTGTGTTCACCTAGGAATTTCCGTAAACTTCGGAAAATCCTTGCTTCAGCCATCACAAAATATCTTGTTCATAGGAGCAGAATTAAACACACGTCAGTTAATTCTAAGACTTCCCCCAGAAAGGATACTATCACTTCAGACTCACATACGTCTTCTACTTTTGTCAAGGAAATCTCCAGCAAAACTGCTACTGAAGGTGTTGGGACTCATGTCAGCCTCCCTTATTGCAATACCCTTGGGAAGGCTGCACATGAGAGTCCTACAATGGCTACTGTTTGCACAATGGTCGTTTCAACAACTACCTCTAACACACGAGATTCTTATAACGAAAACATGCAAAACACATCTAAACTGGTGGCTTCAAACGTGCAACCTTTCCAAGGGGAGACCATTTGTGCTACCCACGCCTACAGTTACGGTGACCACGGACGCTTCCCTGATAGGGTGGGGGGGCATCTTTCAGGGACAGACAGTCCAAGGCGAATGGACCAATTTGGAGTACAATCTGCACATCAATGTTCTAGAGTTGAGGGCAGTGTTTCTAGCGTTGCAACACTTTGCTCCCCTTCTTCCTCTGGGAACTATTGCAGTTCAGACGGACAACATGTCTGTAGTCTGGTACATAAACAAGCAAGGGGGAACCAAGTCCTATCAGCTATGCAGAGAGGCCATGAGAATCTGGCAGTGGGCGGAGTCCACGGGTCGCTTTCTAATAGCAACGCACATCCCGGGGTCATCCAACGTCATAGCCGACAGGCTGAGCAGAGCAATTCTGTTACCGCACGAGTGGTCCCTAAAACAGTCAGTGGCGAAAAGGATTTTTGCGCGTGGGGCCAGCCTTCCTGCGATCTGTTTGCGTCTCCAATGAACGCCAAGTGCAGGAGCTACTTTGCCCTATTACCCCCTCCAGGGGAAGTCCCCAGGGACGCACTGATTCACGATTGGCCCCGGGACTCCTGTCGCATTTCCTCCATTTCCTCTGATATCAAAGTTTCTCCAGAAAGCCAGAAACCTACACAGGACAATAATCCTCATTGCCCCATTCTGGCCTCGTCAAATTTGGTTTCCCTTCCTGAAGACACACTGCATTCAGGGACCCTGGATTCTGGACCCAGAGCCAGATCTATTGACTCACTCGTCAGGGGCTCCCCATCCCGCGCTCCTGTCCCTCCATCTAGCAGCTTGGCTGCTCCAATTCCCAACTTAGCCAGGTCTGATCTTCTTTCGCCAGCAGTTCGGAATATATTGGTGGCTTCTCATAAAGCTTCCACTACTAAAACATATTCTAGTAAATGGAAGCGATTTGTATTCTGGGCGAATACACAGCAAGTGGATCCTTTTATAGCTCCTTTGAATAAAATATTAGAGTTTTTAACGGACTTATTCCATCAGGGTGCTTCTCCTGCTACACTAAGAGTTCAATTGGCTGCCATTTCAAATTTCCATGTGGAAGAATGTGGGGCTCCTGTTATGGCTCACAGACTTTGTAAAGCCTTTTAAAAGGGTTTTCATATTAGACCACCAGTCAGATCTCCTCGTCACCTTGGAGTCTAAACTTGTTGTTATCCAAATTAATGTTGCCCCTTTGAACCTGCCTCTTCTGCCCATTAAAATTTTTGTCCTGGAAGACTCTCTTTTGGTAGCCATTACTTCTGCTAGGCGAGTATCTGAACTTCAGGCTCTCTCCATCAAGCACCCTTATTTGATCTTTCACTCTGACAGAGTTTCTCTTCGAACAAATTCATCCTTCCTCCCTAAAGTGTGTTCTATTAACAATATTAATCAGTCCATTGAATTACCCACCTTCTTCAAAAATCACTCCAACAAAATGGAGTATATGTTGCACAAATTAGATGTTCACAGACAACTAAGATTTTACTTGGATAGAACAAAAGATCACAGAAAAACTGATCAACTTTTTGTGGCCTTTGCTGATAGCAGGAAAGGACTAGCAGTTACCAAAAGAACCCTTTCTAAGTGGCTAACGGATTGTATAATCTATGTCTATGATTCCTCAAATCTAACTCTCTTACACAAACCCAAGGGACATTCCACAAGGTCAGTGTCTACATCTCTGGCTCATGCAGCCCGCCTACCACTAGACGCTATTTGTGCGGCTGCTACTTGGTCTAAGCCACATACATTCATTTCTCATTATAAGGTAGACAAGGCTTCTAGGGACAGGGCAACCTTTGGTTCCACTGTGCTCAAGAACGTCCTTCCGTGAGTTCCTCAGGAACAAGGAGCTAGGGACGCTACCCATGTGTAAGAACAAACGGCGAGATTGAACACTATCACATATAGAAGTTATGTCCTTACCATAACGTTCCATGTGGAGTGTTCATCTCGCCTTTGTTCTTACATTCCCACCCTCCCGCCCTTAAGAAGAACGTTCTTTTGATGCCTGGCCGGGAGCATCCTGCTACTGCTTGCAGATGTTATGTACATAGTTGACATATATATATATATATATATATATATATATATGTCTATTTCTTCTTTTATATATATAGTTATGTATAGACTCTTATTTCTGTGCATATGTGATGTAAGCATGAATGTGCTCTCTCTGGAGATTGGTTTGCTTGCAAACTAGATCTGAGGTAAAGGCAGAGGGGGATTGTGGGTATTAGATTGTCTCGAGCTTCTTCTCGATGCAGAGCTTGCAAGAGGCCGGCACGGAGCCGAGGATCGGCTCCGAACCCATGTGTAAGAACAAAGGCGAGATGAACACTCCACATGGAACGTTATGGTAAGGACATAACTTCTATTTCTGGTAACTGCCAAAGTAGCGATTACTAGAAAGTGGAAATCAAAATCTAAACCAACTGCATTTGAAGTACTGCGTGTTGTAACAGAGATAAAATAACTGTAAACTGGATCTTTAGAAAAGGGTATGAACAAATAGAAAAAAGGACATTGTTTATACAATGCTAGAATTCAGGCAGAATAATGTTTTGGAGGAGGAGTGAGGTTTAAGGGACGGCAGAAATTGAGCAATATCTGATGATGTCTTTTCTGTCAGTTTCTCAAATAATGGGTTTCTGATCCAACTTGGAATCCATCCTTGGCCACTCATTTGTTTACCGGGAATTGCCCGTTTTGAGTGGAGGCCCAGGGAGAAAAGCACCATAATATGACAATCCATGAAACTTATAATAATACAAAATGTCAGTCCAAAGAAAAAGCTTATAAAAATTTAGAAAAGCAGCTAACAATTTTGTCAAAGATTCCTGCAGGAGTATTAGTAGTAAAATGAAGAGAGGAGAATATTCACAACATTGTTAAACATAACAGCAATGTTAAGCTGAAATGCATAATACATAATTCCATAAACATTGGTATAGTTTGTATTACAAGTAATTATATGAGTTTTGAAGTTATAGGAAGACCTTATTAGTGATATATAAAGGATTAATGGACTAGAGTGGCCTTAAAGGAGTTAGCCCGGGTCAGAGCATGTACAGATCCAAGACTTGGTGAGATAGGATTTTAATTGATTTTTGAAACTGACTTTGTCTGTGTCCTGACTTTAAATGGGAGGGAGTTCCACATGTTTGAGATAGTACAAGAGTATAGGGAATCACCTGAGTTATGTTTATGGGAAGTATGTTTACACGTCAGTGACCTTTGCCCTCGGGTTACTGATTTATTTGGTACATTTTACAAGATTTCAGAGGGACTTGATTAAACAGTTGCCCAATACCCACTCAGGATCCATATCTTTGGAGGATAAGAAAACAGTTTCTTTGCAACTGGCCACCCTCCAGTCTTTATCAAGTGAGACTGATCTCTTATGCCCAGAGGGAGCTGCTAGATTGGCGGGTTCAGGTTTAACCATTAGAAGGCATGTCTGGATGCGCCTCTGTAATTTTGCGGAGCCCTTCAAGTCTTCATTTGTCAATGTCCCCTTTAATGAATCAACCTTTGCCCCTAAGGTGAAAGAGGCTCTGTTCAGGAGCAAGCTAGATGGGAAGACTCTCTGCCATGGGGATCCATTTTTTTACCCCTCATAGAGATAGCAGAAAATTGTAATTCAGAAAGTTGCAAGGTTCTTCCAAAGAGTCCTTCAGAGCAAGATATCCTCATGGTGGCGGTGGGGGGGCATTTTAATTAAAGACGCCACCCTCATGGCAGACATGTCCCGCAACAGCAGGAATTCAGATCTTTCTCAATGAAACCCTAACAACGTC
Organism: Protopterus annectens; assembly: GCF_019279795.1. Classification (NCBI taxonomy): domain Eukaryota; kingdom Metazoa; phylum Chordata; order Ceratodontiformes; family Protopteridae; genus Protopterus; species Protopterus annectens. The sequence goes on from NC_056726.1 coordinate 1,350,505,910, forward strand.
TCTGAAGGGTTATCCGACTTCTGCACTCTGCAGGCAGTGGGGGGATGCTTTTCTCTGAACCTAAAAGTCTAGATAGTCATTTCCAAAGATTCTTGGGTTCATAGGTAGGTACTAGGCTATCAGCCCAAGGGCCTATGTAAGCCTAGCCAGCAAGGTACCATAGCTTACGCCACCCAAGAAAGTTATTTTCCTGTGCCACTGTCCAGCAGAGACACAGAAGTGATCCCCGGGGTGTATTTCCTATTTCCCATCCACTCATCAAGATTTTTCTTGAAGAGTGTTAATGAAGAACTTTGCTTGACATAGATGGGTAGCTTGTTCCAGAGTATAGGAAGTCTGTGGGACAGGAATCTATCCCTCCAGCGTGTCCTGTTTATTGTGGTGACAAGGTTTAGGTCCCTAGAGCATGTAGCTTGGAGGGATTGGGATTTCTTTAGGTGTAGCATGTCCAACAGCGCTGGGTTTGACATAGCTTTATATGTTAGGCAGAGATCACCTTGGAGTAGGCGATATGCTACGGAGTAAAGCTGGAGTTTTTTGAGGCAGTCAGTGTAGGACATTTGTTTGAGGCCTGTAATCCTCTTTGTGAGGTACTTCTCTGGCCTTTCCAGCTACTGCAGTTGTCTTGTGAGGTACATTCCAAAAGGGGCATTGTACTCTATAATGGGTCTAATGAGTGACGAGTAGAGGGGAACAATGACCTCTTTTTTCCAGGATGAGAACCCTTTTATGATGAGGTGTGCCACGTAGAAGGACTTCCTGACTACTGTGGCGATGTGACTATCAAAGGAGAGACTACTGTCCACCTGGGTCCCAAGGTCTCTCATCACGCATTCAGTGTTAAGTAGATTGCTGCCTATGTGGTAGTTCATGGGTCCAGAGTTTTTACCAAAGGGGATGACACTGCACTTTTTGGCATTGAGCTTGAGGCCATGGCTCTGACACCAGGCATCTGTCTCAGTGAGGCCCTTCTGTAGGATGTCCACATCATTTGGGGACTTGACTATGGCTCCTAGTTTGCAGTCATCTGCGAACTTCGTCAGCCAGAGGCCTTCTGTGTTAGCCTGTACTTCAGAGAAGTAGATACCAAACAGGAGAGGTCCCAGGACGAAACCCTGTGGCACACCACTTGTCACTGCCTTGAGGTCAGATTTGGAGTCTGCAACTTTTACAGTGTGGGTTCTGTCAGTGAGCCAGTTGGCAATCCATCTTGTGACGTAGGGATTTATACCTAGTTTAGTGAGTTTAGCTATAATTCCAGAATGGGGGATAGTGTCGAAAGCCTTGGCGAGGTCAAGATAGGCTGTGCGAACCACCTTACCCTCATCCACGGCTTTGGTGACTGCCTCAAAGAATATGATCAGGTTCAGGAGGCATGATCTGCCTTTCACAAACCCGAACTTGGTGGGACCCAGAGTTTGGAGGTTACCATTGTCTTTGTTTATGAGTTCCATGATGATATGTTCCATGGCCTTGCAGACCAGGCTCGTCAGGCTAATTGGTCGATAGTTCCCGGGATCAGTGGTGGCTCCCCCTTTGTGGAGTGGGATAACTGTTGCTGTGTGCCATTCAGTGGGCACAAAGCCTGATGCAAGGCTATTATTGAACATGGTGCTTAAGTGGGGAGTCAGTTCGTTCTGAAGTTCGTGTAAAACGCAGCCTGGGATGTTCTCCGGTCCTATGGATGCTGTGTTTTTAGCTTTAGAGAGTGCAGCTTTTACCTGTGTAGTTGTGATTACAGGGACTCTGCATTCTTCCTGTATAGATATGGGCCCTTTAGGGGGTGAGAGGGGGGTAAAGATAGCACTGAACCGATCTGCCATGATGTTGGCAGTATCAGTTGGTTCTGTAATTTTCGTGCCTTTGTGCTGTAACTCAGAGCAGATCTGGGTGTTGCCATCTAGATTCTTGACATAGCTATAGAATGCTTTGTGGTTGTCCTTAGATTTAGTGGCGATTTTGTTTTCGTAGCTAGCTTTGGAGGATCTTATAAGGGATCTCAGCTTCTTACTGAGGCTGACCAGGAGCTCCTCCACTCATGGGATTTTACTCTCTTTTGCAACAGTTTCTTCCTTCTGTTGTACAGTTTGTTTATGGCAGACTTTTTTTGGAGGATAGCATCTTGGTTCTGTTTGGGATAGCACAATCCATGCACTCGTGTAAGTGCTTATAGAGTGCATTTGTGTAGGATTCAGCAGTTGTAGCTGTATTGTCCATCTGCATAGGCGTCATGAAGTTCACCACTTCTGTCTTAAGAAGCATGAAGTTGGCTTTGGAGAAATTTTTTACTGTGGTTTCCTTAATGGGGGGGCGGGGCAGGATGTGGACATCAAGGGTGATAAGCTTATGGTCAGATCGGACCAATGAGGAGTTGACTTCAGGTGTGGAACACCGGTCACTCATGTTGGTAATGACTAGGTCTAGGATATTGTTGCCCCTGGTGGGGATGTGGATAAGATGATCTAGGGCATTGGAGTTTATGAATTCCAGAAAGCGTTGAGCTAAGGAGTTGGTACACGAGTAGTTTTCCCAGTTAATGGTGAGGTAGTTGAAGTCGCCCATTATTAGGGTGTTTGGTTGAACCCTAATATTTTCCAGTACATCAGGAAAAGAGGAGTGGGAATCCTGGGGCATGGTGGGGGATCTGTAGGAAGCTACAATTTGGATTGCAGTTTTGCCCAGAGTTAGTTGCACTTGGATAACCTGGGATGCATTATGCTGAGCAACTAGCCTGGAGGTGTGGATATCCTTAATGAATATGGACACACCTCCGCCTTTGGTGTTTCGGTCCAGGTTACATGGCGGAAAAGTGTGGTAGTGCAGGAGTGCTCTCTGGAGCCTTTAACCAGGTCTCAGTCACTGCATAGATATCGATGTTCTCCATTTTAAGGAGTGCCTCGAGTGAGTGCATTCTGAGATTTAGACTTCTAGCACTGAGTAGCATTACCTTCAGTTTTTGTTTGCCTGTTCCTGTTATGGTGGTTAATTTGTTATTTCAACCCTGCCTAAAAAAGGCACTATAGGGGCAGCAAGAGCCTTAGCCAGTATCCGGAATCCCAGGGGCGACAGGTGCAGGCCATCTGTGGCAAAGCATCGTGTTCTGTCGACCATGTCATCCCAAGCAGACAGATACTGGATCCCCTTAGAATGACACCAGAAACTTAACCAATTGTTGAAGTCAGTCATTTTGTCCTTGTACTGCGGTATCATTCTGGCTGATGGCAGAATGCTACTCAAGGCCAGGGTCATACCTGCCTGGGCTACAAGATCGGAGAGCTCTTCCAGGTCTCTTTTCATGTAGTCCAGGGAGGTATGTCTCAGGTCATTCACACCAACATGGACAATGACAGAGTCATATTTGTACTTGCAGAGTATTATATCCAGTGGTTATTACATATCATTTTCCCCTAAAAACACAACAAAAGAAATTCCCAACATTCCACCCTCAGAGGAAAGCAGCAGCTACAGAAATGCAAAAGCTGCTGTAAAAAAGAGATATCGAACCAGTCTCATCAGCTCATACTTGAGATTCTCTTTAGTGCCAAAAAAGACCAGGGAATTAAGAACAATTTTGGACCTCAGCATTCTAAATCAATTTGTGAAACACTCAAAGTTCCTGATGGTCACATTTCAGTCCATCCTACTAAAAGATTAATGAAGAACGATTGGATGTGCTTTGTAGATCTTCAGGATGTGTACTATCATATCAAAATACACAGGAGCTCCAGGAGATAGCTACACTTCCTGCTGGTAGTCAGTCACTATCAGTTCAGAGCACTGACCTTTGGTCTCACCACAGCTCCCAGGGTGTTCAAATGCATGGCAATAGTTGCAGCTCACCTGAGACTGCAAGTATTCTGGGTGCTTCCACCAGGCCTCTACTAATTCAAGGCAGGGATTGCTTGCTCTGTTTCAGTATCCAGCTGGACATTACTATAAATCTCTCCAAGTCTCAACTCTACCCTACTCAAACTGTGGAGTTCATCAGCGTCCATCTAGAGACCGGGATACAAGTGGCAATTTTACCACAAACAAAATTGGAGACTTAAGGAAACAAGCATTACAAATCTTTAGTCTCCATTTACCTCCAGACAATTTAATCCTACAGCCTCCATAGTACTGGATCCCTCATATGAGAGTACTACAGTGGACCTTAGCAATACAGTGGTCAGTAAGACATCAGCCACTGATGACTCTCATTCATATCATAAATGTTTGCTGATGTCACATACAGTGGTGAATGCATGCAGAGGAAGTTTCTCAGGACCATCCTTTCACTCTCCCCTTTTCCAAGGCCACAGTGACTACTGATACTTTCCAGCTGGGCAGGGTGAGGAGGAGACCATTATTTGGGAAGGACAGTCCAAGGCATGTGGTCCCCAACAGAGGACAATTTTCACATCAGTGTTCTAGAAATGAGAGCAGTCCTATTGGCATTGCAAACGTTTCAAGATGTTCTCCCTGTAGGGATGATTTCAGTTCAGATGGACAACATGTCTGTGGTCTGGTACATCAGCAAACAAGAGGGCACCAGGTCTTCCCCACTCTGCTGAGAGACAATGAGACTTTGGCAATAGGTGATATCTTCTGTCCACTTTCTCTTGGCAAAGCATATTCCAGGGAAAGTCACAGTGTTAGCAGACAAACTGAGCAGGTCATCTTACTTCCTCATGTGTGGATCTAAGTCATTCAGTGGTAGAAATGATATTTTGCTGATGTGTTCAACACACAGGGACCTCTTCGCCTCTCCCCTCATTCCCAAGTGCAGCAGGTTCTTTACCCTGATCCCTCCCCCCCCAGAGTGGGAGTCACTGAGAGACTCTCTAGTTCACAGTTGGCCTTCCAGTCTGTTATATACCTTCCTTCCCATTTCTTCTCATTCCCAAGTTTATTCAGAAAACATTACAGCAGAAGAGCAAGGTTATCCTCATTGCCCCATTCTGGCCTTGCCAATTATAGTTCCCCTTCTTGTGGGCTCACCTAGTTCACCCTTTCTGGGTGCTAGATCCTGTTCTGGACCTTCTGTCTCACCTATCTGGATTGCCTCACAGTAACATGCTATCTCTTAAACTGACCGTGTGGTTTCTCCACTTCCAGTGATGGCTAGAAGTTTCAGGCTTTCTTCTCCCATTAGTCACATTATTATATCATCCCAAAAAGCATCTACCAGAAGGATTTAAAAGCAAATGGAAAAGATTTTCTGTTTGGGCACATCAGAGACATTTAGATCCATTTTCTGACCCTGTTCTAGCAATTCTCAATTTCTTGGCTTATTTCTTCAATGATGGGGTTAATTATTCAACTACCAAGGTACAAATGGCTTCTACCTCAGATTTTCACCTTTAAGTGTGGATCGTTCATCTCTAGCCTTCTTAAAGTTGTGCAGAAATTTCCTTAAGGGTACCTTGCTGCTTCAACCTTCAGTTAAGGACCCTGTATCTCTGTGGGACCTTATGTTCATCCTTCAGGCTTTTACTCAGCCCTCCTTTGAATCTTCAACAAGGACAGAGTTAAAGTTCTTATCCTGGAAAACTTTTTTTCTTATCACCATTACTTCTGTAGATGGGGTATCTGAACTCCAGCCACTTTCTTCTCAGCCACCTTACCTATTTTTTCACAAGGACAGGTTATCCCTTTGGACTAACACTTCCTTTCTACCTAACGTGGTATTACAAGCAAGCCTCAACCAGTTAGTAAACCTATCAGTCTTCTTTTCTAATTTTTCTAACAAGGGAGAATACATGCTTCATTTATTGGATGTTCATAGACAGCTCAGATTTTACATTCACATTACTAAAGACATAAACAAATCAGAACAACTGTTTGTATCCTTGTCCAAGGCCAAATTAGGCACAATAGTGACAAAACTGACCCTAAGTCAGATGGCTCACTGTTTGCATTACCTTTATTTATAGAAGCAAAGGCCTGTCATTACCCAAACACCCTAAAGCACACTCCACGAAATCTCTGGCTATGTCATTCATTTTTTGGTCCAAAGTATCTGTAGATGGCATCTGTGCAGCTGATACATGGCCAATGCTATTACCTTTATAGCTGTTTAAAAATTGGATATTTTATACAGAAATAGGGTAACTTTTAGCTCTGCTGTACTCTGGAATATCGTTCCTTGAGGACAGCCCAAGATTACTCTAGCTGGGGACTGTGTCCCGTCAGTTGAAGAATGGATGAAAAAAGCAAAGCTAGGTACTCACCATAACTCTGCATCTGTGCAGTCTGTTTTTATCCTTCCTCAACTTCCCACCCACCATTTCTCCTTCCTTTTGCCGGTCTCCTGGTATGTGCTGAGGGATATTCCTTATTAGTTTTTGCTTTGTGGGTTCCAGAGTTCTCTTTCTCTGATTCTCCTCCTGTTCATAGGTTCATAGGTTGGTACTAGGCTGTCGGCCCTAGGACCTATACAAGCCTAGTCATAACAATTCCCTGGCTATTTCTTCCCACAGTATTTACTTCCCTGGACCCCTGTCTAGCAGGGCGACTGACGTGATCCCCGGGTAGAATTTCCTATCTCCCATCCAATTATCAAGGTTTCTTTTGAAGAGGGCCAAAGAGGCACTCTGCTTGAGATGTATGGGCAGTCTATTCCAGAGTCTGAGGAGTCTCTGGGTCAGGAACCTATCCCTCCAGCATGTTTTGTTCATTGTGATGACAAGGTTTAGATCCCTGGAGCGTGTGTCTCTGAGGGATTGGGATTTCTTTAAGTGAAGCATGTCCAACAGCTCAGGTTTGTATGTTAAGCAGAGAGCGCCTCTGAGTAGACAATATGTGGCAGAGTATAGGTGGAGTTTTTTTTGGACAGTCAGCATAGGGCATCTGCTTTAGGCCTGTGATTCTTTTAGTGAGGTATTTCTGTGGCCTTTCCAGTTGTTGCAGATGTCTTGAGAAGTACATACCAAACAGGGTGTTGTATTCTATAATGGGTCTAATGAGGGATGAGTACAGTGGGACAATGACCTCCTTTTTTCTGGATGAAAATCCCTTAGTGATGAGGTGTGCCACATAGAAGGATTTCCTGACTGTTGTGGCGATGTGGTTATCGAAGATGAGACCACTGTCCACCTGTGTCCCTAAGTCTCTTAGCACACTTTCAGTGTTTAGTGTACTGCCACCTATGTGGTAATTTACGGGTACATGTTTTTTCCCAAAGGGGATAACTATACATTTCTTGGCATTGACCTTGAGCCCATGGCTCTGGCACCAAGCATCTGTTTCTGTAAGACCCTTTTGTAAAATATCCACATCATTTGGGGATTCAGTCCCCCATGGGGGTTCCATCTCTTTCTATTATCTGGGGCGTTTACCTCAGGGATTACAATTGACTGGTCTCCCTCTTTGTATTGTGGTTATTTAAACATAACACAAACTCAATCTGAGGTATTTCAGGAGTACATAGAGATTATGGGTAAGGGGAGGAGCTCAAGCCACAGAGCCTAAAGTCTAACAAGTGGCTGAGGACATATCCAAGGCTGGATCCGAAACCCATCTGTTGAGGAAGGACAAAAACACAACAAGGGTGCAGAATTTTGGTGAGTGCATAACTATAATTTATGTAATGTTGGTTTGATGATAGTTACACAAAATAATATATGTGATGTATAATGTTTGTAAGTGAAAACATGTTAACGTGGTCTGAGCCAATGTTGCCTCTGTTTGGCTTCAACCTGTGGGGTTTTGGATCCAACTGGGATCTGACACCAGTCATCCCTTCAGACTTTGACTTACCAGGCTCTGCCTCCTTACCCACCATCCCTGCTCCTCAACCGACCCCTCAGATCTAGTTTGCTGCCAGTCCTGTTAGCAGCTCGATCTGGCTCCACTTCAGTATATCCTTTGATATATAGCTTTTTTGGTGTATGATTTTTTGTTCTGTAGGACTGTTCCCTTACCCTAGTTATTGTTCATAGTGTATAGTTTTACTGTAGGTAGATAGGTTGTTAGGTTAGGTCTTGTAGTGTGTGTGTGTATGTGTGTGTAGTATTATACTGGGGCTTCCCCACTCTTTTGTTGTGTTTTGTTCTGCCTTTTTTCTTAGGGCTTAGTCTAGAGTAGTGTATGTGTTATTTCTTCTTACCTTGTCTTCTGTTTTTTGTAGTGAGTTTAGTTAGGGTTGAATGGACAAAGTTTTCAAAAAATGTGTCACCTGCAGGTACAAGTTACCCTCTCAGGATACACACAATAAGGATGTATATTGTTTGGGGGCTGCTTATCTGGACTCTTCCTATACTCTTTGTGAGGGGTTTGGGTCCAGGGCAGTGAATGAGCAGTAAGGAAATTTATCGTTAAGGGCCTTCTTCCTGCTGGCAAATCCTGTTCTACATCCAGTCGAGTCTGACAAGCATTGCCCACATAGGGACTCCAAGTCCTCCAAGAGGGATCAGGAGAAGTCCTCTTCAGTTTCTTTTCCTGATCCTTTTCAGGCTTGCTGGACCAGAAGGTCTCATGACTTTCTGGTGCTCCTGCTGCCTCGACACCAGTGTCGGTTCTGACCTCTCAGAGCCAATCACTCTTGTGCCGACTACAAGAAAAGGCTCAGTCTCTGGCTTAAAGTCTTCCTAGCCCTTCATGGTCAAAAGGTTCCATCGGGTCAGGTAGCTTCTGTCTTCTTCCCATCCACTCCACCAAAGCTGTCACTGAAGTCTTTGCCTTCCTCTCCCCAGTTCCAGGTCTCCCCAACTTGGATCCAGCAGATGGGTTCCTCATCTTCTAAACGACCTTCCAAGTCCCCATTGATGGCTTCATCTGTCTAGACATCATGGTCGATGGGCAGTTTCAAAGCTTTAGACTTCGAGCAGCTGATGAAGTCCTTTTTTGAGACCCAGATGCAATTAGGGCTTATCCCTACAGGTCCAGGATCTGTTTTCTGGAACCTCAGCTCTATCTCTCTGCTTTCCTTCTGCAGCCAGTTTGGATATGAGATCATCAGGCCCAGCTGCATTACCACCCTCTGTGTCAGATCCAGTAGCTTGGCTATCTTCAGCTCCCTCTTTGGTCTCATCAACTCCATCTACTTTGGGACTGACCAGACCTTGGAACCATGACATCTAGTTTGCTGTTTCTAGGAAAGGGTCGATGGTCCCATGTTTAGGTTTGTCCCTCCTGCTTGGAGCTTTGGGATTCAACAGCTTAGCTCTATTCTTGATGCCAGACTTGGGTGTGTTTCGAGTCTCTTTGGGTACTTTTACTATCAGCTTTGTGAGGCTACCATCCGCTTCTGCATTCGACATCATGAAGAGGACGTCCTTCTCAAAGGAAATGGCTTGGGTGTCCCAGCTGGTGTTCCATCTCTTTTTTTGTCTGGACCTGCAGCCAGTCATCAGTCTGTTCCTGGACAGCCTATACTAGTTTGTCTCCAATCCACTGCCATGGTGGAGCTTCCTGACTTGTCCCTCTCTCCTCTAGCATTACCAGAGTGGGAGGTCACAGATAAGATGCAGTGTAAGAGAAAACACCTTGATTCCCCGTAGGAGTCTCTCACTGAAGATGCTGACCTAGAGGAAAGAGAGCGGATGCCTCTTTTGGTGATCTCTTGGAACTTATGTTACATCACATTATTTGATTATTTGAGTATTTGATTGATTGTTCTTAATTGGTTTTAAATGGTTGTGTATATAAGAAATGTGTGGAGTGTTGATAATTGATTCTGATGAGGTCTCCAGTAAGGAGATGAAAGCGCTAAATCCATTTTTTTGTTGCTAGTAAATAAAGTATTTGTCTCTGTGGACTTTGGATGTGATTTTTGGTGAAACATAGATGTTCTTCGTCTCCCATTGCTGCAGTCCTTACATATGGGTATTCCGCTGTCCACAATCGGCCCGAATACCAAAGGGCTAGAACCGGCGTCGGTCATCGGCGCCCGAGACTGACGTCAGTACGTGCCAGTACAAATGCGCATGACCGACGCCATAACCTCAGTCTTTCTTGCCGCGTGGTCCTAAGCAGAAGCAGCATTTGCAAGTGCCGTTCGGCGTTCTGGAATTGTCGGTTTTTGAGTTTCAGACCGGAGACCAAGTTGGGCTAAGTACCCCGTTGGGGACACTTTTGTCTTTTTCTTGCCTCAGTATTGACGGATGTCAGAAAAAGTTAATAACTGTATTTCTTGTGGGAAACAGATTCCTCATAGGGATTACCATTCACTCTGCATTCCTTGTTTGGGGCCTGAGCACGACGTTGTTGGGTGTCGCTTTTGTGCTACTTTTAACAAGCGTACTATTAAACGTCGGTTGGACTGTGCTAGGCTGGTGTTTGGTAAACATTGTAATTACAACATGCCGTCGGATTCTCCGACGCCTGGTTCTTCTAAGAAACGCAAAGAAAAGTCTTTGCGGTCCAAACAGGATGAGTCGTCCACTCCGGACGCCGGTTCTGTAGAACCACTGACGACTTCAGCGGCTCCTTCTGAAAGTTTACCTAAGTCTCAAGGGGAGCCTTTGTTACTACAGGAAGTGGCTTCTCCTGTGTTAGGCCAGGCTGAGGGTGCTTCTCTGATGTCAGTGGTTCCCTCCCCTCATAGGGTAGTTAGGCCTCCTCCTTCTCAAAGCAAAGCCCATTCTAAGTCTAAGTCTGCCCCTGCTGGTGCTAGTCCCCAGGGTCCAGCTCCTAGGAAGCACATGTTAAAGATGGCTGAAGATTTGATTACTTTAATTAGGGGTTCTATGCCCCCCTTCGAAGAGGCCCAGGGTAGAGACAGAGTTGGAGGGTTTGGTTCAGTCTTCCAATGAGTCAGATTCCTCTGTAGAAGAACTTCAGGATTTCCCTCCCTATTCTGATTCAGAGGCTGAGGACACTACTCCCTCTCGTCCCCTCCAGAAGATTTTTCTTTCTCTGAGACTTTGCATTCCATGAGGGAACATTTCAAATGGGAGGGCCAGGATTATTCTGATTCTCGTAAAGGCTAAGAGAATTCCTGTTTTGCCTCAGCATAGGCCCTTGGCTATTCCCTGTACTGGATGTTGTTTAGGATGTATTTTCTGAGGCTGCCCTTAACCCAGATTCTCTGCCTCCTGCCCCGGTTAAACCAGATAGATACTACAGGGTTCCGGAAGCTCACAAGTACTTATATAAGAGTCCTAGGGCTGATCCAGAAACTATTACTCAAGGCCCCAAAGGTGTTAGGGCTTCTGTGGTTAGGAATCCAGTTCCTCTGGACAAGGATGCTAGGGCCCTGGATAGGTGGGGTAAAACTGTATACCTCTTCTACTTTGGCTATGAGAGCTTTAAATTGTCAGTTTCATATGCTCAGGTATCAAAATTATTTGCTGGGCCAATTGAAATGTAAAGTAGATGCTTTAGCTGAAGGTATTGAATGTAAGGAGCTTCAGGATTTAGTGCATGCTTCAGACCAAGTTGGTAAGCATTCTTTGCAGTGTGGTTTTGATGCTTTACAGGCTTCTTCCAGGGTGGCTGCTACTAGTTCAGTTGTTCGCAGGCATGCCTGGCTTAAAGATCAGACCTTGTCAGAGCATGTTAAGGCTCGAATTATGGATGCTCCTCTACAATCTGATGTTCTTTTGGTCCTCCAGTAGAATCAGTTTTGAAAAAATGGAGGAAAAAGCTAAGTCTATGCAGACAGTTAAGGACTTTTACAGGTTCAGCCCCTAAGTTCAGTAGGAATTGGCCTGCTAAGGGATGGTCTTTCCCCTCTTCGGATTATCAATCTAGGGGCAGGTCGAGGCGAGGTAGAGGTAGGGCTTCCTCTCAGGGCCCTGTTACTTCTAGGTCTTTGAGTTCTTCTACCCCTTCTGCTGGGGAGGGCAGGGGTCAGTCCTTCCGAAACAGACCCAATGACCTGTGTCTTCAGCTGCCGGACTCTGCCTTGCTGGCAGCTCCTCTAGGAGGAAAACTGGGACTTTTCAAAAGGAATTGGCATTTGGTTACCCAAGACAAATGGGTATTGGACATAATAAATCGAGGCTACAAATTTTATTTTCACACATTCCCTCCTTTCAAAGGTATGCCGGATGTGCCTCATCAGCAAAGACTGGAAGCACAGACACAAATTTCTTCTCTGCTTCAGTTGGGAGCAATACAGAGAGTACCTTCTGCAGAAAGAGGCACAGGGTTTTATTCCGTCTTTTCTTAGTGCCAAAGAAAGGAAATACTTGGAGACCAATTCTGGATTTGTCCATTCTAAACACCTTTCTGGAAATTCCAAAATTCAAGATGTTAACACTGCAACAGCTGTTACCTATGCTGGGCAAAGATCACTGGATGGTGACTCTGGATCTCAAAGAGGCCTATCTTCACATTCCTATCAGGCCCAGTTGCAGAAAATTCCTGAGATTTCGGAATGGGAATTTGCATTATCAGTTCTCTGCATTGCCCTTTGGCTTGTCTACTGCGCCCAGGGTATTCACAAAAGTCCTGGCTCCAGTAATAGCTTTTCTCAGACTAACAGGAATTCAAATTTATTTTTATCTGGACGACTGTTTGATTCTGGCTCAAGGCAAGCACGAACTTCTTCAACATCTGCAGTATGTAATGACAGTTTTAAGATGCCTAGGGTATTCTGTGAACGAAATAAAGTCCAGTCTAGTACCCTCTCAAGAGATGTGTTTTCTGGGTGTAAGACTGAATACAGCTGCTCAGATGGCATTTCTTACCCCGGACAAACAAAGAAATCTTCACCTATACTTCCAACAGCTATCAGTAATGTCCAGGCTGACTGCAAGGACAGTCCTTCAAGCCTTGGGGTTCATGGCATCTTGCATTCTAGTACTTCCCAATGCCAAACTGCATATGAGGAAGCTACAATGGTATCTCAAAAGCGTTTGGACTCAACACAGCCACGATTTGGACACTGTCATTCGGATTCTACCTTGCATTCAGAAAGAATTTCTGTGGTGGGCTCAGGAATGTCACCTAAACAAGGGGCTCTCTGTGACCCAACCAGAGGCAAGTCAGATATTGACGACAGACGCCTCGGAGTCAGCCTGGGAGCTCATTTCAGAGGAAAATGGATTCAAGACCTTTGGCCCCCAGAGCTACTTCACTTGCATATCAACATGAAAGAGATGCTGGCAGTTCAATTTGCTTTGGAAGGATTCAAGAGCCTACTTCAACCAGGACTGGTGTTGATTCGAACAGACAACACAACTGTCATGTGGTACATCAACAAGCAGGGGGGAACTCATTCTTACCCTCTTTGCAGACAAGCAATGCTGTTATGGGAAACTGCTTTGAATCTGCACATCACTCTTCGAGCACAGTTTCTGCCAGGAGCACAAAATTCTTTAGCAGATGTTCTGAGCAGACAGATTGTGGATCCTCACGAATGGAAATTGGACCCTCAGGTATTTCTTCAGTTGACCATGGCTTGGGGAACTCCAGACATAGATCTGTTCGCTTCTCCTCTGAATTTCCAACTGCCACTGTTTTGCACAAGGCTGTTTCATCCAAAAGCCTGGAAAATAGATGCACTATCCTTCAGTTGGTGCAACCTTCACGTGTATGCTTTTCCTCCTTTGCCTCTTCTTCCAAAGGTGCTGTTGAAAGTCAGGAGGGACAAACCTTGCATGATCCTTATAGCACCGGATTGGCCTCGTCAGCATTGGTACCCTCTGTTGAGGAGCTTAATTCATGGAACACCTTGGCCATTACCACAGATTCCTCACTTATTGTCTCAGGAAAACAATCATTTTCTCAATGTCAGGGTGCAATCCCTACACCTGACAGCCTGGCATTCTGTTTTAGAGAAGGAGGGCCTTCAGCTCCCTCAACAAGTTTTGGATGTTATTTTGGAAGCCAGGTGTCCTAGTACTCGAAAAGTTTATGCTGATAAATGGAAGAGATTTTTCTTTGGAGTTCAGCTAAAGGCTTTGATGTCAAATTGCCTAATTTGAGTTGTACATTGCAATATTTGACTATTTTATTGGACAAGGGTTTGTCCTTCTCTTCTGTAAAAGTGCATGCTGCAGCTATTTCTGCTCACTATGATTGTGACCCTCCTTTATTTTCACATCCATTGGTTAAACAGTTTCTTAGAGGGGCAAAGAATATAAGACCCCACGGAGGGCTCCTACTCCTACCTGGGATCTTAATTTTGTTTTGGAAAAGCTGACTCTGCCTCCTTTTGAACCTGCAGCTACAGCTGAATTGAAGTTGTTGTCTTGGAAGACTGCTTTTTATTGGCTGTTACTTCTGCTAGAAGGGTATCTGAATTACAGGCCCTCATGGCAGTGGAACCTTTTCTGATTTTTCACAAGGACAGAGTTTCCTTACGTACTAATCCTACTTTTCTGCCTAAAGTGATTTCTAATGTGGCATTGAACCAATCTATACATTTGCCTACTTTTTATGCTAACCCCCAAAATGAAGGGGAAAAAGTTTTGCATTCTTTGGATGTACATAGGCAGTTAAGGTATTATTTGAGCAGAACCAAAGAGTTCAGAAGATCTCAACAATTATTTGTTTCGTTTGCTTTGACTTCACGAGGGAAGGCCGTCTCGAAACAAACTATTTCCAAGTGGATTGGCCATTGTATTGCTTTTTGTTACTCTCATCATGGAAAGGATGTTCCAGTTGGGATCAGGCCTCATTCTACTAGGGCTACGGCCACCTCTACTGCTTTTTGAGAGGGGTAGCTACTAAAGACATTCTAGAGGCAGCTACTTGGAGTTCTGTACATACCTTTACAAAGCATTATCATTTACCTCTTTATTCTAGGTCTAGGGCTGGGTTTGCCACTGCAATCTTACAGGGCATGTTAGCAGCTCCTAATGCTATTTAGTTGGCCAGCCTCCCTTTTTTCCGTTGCTCTGGGATTCTACCCATATGTAAGGACTGCAGCAATGGGAGACGAAGAACATAGTACAGTTTTGTACCTACCATAAATGTAGATGTTCGAGGATCTCCATTGCTGCAGTCCAATTTTCCTCCCTCCTTCCCCTTTCTTTTTAGGTTGGGGTTTGGGTGGTGTTTTTTGCATTCTGACGTCTGAGGCAAGAAAGACTGAGGTTATGGCGTCGGTCATGCGCATTTGTACTGGCACGTACTGACGTCAGTCTCGGGCGCCGATGACCGACGCCGGTTATAGCCCTTTGGTATTCGGGCCGATTGTGGACAGCGGAATACCCATATGTAAGGACTGCAGCAATGGAGATCCTCGAACATCTACATTTATGGTAGGTACAAAACTGTACTTTTTGGATTCCGGAAGACAGCCTTTATAGAAACCGAACTACCAAGTTTGTGATGTTATTTGAGGTTTTTCATTCGTGAGTGATCTCTTGAAACTTCTTCACCAGCGTGGGGACTGGACCACCAAAGCTTCTTCTCTGGAGAAGTCAGTATTTTTGAAGGCCCAGCCACACCTTGGGTGATTCCCCCCTGGATGCGCTCATAGACCTAGTGTCTTGGATGGTGTGGAAAGAACCCGATATGGTGGAGCTTATTCCTAAGAAGCCCGATAAAATTCTTGGTCCTCCCAAGCACTGACTGCTTTGGAGTAAGTGTCTGGCCATGGATGCGACTGCGGTGGCAATGGCCACCAGAAGGGAAATCTCCAAGGAGAGTACCTCGATCCATCCCCTAAAGAGAGCATCTCATGCTTTGGAACTTTTAAGGAAGCAATCGTATGCCTCAGCCACATTCACTTTGAGGGCTGTCAATTATTTATCACACTTGACTAGACTCCAACATGATCTGGTGTCTGAATTGTCTATGAATGTTAAGATGCAGCAGTCTCCAAAGATTTAAAAGATGCTGGATACTCAGTTGTCTACCCTGCTGTCAGTCATCAACATTTCCATAAGGCTTATTTCCAGTATAGATGAAACATCCTGAGCATCTGGCTCTAGCATTGTCGTTTGTTGCCATGCTTGGATGTGATTATGTAAATTTGTGGATTGCTTCAAGGCATTCTTTATCAGTGCCCCATTCAGTGGCTGTTCCTTGTTTGGTCTGAAAATTAAGGATACTCTAACTAGGATTGAGCAAAAAGAGAAGACGTTGTCTACCACAGAAATACATTTCACTACCCTCCAGCAAAACTTTTGGAGGAATCAGAAGGGGGCAAACATCTCTTTTTTAGGAAGTCGCAGCTGACTTCCCTGGATGCTCCTTCAGAAGGTTCCTCTCAAGGCCGGGGGAACCATACCACATGCCGCCCTTGAGGCAGGGGAGATCCACAGAGTCTGGGCTTCCATGGAACCTTCTGCAGAAGACCCTTTAAATGGCCCTGAAGGGTTACTCAACTGTCCTGCTGAGGAGGCAGCTGGGGTTCACCTGGCTCTTCACCCAGAAACTTGGGAGACCATCATCTTAGATGCATGGGTGTTACGAGTTTTATCCAAAGACTATTCTATTCCCTTTTTAGGTTCCATTACAGATGTCTCCAAGACTTTCCACCCAGTCAGAGATTGCAGGCAGCATTAGAGATTCGGAAGGTGCTGGTAATTCAAGTCATCCAAGAGTTTCAACCAGACCATTGAGGATCTGGGGTCTACTTAAGGTTCTTTTTGGTACCAAAGAAGAACAAGGACTTCAAGCCTATACTGGATTTATGCAAAATGAATCCCTTAGTGAAACAAACCAAATTCCGGATGGTCATAGTGCAATCCGGTCTACCTCTGCTGAGGAAGGACAATTGGATGTGCTCAATAGACCTCAAGGATGTCTACCATCATATGAAGATATAGAGACACTCCAAGAGGTCTCTGCCCTTCTGGCTGGGAGCCAATCATTACCAATTCAGGGCCCTGCTGTTCAGTCTCTCTGGGGTGTTCAGAAAGTGCATGGCAGTGGTTGCAGCCTGGCTCTGGCTGCAAGTTTTCCAGATCTTCCCTTACCTGGACAATTGGCTCCTTACTGCCCTCACAAGATTGTCATGACCAGGAACACCCTACTCCATTTATGAAATCACTTAGGGATTACAGTCAATTACCCAAAGTCGAGTCTCCAACCTGTTCAAGCAGTAGAATTCATAGGTTGTCACTTGGAAACTGTCAGTCAAATTGTCAGGTTTTCCAAGCTCCAGATTGATCAGCCTTTGATCTCAGGCAGTGCCAATCTACAGCTTATGCAATCTTGAAACTCTTAGGCCACATGGCAGTTATAGTAGGGTTGATCCCTCTAGCCAGGTATCATATGAGGGCTTTACAATGTACCCTGGTGGTACAGTGGCCATTTTTGACTCATCCATTGGACTTTCTGGTAAGCTTGACAAAATTTTGTCACAAAAGACTGTTCGTCCTTCTCCTTCCATCATTCACAGTCATAGAGTAGGAGCTCGGAAAAACAAGTTTTTCTTCTTGTGGTGTTTTAATCATTCACAGTCATCATGGACACCTCCCTTCGTGTGTAGGGGGCATTTTGAAGGGAGGATGGTTAAAGGGTCCTGGTCTTCTGTGGAGGCTGACATCCACATCAGTGTTCTAGAGATGGGGGTGTCCTCCTTGCATTGTAGGCCTTTCAGGACACTCTTTCTAATGGTGTGACTCCAGTACAGATGGACAATATGTTGGTTGTCTAATATCTCAACAAACAGGGGGATCATATTCTTATCCTTTTTGTCTAGAGGCCATGAGGGTTTGGCAGTGGGTGATTTCATCTCAGCATTTTCTGGCTGCAGTGCACATTCTGGAGAATTCCGACTTTCTGGCCAACAGCCTGAGCAGGAATATTCTGTTTCCTCATGAATAGTCTCTAAATCCAAGAGAAGCAGCTCAAGATTTTCCAGATCTGGAGCACTCCACATTACGATCTCTTTGCTTCTCCATCCAGCACCAAGTGCAACAGCCATTATGCCTTAGTCTCTCCTCTAGGTCAGTCACCTAGAGATGCTTTGCTATGTGTTTGGCCCCCCTGGGACTCCTATATGCTTACCCCCCCCCCCACCCAGGTTTCTCTGATTGACTTTATCCAAGTGGCTATCAGACTGTATCTCTTTCACTTATAATTTGAAAGGCAAGACGGTAACACTATGCCAGGCAAACTTAAGAGTCATTCTTCCAGAGTTATGACCATTTCTACAGCTTTCCTTTCCAGAGTATGCTTGCATGGCATTTGTGCAGCTGTTACTTGGATGGTTCACCATATCTTAATTTCTCATTACAATCTGGATATTCAGTCAGGAGCAAGGGCTTCCTTTGGCTCCACAGTGTTGTAGACTATCCTTTCTTAGTTCCTGCCAAGGATTTTTACATGGCTAGGGACTCTGGCCCCCAGGTTGAAGCTAGACAGATATGAAAGTTATATACTTACCATAACAATAGATCCATGTTGTCTTTCTCCATCTGTTTCAAACTTCCCCCCTCCTGCCCCCTGCCTTTGTTATTTTTGGCTTACTTCCTTATCCAAGATGACCAGGCAATGGAGCTCATCTTCTCCTTCTTCTTGGAGTCCCTCATCCTCCTGATTTTGGGGTGCATTGTACATTAGAGCTTGTTTTAGATGGAGCAAACTCGATCTGAGGGATCGGTTGAGGAACAGGAGATTGTAGGTAAGGGAAGCAGTGTCTGGTGAGTCAGAAGTGTGAAGGATTTGGCTGGTGTCAGATTTGAGTTGGATCCATTAACCCACAGGTTGAACCAGACGGAGACTGATAACACAGGTCTGTCATTATGGAAAGTAAATTACTTTTCTTTTTTCTTTTATATAAATGCATGTTTGCTTGTGTCTTAAATGATAATTCAATAAAGGTGATAAAAAATGTCGCAATGTAGTTGTGTTTCAAAATGATGTAATGATATAAAAGTTCCCCCTCCAGTAATTGCATGTCCTTCTCTAATACACTATCACTAGAAGTCATCACCTTTCACTGAGTTCTACGTGGTTCGCAGATGTTGATCTTAGTTACATCAGTCATTCTAAGCCTGAGAAGTTGTACACAGACACCAACCAAGGGACCTAGGTAGACCAAACACTTGCAGAGTTGGTAGTATCTGTGAAATCTTTTTTTATGCTTTTAATTAATTATTTTAATTAATAGAGTTTTGTCAAGAATGCTTTCCCTTTTCCAGTCCCATGCCATAGAAAAACAAAACCCTCTCTGTGATTCAGGTGCCCTGTGTTTAACTAATGACATGGGAGGGAGAGGATGGGCTTTTGTGGCTAATGCCAGTTTGCCCAGCCTAAGTGGCAGGGCATGGCCTGACCCATCACATTGGCAAAACCTACCAAAGGGTAGGTAGTCACCAGTGGAGATGCCAAGGCAAGCTTATGTGTGAAACGCTGTATGGGCTATTGAATCAGCCATGATGTGATGGGAGAATGCACATCATTCATATCGGATGACCCCCTATGGGAGGGGGTTAGGAGAGATGGGGCAGGGACTTCCACATGACTAACACACTGGATCACTCCCAAATGCTGATAATTGCCATCAGGAGAGCAAATGGGCTGATCAAGGCCATAAATGGGATGGATGGCTCTCGCCCAGTTTGATTATGCCTGTCACCCCATTTAAGAACAGATGAGCTGAAAGGGCACAAATAAGGAAGCCACTGGGCAAGGTCCTTGGAACGGCCTTATCAAAGAAGGTTTGATTTCCAGACTGACTAAAATTCACACTTCTCTGTAATTTTCTAAATATGCCAGAAATTCCTCTGAAAAGAGGCAACTGTGAGAAATATAAGAATTACATCTACAGATGCTTTTGAATGAGACTCACCAGTACAGAGAAAAGAAGGATATGAAGATGACAGAGATGATTACAGTGAAATCAGTGAGGCATTTTCTTCTTTAATTCTCATCAAGAAACCCTTAGGATTAGACTACTGCTGAAAGGAAGAGTTTTTCCTGAGCTCCCTTCCATAAGACTTTACATTTATTGGTATCACAGAACAAAATAATGTGCTTTGCCTAAGGATCTAAATGAAGTGTCTTCTCCACAAAAGGGCTTTACTGACCTCATTTTGCTTGAATAACTAAAGATCCTGGTTATTCCACTTATTCTGGAACATTGCCATGATCTGGTCATGTCAGTAATACAGGACCCTAAGCCTCAGCCTCCACTGCCATTCCCAAGAGACAAGGCAGGAATTAGAAGGTGTCAGGCTTCAGGAAGGACAGGAACAAGAACCTGAGTGCATACCCTAAACATGTTGACTAAGGACCCCTTAGATTAGTTATAATGATAAGGGGTCCCTTATCAACTCCACATAAAGAATCCCATGCCATTTGATAATTAGATAAGAAAGCCTTCCTTATCCACTTAGCAGTTAGGGCTGTTAATTATTAGCCCTTATTGCATTGTATCTTACAGCTCTACTAAAGCAAGTAAGTGGGGGAAACAGAAGCTAAAGGCAATGTACATATTCAGTGTATCTGAAAAAATTCACCAGACACATGTAAATGTAGTGGATGCCTGGCCTAGGACTTCTATCACTACTTTTTCCATTAGGAAACATATTTGGTTGGCGACTTAACCCTTTTCATAGGATGTATACCTTTTTTGTAGAAAACTTGTTTTTTTAAACATCTTTATTGAATTATCACTTGTGACATAGGCAAATTTACATTTGTATAAAAGTAATCAAACTGTATTGACAAGTTCACATGTATAGACATTATAGTTCACATATATTGCTATTTATCATATAACCTAAGCAACATTACATAAATTATTCAGTTCCTGCCTTTTTTATTAAACAAGAAACATCTTTATTAAACCATCATGACATAGGCAGTCATACATGGATATACATGAAAACAAACCACATCAACACAGTCCTAGTTCCAAGCATTTTACATAAAAAAACATACTGACACACTCCCAGTTGCAAACATTATGCATCACTTATAATCTACCCAATTGTTTTCAGCCAAATACTACATAGCTCATTTAAGTCTTACCTTCTTTTAAACCTCATTCATATTTCTCCACTGTATGTATTGTTCCCACAATTCCCATTTTTGTTCTATGTAGCTTGCTCCTACCCTTTTCTAAAGATCTCAGTCCCAGTTTTTTTTATCTCTGTTACTATATTGACTAGTTCTAGTATAGTTGGTTTAGATTTTGATTTCCATTTTCTAGTAATTGCTTTTGTGGCAGCCACCAGAATTAGAGACAGCAAGGCCTTACCATGTCTAGGCAATTCTGATTCGGTATCATAGCTCAAAAAAAAATTATCTCCCTCATCACATCAATCTCCCCACCCAGCCTCTCTGACAGTGCATCCTGCAGGGAATCCTTAAAGCACGCCTGGTTTCTTGAGCTTCCCCCCTGTTTTGTCATCATCCCTTTCCACTTGGAATTATAGTTTTTTGCTTGTGCTATGTATAGGCACCTTAACTGTGTAGCTCTGAAATACTCCTTCAAATCAGGTAATTACAGTCCACACTGTTCAACTGGTGGAATCAACTTATCCCACTTGACTCTTGCCGTCTTCCCCTCCCAGGTAAAGTCATTCAGCTCTTTATTAACTGCTATCTACAACTTCTCCTCTGGTTGATAAAAAATATGCTTGGCCTGTGTATAAGACTAATGGGACTAAAAACATTTTAACTGCTTGTATCTTACTATCCATATAACAAAGCTTCCATTTTCTCAGGTTTTATATTATTTTTTGTTTAGTCTCTTCCTGCATATCCTTAGCTGCCACACCAGAATAAATTTTAATCCTACTCCTAAATACTTCACTTTATCATGTCCCCACAAATATGGATATTGCTGAACCAATTCATAAGTGGGTACATAATTTATTGCTATTGCCTTTCTTTTCACTTCATTAATTTTGTATCCCAAAAAATTTTGAAACTGTCTCAAAATGTTCCACAACACTGGAATGTCTCATTCTGGTTTTGTCAGGTATAAAGTAATATCATCTGAAAATAAAGCCAACTTTTTTTACTACCATACGAATTATATCCTTGCATTTCTGAGTCCCCTGTTCTCTTTGTCAGTGGTTTTAAATATAATGCAAATAACAAAAAGGAAAGAGGATACCCCTGCCTGGTTCCTCTGCTCAAGAAGAAATTATCAGAGAGGTCCCCACCCACTTTGATTTTCGCCTCAGATCCCTCATAAATCGTCCTAATCAACCTTATAATTTTTTCAGGAAATGCAAATGTTCCCATTGCCCTGCTCATAAAGTCCCAGCTTAGTCTGTCAAATGATTTCTCTGTATCAAGACCCACCACCAACAATGGTATTTTCTTACATTCTGCTTCCCTCTGGATCATCTATGTTCTGTTAATGTTGTCAAATATTTGCACCCCTCCACAAAACCACATTCATCCATATCTATCAATTTTGGCATTACTTTTGCCATTCTTTTGGCCATTATAGACATGGATACTTTATAATCATTGTTTAGTATTGAAATGGGCCTGTATGAAGCTGGATCTGATGGATCTTTACCCTCTTTAGGTATTTAAGCTACCACTGCTTTCTTCAAGGATGTTGGTACATCTCCTCTTGTTAAAATACTGTCAGACATAGCCTTCCAGATCTTTATCAGTTTTTTTCCCCTCTTAGCTTCCAAACATCCACAGGAATACCATCTCTTCTTGAGGACTTTCCTGTAGGTTGGTTATAAATCACAATTTTTATCACATCTCCTCTTATCCTAACTATTAGTAGTTGAGCCTCATCTACCACTAACCTTGTAACAAAAATGTATGATTTCTCGGTGTGTGCGACCATGCATCAAACGAAACTTATCTTACTAATGTTACATGTATAGGTCAAAGCAGGTTTAACCTTTCCATCTTTATTCTCCTTTGTGTGTTCCTTGTAAATTTTTTTAGAAAAACATGGCCTAGCAATGTTCTTCCTATCATTCATCAAACCAACACTCCCAGAGGTATAATCTTGTCCAGAATACCCTCTATCAATAAATTCCTGGTGTAGACCCTGCAGAGTTTGATCAAACATGATATCGTCAGTGTGCAACCTCAATATTCTAAGTGTCTGGCCTCTAACTATATTACAAAACATATAGCCAGGATGCATGTTGGTACGATGTAGAAGGTTATTCCTTCTACAAGATTTCCTATAATGACTGGTTTCTATTAACCCCTTTTCACCTTTATATACATGTAAATCTAGGAAATCAATAGCGTCATAGGCCACATGTTTAATAAACCTAAGATAGTTGGTAGTACTTTCAAAATATGAGATAAATTGATCCAATAAATAAACAGGACCATCCCACAGTAATATCATTCACAAATCTTTTAAAATATTTCAGATGTGATGAAAAAACATGTTGTCCAAATACAAACTCTTCTTCCCAACTGGCCATAACTAGGTTGGCGTAGCTATTGGCACATGCAGTGCCCATAGCCATGCCAACCTTCTGTAAGTAGATATGATCATCAAAAGCAAATGCATTGTTCTCTAATATAAGATATAACAATGCACAAATCAAAGAAGATCGTGTCATGTGAATAGTGACTATGCTTGTGCAAAAACCACCTAACTCCCTCCACACCTTCTATACTGGGAATAACAGTGAAAAGAGTATTAACATCTAAGGTGACAAGCATATAGTCTGATGTATCATGGCCCATATTAAACTCAAACAAGGTTTCTAAAAATGCTATCTTTTAGTATGGATAGTACCTCATCCACGACTGATCTAAGTTTATGTTCAACAAAAATAGAGAGTGGCTCAGTGAGCCATCCACTCCCAGAAACAATAGGTCATAGTGGAGGATCATAAGCATCTTTATGGATCTTGGGCAACCCATGAACCAATGGTAAAAGTGGATTTTCCACAATAAAATAGTCATACAACTCATGGTCCATCATCCTATTCATTAATAAATCATACAGTTCATCCTTAACATGCTGAATCATCTTACGAACACATAAAGCTGTAATTTCAAAATAAACATTCTTATCAGACAGCATATCAAAAATCTATCCATATACCGTTGTCTATCAAAAATGACAATCGCTCCACACTTAACAGCAGGGCAAATCTGCATATCGTCATTATTCTTAAGTGTATGCAAAACAGCAGTTTCCTCACTAGTCATATTAAAAAACTTTTTACATCCGTGGTTGCCCACAACTCCAAACAAATCATGTTTACACATATTTAAAAATAAATCAATTGAAGCAGTCAATGATGGACAAAAAGTACTTGGTTTCTTGTAGAAATATGGCACAGCAGCATTGACTGGAAACATCATACGAAGAGTGGTATTCCTGGTAAAGAGTCTAAGTTGCAAGAGAATGTCACTTACCTGTGAAGAACAGGCTGGTATAAATGATAGTCCACAGTTCAACACCCTCAACTGGACCTCAGTAAGTGATAAAGAAGACAAATTAAAAATTAGTGTATTGCCTGTTGCTTCCGTACTTGCTTCATCACAACTCCGGAGCCCAAGGAAAGTTTCCGCTTCTTGCAATGGCTGCGTATATCTTTCTCTCTGATTGGTACCGGCAGAAGCAGAAAAGAAGCTTCAGACCCTATAACAAGGACTCCCTCCTTACGTCTTGTCCCTAATTCTTTAGCAGCATTCAAACTGTAGTCATGCACATTCTCAATACTAGTAGATATAGCCACTCCCCTATTACCCATAAGCAAATGTGAGTTTTCAGAACTAGTCTGTTGTTGAATATTCATAGCAGGCACTTTACTGGCATTCTCAATATTATCACTAGGAGCCAATTCTTTAGACATGTATCATGGCCAAACAAATATATGACCCTATGTAAAGTCTAAAAATTCTCGATCAAGCTTTATATTTTTTTTGCTGCTTAAGATTGTTCTCATAAACAGCCACATTAGAATAGATATCTTCCAGCTGTAACAGACACATATCGGTACCATACTTAGATTATATGCCCTTAAGGAGAGCTTCAGCTTCACAAGACAGCTCTGTTTCTAATGGTTTAAAAAACTCTATAAGTACACGAATATAGTTGAAGCTAAGTTCTAAATCCATTTCCTGCCACTTACATAACAAGTCAGGAAAGTTTGTGCCATATGTAGGCATCTTTAATACTCGTAGTCCTCTCGGAACCACCTTAAAATGTAGGTGGGCTTCTAAATAGAGTCTTTGCCATTGATACCACTTGTTTGTAAAGCTTATTTTCAATGTCTCTCAGATTGTTAGTCAAATATTCATAATCTACCAAAGTCGCTTCATGTTCAGGTTGGTTCTCACCTAACTTTAGGGAGAACAAAGGGTTGTCGCCAGTATGGATCAAGCAAGACAAACGATCAACATAAGCACCTGTATCAACTCCACCAGGAACATAATCAAGCTCCAAATCCAACCTGTCAGTCACGTTTCACCCAATTTCAGCCCAAAAATAAAACCGAAAAGTACAAAAAGCCAAATGGGCAATTAAGGTCTGGTATATAAAACTCAATTAATGTCAGTTTTACTGTTATGTTGTACTTATGTCAGTTTACTGTTATATTGTACTGATGTCTCCTGGAGCTTTTCTCCCCAGGCCTCCACTGAAAACGGGCTCATTTTGGCCCATTGGACATTCCTGGTAAACAAATGTAAAATAAATAAATAAATAAAATACCAAAAAACTAAAAAAATATATACCAAAGACCAAGCACAGCTAGAACAATAAAACATTTATTGGGTAAGCACTTTCATGCTCAATACCAAGCACTTCTTCAGACATAATACAACAAAAACTGAAGTCATTAAATAGCAAAAAGCAATCAATCAATCAATGCTTCAATTTACGATCCTTCAATAAAGATTTTAAAAGTATACCACCATTGAGCCCAGGAAACCTATGAGCCTGAAGGGTAGTAATCCACTTGCTTTCGCCAAGGTAGTTTTTTGGTATTTTGAGTTTTATATGCCAGACCTTAATCGCCCATTTGGCTTTTTGTACTTTTTGGTTTAACATTATCTCCTAGCCAGTTTCTCTTTTCCTTTTTTCCTGTCAGTCAGTCACTCTCCACCAGACCATAACCAATTTCTGTGTATCAGACTTTCTCCACTGAGGCATGAGAACCAGTCAATTTCTCTTCATCAGATTGTTTCCATATACATAACACAAGCAGAAAGCTATAAGTGATAATTCAATACAGGTGTTTAGAAAAGTAGTGCTAACAATAATAGTTAAATCATCTGCAAAAATATATATGTAGGAATAGCAACATCAGAAATATTCAAAGTAGAACAAGGAACAGTGTAGATACAATCACAAAGAAAGCATTCTTAACCAAACAAAATAACAAGCCACTCATAGCACAGTCCTGTTTAACAGTCTGAGAAATATTTAATCTGAAGTAGTTAACTTAATTTGTGCAACAACCTATGGGTATCGGATCTGACTTCGGATCCGAGCCGGCAGTTTTCAACAGCTTAGATCCAAGCTCCTAGCTCCTCCCCCTACCCATAATCCCCTGCCAACCCTGACTGACCTCAGATCTAGTTTGCCGCGCTTGTCATCAGCAGCTGGATTTTCGAACTCCAGGCTTGATCGCTACTTTTTGTGAGAAAAATAGAAACATTTTTTCATTTTCTATCTCTTTAGTATGAGTGTTGTGTGTTTAGATCCCTTTGGTCTGTAAACCCTAGTTAAACTCTTCTTTTAGTTATTTTTTTCCCTCCCTCTCCCTCGCCGGTTCGTCAGGGTCTGTGTGCGTGTGTTGGGGCCTAACGTGTGTGTCCTCCTTAGCTTAAGAAGTCTGAGGCCCCAAAACCCATTTTCTCCAAATGCACCGAGTGTGGCAATAAGCTTTCACCAGCTGATTGCCACACTCGGTGTGTTCTGTGCCTTGGGGTTGGACACCTTTCCTCTGGGTGTTCCATCTGTGCGGCGTTCAACCCCAGGGCACTTAAGGACCGGAGGTCCAAGCTGATCCTGGCAGGTCTCTTGCCCCCGGTTTCGGCTTCGGCCTCCAGTCCTACTGCGGCTTCGGCGGCGGCCACTCCTGCCTCTCTCCCCCCGGCCGGGACTCAACCTCCTACTGTAGGCCCAGAGGAGAGGGAGGCCAGGAAAGACAAAAGGAGGGAGAAGCACCACAAGCGGAGGGCCGAGGCCTCTATGTCGGCCCCCCCCGACTAAGCGGTCTTCTCCCTCCAGGGCTTCCCGGTCTCCTCCCTCTCGGATCCGGTCTCCCTGTTTTTCACCGGGTCCTGAGGAGGAGGAGACCGAGTCTCCTTCGAGGTCATCGAGGCAGCACTCCCGTCCCGCCTCGGTGGCCTCATCGAGATCCACTCGCAGCCTTTCCTATGCAGATTTGCGAAGGTTCCTCCAGGCCCAACTGCAGATGGGAATGCTCCTGCCTCCCCCCCCCCCCTCCGGGGGGAGCTCGACCCCTTTCTTTACACCGATAGCTCCTTCTCTGTCCCACTTTCCGGGCTCGGAGCCTTCGGAGCCGGGCTGCCTTGGAACCACGGGTGGGTTGGTGTCGACAGTCTCAGGTACTTCGGCGCCGACGCTTCCCTCGAGCCTGTCGGGTCTGTTTTTGTCGGATCCAAGCTCTCGGAGC
Organism: Protopterus annectens; assembly: GCF_019279795.1. Lineage (NCBI taxonomy): Eukaryota > Metazoa > Chordata > Ceratodontiformes > Protopteridae > Protopterus > Protopterus annectens. The sequence continues at coordinate 1,350,533,293 of NC_056726.1, forward strand.
CGAGGGCTGAGTTTCGGATCCGAGGGTTTCAGTATGCCTTTGGCGCCGTCCAGGTCGGAGCATACTGGTCCGTCGGATCCGATCGCTTCGGCGCCGGCCCCGGTCCGCCTGTTGGATCCGAGTGAGGGTCTGCTCTCGGATCCCAGAGAGAGCGGCTCTCCCTCGGCGTTCAACGTGGTGGAGATGGCTCTGTCGACTGCTTCCAGGCCCCCGGTCCTTGCCACGGCTCCACCCCGCACTCCTTCCCTGTTGGGTCCGACTTCCATCACCGGCCCCAGGGACAGCCTGCTTCAATGTCCCAGGTCGTTCCCTTGGAACAGGATGTTGCTGGTGAGGCTTCCTCAGACAGCCCCCCCCGAGGAGATCCCCCACAAGCGGAAGTGCAAGAGGAGGCACGTGGACTCCCCTGAGTCCTTGACTGAAGACATGGATTTGGAGGAAGGGGAAGGCTCCCCAAGGTCACCCCCCGAGGATGTCTCCTTTGGAGACATCATGGAAATGCTCAGAATCAGAGGCGGGTGGTCTGCCCCAACGCCGACCTCGGACGAATCCGTGTTCCTGGAGGCATTTGAAGCAGGCCCTTCTACCTCTTGGGTGTCCCCTCCGGCCGACCCCCTGGTGGACCTGATTACCATCAGGGCGTGGAAGGAGCCGGACACTGTGGAGCCAGTCCCAAAGCGCCCCGACAGGATTCTCAGTCCCCCTGCGGATAGGCCCCATTGGAGCCAGGGTCCCCCGGTAGATGCCATGTTGGTGGCGGCGGCCACTAAGAGGGAACTAGCTCAAGAGAGCCCCTTGGTCCATCCCCCGGGCAAGGAGTCCCGATCGCTGGACCGCTTAGGGGAGCGGGTGTTTAGTTCAGCGGCCTTCTCGGTGAGGTCACTGAACTATATGGCACACGTTATTCGACTGCAGCGGGATCTTATTAAAGAATACGCTGCGTCACCCCCGCAGTCCATGTCGGCGGAGGACAGACAGCTGTACTCCACCTGTATGGCCGCTCTTAGGTCCATTTCTAACACCTCTATGCGGCTACTATCCCATGCCACGGAGGGAGCCGCTAGAGCCAGTGGAGCAGGCCTTGTCATGAGGCGTCAGGCCTGGCTCCGGCATCGTGATTTCGCAGAACCCTTCAAGGCGTCTTTCACAAATGCCCCTTTTGATGGTCCTACCCTATTTGGGAAGACCGTTCGCGACACCCTGGTCCAGAGCGAAAAGGACGGGAAGACGTTGTCTGCCGTCGGAGTCCGCTTCTCTGCTCCCCAGAGGTCCTTCTCCAAGAACCAAAAGGGACAGAAGAAGATGTGGTTCCAGAAGTCGTAACAGTCCCTGTCCGCTCCGGACCCCCAGTCCTTCCGTGGCAGAGGAGGAGAGGGAGGACGCCGCCCCAGAGGCAGAGGGGGCCCTAAAAACTTTGGGTCAAGAGAACCTTTCTCTGACCGGCCCACGCAGCAGCCCTGAGGGATTGCCCAACTGCTCCACTCTGGAGGCAGTCGGGGGACATTTCTCGAGGCACCTGGCAGCTTGGGAGTCCATCACAGCAGACCGCTGGGTGCTTCGCATCATATCCAGAGGTTACCAGATTCCCTTCTCTTACCCCCCTCTCTTCCCCAAACACCTCCCCGATGTCCCACCCGATCAGAGGGAGGCCGCAGCTGCGGAAATACAGCAGCTCCTAGAAAAAAGAGCCATCCAACACGTCCCCCCAGACCAGCTCGGATCGGGTTATTACTCCAGGTTCTTTTTAGTGCCAAAAAAGATGGGGGACTTAAGGCCAATGCTCGATCTCTCCCTCTTGAACCTGTCTGTAACCAAAGAGAAGTTCCGGATGGTCACTCTTCAATCCATTCTCCCCTTGTTACGGGAGAATGATTGGATGTGCTCTATAGACCTCAAGGGTGCGTATTACCACATTCTAATGGACAGACGATCCAGGATGTTTCTCCACTTCCTGCTAGGAGCCAGTCATTACCAATTCAGGGCTGTCCCCTTTGGTCTCACCTCAGCCCCCAGGGTGTTCACCAAGGTGTTAACAGTGATAGCGGCCCACCTGAGGCTCCAGGGAATTCAGGTTTTTCCGTACCTGGACGACTGGCTCCTGACCGCCCCGACAAGGCATCTACTCTGCACAGCCAGGAACTATTTTCTTTGCCTTGCTCCCTGGCTAGGAATCACAATAAATATGGGCAAATCTTCTCTCACCCCGACTCGGGTCATAGACTTATTGGGGCCAGGTTAAACACAATCAATCTTGTAGCCTTCTTAACTCCAGAACGACTTCGAACCCTGAGGCTTCATGTGCGGGCCATCCTTCAATCTTCAGCTCCTCCAGCGGAATTGGTCCTGAGGGCTCTAGGCTCAATGGCGGCGGCAATCAGTTTATTGCCAATGGCACGTCTGAACATGAGGGTCTTACAATGGACCCTCCAAGTCCAGTGGTCTTTTCATCACTACCCTCTGAGTCATCCCATTCCCCTCAGCAGGGCTTGCAAGAGGGCACTCGTATGGTGGCTGCAATCCCCGGACCTCCAGACGGGACACCCTTTCTCTATGGCCCCTCCCCTTGCCACGGTGACCACGGACGCCTCTCGCCTCGGGTGGGAGGGGCACTGTTCAGGCAGGACTGTCCAAGGCACGTGGAACTACACAGAGACCTCTTTGCATATCAATGTCCTAGAGATGAGGGCAGTGCTGTTAGCGTTGCAAGCACTTCAGGACCTTCTTCCTGTAGGAACGATTGCGATCCAGATGGTCAACATGTCGGTTGTCTGGTACATCAACAAACAGGGGTGAACCAGGTCTTACCCACTCTGTCGAGAGGCCATGAGAGTGTGGGAATGGGCGATCTCCACCAACCGTTTTCTCATTGCAATGCACATTCCGGGACAGTCCAACATCCTGGTGGACAGACTCAGTCACAGCATCCTTTCCCCTTACGAGTGGTCTCTCAATCCACAGGTAGCGAATCGGATTTTTGCCAAATGGGGGCAGCCCTGTTGCGATCTTTTCGCCTCTCCTTCAAACACCACAACAGCTATTTCGCTTTAATTCCCCACGTCGGGGAATCCCCGAGAGACGCTGTGGTGCATGCTTGGCCTCCCGGTCTGCTTTATGCTTATCCACCTCTCCCTCTGATGCTAAAGTTTTTACAGAAAGCCATTCAGTTGGGGAGCAGGATTATCCTCATTGCCCCATTCTGGCCTCGTCAAACCTGGTTTCCTTACCTTTGGTCTCATCTGGTGAATCCTCCTTGGATTCTAGATCCCCTCCCGGATCTGATTTCCCACCCTCTGGGTCTCCCAATCCCAAACCTGGACAGTCTCAAGCTCACAGCTTGGCTGCTCCAGTTCCACTCGTAGCTAGGACTCCCGGCATCTCTTCCCCAGTCAAAGCTATTCTAGTAGCAGCGCACAAGCCTTCTACTAGGAAGATTTACAGTAGTAAATGGAAACGTTTCTCTATTTGGGCGGAACATCAAAACTTGGATCCCTTCACAGCTCCCTTACCTGCTGTGTTAGACTTCCTATCAGGACTGTTTCACCAGGGAGCTAGCTGCTCCACTGTCAAGGTTCAACTAGCAGCTATCTCTCACTACCATGTCGGACATGAACTGCGTCCTTTGATCACTGCGAAATTGTGCAAGACCTTTCTGAAGGGCACCTTTCTGCTCACACCCCAGTAAAGGAAGTAGTACCTCCTTGGGATTTGACGTTAGTGCTTCAGGCTTTGACAGCTTCCCCCTTTGCCTCAATGGATCTCAAGTATTTGTCATGGAAGACGGCCTTTCTCGTCGCTATCACTTCGGCTAGAAGGGTCTCTGAACTTCAAGCCCTTTGTGTGAAACCCCCGTATCTAACCTTCCACAAGGATAGAGTCTACCTCAGGACCAATCCCTCTTTTCTCCCTAAGGTGGCTTCTGAGTCGAATATCAATCAGTCCATTAACCTGCCAGTTTTCTTCCCTAATTATCAGAACAAAGGGGAATACAAACTACACTCTTTGGATGTCCATAGACAACTTCGCTTTTATATTCACAGGACATCTGGTCATAGGCAATCTGACCAGTTGTTCGTCTCCTTTGCCAAAATGAATTTGGGTAAATCGGTATCTAAAGTCACATTGTCTCGATGGATTTCGCAATGTATCCGTTTGGCTTATGAAAGTTCTGGTAGGCCCGCACCTCAAGGGAGTCCGTGCCCACTCTACCTGATCTATGTCTACCTCTGCTGCTTTTAGATCCAGGGTATCCTTAGATGATATTTGTTCGGCTGCCACTTGGGCCTCATCTCATACCTTTATCAACCATTATAAGCTGGACATTATCTCCAGAGGGAGAGCATCCTTCAGCTCTGCAGTGCTCCGGAACATCCTTCCATGACGGCCGCCCAAGGTTCAGGTAGCTGGGGACTCTGTCCCATAGGTTGCTGCACAAATGAAGTTAACTACTTCAGATTAAGAAGTTATGTACTCACCATAACGTTCCATCTGAGTAGATAAACTTAATTTGTCAGCAACCGTCCCCCCCTCCTTCCCCCTGACCTTCGGTTGTTTACATTTTTTTTCTTCACAGTTGGTCTTTGAATATGATAAATCTCTAGCAGTTTCTGCTTTGGGGGCAAACTTGATCTGAGGTCAGGCAGGGTTGGCAGGGGATTATGGGTAGGGGGAGGAGCTAGGAGCTCGGATCTGTTGAAAACTGCCGGCTCGGATCCGAAGTCGGATCCGATACCCATAGGTTGCTGACAAATGAAGTTTATCTACTCAGATGGAACATTATGGTGAGTACATAACTTCTTAATCTGCTACTCAAGAAACCATTAACCACAGGGCTAACCCAAGAATTATCATATATATTCCATACTTCTCCATAACATCCCACAAAACCTGTGGTATCAAATGCTTTGCTAATAGTGGAGAAAAGTACAAATACTGAAACTGCAGAAACAACTAGACGAAGCACCCAAAGGAAGACACAGGAAGGATAAAATGCAAAGTTTATGAAGTGCTTTTCGTCAGGTTCACTGACCCAACTTCCTCAGATAACAACGAAGTAATGCATAGAAGTTTTTAAATACATTCAAGTTACATTCAAAAGTCATGTGATAATATCATTTACATAATAAATTACTAACAATTAACTACAAAGAGTCTCAATGCATTCTTTAAACTACCTTGCTTTTAAAGCGATAACCTCGCTAATAAAATGTTAAACCAAACCAACAATACTATTCGCAACTCTAAATAATGTTCACTACTTTAAATACTTTAAATAGTCCTACTACTATTCATGCCTCTAAAAGCTCATAGTCAAGTAATGTCAGCGTATTATATATTACTTAAAAATACATGTGTATATATATATATATATATATATATATATATATATATATATATATATATATATATATATATATGTTTACCTCATATACTATAATATATGTATATAGATACAATATAATGCAATATACACACACACACACAAACTTTAAACAATTCCTTACAGCTATCTCTTCAAATTCCTAAGTTTCAAGTATGGCAAGATTGAACAAGTTTCATTAATGCCAGGAGGGTGATGGGCATCTAACCTTAACTGCCATAAAAGTGGGCCCCCCTCTATAGTCTTCCATGATTTGATCTATGGCCCTAAATTTAAAACTATGAGTGGAATTATGTTTAATATGTTTAGCTAAAGCATTCTCAATTTTATTTTTTCTTATACTGTACAGATGTTCATATATTCTTTCTTTTAGTTTTCTATCGGTTTTTCCGACATAGAAAGCTGAACAGAGATTACATTGAGCTAAATAGACCACCATTTTTGTATTACATGTAAACCTTTTCTTAATACTATATTCCTTATTTCTAATAGTAAATTTTTCTACAGTTGCTATAAAACCACAATAATTACATGATTCACATTTTAACATTCCAGGTGTACGTGCAAAGTTTATATTCGGCACTTCCAAAATATTTTTCAGATTATATCCTCTCCTATTCACAAATTCTGGTTTTGGTCCTATTTTACTTACTATGTATTTGTCATTTAAAAGGATGTACCAATTCTTCAAAATTACATTTTTAATTGTTCCCACTGTTTCAGGACTATAAGTAAATATAAAGCTCATATTAAATTTTTTACTTGTTTTCTTTGTATCCAATTCTCCCTCTAGATGGACAGTATATATCTGATCTATATTCTCTTGTAGTACAGTTTTTTCATGGGGTTCTATATGTTTTTGTTTTAAAATTGTTTCATATATTCCCTTGAATGTATTTAAAAACTTCTATGCATTACTTTGTTGTTATCTGAGGAAGTTGGGTCAGTGAACCTGACAAAAAGCGCTTCATAAACTTTGCATTTTATCCTTCCTGTGTCGTCCTTTGGGTGCTTTGTCTAGTTGTTTCAGCTTTGCTAATATTACCTACCATACGTTTCACATCCTCCCTTTTACTTATAATATAATCCACAATTTCTCTGATAGCCAGTAACAATTCTTGGCATTCCTTCCCTTTTATACCATGTATACTTTCTTCAGTGATATCCCTTATTCTTCCTTCTGTTCTCATAAAATATTTGTGATATTATTTAGTGTGATGGGTCTCCATTTTTTATTTCATTCTTCTCACCTTTCTTCCATATAAATTTTAACACCCCACTGGATAACTCTTCATAAACAAACCCTTCCTTCAACCATTCTTTAAGTACATTTACAAAATATTCTGTTTGCCAATCCACTGCTGCCTTATACATTCCATACGCATTATCATCTGGGCCTAATGAATAAACATTTACTTTCCTAAGTACTTCATCCAATTCACTAATAGCAATTTAGTTTTTAAAATTTTCTTTAAGTTGTTATGGAAATTTTTGTTACTTTGCATTCTCTCTTATTGTCTTTGTTTTTACTTATACATGTTTTTCATGTGCTATACAACAATGCTCATAATTTGCTCCTGTGTTCTTTTATATCTCTCCTTTTACATTTTTCATTTCCATCATTATACTAATATCCTCTTTTACTGTTGTAACCAAATATGCAGATACTTCCTCCCTTCTCCCTTGTAAATAATATTTCTGCCTGAACAGTAATGCCTAAATGTTTTTCCCCTAATTTTTTTATTCCATGTTAAAAATTCATTAAAAAATGTAATATTTATAATAAACAGCAAACAGAGAGAAAAAAAAAAAATTACATTACTGTGTACATCAATTATTCAACATATACGATACATATAACTCTCCTAAACAGTGTGCCAATCAACCAAAGCCCCTAAGGAAAAACAGTATGCCCAGCACACTAGTCATAGGTGACTCAATAGTGAGGCACACCGTTGTCTCAGTCACTAGGCTGAATAAGGAGAAAGTAACAGATAGCTGCCTGTCAGGTGCCAGGATCCGCCACATAACGCACACACTCAGGTCCCTCAACAACAGGTACAAATATAACTCTGTTGTTGTACACGTGGGTGTGAATGACCTGAGACATACCTCCCTGAACTACATGAAAAGATACATGAAGGAGCTCTCGGATTATGTAGCCCAGGCGGGTATGACCCTAGCCCTGAGCAGCATCCTACCATCACCCAGAATGATACCACAGTACAAGCAGAAAATGATGGATTTCAATAATTGGCTAAGTTTCTGGTGTCATTCTAAGGGGATACAGTATTTATCTGCATGGGATAACATGACTGACAGACCTCGATGCTTTGCCAGAGATGGCCTGCATCTGTCACCCCTGGGCTTCCAGATACTGGCCAAGGCTCTTTCCACCCCATAGTGCCTTTTTTAGGCGGTGTTCCAAAGACCAAATTACCACCATAACAGCTACAAACAAATGCAATCTAAGGGTCATGCTGCTCAAAGCTAGAAGTCTAAATCTCAAAATGCACTTGCTCGAAGCACTCCTTAAATTGGAGAACAGTGACATTTGTGCTGTAACAGAGACCTGATTCAAGGCAGCAGAAAGCACCCCTGCACTACCAGGCTATAACTCATTACACACCGTTCAGCCCGAGAACTTGGACTGAAGCTCCAAAAGTGGTGGTGTTTCCATATTCATAAAGGATACGCATACCTCCAGACTGGTAGCCCAACATAACGCATGAGATCCACATCCCTCCCACCCACCCCCACAAAGGTAACCACCATGAAAAAGTTGATCAAAGCTAACTTTGGGCTCAACACAGGTGGCTAACTTCACGGCACCCATGCCAATGGAGAATAGTTGCATGACCACTGAATCATACACCAATGCACTGTATAAACACATACACAAATGCATGGACCTTGCCATACCCAATAAAACCAAGACGCTCTCTTCCAAAAAAAGGAAGCCAATCTGGTGGTCCCCTGCCATAAACAACAGAAGGAGGAAACTGATGCGGATGAAGGTGAAGTCCCAAGACTGGAAAAACTTCCTTATCAGCCTCAGCAAAAAGTTGAGATCCCTCATCAAATTCTCTAAAGCTAGCTATGAAAACAGAATTGCAGCAGATAGTAAAGACCACCACAAGGCCTTCTATAGTTATGTAAGGAACCTCCACGGCAATACCCAGATTTGCTCTGAGCTACTGCACAATGGTACCTCCTATACCAAGCCAACAGATATTGCCAATACACTGGCTGACAGATTCAGTGCCAACTTTACCCCCCCCCAACCAAAAGGACTTGTCATAATGCCAGTAGATTGCCAGGCACCCAGTACTACTGCTGCACAGGTTAAAACAGCACTGTCCAAGGCCAAGAATACAGCTTCTGTGGGACCTGAAAATATCCGTGGCTGTGTTCTACATGAACTACAGAGTAAACTGGCACCTCACCTGTGTGCCCTGTTCAATCACAGCCTCACCTCAGGCTTTGTCCCTACCAAATGGCGCATTGCTACAGTCACCCCTCTCCACAAAGGAGGAGCGACTACAGACCGTGGAAATTATCGCCCCATTAGTCTGACAAGTCTGATATGCTAAGCTATGGAACGCATTATCATGGACCTTATAAACAAGTGTATAGGGAATGTCCAAACTCTGGATGCCACACAGTTAGGTTATGTGATGGGTAGATCATGCCTGCTCAACTTGGTCGACTTCTTTGAGTCAGTCACCAGAGCTGTGGATGAAGGCAAGGTGGTTCATACAGCCTACCTTGATTTGGTCAAGGCCTTTGATACCATTACCCACTCAGGAATCATAGAAAAACTCACTAAACTAGGCATCAACCCCTATATCACTAGGTGGGTTGCAAACTGGCTCACAAATAGAACCCACAGTGTGAAAGTAGCTGACTCCAAGTCAGACTGCCAACCAGTCACGAGTGGACTCCCACAGGGATCAGTTCTGGGTCCTCTCCTGTTTGGTATCTACTTCTCAGAAGTCTAGGCCAACACGAAGGGACTCTGGCTGACAAAGTTCACAGACGATTGCAAGTTGAGCGCCATTATTAACTCACAAAACACACAAAACATCAGGATAGAAAAGTTTTATTGATGTGTTTGGTACCTCGGCTTACACCTTCAAAGAATAAGTTGTTACATCAAGCAGCTTTCTTATATACATCACACTTAATACATTCAATTGGCCATCCTTCAATGTCCAATCAATAATTTAAAGTGCCCATCACACATTACACATTGCCCATGTTTAACTGTGCATAACATATTTTATACATAATTCCAAAGTTACTGAGATGAATCCCACCTTTTTCTAATATTAAAATCATACAACAACAACGTCATTCCACTCCCATTAATAAAATGTGAGATTTTCAACAATACAACTGACAATGTCAGTTTACTTGTTGTAAACATTAGTGTCTAATTCCATATTTAAACCTTTGGGATGTAGTGTCCTAAAGTTTATTATACATTTGGACTCCAACATTAACAACTTGCTGGTATCCACTTCCCTGTCATAAGATTTGGGTTTAGCCAACACACTGAAAAAGAAAGTTTCTACTAAACCACTATGTACTTGAATAAAATGTGTGGCTACTGGATTTTTTTTTGCAGACCTTGCCATTAATGTTAACCCCATCCAGGTTTTTAATTTTCTCACAGACTATACACTTTCTACATGGAAAACTTCCCCTAGTGTTTTGTACTTTGTACGGTTTGCCATATGATAAAAGCTATTTTAAATTGCTTGATCTCCCATATGAAAACACTATCCTTTCTGGGAAAATGTCCCCATATCTTTCATTGTTCAAAACTGCTGGCTAATATCTGCACACTAACTCCTTTAGTTTATCCGAAAAGGGAGAATATTTAGTGACAAAGAAATGAGGATTTTGCCCATCCATCTCATTATTCGGATTAACCTGATACCATCTAGTGCATTCCACTCTCTCCGTAGTGCTCCATGGTAGGCCTACCTGGATGGGGTAACATTAATGGCAAGGTCTACAATGCCAGTGAAGCATATACTTGTGAGTCTAGTGGAATTGTCTATATCATGGGCTGTGGGTGCCTGCAGATAAATGGTATATTGGACAGACTAAAAGAGCTGTCAAGAAAAGAATCATGGAACATCTGAGTGGTATAAGAAGGAACAGGACATTGTCAGTTGTATGGTTATTGGAGGCGCATGTGTGTTTTGAACCATTAACTCCCCAAGTGATGTTGACATCCTGCAGAAAGTCCTCACTGAGATCAACAACTGGTGTCAGAACCATGGCCTTAAGCTCAGTGCCAAAAAATGTGTCATCATCGCCTTTGGGAAAAACCCAGTTCCCATGAATTACCACATTGATGGTAGTCCACTGAACACAGAAGGCGGTATAAGACGTCTGGGAACACAGGTTGACAGCAACCTCTCCTTTAACCACCACATTGCCACTGTGGTTAGAAAGTCCTTCTATGTGGCACATCTCATTACTAAGAGTTTTGCATCCAGGAAGAAAGAGGTCATTGTCTCCCTCTACTCTTCCCTCATTAGGCCAGTCATCGAGTACAGTGCCCCATTTGACATGTACCTCACTAGACACCTGCAACAACTGGAGAGGCCACAAAAGTACCTCACAAAGAGGATCCTAGGCCTTAAACACTTGTCCTATATGGACAGACTCAAAAACTCCAACTATTTTCTGCCTCATATCACCTACTTAGAGGCGATCTTTGCTTACTTACAAAGTCATGTCTGACCCAGCTCTGTTAGAAATGCTACGTCTAAAGAAATTACAATCTCTCCGTACCACACGCTCCAGAGACCTCAACCTCATTACCACAATCAACAGAACATGCTGGAGGGACAGGTTCATAACCCAGAGACTGCCCATGCTATGCAATAGACTTCCCATACATGTCAAACAGAGCACCTCACTGGCCCTCTTCAAGAGAAATCTTGATGAGTGGATGGGAAATAGAAAATTCACTGGGTCTATATTATAACATCGAAGTCTTAAAACTTAGAATGTTATAATATCGAACCCTATGCAGCGAACGCTTGAAATAGCGAAACTGCAGAACACCGAATACTTTCCTAGGGAAAGTAGTTGGTGGGCCGTTTCTGCAGCTTCGTTATTTCCTCAACTGTGGAGCAAAGTATACGAACCGGGTTAAGGTAAGTGTGCGATAGGGACCTTAGGGATATGGAGCGGGTAAGGTGAATGTGCGATAGGGACTTTAAGGTTATAAAGCGGGTAAGGTGAGTGTGCGATAGGGACTTTAGCGTTAGGGAGCGGGTAAGGTGAGTGTGCGATAGTTAGGGACCTTAGGGTTAGGGTTGGGTTAAGGTAAGTGGACAGCTAGTGGTGTATGTCTGGTTTAGTGTAGGGTTTTGTGAAGTGTATGTGTGTGGATTATTTATTTTGGTGTGCTTGTGTTGTGTGTATGTTTGTCGGAACAGCAAATTTTTTTCCCTGGGAAAAAAATTCGCTACTCTGACTGTTCGGTTTTCTGGTGTTTTAATTGAATGGGTTCAATATTATAACATTCTAAGTTTTAAGACTTCAGTGTTATAATATAGACCCATTTCACCCTGGGGATCACTCCTCGACAGAGGCACTAGGAACTAAGGTCGGGTGACATGATGCCAAGGTAATCATATGGGCTAGGCTTGTAAAGGGGCTCCAGGGTCATTAGCCTAGTACACACCTATGAACCTATAATCAATTCTCTTTAAAAAAATTGAAAAACAAGAACATTTTAAATAATCCGTATATAAATATATACTATTATATAAATCCTGAATCAATACTTTAGAACAAAACTTTTAATTTTAATCAGTTGTTATAGTAAGAAGTATATATTTCTTTTTCCATATCATTATACTCTCTTGTATTATTCTGTACATTTTCTAATACATGTCTATACATTTTCTATAATTCACTTTCTCTTCCTTTCTGACATCATGCATTCATTGGAAAAAATAAGTTTTATACTTCTTTTTAAATTCAGTCTGCCATTCAGACCAGTTTTTATAAAAGTCCTTTATGGTTATATGATCCTGCCATAACTGCAGTACTTTCCACTCTCAAATTTCATCCTGTAATCTCTCATATCCATTCTCATTATAATAGTAACTAACTCATTTTGACACACAGTATTGGCAATATTTATAAATTCTTTAAATGAAGGGGTAGTATCTTTTTTTTCCTGTTCAGTATAACTTTCCTAGCAACAGGTAAAAGACTAAGGAGAAGAGGATATTGTATTTTAAGGAACCTTTCCAGGAATTGGGGCATTAAACAAAACTAGTGGCTTAGTTAATTTACAGTTATCTGTCCACAAAGCTTGTAGAAATGTATTTCTCCCCCAAAAATGTTTTATTATATTACTATCAAAAGCCATATGCTGTCAATCAGCTTTTAACATGGATTTGCATCTCCAAAATCCAATACATTTTTATACATCATTTTTATTTAATGAGGCAAGACCATATGCTGCTAGTCAGCTTTTAACATGTGTTTGTATCTCCAACATCCAATACATTTTTATACATAATGTTGTATTTAATGAAGAGTGATAAAAAATCTGTAAATAAATTTCCATGAAACTAACTTCCAGTAAAAGAAAGAAATAGTTTTCATTAAGGGTGATAATACTGATCTTTTATCTTGTTCTAAAATATTAGTTTGGCTATATATATATATATATATAGATAGATAGATAGATAGATATGCTCCACAGTCTCTTCTTGAATAAACATTAATTAGAAAATCTATAAATGGTAGAAATGTATTTCTTATTAGCTTGGACATTAAATCAATTTTGAACTAACAAATTGTCTATTTATTTGCATATTTAGCCACGTTTCCATATCTATATCATACTTATTCATAATAGAGTCTGAAGTAAGTAGTTTCCCTCCATCTGTCATCTTCATGTTTTCTTAATTTCTTTTATATATTTCTTTTTCCATATCATTATACTCTCTTGTACTATTCTGTAAAATTTCTAGCACGTCTATGTATTTTCTGTAATTCCCTTTCTTAGGTTCATAGTTCATAGTTTAGTACTAGGCTAATTGTCCTTGTGGGCCATTTTAAGCCTAGCCAATTACCCCAAGTGAGAATCAAACCCTGCACCCTGTGTCTGTAAGGTAAACACCTTAACCATTATGCCAACCTCTTCCTTTCTGACATCGTGCATCCATTGGGAAAAAAATACACTATTTATACTTCTTTTTAAATTCATTCTACCATTTAGACCAGTTTTTATAAAAGTCATTCATGGTTATATGATCCTTATATAACTGCAATACTTTCCACTTTCAAATTTCATCCTGTGATCTCTCATTTATTCTTTGTATTCCCTTTCCTATTTTAATATAATACCATTCTTCCATCACCTCATCCATATTGTTAAGTGGTCTGATGAACCTGTTACAACTGTATCACCATCTGCTACCCCCAAAACTTCAGATATTGCAATATCATCAATTTCATATCCAAGTGCCCCCTTCTATAAGTCCATTGACTTTTGTTCCACACAGTTAATTTACCACTTTTTTCACCTTTCCCTTTCTTTTTTTAACATTTTCTCCTTAAATCCCAGTTAAAGTCCCCTGCAATTATACTCTTATGGTAACCACCACATAGTAAGATATTTGGTGAAAGAGATGATCTCTTTCCTTGCTAGTTATGTGTGCTTGTATTGATATAATTCTGTAAATATTTTCTTTCCACCTCATATCCACAACAATTAAGTCTTGGTTGGATCCAGCACAGAAGGCTTCAACTTTTTATGTACTTTTGTGGGAAGCTCCATTGATAGAGCCGATGCTGAAGCCAAAGAAGGAGCAGGAGACCTCTTAAGGGAATCCTCCCTATCCTACCGACATTACATCTAGTATTTTCACAGTTTTTCCATTTTTTTTTGTTTTTTTTTTATTACACAACACAGCCACTAAAGTACAATGTTTTCTTCTTAAGCTCCTTACTGTATTTCTACCCCACAGTTTTTATGTTTGCAGCCTTTCTTCACTTGTCAGGAATATTATCTCCTCTAACAGAAAAATATCCATATCACATTTAACACACCATTCCTTTTCCCTTACAGTGTTAATAATACTGTTCATATTTACTGAAAGTACTCTAAAGTAGTTGCATTTCCTTCTTTTTCATTTTAGGGGAAATATTTTCAAATTTTTGATCTGATGTTGCCCTTTTCATTCATTCCTCAAGTGATGGGTTTGAATCTGAAACTTGAAACTGAATTGGCTGCTTCTACCATGTCATGGGATCCAAGAACTCTTGAGCTGTTCCCTTTACCCATAATGCCCCATCAACCTAACATACCTCAGATCTCGTTTGCCACCATTAGCTTCAGAGGTGGATCCCTTTGCTGTTGAGTGTTTCATTGGAGTTTTTCAACTTGTTCAATTCCTTTTGGTTCTTGAGTTAGCCTTCAATTTTATTTTCATATTTTACTGTTTTTTTTCTTCCCTTCCATAATCAGTAAGCTAAACTTAGCTATTTCTGACCCTCTTTGAGTTAACATTTTTTGGTACTATTACCAATAGCATTGTTGATATCTCTTCTTATTCTCTGAGTATTTTTGTATATCGTTGCTGGTAGTTTTCTCTCCTTCTCTCCTTTTTCTATCCCTTCCCTAACTTAAAAAAATATATATATAATAAAATCCTTTCTATATTTATAGTTGCTTAAAAGTTTTTCTCTACATAGTTTGTTAGTGCTCTGTTTTTTGTGTGTAGTATCATATGGTTTTGGCATGGCTGAAAAACCTACAGGATTCAAGAAATGCATTACCTGTGGGCACAAGCTTCCCATTTCTGATGCCCACCTGGAATGTGTGTATTGCCTAGGTCCAGCTCACCTCAGAGCAAACTGTTCGATCTGCTGTGATTTCATTTGCAGAGCTTTAACAGATCACAGAAACAGGTTAGTGTTAAGAGGTCTTCTTCCATCTACCTCTACTTCCTTGGCCACTGGAGTTCAAACCCCTTCCAAAAAGCCTGCTAAAAAATAATCTGTCTCTATGTCAAAGGAAAAGGAGTCCCTTAAGAGGTCTCCTGATCATTCTTTGGCTTCGGCATCATCTTCTTTATTGGAGCCTCCCACAAATGTACATGAAAAAGTTGTAGCCATCTGTCTCAGATCCAACTGTTTTGAAATCCAGGTCTCCACAGGTCCATTCCCTATCGCTTCTCTTGGATCCAGTTTCATCTAGGCTTGCTTCTCCTCTTCTGGAGGTATCTTCACAAAGAGACACTCCAGACCTCCGTCCACCATGTCCTCTCATAGATCTTCCAGAAGCCTCAGAAGCCGATGTGGATAAGATGAGGAAGTTCCTCAGAGACAGATTGTTTGGGGGGGGGGGGTTCTCCCTGATCTGACTTAGCTGGGTCCGTGAGCCATCATTTCTCCTCCTCCCTCTTAGTATGTTCTTCTGCGATCCAGCCCACTGTTTCAGAGCCTTCAGATCCAAGATCTTTGGGAGTGCCTTCATCGGATCTGAAGAGACTCTGTTATTGAACTCCAGTGGGCCCCCTGAGCTGACCAGTACTGAACCCTTCAGAGCCAGAAGGCTCTCGGAACCAAAGTATCGGTGCAAGATTCAGGGGGTTGGAGTTGACTCGAAAACTTTTGGAGCCATCTCTTATCCTTGGGGTCTCGGCAGTGGATAGTGTGGGTCTGACTCCCTCCTCAGGTGGAGTACTGCTGGAGTTACAGGAGCCCACGGTCTGAGATATTCTGGCCCTGCCACTGTCGACATCTGTGATCCCCTAGGTGTTCTGCCTTTGAGGTTGTGAAGAAAATTTTCTTCTTGGCTAGAGAAGAGACATATGTGCCCCCCTTGGGTCAGACAATGCTACCTCATCTGGTTCTTTCCTTTGAGCCCTGTCTATCCCTTCCATTCAGATAGCCAGTCTGAACTAGTCTCCAACCGGTCCATCGGACATTTTCCTCTCTTCTGATACTTCCCCAGAACAGCCCACTGAGGAAGTCTCTGAGAAGAGAATGTGTAAGAGGAGGCACTTAAATTTCCCTCAGGATTCTCTCACTGTCTCCCAGAGGATACCAATTTTCATGAGGGTGAGGGGTCCCCCTGGTCACCACCTGAAGATGTCTCATTTGCAGACATCCTGGAGTTCTTGAAACAAAAAGGTGACTGGTTCTCCAACACCACCTCCCAGGAGGAATCAGTGTTCTTGGAGGCTTTTGCATCTGGCCCATCTACTCCCACCCCGGCTGATGAGCTCATTGACCTTGTCTCTCATTGGGGATGGAAGGAGCCAGACACTCTTGAGCCAATACTGAAAAGACTGGACAAAATATTAGCTCCCCCTAAAGATTGCATACACTGCAGCAAGGGAGTCCCACTTGGTGCTATGATTGTGGCTGCAGCCAGAAAGAAAGACCTGGCAGAGCAGAGTTCTTCAGTCCATCCCCCTAATAGAGAGTTGAGGGCTTTGGACAGATTTGGGATGCATGCGTTTGCTTTAGTGACGTTTGCCCTCAGGTCACTTAATAACTTGGCACATTTTATGAGTCTACAAAGAGATCTGACCAGGGAGCTTTGTCATATCTCTTTCTGGGTCCATTTCATCCAAGGGTGGAAAGAGAATTTCCTCACAGCTGGCTAGATGGTACCTCATGGATGGTGGGTACAAGCATAGCCATCAGGAGACATGCCTGGATGCACTTATGGGATTTTGTGGAGCCCTTTAAGTCTTTGTTCGTCAGTACATCCTTTCAGAGATCTTCTCTGTTCAATCCTAAGGTTAAGGACATGCTCTCCAGGTGTGAATAAGAGGTAATGACCCTGTCTGCCATGGGTGTATGTTTTTCAACCACTCAAAGACCTTTCTGTAGTAGCCAGCGAAGAGGAAGAAAAATGTGGCTTAGGAAATCCCGGAATCCTTTTCGAGTTTCATATGGAGATAGTTCCCCCAGTGGCAGAGGAGGAACTCGAATGGAAGACGCAGCAGAGGTAGCCTGTAGAACCAGGGCTTCAGGGATTCCTTCCTAGATAAGCCCTAACAGCACTCCTGTAAGGAGCCCTGACTGTTCCCCTCTGGAGGCAGTCAGGGGATGTTTGTCTCTGCACCAGAGAGCCTGACTATCTCTTACAAAATATGTGTGGGTACAGAGAATCATATCCAGAGTTTATACCATACCATTTTCCCTACCTCCAACCACTATTGTGAAAAAAATTCCGAGTGTTCTACCCAGTCAGAGGGAAGCAGCATCTCTAGAAATAAAAAAGCTGCCAAAAAAAAAAAATGAGTCATCCAAGAGGTCCTCCCAGACCAGAGACTATGCAGTACTTACTAAATATCTTCTTAGTGCCAGAAAGACAGGGGACTTGACACTAATTCTGGATCTCAGCTAATTAAATTAGTTTGCACAGTATTCAAAGTTTTGGATGGTCACAGTTCAGTCCATTTTGCCTCTGCTGAGAAAGGACAATTGGATGTGCTCAATAGATATTCAGAATGCGTACTATCACATCAAAATGAACAGGTGCTCCAGAAGATACCTGCACCTCTGGCTGGGAGCCAGTCATTTTCAGTTCAGAGTACTGCCCCTTGGCCTCACCACACCTGCTAGGGTGTTAACCAGATGTATGGCGGTGATAGAAGTTCACTTGAGACTGCTGAGATTCCGGGTGTTTCCATGTATGACCGGCTGCCAACTGCAGCTAGGCATTGACTTCTACAGACAAGGATCTACTTGCTCCAGCTGTGTTTTCATCTGGGAATCACAGTCAATTACAACCATCTCAGCTAACACCCACAAAGGGTCTGGAGTTCATAGTTGCTCATCTGAACACAGTCAGTCAGATAGCCTCTCTTCCCTGTTATCAAAGTACACTGAGGTCCCAAGTCAAGAAAGCAATTTAAAGTTCTTCTTTTCCAGCCTGATTAATATTAATATTACAAGCCCTGGGATCCATGGCAGCAACTATGACCCTCATTCCTCTGGCCAGATTCCACATGAGATTACTTCAGTGGACTCTCTTGACTCAGTGGTCCATTCTTCAACATCCATTATGCACTTCAGTCAAGATCACACAAGCATGCAAAATATATCCTTTGCTGGATCCATTCAAACCAGCTGTGTGAAGGACATCCATTTGTTCTTCCCCTGCCCAAGGCCACAATGACCACGGACTCCTCCCACTTGGGGTAGGGGAACACCACTTGGGAAGAACAGTTCAAGGTACATGCCCCCCCCCCCCCCTTGCTCATTACAAATTAGATTTGATTTCCAGGACTAGAGCAGTCTTTGGCTCTGCAGTACTCCGGTATATCCTTCCATGAGGGCCACCCAAGGTTTCAGTAGCTGGGGACTCTGTCCCATCAGGTAAGGAATGAATGAAAAGGGCAACATCAGATAAAAAGTTGTGTACTCACCATAATATTCCATCCATGTTGCCCAGTTTCATTCTTCCTCATCTTCCCACCCACCTGCCCCCTTTCTGTGCTTCTGGTACGATTTAAGAGTTGTACAGGAACCTGTGTTCCTTGTTTGAGCTCCAGCTGCCTTTTTCCTTTCTGCCTCTGTTAATTTATGTAATAGGTTGTCCCTTTATGTCTAGGAGCAGCAAACTTGATTTGAGGTATGTCAGGTTGGCGGGGCATTATGGGTAAAGGGAGGAGCATGAGAGTTCTTTGATTTGATGATCTGATAGAGGCAGCTGAGTCGGATCCGAGTCTCAGATTCAAAACCATTGGTTCAGGAAAAATGAAAATAGACAGAAATGGAACATTATGGTGAGTACATACATTTTTTTTATTTTTGCTCATTCCCCAGCTAAATATTTGTTTCTTGTGTTTATGTACAAATAATCCTTGCTCCTCAGAATCAGATTTTTCACTGGCTAGAACTTCAAAAAATTATTGGTATCAATCCATTTCCCTGCTCTGTCTTCTTGCATGCACTCTCTCTCCTCGTTTTCCCCTGCATATTTTGTTTTCTTCTACAGTTTCTTTTTCACCTTTTTTATCCTCTCCCCACCTCTTATTGTCCTTCCTCATGTATGTTTTCTTCCCTTTTTCATTATTTACTTTTTGCTGTTAATACATTCAAAAATATCACTTTTTGTACATAACATGCATTCAGACACACACCTTCTTGCTGTATATCCTTTCTCCCCTCATTGGTTACATTGTACCTTGTCACACTCATTAAATTCCCCACACAGCATATCTTAATGTCCGTCTATGACCAGCTACAAAAATAACACTTGGCAAATGTTGGGAAGTGTTTCACCATGTTTTTTTCCTTTTTTTTTCATATTTCAGATCAGCTTCTAACCTCTGCCCTCCATTCAGTGAGTTCATCTTGTCCCTAACTTTCACAATATTGTCAGCGGTTTCACAGACACTCTGCATGCATTTTTTAACATCATCTTCTTCCAGTTCATCAGTTCTAAACTGCAAAGTAACATTTTTTTTTAACATTTAAGTTACTACCAGAAAAAGTTAAGTTCTTACCAGAACGTTCCATCTGTGTAGTCCAACTTCATGCCATTAACTTTGGGAATTCGGTTCTGACTTTCAGAACCTACCAGACACTTTCTTCCAGCTCAAGACTCCAAACTTGATTCTACCAACCCATAATGGCCCACTTCCCCACGTTACCTCAGATCAAGTTTGCCAACAAGAACATAGTGTCCCTAAAGTATTAACTATAATACAAGGTAAGAAGATCAAAATAAAAACAGATCTCACACTAACAGAACATAAGGAACTCAACCGAATGAATAAAATTCCTGGTAACATCTACTATGCTTCCCGAATCATCTTTTGGAAAGGGGGAAGGTTAATGTAATGAAGCTGAACAACACAGATGGAACGTTATGGTAAGAACATAAATTCTTTATCTAATGTTGTCCACTTTTTTCTAGTAACCTGTAGGACCGTCCGGCCCAGACAGTGCCCTCCCCACCTGAACTGGGAGGTGTCCATGGTCAACGTGGTGGTGGAGGGGAAAACAAACGGTCGTCCTTGGGTAATCTCCAGAGAATGGAGCCACCAAAGGAGAGAATCTTTGCACACATGAAACAGGCTGATGGGAAGGGTCAAGGGATTTCTGACAAGAGACCATTGTACTGCTAGGAGCCACTGCAGAATATGCATGTGGAAGCATGCCATTGGAAGAAGAGTTATGGTTGCTGCCATGGAGCCTAAAAGTCATAGAATTGGAGGCCAGGGGTTTTGGAACAGTCAAGATCTGGCTGACATGGAATCTCAGACTTACCACCCTGTCCAATGTAAGGTAAACGTGAACCATTATTGTGTCTAGACATGTCCCTATAAAAATCTATGGTTTGAACTGGTTCCAGATCTGACTTCAAGTTTATAGTTATGCCCAGTGTAGAAGCTAGATTGAGGAAGTAATCCCTGGCTTGAAGAAGTAGATGCCTGGTTGAGGAGGTCAGGAGCCAGTCATCCAGATATGGAAATATCTGATAGCCTTGGAGTCGGAGATGAGGTGCCACTCGGCCCCATAGCCACAGAGAAGGCACAGGGCAGAGAAGAAGTAGAGGTAAGGAAGCTCGGAGCTGATTGCGTCAGTTCTGAAGATCTAGATTTTTTTTCCATGGAGGTTCCGTAGAGGACCACGTGGGATACAGCCTCCTGGACTCCCGGGAATCCTTGGGCTTCTCAGCTGGGGGGTTGAGCCCCTGATGTGGAAGAAACCCCAGAGGTGGTGGAAGGAGGAAGCAAACCCTTTAAAATGAGTTTGCTTCTCCTGTCCGCCAGAGCCCGGGGGTGAAAAGCCCTGCATATATCTTTATATTTCTGCCTCTCCTGGACACACTGCCTTTGAGGTAGTGGAAAGGGTGTTCTCTTGTCCCAGAGAATCTTTTAGTCTCACTTCCTCCAATCCTATTCCCATTACCCCCAATGGATTTAAGCTATAAGTCCCATCACCCTTCTCCCCAGGGACAGCCAGACTGTAATATCTTCTAGACAGTTCCTGTTCAGCAATTCCCCATCTCTTCCGATTCCTCTCCAGAACACCCCAGCAAAGAGGTACACAGGAAGAGAAAGTGCAAGAGGAGACACTTAGATTCCAGTCAGGAATCTTTACCCAATGACACTGATTTTGATGAGGGGGAAGGGTCCCCTAGGTTCCCACCTGAGGAAGTCTGCTTCAGAGATATTATAGAAATCCTGTGCCAGAAAGGTGGCTGGTCCTCCTAAAGCCCTTCCCAAGAGGAGTCAGTGTTCCTGCAAGCCTTTGGGTCTGGCCCATATACATCTTGGTTTACCCCTCCTGGAAGATGACCTCATAGATCTTGTCTCCTGTCAGGTTTGGAAGGAACTGGTTTTTGTGGAGCCTATCCCTTGCCGTCTGGACAAGATTTTAGGAGCCCCAAAGACAGGTGGTACTGGAGTAAGGGTATTCCTGTAGGTGCTGTTGCTGTGGTGCCAGCCACCAAAAAGGAACTAGCCAAAGATACGCTTCGGCGAACTTTGCCCTTTGGTCGCACAACTGCCTGGCACATTTTACTAGATTACAGAGGGACTTGATCCAGGAACTCTTGAAGTCTACCCCAGGGTCCATGTTGGCAGAGGAAGAGAAACTTATTCCTCCCAACTGGCCACACTATAATCTATATCCAACATGTACATGAGGTTAATATGTCACGCTTCTGAAGGTTCCTTGTGGGACGCTGGTTCAGGCATAGCCATAAGGAGACATGCCTGGATGACACTGTGTGGTCTTGTGGAACCCTTTAAATCCTCATTCATCAGTGCTCCTTTTGATGGATTTTCCATATTTGGGTCCACAGTGAAGGACACACTTTGCTGCAGTGGGCAAGATGGAATGACCTTGTCTGCTGTTAGAATCCGTTTCTCTACCCTGCAAAGACCTTTCTCTGGAATCAGTGCTGTGGTAAGAAAATGTGGTTCAGAAAATCTCAAGGACCTTTTCAGGACTGCTGCAGGAATCCATGCAAGAAGGCCAGAAAGATAGAAGCCTTTTGTTTTCATTGGACAGAAATGTTCCTGTATGCTTTTCCACCCTTTCCACTGATATCCAGGATACTTATGAAGATTTGGAATTAATTCCCTAAGATCATTGTGGTGACTTCCTTCTGGCCCAAGCAACAGTTATTCTACCTTTTTTTTGGAAATGGCCAGGGGCAGTTACCACTAGTTTCCTCACAGAATAGATTTTCTCACACAGGAACAATGGTGTTTGATACACCCCCTACCCCAATCAACTTAATTTCACTGCCTGGATAATAGGGTATTAATTCCTTTAGGCAACTGTTTACTGAAGACTTGTAGCAGGTACTAATGGAGACAGGAAAACCTGATAATAGAATATCATATGTTTGTAAATGGAAGTTTTTCTAGTTGATGCTAACAGGATGACTAGCATCCATTCAGTGCTTGTTGTTCTCTGGTTTTACAGTATTTTTGTGAGTTACTATCTTATGGCCTTTCTTACTCCTGTATCAAGGTTCATTTATTGGTCATTACAGCATGTCTGGCCATAGAGCCTCTTCTTGCAATGCATTCTGTCAAGTTGTATTTGAAACAGGTTTTGCATAAGAGGGCTCCAAGAAAACCATTGATTCCTCCTTGGGATCTTAATTTTGTGTTAGGGAAGCTAATACTTACTCCATTTGATCCAGCTAACCTGACTGAATTGAGGTTATTAATATTGAAAACAGTTTTACTGATTGCTGTGACCACTGAAAGAAGGATATCCGAGTTGCAGGCTCTTTTGGAGAGTTAACCTTATATCATTTTCCACAGAGTCCAAGTTTCTTTGACACCTAATCCCTTTTTTATGCCTAAAGTGGTATCTAAGTTTAAGAAAAAAATATCCAACTCCCCGTTTTCTTTCCTGAAACTAAATATAAGGGAGAAAGGATACTGCATACTTTTGATGTCCACAAACAACTCTTGGCAGAAATAAATCTTTCTTATCTTTGGAACAGTTTTTCATTTCTTGTTTAGGTAAGAGGAAGGGACAGCCTATATGAAAGCCAACTATTTTCAAATGGTTGTCCAAGGATATTATATTTTGTTTTACTCACTACAATAAAACTATTCCAGGAAGGGTCAAGGCACACTCTGCCAGGGCCATGGCTTCATCTATGGCTTTTTGAAAGGATTGGATTCTAGAAGTATTCTAGAAGCATCATCTTGGTCCTCTGTACATACTTTTACAAAGCATTAGAAGCTTGATTTAAGTCTAGATCATGCTTTGCTAGGACCATTCTTCAGGGGCTTCCAGGGCCCCCGGACCCTTCTTCTTCCACCTCCCAAATATATTAAGCTACAGTAATTTACACATACAACTAATGTTCCTGCAGCAGTGATCAATATGGTGAACGTTAATACAGCTGTGTAAATAAACTTACCATAACTGTAGATCACTGCTGCAGTAGCCACTCCCTCTGTCCATCCCCCATGTTTTCTGGTTTGCTGTTTTTGCCAGGGTGTGGATATTAATTTTTGTTGTTCCTAGCATTGTCCTTTCAGAGCCTAGCCTCCCTCTGTCTATTGGCATGAAAGCTCTGAAGGGCTTGGCACCCACATCTGTCTTTTTAGTTAGCTCAGCTTGAGCTGACAGATGGTTTGGTCAGGTGGAAGGTGTCCTATATGCTCTTTCAGATTGGTAAGCACAAAATAAAATGAAGTGTATTGGACTACATCAGCTACAAAAATCACACAGAAGCAATCTGTAGGAGAAGGAAAAGAAACATCCAAGAGTTGCTAATGATTCTTTTTTTTTTTTTAATTATCACTTAAGACATAGGCAAATATACTCTTATGTAAAAGAAAACAAACCATATTAATATGCTCCCACTTACAAACATACATCACATATATTCTTTTGTGTAACTATCAACAATCGAACATTGCATACGTTTCACAATTCCTGCCTTCCCTTAAACCTCACTTCTCCCCCAAAACATTATTGCATTTATTGGTCCCACAGTTTCCATTTTTGCTATGTAATTTGCTCCTACCCTTTTCTAAAGATCCCACTTCCAGTTATTTTATCTCTGTTACAATATTCAGTACTTGAGATATACTCAATTTAGATTTTGATTACCATTTTCTAGTAATTGCTTGTTTGGTAGCCAACAGAAGTAAACTTAACAAGGCCTTAGTATGTCCAGACAATTCAGATCCTGTGTCCCAGATCAAAAGAATAATTTCCTTAGTCACACACACATTTGCTCGCCCAGTATTTCTGACAGAGTACTCTGTAGGGAAATTTTAAAGTCTGCCAACTCATTACTCTCCCAAAACATGTTTCCATTTACCTTTTTCTTTCCCATCACACTTCCAACATTTGTCATCTACCTGATGAAAATGGAGTCTGCTTGGGGTATAAAAATACATATGCAAACATTTCCAAGCAAACCTTCTAGGCTTTGTTATGTACTTGGAAGCCATACATATATCCTTCCATTGTTCCCTTGTAAAATGCTTATCCATTCTCTCTTCCCTGTCTTTTCTAATCTCCTCTGATTGATTCTTATAGTTATCTGGCAATATTGTATGTTTGTTTTCTTTCGGCTTTTCCCGGTTAGGGGTCGCCACAGCGGAACTCCAGTCCGCTAATGATTGGCAGTCGATTTTTACGGTGCCGAGGTGCCAGCCCAACACCCAACCTTCAACGAAGGCATGCCCATTCACGCATGCCTTTCGAACACCACTCGACCACGGGGAGGACATGCAGACACCACACAGAAGGTGCTCCAGCCTTCATATGCCCTGTTAATTATCCCCTTTTTTAGCAGGACTCTTTTCTAGATTCAACTAAAAACTTACCAGCGCAAATCTTTAACTTATGATTCCTCTATCCCTTTCTCCTTGCATACTCTGATATCAATCCCTAGTATGGAAGACAATTTCTAGCCTGCAGTCCAAATGTCTTTTTGGCCTCTTCCCATTCTGTTTCCTTTCCCTCTCTAGTTATTTGCACCTGAAATCTTGGTTCCTTTGCAACTATTTTTCCAGTAAATTCCAGCCCCCCTCTTGGCAATTCTCTGTACCCCTACTTGCAGTCATTCATGTCAGCAGAATCTCCTTTCTCCATTCTAGTGCTGGCTTAGGTCTTAGAAAACTTTCTGCTATTTTATGAATATAATATTCTATATGGCTGTGGTTATTCTCCTTAAGGATCTGCATTCAAACTACCACTCTTTATTTCTTGAATTTCCCGCCTGATTTATCATCATCTCTTTCCACTCTGAATTATAACTTTCTGCTTGTGTTATGTATATGAGGCTTAATTGTGTAACTCTAAAATATCCTTTTAGATGTGGTAATCCTAAACCACTTTGTTCTATTGGAAGGTTCATAGGAGATTACTAGGTTAACGGCTCAAGAGCCCTTACAAGCATAGCCATTATTACCCAAACTTTACCCAGTTTTCAATCCCTAAGAACTAGAGGATGGCTTAGGTTTTTGCCTATGCCTTTGAGTCTTTCAAAGACTGACCCTGTCCATAAGGGACATGGGTGCCACCCCATGAGTGAATTTTCATTCGGGGTCCAAATGAAGAGATAAGTCAACGAGCAAAGGAGAGTAGTATTGCTAAAACTGTATTCATCCTCAAGTCTGGTCTTAAAGAATGCCAGTTTATAGCAGTTCAGAGATATGATGTGATAAAACAGATGTCAAAAAGGGATGTTTCTCAACATTCCTGTGTATTCACCCTGAATTGTTTGGCACCAAGTTCCTTCAGTTTCGTTGTCATTATTATTTGTTTATTTATTGTTTGATTGAGTGATGTTTGTTGATTGCAATAGTATTATTGACTAATGCTGTTGTGTTCTACCCAGTCATGCCTAGAATGTCTGCAGATGTGTGGTAAATCAGAACAATAAAACAAAGTATCTTGTAATTCCTTTATACTAAGAAGATTATGCGCTTTTCAGTTAAATCAGAACAATAAAACAAAATATGTTGTAATTCCTTTATACTAAGAAGATTATGCACTTTTTAGTTATGAAACACTGCACATTATTGTCCTTCTGTGTTTGTCTTGTAGTGCCCAGAACAAGTCGTGGGTGGCATTTATGGTGTACTCAACAGGAAACGTGGCATCGTCTTTGAAGAATCCCAAGTTTCAGGAACTCCAATGTTTATTGTAAAAGCCTATCTACCTGTAAATGAATCTTTTGGTAAGATTTGTATACTCTCATTTCATTGTACTCTCCCTTAAGTATGGAATTACTGTCACTCAGCACACCTAGGAAAAACTGACAAAATGAAGTATCATCTTTATGATACAGAGGGTTGTAGCATGAGTACATTGCTAGTAACTCAGATCTGACTAGCATGCTCAGATGGCAGAGGATCTGGCCAGCCTGGAAAGGGAGAAGGAAGTAAGCAACCAATGTCCGCTGGGAAGGAGGTAGCTAATCCATCGGTTTGAGCACTACATAGTAGAAGTCAGGTGATATCTGTAGTAGAAGACTTGATAGGCAAAAGTTATGTCTGCCAAGCAGTAAATAGCACTGTGACTCAAGATTTGGTGCGTCAAACTATGCACTGACTAGTCTGGTGTTGCAAGTTCTTCCTTGTCAGGAGTTTGTTAGCCATCACAGACGATGTGGCAGGGTAGAAAATACTCAGTCATCTGCAAATGATGGCTACTCAGCCTGTGACTGTCTTCTGCACTGCTGGCTTTGTTAGATGTGGGAGTGATGAAAGGGTCCTTAAGGGACTGTGAAGTCATTGTTGCTCATGATGGAAGCCTTAAAAAGTTGATTCAATTAGGAATCAGAAAATGTGGTGTGTGTACAGTTGTTTTGTGCAGTTGAAAATTCAAACTATGTTTATTGTAATGGTTTGCATATTGTTCATTTCTGTGTCAGATTGGAAAGAAGACTAAGACTGCTGTTCATTTATCTTTATCTGTTTGTTCTCATTTAATAAATCTTGAGCTTTATAATTATGTCATAATGAAGACCAAGATTGCTTTTCTTTGTAGTTTTTGCTTGATTATTTCTACCTGCTAGACTGTGTTCCTAGTTCAACCTGTTCTATGACCATTTAACCCTACTGTCACTTAATAGTGGTTATCATTTATATTCTTGCACACGTTGCTCTTCATTTTCTCCTGAAACACCATGGACATTTTCCCTGTTTTTGGTTTCCCCACAGCTGACCATCATCTGCTTCCAGTGACTGTGTTGATCCACCAGGTTTACTGAAACACCTGTCCTCCACAGACTTCCTCCAGCCATGATCAGGGCTGGTAAGGAAGGAACATCGTAGTGCTACTGTGGGAGATTTTTTTCCCTTGTAACCTAGTTTGGCATATGACTTCACTAATGTCCTTCCCCCTTGTAGGCAACATGGCAACACCTCCCCCAGCATCTCCAGTCTCCACCAGGAATTAACTGTGGAAGTGTGACAGAGCTTGCACCCACACTCCTGTCTCTCCCTCCAGGGTGAGAGTGCTGACATAAGTCACAGAATCCCACACCCACCTAACTCTTCGAGTGCTTGAGCCACTAACTGAATTCTGGCTGTGAGTGGAAGTCAGGCCTTTACTTTCTGGGCCATGGGGCTGGGCTCACCCCCACCCCATGTTTAATGGTTATGAATATATTTCATAAACTAGAAGAAGATAAACAAACAGAGCTTTCCAGATCAAACCAGAGAAGTGCACTGAAGATCCAGTACTCAAACAAAGAGAAGAGGGGCATATGCAATCACACGAGTTTTCTTTTCCTTTACATGCCGTATTCATCATGGAGAGTGAGATATAGTCAAAGATATATAAGGTTTCTTGTCTTTCAGAAGTGTGTTTGGAAGCTGTATCATATACAGAAACATCAGTCATGCTGAGCTGAGGCATAAGAGTATGATTTAATGCCTTGGTATATTTCAGTCCAACACACTGCACTAGAATTCGTCCACCTTTCTAGAATATTATGTGTCTCTTTCATTATCATAAGATCATAGGAGATTACTAGGCTAATGGCCCTGGGGCCCTTACAAGCCTAGCCAAGAGTTTATCCACAAAAATGAAACCTCAATCAGCACCTGTCGCCCCTGTCAGTGAGGGAAACACAGGTGGCACCCCTGGGACAAGTTTGTGGTTTCCCATCTACTCATCAAGGTTGCACTTGAAGAGGGTCAGTGACATACTTTGACATGCATGGGGGGGGTCTATTCCAGAGACGGGGCAGCCTCTGAGAGATAAATCAATCTCTCCAGGTTTTGTTAATCTCACGTATTAGATTTAAGCCTTTTGACTGGGTAATGCTCGAGGAGTCAGATTTAGTGATATGGCGCATCTCTAGTAGTGCAGGGTCTGAGATTGCCTTGTAGGCGAGACACAGATCACCTCTGAGCAATCTGTATAATACTGAGCAGAGTGATAGCGATTTGAACCTGTCCACATAGGACAGATGTTGGATGCCATGGATTCTCTTTGTGAGGTATTCCTGTGGCCTTTATAGTTGGTGCAGGTATTTGGAGAGGTACATACCAAATGGGGCATTGTACTCAATTATTGGCTTAATGGGGGAGCAGTATAGAGAGGTAATAACCTCCTTTTTTTCTGGATGCAATCCTTTTACTTATGAGATGAACCAAGTATAATGCTTTTCTGACCACTGCCTGTACATGATTGTCAAATGTGAGATTGTTGTCAATCCGTGTACCCAGGTCTCTTGGGTCTACTTCAGTTTGTCGAATGCTTAATTGAGAGAATCGCAAACCCAATTAAGCGAAAGCTCAATTAAGCAAATGACAATTTCAGTGAAAACTTTCCCAGGGAAAGGACGTGGTTGGCTGTTATTGGGTATTTACCCTTTTCCCCACAGTAGTGCAATCTCGGAATTGGTGTATTTAGTTAGGGTGTGTGGGGGTATGGGAGCATAGCCCCCCCGCCCCCACCTTGGCAGGTTTTAAATTTTGTTTTGTTTTTTTGCGGTTGCTCGGTTGGCCAGCTGCTGTAATTAAAAGCCACTATTCGTTGAAACGTGACTTTGATAATTAGGTGTTCGACAAATGGGTATTCGCTGAATACCCATTCAACAAAAAGTCATAGACCCCGGTCTCTCACTACAGGTTGCACAACTTCCTCTTTCTGGGTTTATACCTTGGTTGTTATAGTAATGAGAACAGATATGTATCTTCCCAAAGAAAGAGATAAAGAAGGTTGGAGAGTGTTTCCTCCTCTGCCCATTTTGAGTTAGCCTGAATATAGTTACTTCATATAAATATAAAGTAATGTGCATCATGGCATGTGTTGCTATGAGATCCAGTGCCAGCCTTAGGTGAAGTAACACCCTAGAGGAAGGGCTCCATGGCAGTACTACCCACACACTGTCCACTGCTACTTTACACACACACACACACACACACACACACACACCATTTCACCCCATCCTTCATTTCCCCCCAATCTTGGTGCCCCTCACATCATCCAGATTACTGTTTTTTTTTACCCTTTCCTCCTATTTAGTCTTACTCTTCATCTTTTTCTACATCCTTCCAAAATCCTGTAACTGTGTGAGTTTGCAGTATATTACTTTTGAAGGAAATTAAATGAATTACGCTAGAGGCATGGAGGCTGCTAGGCCTCTAGAAGACATTTGAGTTCTAGATGTTCTGAGGTTTATGTTAGAGGTTTTTCCAACATTTTGATCCTGAAATGCCCTGAACAAAAGTCATTGCTAAGGAAAGAAAATCAGTCTTACTTTTCAGCTTTGCTTTTTCTGCATCCTAACAAAACATAAACATACCCTAACTGGCCAGCAGATGAAATGTGCTGAAATGTTTTATTTAATTTGTGGAAAAACATAGAAGATACACAGATAAATATAAAGGAAAAGTACAAAATAAGCAATTTAGTGATCACCCAAAAAAGTTTTATAGAGAATTGGGAAACAAGATAAAAGGAATTGAAAGACTGCTAAAAAAAGAAGAAATAGCTGCATTTTGGAGAAGTATCATTGCAGGTGCTGCGAAGAGCACTTTTGGCTGACATCAAAGAGTAAATCAATACTAATTTCATGAACTTTAATTGTACTTTGACTTAGGATTGTGGTCCATTCCCGTCATGGTATTAGAAACCCAAAAGATTTGGAGAAATTAAAAAGAGGGCCAGCAGAAGAAATGTCACTATTAGAAGACTGTAGAAGAGGAACTAGATAAAAAAAAAATACTAAGAAAGATAGATATGATAAAAGCAATGCGCAGTATTAGAACAGACCAGGATCTGTCATGCACTATCACAAATAAACTAAAAATTTCAGCACAGGCAGAAAAACTTAGAAGATACGCAGATAAATATAAAGGAAAAGTACAAAATAAATAATTTATTGATGACACAAAAAGGTTTTATAGAGAATTGGGAAACGAGGTAAAAAAGATTGAAAGACAGCCAAAAAAAAAGATACATTCCGGAGAAGTATCTATGAAGATCCTGACAAGTGACAAGTGGAGTACCTCAGGGCTCAGTCCTGGGACCGCTCTTGTTTGGCATCTGCTTCTCTGAAGTACAGGCCAACACTAAGGGACTCTGGCTAACAAAGTTCGCAGATGACTGCAAAATGGGAGCCATTATTGAATCCCCAAATAATGTGGATATTCTACAAAAGAGCCTTACAGAAACAGATGCTTGGTGCCAGAGCCATGGGCTCAAGCTTAATCCCAAGAAATGTATAGTTATCCCCTTTGAGAAAAAACATGTACCCATGAATTACCACATAGGTGGCAGTACACTAAACACCGAAAGTGTGATGAGACACTTAGAGACACAGGTGGATAGTGATCTCACCTTCGATAACCACATCGTTACAACAGTCAGTTAATCCTTCTATGTGGCACACCTCATCACTAAGGGCTTTTCATCCAGAAAAAAGGAGGTCATTGTCCCACTGTACTCATCCCTCATTAGACCCATTATAGAGTACAACGTCCCATTTGGTATGTACCTCACAAGACATCTGCAACAGCTGGAAAGGCCGCAGAAATACCTCACTAAAAGAATCACAGGCCTAAAGCAGATGCCCTATACTGACCATCTAAAAAAAAACTCCACCTATACTCTGTGGCATATCGTCTACTCAGAGGCGATCTCTGCTTAACGTACAAGGTCATGTCAAACCCTGAGCTGTTGAACATGCGCCACTTAAAGAAATCCCAATCCCTCAGAGCTACATGCTCCAGGGATCTAAACCTTGTCATCACGATGAACAAAACATGTTGGAGGGATAGGTTCCTGACCCAGAGACTCCCCATACTGTAAAATAGATTGCCCATACATGTCAAGGAGAGTGCCTCCTTGGCCCTCTTCAAAAGGAACCTTGACAATTGGATGGGAGATAGGAAATTCACCCTGGGGATCATGTCAGTCACCTTGCTAGACAGAGTTCCAGGGAAGTAAATATTGTGGGAAGAAATATCCAGGGAATTGTTATGGCTAGGCTTGTATAGGCCCTAGGGCCGATAGCCTAGTACCAACCTATGAACATAACAAAGATGTTAAATGGATAGAATAAGTAAAAGAAAGACTAAGAAGTTTAAAGGTACAAGATATGAAATGGGATGAAGTAACAACCAGAGAGATGGAAACAAAGTTAAAAAAGCCTCTAAATGGAAAACCCCAGGCCCAGATGCAGTACCTAACTTTTGGTTAAAAGTATTAACATCTTTGCATGAAGATTTAGCCATGAGTAAGAACTATTTATATGTGCACCCTAAACAGACACCAACTTGGCTTTCAGGAAAAACAATGCTCCTACTTAAGAGTGAACCTGCAAGCTACCCTAAAAATTATAGAACAATAACTTGCCTTCCGACGACGTATAAACTATACACAGGAATTGATGCTAACAGAGTTTATAGTCATTTAGAAGAAAACTCAATTATGACAGTAGAAGTAAAAGGGAAAGAATCTACATATGGCATGGATTGACTAAAAAAACACATTTGATAGTATCCCACATTCATGGATAAAAAGATTGCTTAAAAATGTATAAGATACACCTGCACTGATCGACTACATTACAGTGACCATAAAACAGTGGCAGACCACTTTGCAATTAAGCCATGATAAAGGACAAATTATTACCCAGGGATAAAAATTTAAAGAGGGATATTCCAGGGTGATTCTCTGTCACCGTTGCTATTCTGGCTTCCCCGTAACCCATTAAGCTGTTTACTTAACACCTTAGGCCATGGCTATAATTTGGCTCCTAGAAAACAACAGTGTAAGTACTTCTCATCTTCCCTTTGTTGATGATTTAAAACTGTATAGCTCATCAGACGAGGAACTGAAAGCACAACTGCAGGTTGTCAAAACTTTTTCAGATGATATAGGATTGTCATTTAGTCTTGATAAATGTGCAAAAGCAACTTTTAAAGCGGAAAAACTGCAGCACCAGGAAAACATCAGTTTGGGACAAAAATATGATATAAAAGAACTTGAGCAAGAGGAAGTATATAAATATTTGGAAATTGATGAAGGACCAACAATAAAAAATGAACAAATGTGAATAAAACTTAGTAAGGAATACTTTAGAAGACTTAAATTAATCCTGAAAACAGCATTGACATCTAGGAATAAAATCCAAGCTGTAAATCAGTTTGCTCTTCCTGTCCTAATTTATAGTTTTGGAGTGATTGACTGGCCCCAAAACTTGAATGATAGATTAGATAGGAAAACAAGAAGGATTCTTCGTGCTCACCAAATGATTTATAAAAAATCAGTTTATATCAAGATTATATATTCCCCCTTTCCGAAGGAGGGATAGGCCTCCTTGAAATTGATTATATATATAGATATACAATCGTGGGACTCCACACATATCTGCTGACCTCACAAGATCCAAATGTAGTGAAAGTTTTGAAACATGAGGAGAATAAATCTAAGATGACTTCTCTGCTTAATCTAGTAGAAACATATCGGCATCAAGCAGAAATGTAAATCAAACTAGAAGTAGATAAAAATCAGGCAGTAACTGAATGTCCCAAAAAACAAAAGAAAGTATATAAGGTGAAGGACCAGATGAGAAGGCAAGAAATGTGGAAGATGCATAAATACAGTTGCAAGTATAGAAAACTTCTAGAAGTTGATCAGAAATGAACACAGAAGTGGTTAAAGAGAGGCAAATTCAAACCAAGAGATGAAAGGTTAATACCAACTGCCCAAGATAGTGGGATACATACACACTGATTTACAAAGTCCATTGAACATGTGGGAGAAACAGACAAATGTAGGTTTTGTAAAACGAAATTGGAAACAGTTGCACACCTCGTTGCTAGGTGTGAATTACTAATGGCAGAAGGACTGTATACTGAAAGGCATAATAATGTGGCAAGATTGTTGCACTGGGGATTGTGCAAACATTATGGTTTTGAAGTCTCTGAAAAACACTGGAAAAATGAGCCACAAAGCATCATAGAAAACAATGAAGTTTATATCACATGGAATCACCCATGTGTTCAATAGATAGATGCTAGAAAACCAGATGTAGTGTTCCATGAAAAGAAAACAAAAGTAGCATTGAGCATTGAAATTGCCACACCCAGTGACTACAGTTTGTTGTGTACGGAGAGACACAAAGTCATGAAAACACCATGATCTACAGGCAGAAATGAGAGCAATATGGAAGAAAGATACCCAGACAGTTCCAATAGTAGTAGGGGCAACGGTTCTTATAAAAAAGAATCTACAGTCATATTTAGCTGATACCAATCCATGTAATGCCATACGAATTGCAGAGAGAGTCATTATTGGGCACATTGCGGGTGCTGCGGAGAGCACTTTTGGCTGACATCAAAGACTGAAACAATACTAATTTCATGAACTTTGATTTAGGAATGGCGTCCATTCCTGCCATGGTTTTGGAAACCCAAAAGATTTGGAGAATTTAAAAAGAGGCCAGCAGTGCAGTGTAATAATTGTGGAGTAAATAATTAAATTAAGCCATGGATCTAGGGCCCACCAAGCCCCCAGAAACCATGGCATTATAGATGCTCTGAGATGTGTTTTAGTTTTTTACCTAGCTTTTTGATCCAATTCTAGTCTTAACAAAAACTATGAGCAAGGAAAGAAATGCAGTCATATATTTTTTATTATTCATTATTTTTTCAAGAAAGGAAGAAATAAGTTGTGTCTGACAAAATAGCAGTTCACAATAAACTGAGAAGACAGCTGCTTGCAAGGGTACATAAATCGTATTTGGGAATAGTGCCTAACTTAACACTTCTTAATAAAGATTGCAAGCTTCTGTGTATTCCTTTGGTGTTAAATTGAGTTGAAGGTACACATGACCACAGTAATATATTTCAAGTGGCTTCTGTCTGACATATATATATATATATATATATATATATATATATATATATATATATATATATATATATATATATATATATATATAGCTATGCATCATGTCATCTCACCCCTTCCTCCAGAACGCAGCCACTTTCTGTGTACCACTCTCATTTCAGAATGGGACAACATTAATAGAACAACTACAATACATCAACATATTTCAGTCTGTTACTCGTAGACATACATAATAAAGCATGCCTGTTTACCTCTACCCTCGAAAGATAAGCCACCAGTATACCCATCTGATGTTTGACTGTCAAGAAATTGAAATTAATAACAATCACAGTAATATATTCCAACTTGTTGCTGCTAAACAGTATACAGTCCTTAGGCAAACTATAATGACCTTCTGTGCACAGCTGTAAGGTATGCGAGGAAAGTTAAAGAAATTCTGCCCCGACCCCAACACAAACACACACACACAAGCTACATGTACACTCTGTGCACACCCCTGAGTAGGGCCAGTTTTAGACTTGATAAGGTTCATGGCAGAGGTCGCTGCTAAGCTTGTGATATGAGGGCTGCTAGGCCCTCAAAATGTGTAAGGGTCTGGTTGTTCTGTAATATATCATGTGCCTTATTTTTGAAAGATAATGACTAGCTGTCTTTACTGTACACAGTAGAATTAGGAATGTGCCTTGCAATAAAACATATGTCCATAGATAAAAATCATTTTTTTCCACAGACACTGTCCCTGAAAAACAGGACTGTCACAAGACGCACTGATTTTGTTAGCCAAGCATACATGTACCAACATTCTCTGCAAAGCCAGGTACCTGTATCACAATACACACACACACACACACACACACACACACACACACACACACACATGTATTCTTGTAATTGGAGATAATTTGAGATTCATTTATTAGAGGAACTGATACTTACATTTGCAGAGAAGATAATGAACATGGAATAGTGTTATGCTTGCCAGGAGCAAAAATAGAAGATGTGAGACAAGCCACGGAACACCTTAATGTAAGGAAGTACAGATCTGTTTTTATTCATATCGGTACAAATAATCTCATCCGCAAGGACCCTCTGACTGTTAGTAGGGAACATACAGCCATCTTAGGTAGTATAGCTTGTACTGGTGGTAGGACATTTTTCCGAAATCACATATCGAAAGGATAGTCAGGTCACTGTGAATGAAAAGAATTTTTGGGTAAATACCTACATGGAAGAAATGTTAAACATGAAAATGTGTAGCGTATCCAAACCTACTTTTGGGCACAAGTGTTCAGACAGGATGGCGTGCATTTGTCAAGATCAGGGAAGAAGAATTTTTACAACAGATTTTGCAATATTTGGCAAACACTAGGATTTTTGTCAGGTCAAAAATGTAACATTTCACAGATAACATTTGATGCATCTCTGATAGTTGTTAATGCTAGGCTCACACCTACGCTTGTCCACACGCATCCTTAACTGGTTTACCAGTTACTTCACAAACAGACAACAATCCACCAAATGGTTAACTCTATCGTTTTCTCACTACTTCCACAGGAGTTCCCCAAGGATCCATCTTAGGCCCCCTCCTGTTCAGTATTTTTATTAACGACTTTCACTCCACTCTCACTCATGCATCTGTAGTTCAATACACAGACGATTCTACTATTATCTGCTCTGGTAACTCTGAAACCGAACTTCTGATAATCACCCAGAATGCTTTCTCCATTACCGAAACCTGGATGACAAATAATCACCTTGCCCTCAACCCAAATAAAACCAAACTCTTGCTCTTTACACCCAAAAAAGTGCCACTATTAATAAATCTGAATTCATAATTTTCTCCTCTAACAAAACTGCCTTAGAGGTAGTTTCCCATACCAAGTTACTTGGCATAACCTTAGATGACAACTTAACCTTTGACCAACACATCCACAACACCATCAAAAAACGCACCAAACACTTGGTACCCTCTACCGACATAAACACTTTTTAAACTACTCTACTAGACAAGCATTCGCCCAAACTTTTCTCCTACCTTCCCTTCTCTATGGTGCCCCAATTCTGACAAACATCCAATCCTCATTAAAAACTAAAATGGAGAGCTACTATAACAAAATTGCTAAATTCGTGACCAGAGCAAAACATTCTTCCCATCACTGTCAACCATTACAATCCCTGAATTGGCTAGAACTCCCACAACACCTCACATACATTCAACTATCTACAGCACACAAATTCATCTATAATTCCTCCAAATGTCCAGCCCTTGCTTCACTTCTGACTCTTTATCAACCAAACCAACCTCTAAGATCTGAAAATCAATCACTTATCCAAGTTAAGAGACTTAAACTCCCTGCAGGCCAATACCTTTACTCTTTCACTGTAGCTAAACTCTGGAATGCCCTTCCACCTTCTCTCCGGACTATAAATAATGCCCCATCATTCAAAAAATCACTTCACCAACATCTCTCCTCTCAATGACTATGCCCTTGCACTATTCCCAATTCCTCAGTAACCTGATTCCTGACTTGACTCGTCTCTCAGATACCCATACCCTTCTTCACTCTCCCTCTCCATACTCTTCTTCACTCTCTCTATTGAGTACTCACCCTTAATTACAACACAGTGTGCCTCATCCTGCCTCACATGATGTATAAACAATTGTGTATGTGTACATTATCATAATCTGACTGTTCTATTGAATACCTTGCCAAGCATCCAAGTCTTCCATAAAATATAGCCATACATTGTCTATGTTACTGTGTTATTTCTGACTGTTATATTGTTACTCTTGTATATCGTTAAATGGTGTTATTACTCTTGCATATTGTTAACTGCTATTAACTCTATAAACAAATTCTTTATTATTTACATTGTTTTCAAGGTTTTCTCTACTGGCCTCCACTGAAAATGGGCTCATGCCAGCCCAGTGGACTTTACTGGTTAACAAAAGCAAATAAATAATAAATAAGCGGATTCATAATACATTTTTCATTGGAAAATTTGCTGCGTTCTCACAAGATTGATATTGTTGTTGTTTGTGAAATATAGTTAAAGAACAATGACTGGAAACCAGTTCTATAAGGGTATAGATACTTTACTGTAAGAGACATTCTAACAAAAAACAGGTGGAGGTGCTATGATAGGGATTAGAGATAGTTATCAGACCTGTGATTATTGCATGTTCAGTGATAAAACCAATACTATATTTATATAGACCCCTAAGTCTACTTTCATGTTGTGGAAAATAATGTAGAAAGTAACTGTGATAATAAAAGGCGGCTGCGGTGTTGCAGCCGTTAGCGTTGCCGCCTTGCAGCAAGATGTTCTCTGGTTCGATCCTTGGCTGGGGTGCCTTCTGCATGGAGTCTTCATGTCCTCCCTGTGGTCGCGTGGGTTTTCTCTGGGTGCTCCGGTTTCCTCCCACATCCCACAGACATGCTGTAGGTGGATTGGACACTCTAAATTGGCCCTAGGCGTGAGTGCGTGTGTGTGACTTCTGTGGAAGGTTGGGCGCTGGGCTGGCAACTCGACACCATAAAACTCCACTGCCAATCACAAGCAGACAGGTGATCTGCTGTGGCGATCCCTAAACGGAAAAAGCCGAAAGAAGAAGTAACTGTGATAATAAAGACAACCATGGAACATATATCAATTGTTGGAATGTATAGACCACCAAAGTCAAGTGCACATGACCTAGAGGAATTCATACATTTCTTGCATGAAGCACAAGAGAGAAGATTATTAACTGGGGAC
The DNA here is from genome assembly GCF_019279795.1 of Protopterus annectens. Lineage (NCBI taxonomy): Eukaryota > Metazoa > Chordata > Ceratodontiformes > Protopteridae > Protopterus > Protopterus annectens. The sequence goes on from NC_056726.1 coordinate 1,350,571,763, forward strand.
TAAAATTTACCAGAAACAGACTGGAATAATATTGATTCAACAAAATTAGTAAGGAAATTATTCAAGTTTTACTGCTGTTAATATGCAGTGATCATGGGGTTGTAAAGGATAATTTGTTGCTAGATAATTTTGACAAACTGAAATCTAAACCAATGCACAGAAGGGTAATTACAGATTATATGGAAGCAAGACAGTCACTATGTAAAACTAACTGGAGTAATGTGTTCAGTGGGAAAACTGCAGATAGAATGTGGACATTTTTGAAAGAGATATTGTTTGAGTGCAAAAAATCAAAAACAATGTTTAACATCAGGATCTAGGCATACAACTTCAGGGGGTATATTTCCATTAGAACAAGATACCTGATTAAGGTGAGACATATTAATGGAAGAGAGGTCGAACTACAGTTTTGAAAACTGAAATAAAAAAGATGGACAAACAAATTAAGCACAGTGTGAGACAAGATCAAGCAAAATTTGAAGGAAATGTATATAAAGGTATAGAGCATAATATGAAACCTTCTTATAGATACATAAGATGTGGAAGGAGTAAAGAAATACAAATTGATAAACTGTCTGCAAATTCTAAAATTTATTCTCAGACACAACAGATTATAGATATATTTAAACAGTCTTATGTAAAGCAGTTTGGCTCCACAAAGGGGTTGATATAGTTATCCTAGTGACATCCAGTCAACCTCAGATACTGAATTCAAATTAGATAATATTGAAAAAGAACTGTGCAAACTGGATCCAAACAAAGCACAGGGAGAAGATGGAATTAGTAATAATAATATCCTGAGAACACTTCAGTAAGAACTTAGGTTACTGTTATAGCTGTTATTCACTTGGTCATATAAATATGAGGAGATTCCTCAAGATTAGAGACATGAGCTTATTAAACACATCTTCAAGGGAAAGGGGAGTAGTACAAACCCAGAGTCGTATAGACCCTTAAGTCTACTTTCATGTTGTGGAAAAATAATGGAGACGGTAATATTGGATAAGTTATTGTCAGAATTGGATAGGATGGGACTTGAAACTATATATCAGCATGCATATGTTAAATTTATTGGCCATTCTACTCTATTCCATAGTACCGGAATACAAAAGTGATCACCCCCTTTCAATCTATCTTGCTGTTTTAAAAATAGTGACTCTCCACTAAAACTTAACTTTTTAGACAAGTAAAACTTAAGTTACGTACTTTCAATATAACTTCTGTAGTGCACACTGCAGTGTTTAGGATAAACCATTTTTTTTCATCTTACCTTTAAGCATTCCTGTGACTAGCACTTGCTCTAATACCTGCTGGAAAGCACTAGGAAGCCTTAAACTGATACAAGCACTCAACTCTCCTTATTAATAAGGAGAAATTAATCATAGGCACTAAACAGCCTGTAATTGCAAAGTACCTTGCTAAGGTAAGCAAAAACAGCTCCTGCACTTAAAAAAAAAAAAGCACCAAGCCAGACATGTCCAAGGGTCAGCTTCCGTTGATTTCTCCTGTCCACCTGGTGAATCTGGGCATACTGGGGCAATGCAGCAATTGCCTCATGTAGACAGACAACCCTCTCCTCCTACCACCCAACACTACAACCTGTGAGAGATGCACTTACATAGCCAAACTGGAAGCAATGCTCTCTCCATCCAAGATTGTGCTAGACAGTCAAGAGGAGAAGGTTAACACCCGCACTACACCTCAAGCAACAAATAGCCCTTCTAAACTCACACCACCAACACCCACACACAGCAACACTAAATTCACATATGCGGAGACCCTTAACTGTAACCTGCCCAAGCAACAAGGACCTCCGAAGCTGAAACGCAAACAAACACCAATCACAACCAAAGTGTCACATAGCTCACAACACCAGTGTGCCACCAAGCAACAGCCCCTAAGGCAAGACAACGTACCTAACACTTTAGTCATAGGTGACTCTATAGTCAGGCACACTGATGTCCCACTCACTAGGCTGAACAAGGAGAAAATTACAGTGAGCTGCCTGTCGGGTGCCAGGATCCGCCACATAACTCATGCACTCAAGTCACTCCACAACAAGTACAAATATGACTCTGTCATTGTCCATGTTGGAGTGAATGACTTGAGATGTACCTCCCTGGACTGCATGAAAAGAGACATGGAAGAGCTCTCGGATCATATGGCCCAGGCAGGTATGACCCTAGCCCTGAGTAGCATCCTGCCTTCGCCCAGAATTATACCACAATATAAGGACAAAATGATTGACTTCAACAATTGGCTAAGCTTCTGGTGTCATTCAAAGGGGATCCAGTATCTGTCTGCCTGGGACGACATGATTGACAGACCATGATGCTTTGCCAGAGATGGTCTGCACCTGTTGCCCCTGGGATTCAGGTTACTGGCTAAGGCTCTTGCCACTCCTATAGTGCCTTTTTTAGGCAAAGTTCAAAGGACAAAAACACCACCGTAACAGGTACAAGCATGCAAAATCTTAAGGTAATGCTACTCAATGCTAGAAGTCTAAACTTCAAAATGCACTCTCTCGAGGCACTCCTAAAAGTGGAGAACATCGATATCTGTGCAGTAACTGAGACCTGGTTCAAGGCTCCAGAGAGCACCCCTGCAATACCAGGCTACAACTCTTACCACACTTTTTGGCTACCAAACCAGGATCGAAACACTAAAGGTGGAGGAGTGTCCATATTCATCAAGGATGTTCACACCACCAGGTTAGTTGCCCAACACAATGCATCTGAAATTCTCCAGGTGCAACTAACAGTAGTTAAAACTGCAATCCAAATTGTAGCTTGTTACAGATACCCCACCATGCCCCAAGATTCTCACTACACCTTTGTAAATATACTGGAAAATATTAATATACAACCAAACACCCCAGTACTGGGTGATTTCAACTACCTTGCCATTAACTGGGAAAACTACTCATGCACCAACACCTTTGCCCAACGGTTCTTGGAATTCATAAATTCCAATGCCATGGATCAACTAATCCATAGTCCCACCAGGGGCTCCAATATCCTAGACCTGGTCATTACCAACATGGGAAAGCAATGCTCCACACCTATGGTCACCAACTCGTTGGTCAAGTCAGACCATAAGCTAATCACACTTAACATCCACATCTTACCCCCACCCCCCAGTAAGGAAACCTCCTTAAAAAAACTTCTCCAAGGCCAACTTCATGCTATTCAAGTCAGAAGTTACAAACTTCATGACACCCATGCAGACGGGAACTGAAAGTTCGACTGTTGAGTCCTACAGTAAGGCACTGTATAAGCACATCCACTCTTGCATGAATCGTGCCATCCCAAATAGAACCAAGATGCTCTCCTCCAAAAAAGGGAAGCCAATCTGGTGGTCTCCTGCTATAAACAAACTTTACAACAAAAGGAAAAAAACTGTTGCAGAAAAGAGGAAAATCCCATGTAAAAAACTCCCTTACCAGCCTCAGTAAGAAGCTGAGTTTCCTCATAAAATCCTCCAAAGCTAGTTACGAAAATAAAATTGCCAAAGATTCCAAAGACAACCACAAGGCATTCTATAACTATGTCAAGAATCTAAATGGCAATGCTCAGATCTGCTCTGAGCTACAACAGAATGGCATTAAATGTACTGATCCCATGAATATTGCCAATATCCTGGCAGATCGATTCAGTGCCAACTTCAACCCTTCTGACCCCCTGAATGGCCCATCTCAATACTGGAAGATTGCCAAATTCCGATAATAACGGACACACAGGTAAAAAACGCACTCTCCAAAGCTAAGAATACAGTATCCATGGGACCAGATGACATCCCGGGCTGTGTACTACATGAACTACAAAATGAACTGGCACCTCACCTATGTGTCATGTTTAATCATACCCTCACCTCAGGCTTCGTGCCCACTGAGTGGAGCACAGCTACAGTTATCCCACTCCACAAGGGAGGATCCACCTTGGATACCGGGAACTACCGCCCCATCAGTCTGACGAGCCTGATCTGCAAGGCCATGGAACGTATTATCATGGAACTTATAAACAAAGACATTGTCAACCTTAAAACACTGGACCCCACCCAGCTTGGGTTCGTGAAGGGCCGATCTTGTCTCCTGAACCTTATTGACTTCTTCGAATCAGTCTCCAGAGCCATGGACGAGAGTAAGGCAGTCCACACAGCCTATCTGGACCTCGCCAAGGCCTTTGACACCATCCCTCACTCTGGAATCATAGATAAACTTACTAAGCTGGGCATTAATCCCTACGTCACTCGATGGGTTGCCAACTGGCTTACTGACAGAACCCACACTGTAAAAGTAGCTGACTCCAAATCCATCTCCAGACACGTGACAAGTGGAGTACCTCAGGGTTCAGTCCTGGGTCCTCTCTTGTTTGGCATCTACTTCTCTGAAGTACAGGCCAACATTAAGGGACTCTGGCTAACAAAGTTCGCAGATGACTGCAAACTGGGAGCCATTACTGAATCCCCAAATTATGTGGATACTCTACAAAAGGGCCTTACAGAAACAGATGCTTGGTGCCAAAGCCATGGGCTCAAGTTCAATGCCAAGAAATGTATAGTTATCCCCTTTGGGAAAAAACATGTACCCATGAATTATCACATAGGTGGCAGTACACTAATCACCGAAAGTGTGATAAGAGACTTAGGGACACAGGTGGACAGTGGTCTCACCTTCAATAACCACATCGCCACAACAGTCAGGAAATCCTTCTATGTGGCACACCTCATCATTAAGGGCTTTTCATCCAGAAAAAAGGAGGTCATTGTCCCACTGTACTCATCCCTCATTAGACCCATCATAGAATACAACGCCCCATTTGGTATGTACCCCTCAAGACATCTGCAACAACTGGAAAGGCCGCAGAAATACCTCACTAAAAGAATCACAGGCCTAAAGCAGATGCCCTATGCTGACTACCTTAAAAAAACTCCAGCTATACTCAGTCGCATATCGTCTATTCTGAGGCAATCTCTGCTTAACATACAAGGCCATGTCAAACCCAGAGCTGTTGGACATGCTCCACTTAAAGAAATCCGAATCCCTCAGAGCCACATGCTCCAGAGATCTAAATCTTGTCATCACAATAAACAAAACATGCTAGAGGGATAGGTTCCTGACCCAGTGACTCCCCAGACTCTGGAATAGACTGCCCATACATGTCAAGCAGAGCGCCTCTTTGGCCCTCTTCAAAAGGAACCTTGATGATTGGATGGGAGAAAGGAAATTCACCCCGGGGATCACGTCAGTCGCCCTGTTAGACAGGGGTCCAGGGAAGTAAATAGTGTGGGAAGAAATAGCCAGGGAATTGTTATGGCTAGGCTTGTATGGGCCCAAGGGTCGATAGCCTAGTACCAACCTATGAACCTATGAAAATAGATGTGTTTCCACCTGTAACATGATGTTCCATAACAATATTATAGCAACTATGAAGGAAAATTCATGTTGTGAAGTAATTTATGTAGATTTAACTAGAGCATTTGACAGGGTCATACACAAAACACTGATCAATAAATTAGAACTAGGTATAGATGTACTCTTGATAAGATGGATAGCTCCATGACTTATAAACAGGACATGGCAAGTAACACACAGCAACTGGTCAGTAGTTCCCAATAAACTGAGAAGATAAATGCTTGTGAGGATGGGTTTGTATCATAACGTCGAAGATGCAGTACTTCGAATCCGTCTTCATCGAACCCATAAAAACGAAAACTGAAAACAGAGAAACTACATATGAGCGATTTCTTTCCCTGGGAAAGAAATCGCTTGTCCAAAAAAATATATGTATCACTGCACACAAAACAAAGTGGGGGGCTTTGGCCCCACACCCCCCAGCGTGGGGGGGCTGTGCCCCACACACACACCCAGCTAAATGTACCAACTCCGAGATCAGATCGCAGTACAGTTTACAAAACAGCAAACTACTGGAGGTGGTCAAGTGATTTCTTTCCTAGGGAAAGAAATCGCTTGTTTTCCCCTTCGCTGTTTTCATTTTTCGTTATTTTAAGTACGGTGAAGACGCATTTGAAATTATGCGTCTTCGATGATCTAATAGGAACCCTTTGAGGATATGTAAACCATATCCTACAGAAAAAAAAAAGATAGTCACCTTCAGTGTAACCCTCTTGTTCGTTTGGAATGAACATGAAAGAAGAAATGGTCAGAGTCATATACACCTTTCTTCACAAAGCAACCACAGTTATGTACACCTGTGATTTCAGGCCAAGCCTAAAATGAAAGAACAAATGGCTTGTTGCTGTCGTATGTATACACACAGCATGCCTTATTACCCCTACCCCCAAAATGTAGACACCAGGACACATGTATGATACTTAATTATGAAGAAAGTAAAAAAATAAGGAATAAGGATTCTAGTAATATATTCTAACCTGTTGTTCCTAGACAGTCCACTTTCTATAGACAAACTATAGCAACTGCTTGGAATAACCTCTGAGGTTTGATTGTGAGGAAAATTAAAGAAATGGTACACCAAACTCATCTCCCACACACATCTCCTCTTTTTTTTTTTATTTTGCAACATTTCAATAGGGAGCCTTGTTTTGAAAATGTAATTACTTAATAAATCTCCTTCATTTTGTTTTTTTTAAACTGGTCCCAGAACAGTTATGTATGTGTTTTCCTTGAGAGTGTGTGCATCTACAGTTAAAACTGGTGATATTTTTTCACAAATATACACACATATAAACATTATCCTTGACAAGCTAGGTCTATCACAAGATGCGCCATTGAAATTTTTCTCACACAGGCACATACACTGCATATAACAAGTCAAGTCTATCAAGACAGATGTGCACACAAACGTACATTCACAGTGCATCAGGTCTGTCACAAGATAGATGTGCAAACAAACATACATTCACAATACACACGTTTCTACCTATCCATCTAGTGTTGTCAGTGAAGTAGCATTCATCTTAGACAGCAACCCCAGATATGGCAAGTAGGGAACGAGAGTAGTTTCCAGGCCTTTCTTGTGTATTACATAAACATCACGCAAGCACCTACACACAGTAGCTATGCACATTTTGCCAATCCAGCTGCCTCATGCCTTTGGGATGTAAGTGAAATCAGAGTAGCTGGAGAAAATGCACATGAACACAGGAGGGACATGCAGACTCTGGACAGAAGATGACACAACCAAGACCTGAACCAGAGAACCTTGTGATGTGAGCAATAATGTCTCTCCTTTCAGCACTGTGCCACCCTACACAGTTAGAGTTAATGTGGAAAAATGCCATTTCATCTACAGCAGGTCTTTGGAATGTTGGAGGAAAGCACAGCACCCAGGTAAAAAAGAGACAGTGAAGGCATGCAGACTCCACACTGATATAACCACAGAAAATAACTCATCCAGATAACCCAGCACTGTGACATGGCAATGCTACTCATCCATTGTGCAGATTATAAGTTGCTTTCATACATGTTCCACCCAGGCCACCAAAGATAATCAGTTATTTTGTACATGTCTGAAATGCAAATGTGATGATAAATAAAATAAAGTATGGCCAACTTTTTATTTAGATACACTGCAGCACCACCCCAACACACACATACACAAATCAGAACCATGATCATTGTACATGAATTTCAGAAAAATACAATACAGTGATCCTGCCAAGACAGGTCTGTGATTGTCTAACAGCAATACAACAAGGTAAGTCACAATTATACACAGAATGTCCACATACCCAGCAATTATAGCCATTATGTTGACTGTGTATATACCTCAGATGTCTGACAGAGTATTTTAAAAAACCTAATAACGAAAGCAATCATTTTTTTAAAAAACACATAGTAATTAGTACAGGTATGGCTAGGGAGGGGAGAAGGGGCAGACTCCCTGGGTGCAAACTGTTTAGGGAGTACAGTCAGCAGATCCCAATCTTTTTTCAATGTGTGGTATTGCATTTGCAGTCAGAACTGAAGGGCTATGCACTCTGTGTTTCCAGTGCATTACTGGCATTCAGATGCCGGTATTCCGATGTGCTCAGAACTGAAGAATAGTAGCACTCTGTATGTGGCATAAACTATAGCAGCTGCTTGCTACAAGTGTAGTCAAGTCTGAGGAGTGGAAATGTTTTCCTCCTCAACTTAACATTGAGTGGGGTCACCAGATGAGGGGATAGCATAAGGCACAGGAATAGCTAGCTACACCTCTGGTAGTCAGCCATAGTATTGTTACTCAGCACATGCATGCATAAGCGCATAAATGAGAGCAATGATCATTTTACATTGATTTCAGCAAAATACAACACATTGAGTAACACTGCTCCTGCCAAGCCAAATCAGTGAATGTGATCAGCAAGTAGGATGAGCTAGATTTATCCACAGACAGCCCCCATACCCAGTAGGTATAGCCATTTTGTTGACTGTGTATAACTTAGGAATTTGAATGTAATAATACAAATAAAAATAATAGTAAACATGGTCATTTTACAGAAATACACAATGATCAGCCACAGTACAAGTTTCAGTCTCATAGAGCAAGAATCATGCACAAAACAAAAATAATGGGAGGACAAGCACCCAAATTTAGGGACAGATTTTAAGTATGGGTACCGTACCATACCTCTCAACCATACCGAATTACTTGTTTTTTACCAAGTTTTGGGGTCCAAATGAAGGGCTGCCACAATTCCCGAGTGGCACCCCTTCATTTCCGATTTTTTTCATTTGTTTTTTTAATTTTTTTAAATAGCGCACTGTCGGAGCTGACGTTATCACATGCTCGATGATGTCAGCTCCATCAGGGCTACCAGCCAGTCAGAATTGAGCTCAAGGAGCTCACGTCGTAATTTCCGGCTGGTCTGGCTGCAAATGTGAGCGGGAAATCATTCTCAGTTTAATTTGGAAGTTACAGGGAATTAACAGCAGCTCTGTTCATTTGATGTGGACTCGCTCGTTTTGGATTACATTACAGGGGATTAACAGCAGCTCGCTCATTTTGGATTATGAATGCGTTTCATTTGGAACAACAGCCAGGTTTGGATTAACCGAAGCAGAGGGGTGTGTGTGTGTGTGTGTGCGTGTGTGTGTGTGTGTGTGTGTGTGTGTGTGTGTGTGTGTGTGTGTGTGTGTGTGTGTGTATGTGTGTGTGTGTGTCTGTGTGTGTGAAAATGCCCCCATGTAATACACCTGGTGGCTAGAGGTATTTTAGGCTCAAACCCTGTACCAAAAAAGAGCCTAAAGTCAATAGCCACCACCATTTCTGAGCTTTGTCCACATTTATTATGCTAAGAGTTGAGAAGAGCTATGGTGAGAAGTGAGAACAGAATTTGTATTTCTCCCATTATTGGCTTTGTTGTTTGTCCGGGTTGTTTGTGCTAAGATTGGAGAGCTATGGTGAGTGAGAATTGAGAACTGAATTTGTATTCCCCCATATTGGCTTTGTCCAGTTTTTTGTGTGCTAAGAGGTTGAGAGCTATGGTGAGAAGTGAGAACTGAATTCACTAAATGATAGCCATTAAGTTTCAGTCTTCCTATTTTTTAGGAAACTGCTGATTTGGCATAGTGGTATGTTGCTCTGACTGTAGTGCATAGGGTCCTGGGTTCAAGACTTGCCAGTGAAATGCATGGTGGTAACACATTTTATTCTAGCAACTTTCCAGAATTATACAAGCAGTGGTTAAAATGTGTCCCTGGTAAGTCCCTAGCCACCACCACTTGTGAGCTTTGTCTAGGTTTTTTGTTCTAAGAGTTGAGAGCTATGGTGAGAAGTAAGAACTGATTTTGTATTCACCCATTATTGGCTTTGTTTGTCCAGTTTTTTGTGCTATGAGGTTGAGAGCTATGGTGAGAAGTGAGAACTAAATTCAGTAAATGATAGCCATTATGTTTCAGTCTTCCTATTTTTTAAGAAACTGCTGATTTGGCATAGTGGTATGTTGCTCTGACTGTAGTGCACAGGGTCCTGGGTTCAAGACTTCTCAATGACATGCATGGTGGTAACAACATTTTATTCTAGCAACTTTCCAAAATTATACAAGCAATGTTTAAAATGTGTCCCTGGTTTTTGACCCCCCCCCCAAAAAAAAAACTGAACTTGAAAATAAGTGTGATAAGCTGTGCAAGATGCCTGTGGCTTACACTACTGTCATTCTATTTATAGTGTGGGTGTGGAAGTAGACTTTTATGATGGAAATGTTCTGAATTGGGCAGTTTTGTCATTATTGGTTCATGCATTTTGTTTCATTGCCTACAGTACAGTCTGCTGGAAACATGTTCAAACAATAAATTTAAAATGCACTCTAACAAGTGTGTTGTATTATACAAGGAATATAACTTAAAGTCAGGAAGGTGTATTAAAGAAAAGAACACATATATGTTTCTTGTTCTGTGTGCAAGGGGCCAATGATTTGAAAATGGCCAATAGGTAATCTTTATCCACCACTGGCCAGATGCATTTTCTTTGGATGTGGTGTGGGTTTCAGTGCAATTTCAATGAATGTGAGTTTCAAGGGCAGAGAAGTTTTAATGCCAATTCTATTTTCATTGAGACAGTATTGCTTTGTTTAGCAGATGTCAAAATAAAATCCAAATAACCATTGTAGAAGTAAAGCAGTGCACACACATTAGTGTTTATGGTAAATGGGGCAAAATTGCCAGGTAATGGGACATTGGAATGGCTGCAGGGGGACTCTGTTGCCATATTTTGGTTGTCTGTTCTTCGGTTTGTGTTTGAAAGTTGATATCCCATAATTTTATTGGAGTGGGTGGGGTTACGTAATTATGTATGCAAATTGGATGTTAATCAGCGTACAGATTTGTACCTATTTTTCATGGGCCTTGTCCAGATTTTTGATGTTTCCAGGTTGAGAGGTATGTACCGTACCTCTCAACCTTTTAGGACAATAATTTTGGACAAGACCAGAAATAATGGGGGTTGTTAAAGGTCGAAAATTTAGGACAGATTTTAAGGACTGGCACCCTACCTCTTACCCCTTGGCATACAAATTCTAGACAAAGCCAAAATAATGGAAAGACAAAAGCCCAAAATCTGGGACAGATTTTAATTACCGGCACCATACTTCTCAACCTCTTTGCACAAGAATTCTGGACAAAGTCTAAAGTAATGGTGGGACAAAGGCCCAAAATTTAGCACAGATTGTTTTTTTAATCTGGGACAGATTTTAAATATTGCTGTTATAACTGTTTTGCATTAGCATGCATTTTTATGAAGGGTAGGAAGTTGGGAACTCAAATCTCTGTCATTAGTACCATCAATACTTCTTTATTTGCCAGAAAACTAGAAACTGTATAGGATCAGACCAAAAATATAAGATAAGAATGTGGACATTCTGTGAAAGTTGAGAAGAGTGAGTATTGGTTGTTTATCCTTAGAACATTAATGGAATAATGGGTTTTGTATTAGTATATTTTTTCTGGACATTGTGAACTCTGAAACTCAAGCTTCTGTCATTTAGTGACTGCAGACCTTAATTACCAAATAGGAGGTAAAATCAGAGACATTTGCAAAATTAGTGACAGACTGTAGCATACTTTAAAAAAAAGCACATGCTAGTGCAAGCAGTCCAGTGCCCATCATAAGTGATTGTTTGCCAGTGAAATAAAAAAAAAAAAACAGAAGTAATCCAGAATGCTCAAGTCAGGTTTGGTATCCCACCTGTGGCACTGAGGATGACACACTAACAAGAAATAGAATACAAAGGATTAATCCAGATGAAAATCACTCTAGCCAACAGATCTAGGAAATGTTCTCTCTGATACTCCCCCATGGGTGGAGTAAAGATGCGTTGTTGAAGTTCCAAGTAGTTTATTTGACCAAAATGTATCCAAGGTAGTAAGGAAATCCTTCTGTGTTGCTCAACTTATAAGTGCATAGCCTCTAGATCCAGGGGAGTCATTTTACCACTATACTTAACCCTCATTAGACCCATCGGTTAGTATAATGCTCCCTTCACTATCTACTTGACCAGACACGTGCAGCAACTGGAATGTTCTCAAAGGCTCCTTACAAAAAGAATACATGGCATAAACACAATGTCCTATGGTGATCACCTCAATGCCTTATCTTTATACTCAGTCTTCTGCAGACTACTGAGAGGTGATCTTTGCCTGGCATACAAGGCGTCCCTAGACCCTGCCCTGAGTAATCTTTTGCACATCTGCAAAACAAGCAGCATTAGAACTACTGGATGCAAAGACCTAAATTTTACTTGCCACGTAAATAGGACATGTTGGAGAGACAGATCTCATAGAATTACCTTTCTCTGAACAGGCACCCCATTCATGTGAAACAAAGTCCCACCCTAACCCAATTTAAGCATAACTTCGACCATTGAATGGGAAATCAAAAATTCATCCCTGGTGTGGCGCTCATGTCTCTGATGGACAAAGGCATTCAGTAAGTGAAGTCATAACCAACAATCACTCCTATATAAACATCTAAAGCATACAACTTGTGGGACATATTTGGGTCAGACGACTAAGCTTAGGAAGGCCCTGGTGATCATTAGCCTAGTATACATCTATGAACCTATGAGCCTGTTAAGTAGATAGATGGATAAGTGTTCTTGTTCTAATAACATATCTACTACTACATAGACCATCTTAAGAGATCAACACCCTAACCACATCATTCTGTTTTCCCACGGTTTGGGTTTTGACAGCCGCCATTCTTTTCATTGTAAATGTCAAAATGTCAAGGCTTTCAGCTCAGACTTCCACTGATAAGCTATCCAACAAATCAGTATTTTTAGGTAACTCCAGAGCAGGACCAAGCCAAAAGTTAAGAAATTACAACGTGCATAGCAAGCTGCAACAGAATTTTCTTTCTGTTGGTGTCTGAAAATAAATACATAAGGAGTCCTGAAAAGTGCCCTTGGCTGAATGGCGCCCTAGGCATTCAACTACTTGGCCTATGCATAAGGCCGGCCATGATGAGCTCTGCACATGCGAAATGGGTAGCACAGGCAATACATGAAAAGGTGCACGGAACAGATTGTATAACTGTTAGAATATCGGACATGGTTGGTTGAACATATTTGTTCAATGAAAAATATTGCAGTAAACTGTACAAACCTTAAGATTATGAAGTACATGCCCACAGTAGAAGAATCACTGCAGTTATCAGATTGCTCCGAACAGAAGTACAGTACTGAGTACAAACTGGCACCACGAAGGGGAAATTTAATTGGTATGTTGTTACAGGATTGCTGATTGGCTAACAGAGAAAGCCTGGATTGAAAACTAGAAAGCATTGAAACTAGGTAATGAAAATGGTTTGAAAAAATAAGTTCTGCAGTGTCAGTAAATAAGAAAAAGCCAAAAATAGCTGAAAAAGGCAACACAAAAGCAGATAATCGTATAAAACAAACTTTTAATCCAATTGATTATAAAGACAGTGAGCGCTTTCGCGTTATCACAATGTTTCATCGGACTTTAAGTAAAAACCATTAACTGCCAACCATAAATAGTAAATTCAAACCCTTCTGGCCTATGGTTTAACAGAAACAATTATGACATCATGTTAAAATTTAAAATTTAAAAAGATATGCTTAATACACAACATTCTTCGAAATATATACATATATAAAACATGCAACATAAAAAACACTTGTAAAGCACATGTGCATTCAATGTATAAATCTTAAAGTAATACATATATTTATAAATGTCACAAAAAATACACACATTTTTATATTTAAATAAAATTAAAGAATATATGTAGTGTAGTTCATTCTAACAACTAACTAAAAACAATGTATACATATGCCTATGTCTAAAAATCATTCACATAAAGCTGTGAAAATTAAAATTCTATTTAAAGTGACTAATGTGCATGTGGTCTGGCTGATAAAAAAGGTTTTAATGTCATCCTATCATTCAGTCCACTCATTTTATGTGCTTGCAAGCATATTATCCATCTACTTTCTCGACCCTCTGTATAAGTCTTAACATTCCCTAACCTGCCTGATTTCTTAATCAGTTCTAATGCTCTAAACTTAAATTTATGTGTCATACCATGGGTTAACACATGTTTAGCTAATGCGTTCTTATCATCTTATTTGTTTATAGCATAAATATGCTCTCTTACCCATTCTCTGTGGGTCTTATTGGTTTTACCTGCATAGAAGGATTTGCATACCTGGCACTGCACCAGGTACACCAAGTCCCTCGTCTTACAATCCACGTATTGTTTAAACACATAATCCTGTCTCGTATCAGGGTGAACAAATGTATTATCACTTGCCATGTATGGGCACTGGTTGCAGTCCCTGCAAGCAAATGTCCCCTGTCTATCTGAACATGTTATAGCATGAATCTTTTCTTGCTCATAACAAAGTAATCGCTTAAGTGATTTTGTATTTCTATATGTGTATCTTGGCCTATTTCCTACTATCGTGGTGATATCATCATCTACATTCAATAATCTCCAATTTCTCTCTATTACTTCTCTTACCTTATTATTCCTGTTAGTAAATGGAATAATCACTTTAAGCCCCTCATTCCATCTTGCATTCAAACCTTCTTCATCAACCCTATCAATATTTGTATTTCTTTTGAAGTATGGTCTTCCTTTTTTATTCCTATGTGACCTACTATTATGCATAGATCTCTCTATCTAACCATCTTTATAACCTTGTTGTTTAAAGTTATCTGTCAATGTCTTACATGCTTCTCTGTAAGATTCATCATGACTAGTAAGTCTTGATACCCTTAGTATCTGACTCTTCATTATACTAGGATAAATGTGAGTTGGATGCAGGCTGCTGCGATGTAACAAGCTGTTTTTCCAACATTGTTTCCTAAACATATCAGTATGTAATCCATCTTCCTCCTTGCTCAATTGCACATGTAAAAATTGTAGTCTCTTCTGGGAACTGACACATTCAAAAGACAGAAAATCTGTTGTCCCATTCAGATATTCCACAAATTCTTCCAATCGTTCACTAGTGCCCTTCCATGCAAGACAAACATCATCTACAAAACGTTTGTAGTAACCAATGTGCTCCCCATAATCTCCACCGTTCAATACATATGTCTTCTCCCAATATGCCAACACTAGGTTGGCATATGAGTTTGCACATGGGGTGCCCATTGCCACCCCCTTGGTTTGTAGAAAATATTCCTCTTCATATATAAAGACATTATTATTCAATACAATGTCCAACAATGACATGTATCTCATAATGAGATTCCTTGGCACTCCTTCAATTAATAAGAGCCTAACATACTCCATCCCTGTGTTATTTGGTATGGACGTAAATAAAGAAACAACATCAAGTGAAACCAAAAGTTCATTACCATTGTCTGCATCAGAAAAAAACATACCCAGCATAGGTCTCTAAGAACTGTTGTGTATCCCTAATTATAGTGGATAGACCATCTACCACTGGTCTGAGTTGTTTTTCCAAATAAATGGAGAGAGTTTCTGTAAGCCATCCCCTCCCCAAGACTATAGGTCTCATATTGGGGTCCATCAAACTTTTATGGACCTTCGGCAGTCCCCTGAAAATGGGGATGATTGGTTTCTCAACCAAAAAGTATATATATATAGATCTGTATCTGTTACTCTACATAAGAGAAGGTCATACAGTTCACTATGAACACATTTTATGATCTTGTCTAGTTGCACCTTACTTAATAACTTATAAGTGTTGTTGTCAACCAATAGTTGCTCCATTTTTCTCTTATAGAAATCTCTATCCAACAACACCACAGCTCCACCCTTTTCTGCCTGTCTGATTACTATCTCAGCATTGTTCTGCAGTCTATTCAAAGCTTCAGACTCTTTACTAGTTAAATTAAAAAAGTCAGGTCTGGTGTGTGACATTGACAATTGTAATAAATCACTTTCACAAGCTCTTTCAAACGCATCTAAAAGTGGATGCGTCTGAGGTATAAATGTAGAAGGTTTTTTAAACACTTTATAACCATTGTTCATATTATCCCCAAACATCATTTTCAGTGCCACATTTCTAGTGAACATTTTGTGACATTTATAAATATATGTATTACATTAATATTTATACATTGAATGCACATGTGCTTTACAAGTGTTTTTTATGATGCATGTTTTATATATGTATATATTTCGAATAATGTTGTGTATTAAGCATGTCTTTTTAAATTTTAAATTTTAACATGATGTCATAATTGTTTCTGTTGAACCATAGGCCAGAAGGCCATAAGAGAAAAATGGAGCAACTATTGGTTGACAACAACACTTATAAGTTATTAAGTAAGGTGCAACTAGACAAGATCATAAAAAGTGTTCATAGTGAATTGCATGACCTTCTCTTATGTAGAGTAATAGACACAGATCTGTATAGATACTTTTTGATTGAGAAACTGATCATCCCCACTTTCAGGGGACTGCCGAAGGTCCATAAAAGTTTGATGGACCCCAATATGACATCTATAGTCTCGGGGAGGGGATGGCTTACAGAAACTCTCTCCATTTATTCAGAAAAACAACTTAGACCAGTGGTAGATGGTCTATCCACTATAATTAGAGATGTTTTTTCTGATGCAGACAATGGTAATGAACTTTTGGTTTCACTTGATGTTGTTTCTTTATTTACGTCCATACCAAATAACACAGGAATGGAGTATGTTAGGCTCTTATTAATTGAAGAAGGAGTGCCAAGGGATCTCATTATGAGATACATGTCATTGTTGGACATTGTATTGAATAATAATGTCTTTATATATGAAGAGGAATATTTTCTATAAACCAAGGGGGTGGCAATGGGCACCCCATGTGCGAACTCATATGCCAACCTAGTGTTGGCATATTGGGAGAAGACATATGTATTGAATGGTGGAGATTATGGGGAGCACATTGGTTACTACAAACGTTTTGTAGATGATGTTTTTCTTGCATGGAAGGGCACTATTGAATGACTGGAAGAAATTGTGGAATATCTGAATGGGACAACAGATTTTCTGTCTTTTGAATATGTCAGTTCCCAGACGAGACTACAATTTTTAGATGTGCAATTGAGCAAGGAGGAATATGAATTACATACTGATATGTTTAGGAAACAATGTTGAAAAAACAGCTTGTTACATCGGAGCAGCATGCATCCAACTCACATTTATCCTAGCATAATGAAGAGTCAGATACTAAGGGTATCAAGACTTACTAGTCATGATGAATCTTACAGAGAAGCATGTAAGACATTAGCAAATAACTTTAAACAACAAGGTTATAAAGATGGTGAGATAGAGAGATCTATGCATAATAGTAGGTCACATAGGAATAGAAAAGGAAGACCGTACTTCCAAAGGAATACAAATATTGATAGGGTTGATGAAGAAGGTTTGAATGCAAGAGGAAATGAGGGGCTTAAAGTGATTATTCCGTTTACTAATAGGAATAATAAGGTAAGAGAAGTAATAGAAATTGGAGATTATTGAATGTAGATGATGATATCACCACGTTAGTAGGAAATAGGCCAAGATACACATATAGAAATACAAAATCACTTAAGCAATTACTTTGTTATGAGCAAGAAAAGATTCATACTACAAGATATTCAGATAGACAGGGGACATTTTTTTGTAGGGGCTGCAACCAGTGCCCATACATGGCAGCAGGTGATAATACATTTGTTCACCCTGATACGAGACAGGATTATGTGTTTAAACAATACGCGGATTGTAAGATGAGGGACTTGGTGTACCTGGCGCAGTGCCAGGCATGCAAGTCCTTCTTTGTAAGTAAAACCAATAGGACCCTCAGAGAAAGAGTAAGAGAGCATATTTATGCTATAAACAAAGAGGATGATAAGAACGCATTAGCTAAACATGTGCTAACCTATGGTATGACACACAAATTTAAGTTTAGAGCATTAGAATTAATTAAGAAATCAGGCAGGTTAGGGAATGTTAAGACTTATACGGAGGGTCGAGAAAGTAGATGGATAATACACTTGCAGGCACATAAAATGAGTGGACTGAATGGTGATGACATTGAAACCTTTTTTATCAGCCAGACCACATGCATATTAGTCACTTTAAATAGAATTTTAATTTTCACAGCTTTATGTGAATGATTTTTAGACATATGCATACGTATACATTGTTTTTAGTTAGTTGTTAGAATGAACTACACTATATATATTCTTTAATTTTATTTAAATATAAAAATGTGTGTATTTTTTTGTAACATTTATAAATATATGTATTACATTGATATTTATACATTGAATGCACATGTGCTTTACAAGTGTTTTTTATGATGCATGTTTTATATATGTATATATTTCGAAGAATGTTGTGTATTAAGCATGTCTTTTTAAATTTTAAAAAACAAATAGCTGCGATATAATGGTCCAACAAAAAATACAACAGTTAATGCGATGGCAGAACGATATGCTCAGTATTCAAATCTTACAATCACGTTTCCAATGCGTTTTAAAAGCAGTATTCACTTCACTTCATAAAATATATTCGCATCCACACCTTTTGTAGTTTGTAGTTTAAAACAGGTTTATTAACAAACAGCAACGGCAAGCGCTTTCACCAGTATGGCTTCCTCAGGCCAGCTAAATAATTTAATTAAACATCTTCTTATATATTAATTAAATAATTACATCATTTCCTGTTATTAATTAAGTGAAGTTGTTTGTCATAAAGGTACATAAATAGACAAGACGGCTAATATATACAAACATATAAAATCTTACAAATATCTAAAATTACTAAAGCAAATACACATATACATAAATTAATAAAATATAGCACCTACAAACTTTAGAGATATATATAGGTGCACATTATAGAGGCAAACTTACAGTATCATACTGAATACAAGACTAATGGTATCTATAATGATACCCAGACATGTTTTATGATATAATATATAAAATTAGTTTATAATAAATATAAATATCAACCCAAAACATACTATCTCCTCAATGCTCTACCTTTCAGGATAGGTTTAATAGGAACCCTGTCATTAAGTCCAGGGTGCCTATCTGCTCTAAGTCTAATGATCCATTTACTTTCAGACTGTTCAGTAGTATTCCTAATGTCACCTCTCCTAATATTAGTATGACTCATACCAATAGCTTGAAATTTAAACTTATGATCAGTGGAAGTTTCATTAACATGTTTAGCTAAAGCATTTTTATTTGATGTAATTTTAATATTATATACATGTTCTTTTATCCTTTCCTTTAACCTTCTGTCAGTCTTTCCTACATAGTAGGCAGAACAAGCTGAGCAGGTGGCAAGATACACTAAATGTTCAGTATCACAATCTGCCTCTACGGAGAATGTATAGAGTCGTTTGGTGAGTGGATGTATAAATCTACCTGATGTCTCTATATATTCACAGTACCTGCATCTTTGACAGGGCTTCGTATATTTATTATCTCTATCTTTTTGGTTGGGTCTGCTTTCTAACCTATTAGGGCCACATAGCATTCTATAAAGATTGGTCTTATTTTTATATATAAATTTAGGTTGATTTCCTACAAGTTCTTGTAATGTGGGTTCAACCTTCAAAATATCCCAAAACTTAGAATAGGGACCCCTAATTTGATTCACATCTTGGGTATAATATAAGTTCACATTCATCCCTCGATTTTTTCAATTATCCTGTGATTCTTCGGGTCTATTATTTGATGCAAAATATGGTTGTGCTCTTTCTTGCCTTAAGTCTTGTATTCCTACAAACCCCTGTACTATTTCATTATGAAAATAAGAACTATCCATAAATCTTTGTTCTAATTCCTTCAGCTCGTTATTAAATCCCTTATCTGAAGAATTCAAACGTGATACTCTCATTGTTTGTCCTCGTATAATATTCTTAAAAACAAATTCAGGATGCATACTAGTTCGATGTAGCATCGCATTTCTGTAACACGTCTTCCTGAATACACCTGTATTTAATAGGCCATCCGGTAGCCTCTCCACAAACGCATCTAAAAAAGAAATTTTCTGTCTAGAAGCAACCATAGTGAATTTTAAAAAACTAGTTAGCCCATTCATTTGTATAAGAAATTCATGTAACATAACTTCATCAGAGTTCCAAATAAGAAACAAATCATCAACAAAACGGGCGTAAAATTTCACATAACGTAAAAAATAATCCAATTTAAACAAACACGTATGCTGCCAGTCCGCCATGACTAGGTTGGCGTAGCTATTGGCACAAGAAGTGCCCATAGCTACGCCATCCCTTTGTATATATATTTTATTATGGAATGTAAAAACATTATTATTCAGTATTATTTTCATAAGATTACAAACCATACTTATATGTGTTTCGGTAAAGGTACCTTGCTGTTGTAAACATCTGCTAATACTAGTAATCCCTTCTAAATTAGGAATACATGTAAACAAAGATTGGACATCTAATGTTACCATTATATAGGCTAGGCTTGTAAATGCCCTCGGGCAGATAGCCTAGTATGAACCTATGAACCTATGAACCTATACTTTTCATCATGTCCAATCTGTTTCGTTTCATTATATAATTTTATCAAAAATTGTTTCGTATCTTTTAGTATATGTTCATACCTATTTACTACTGGTCTTAACTTACTTTCAAGATATACAGACAAGGGCTCAGTAACCCACCCTCTTCCTGCTACAGTTGGCCTCATAGGTGGTATAGTTGGATGATTGTGGATTTTAGGTATTCCTTGTATAATTGGACGTTTCGGTTCTGTTACTGTAAAGTATTTTAACATCTCATTAGTGATTAATCCATCATCACACATTCCTACTATCAAATTTGATACCTTTCCAATAATTTTATCTACATGCTGTGAATATATACGGCTGTAATATTTTGTGTCATTTAACATATTATTCATACTAGTTATATAATCAGTCATATTCATAATCACTATAGGTCCGCCCTGTCAAAGATGCAGGTACTGTGAATATATAGAGACATCAGGTAGATTTATACATCCACTCACCAAACGACGCTATACATTCTCCGTAGAGGCAGATTGTGATACTGAACATTTGTGTATGTTGCCACCTGCTCAGCTTGTTCTGCCTACTATGTAGAAAAGACTGACAGAAGGTTAAAGGAAAGGATAAAAGAACATGTATATAATATTAAAATTACATCAAATAAAAATGCTTTAGCTAAACATGTTAATGAAACTTCCGCTGATCATAAGTTTAAATTTCAAGCTATTGGTATGAGTCATACTAATATTAGGAGAGGTGACATTAGGAATACTACTGAACAGTCTGAAAGTAAATGGATCATTAGACTTAGAGCAGATAGGCACCCTGGACTTAATGACAGGGTTCCTATTAAACCTATCCTGAAAGGTAGAGCATTGAGGAGATAGTATGTTTTGGGTTGATATTTATATTTATTATAAACTAATTTTATATATTATATCATAAAACATGTCTGGGTATCATTATAGATACCATTAGTCTTGTATTCAGTATGATATTGTAAGTTTGCCTCTATAATGTGCACCTATATATATATATAAAGTTTGTAGGTGCTATATTTTATTAATTTATGTATATGTGTATTTGCTTTAGTAATTTTAGATATTTGTAAGATTTTATATGTTTGTATATATTAGCCGTCTTGTCTATTTATGTACCTTTATGACAAACAACTTCACTTAATTAATAACAGGAAATTATGTCATTATTTAATTAATATATAAGAAGATGTTTAATTAAATTATTTAGCTGGCCTGAGGAAGTCATATTGGTGAAAGCGCTTGCCGTTGCTGTTTGTTAATAAACCTGTTTTAAACTATAAACTACAAAAGGTGTGGATGCGAATATATTTTATGAAGTGAAGTGAATACTGCTTTTGAAACGCATTGGAAACGTGATTGTAAGATTTGAATACTGAGCATATCGTTCTGCCATCGCATTAACTGCTCTTTTTAAATTTTAACATGATGTGATGTCTTAATTGTTTCTGTTGAACCATAGGCCAGAAGGGTCTGAATTTACTATTTATGGTTGGCAGTTAATGGTTTTTACTTAAAGTCTGATGAAAGGTTGTGATAACGTGAAAGTGCTCACTGTCTTTATAATCAATTGGATTAAAAGTTTGTTTTATAGGATTATCTGCTTTTGTGTTGCCTTTTTCAGCTATTTTTGGATTTTTCTATGTTTATTCTGAAAGGCACTTCATCCAGGACTGATTGAGTGTTTTTCTTTAAATAAAAAAAAGCTGACTATCAAAGGACCCTGGGAACTACAGATCCATAAATCTGACTAATCTAATGTGCAAAGATGTGGAAAGAATTATCATGGATATGATTAATAATGACATAAGAAAACTTCAGACACTTGTTCCAACCCAGTTTGGCTTCATCAAAGACAGTTTATGCCTACTCAGGTGGACTTCTCTGAAAAAAGTCAAAGGCAATGGATGAGGGCAAAATGGTGCGTATATTCTACCTTGACCTGGCTAAGCCATCTGATACAATACCCCACTCAGGCATTGTAAACAAATTCATGGAGTTAGGCATTAACCCTTACGTCATGCACTGGATAGCCAATTGGCTGCTGTCAGATAGGACCCAGGAAGTTTGGACAGGGAAGACCACCTGCATAAAGAGAGCAGTCACTAGTAGAGACCGTCAGAGTCTGTGATGGGCCCGATTCATTTTGGAATTTACTTCTCAGACGTCAAAGCCAATGTCAAAGGTCTCTGTCTGATCAAGTTTGCAGAAGACTGCAAACTAGGAGCAGTCACAGAAGCACCCAAGACACTAACATCTTGCAGGAAGGACTAACACAGGCAAATGACTGGTGCCAAAGCCACAGATTAAAACTCAGTGCCAAGAAATGCATAATAGTACCCTTTGGGAAGTCACTCACCCTAGGAAACTACCTCACTTATAACACCCCTCCAAGAGTGGACTCGGTAGACATTTAGGGATGTATGTGGATAGTAAACTGGCATTTGACCAACATGTGTCTTAAGGTAGTAAGGAGATTATTCTATGTAGCTGAACTTATAAGCAAGGACATGGCATCCAGATACAAAGACGTCATCTTTCCTCTGTATTTAGCCCTCATCAAACCCATCACTGAGTACAAAACCTCCTTCGGTGTGTACAGGACCAGGCACATGCAGCAACTCAAGCATCCACAGAGGCTGCTCACAAAAAGAATACAGGGTGTAAATAACATGTCCCATGTAGATTGCCTTAAAGCCCTATCTCTACACTCTGTTTCCTACAGACTGTTGAGAGGCAGTGTGTACCTGGCAGACAAGGCATCCCTGAAGCCTGTTGTGATGGACCTTTTGCACATCTGCAAAAACAGTAGTATCAGAATTACTCAACCTAGGGACTTGAACCTTGCTTGTGATATAAACAGGACATGTTAGAGAGAGTGTGTGTCCCAGAGAATTCCCATCCTCAGGAACAGACTTCCCATCCATGTGAAGCAAAGTTCTTCCCTAACTGTATTCATGCATAACCTGGACCAGAGGATGGGAAATCAGAAATTCACCCTAAGTCTAGCACCTATGTCTCTAATGGACAGAGGCACTGTGCAAGTCATACCCTAGCTTACATATACCCCTTTAAATAACCTCTTGAAGCGCGAACAACATGCAGGATACATCTGGGATGCATGGATAGGCTTATAATGCCCCGGTGGCTGTTAGCTTAGTATACACCTATGAACCTATAAGGAGAATAAGTGATACTACATCTGGGGAAAAAAATAAAAATACATACCTGTTTTTAACATTGGTGTGTATTTTAAATTTGAGTTGTATGCTAGTCTGTGTTTTGTGTGAATGTTTGCAGAAATTTTAACATTGGGAGGTTTAATAAATAACACACAACATATTAGGTATTGTCTAATCTCTATGAGTTCTATTTCCCTATGATCACTGTGAAAGAACTGTGTACCGCATGTGCTTACATCTCACTCTGGCTAGCTCAGTAGCCTTAAAGCTGTATACCGATAAATAAGATTTTAACTTTCTGTAAAAGTGAGAAACTCACTTACCTGTACATTTATGAGGGAGCATTCATAACGTTCCAGTGCAATGTTAGCTACATATTAAAACTGAACTTTTTATGTATTCAGAAAATAATAAAACTTCTCAGTCTTTTGAATAATTTTAACTCTGGAACAGTTTATCTATGTCTGGATTCTTCAACAGTCTTCCGTATCTGGAGAATTCAACAAGGCTATTGGACATTTGTCTGCCATTTCTTATGAAAAGATTTATAGCTTCCACACAAAATACAAATTCTTTTAATTCAGCTGTTTACCAATAATTTCATCTCCAGTCTGTGGACTTTCCAATGGCATTTGTATTTTTACCTTACTTGCAGCCTTCAGTCAGATAGTCTTCTGTCTTGTCTTTTATAGTAGTATTTGTGTTTGTTTATAGGGTAGTAGGTTGCTACTAGACTTAATCCTTTTGAAGCATAGCCATTACAGTCCCATTGGTACATCCACTAGTCCTCCCCTTCCAACCATCCATAGGGTATAGAAGGACCTAGGCCTGAGTTAAATCTGTGGTTTCTCATTCATTTGTCCAAGTTAGATTTGAAAATAGAGAAGGGCACACCTTGCTTTACAGAAAGTGGGAGTTTATTCCGGAGGTGGGGAGTTCTTTAGGAGAGATATCTGTCATACCAAGTTCTCCTGTTTATGTTGCAGTATAGATTTAGGCCTCTTGGTATTGTATTTGTGTTACTACCAGTTTTGCAGATAAATGTAGTTCAAATGTAGATTGGATCATTTACAGCTTTGTAGGCCAGGCAAAGATCAGAGTCTGTAGGATACAGAGAAGAGAGAAAAAGCTTTTAGGACTGCTACAGACCTCCTTCAGAGTTTCCTCTGGCTTCACCCTGCCCAGGCGTAGTTCACCATCTTTCGCATACTACATGCACTGAGTAACACAGGGAGCTTGTATCCAAGAGCATAGCCAAGATTTTTTGGTGAGGAACTGCAGGGAATTTTCAAACACTCCATTTACTCAATGTTTTTTTTTTCATACTAAGGGATTTTAAAGTGTTTTATCATGCTTGCATGAATTACTCTTTACACCTCCATATAAGATGCATAAAGTGCCCATCTGGATTTCATTCTGTTTGTTTCAAAAAATCCTGCATGAAATTAATTTTCCCTCACTGATGCCACTGAGGATTAATGGTAATCTTTTTCACTGACATCAATTCCCATAAGACATGAGATGCCACCATAGGCATTAATGGTGTATGTTTTGCATGTGCAGAGGGTCTATGTTATATAGATGTAATTTCAAAATCTTGAACACTGACATGAGTGGAAATGTAGGTAATCAAAATCGCTATTGTGGGGGGCTGTGCCCCCACACCCCCTGCTAAATATATATTCCAACTGCGAGATCACACTATAGTGAGGAAAGGGCAAATTTTCTAATCTTCACTGTACCGTGATTTCACAATAGCGATTACGAAGAATGGCATTTTCAAGATCTAAGCCATTTGAGATTTTGATTTTTCGTCAATCTAATAGGGACCCTGTGCAGAGACATGTCCATTAAAGTGTATGGACTTCTACCTGACATGACATCACCTAGGGAAACACTACATTTACTTGGCTATGGTTTCAGTAAAAAGTTTACAAAGGTTTATATTAAAAAAGGCCCATTTAAATATGATTATAATGTGCCAAAATGCATCAAGGACCTTAACTCACCAGATACCGTGATGCAGTTGTGCAGTGTGACAAAACACTTAAAATATTCATTGGTAAACCAGTAGTGATACTGATAGTGAATGCTTATTACCTGGTTATTCAAACATCCATTACAGTTGACAATTTGAGGAGCAGAGCTAACAAACTTGACTGGATTTAAGTAAATTTCATAGCCCCTTCTCAAAGACATGGTGTCTCTTGCCCTTTATGATCACTCACCAGTACAAAGACCTCAGAAGCATGCACACCCCTCTCCTACACAGCTTATGAAAATGGTAAGAAGTTTAAACACTTTACTGCAGAATCTACTACATTAACTACACTTCATTTAACTGTGTTTCCAAATACTTTTCAGTCCACTGATCTTGCAGTCCTAATCTTTACAGATGTACTCTTAAGCTCGTTGGATAAATATGCCAATGTTAGAGGTGTGAAGAAAGAGGTAACTGGGAACATGCATTTTGGAAATGTAATGTATTGACAAATTAACTCCCTACAGAGTACATTGTCAGAAATATTGAGGGAGAAATGGCTGTAATTAAGGACATTATTCTTTTTGAGCTGGGACACAAGATCTGAATTGCCTAGACATACTAAGGCCTTATTACCTTTAATTCTGCTGGCTGCCAAAAAAATCAGTTACTGGAAAATGGAAATCAAAATCTAAACCAAATGTCTTTGAAGTATTGAATATTGTAAAGGAGATAAAAGAACTGGAAGAGAGATCTTTAGAAAAGAGAAGGAGAAAATTTCATAGAAATAAAAGTAATTTGTGGGAAGAATGCATGTACAATAATGTTCTGGATGTCAAGTGAGATTTAAGTGAAGGCAGTAATTGAACAATTTATTTAATCTTGGATTGAAAAACAATTGTTATGAAGAAAGAAAAGGTAATGTGTATTGTGTGTGCATATGGCTTAACTGATAATTTAATAAAGGTGTTTAAAAGCACCAAGAACACTGCATCAATAAGCCCAGACAGTATCCCAGGATGCCTTCTAAACAGCATGAAACATGACCTATCAGGGCCTCCGGAATTGCTATTTAACTGTAGCCTCCAAATGGCTTTGTGCCTCAAGAATGGAGAACAGCAGCAGTCATCCCTCTGGACAAAGGTGGGCCATCTACAAGACCCATAAGCCTCACTAGCCTCATATGTAAACCCATGGAAGGAATTATCATGGAAATGATCACTAATGACATAGGAAACCTCCAAGCACAGTAACCAATCCAGTTTGTTTTAATCAAGGGCAGTTCATGCCTATTCAACCTGGTGTACTTCTTTGAGAAGTTCACCAAAGCAATGGATGAAGGCAAAACAGTTCACACTGCCTACCTTGACCTGGCCAAGGCATTTGATATAGTACCTCACTCGGGCATTGTTGACAAACTCAATAGGTTAGGTATAAACCCTTATATCACCCAATGGATGTCGAGCTGGCTCACAAGACCTAGGAAGTTAGAATTGGGGAGTCCATCTCTACAGACAGGCAAATCACAAGTGAAATCCCTTAGGGATCTGTTGTGGGAACGCTGCTTTTTGGAATTTACTTCCCTAAAGTCAAGGCCAATGTCAGGGACCTCTGGCAGTCTACATTTGCAGATGATTGCAAACTAGTAGTAGTCATACAAAACCCCCAACAACAAAAATGTTCCCAGAAAGGACTGACACAGACAAATAACTTGTGTCAGAGCCGTGGACTAAAACTAAATGCCAAGAAATGCATAATAGTATCCTTTGGGAAGTCATCCACCCCTGGTAACTATCATATTGACAATGCACCCTTAAGAGCTGACCCAGTAGTCAGGAACTTGGGGACACACACAGATGGTAATCTACTCTTTGACCATCACATGTCTACAGTAGTGAGGAAATCATTCTACGTTGTGCAACTTAAAGGTATGACAACCAGATCCAAGGAAGTCATTATTCTACTGTATTCTGCATTCATCAGACCTATCAATACAATGTACAATGCCTCTTTGGTATTTACCTAACTAGGCACATCCAACAATTGGAACGGCCACAGAGGTTCCTCCTTAAAAGAATACAGGGTGTAAAATGTCCTATGCAGACCGCCTCAAGGCCCTATCCCTGTATTCTGTCTCCTATAAACTGTTGAGAGAAGATCTGTGAGTGGCATACAAGGCATTGTCATGCCCCACCTTGATAACCTTCTGCATATCTGTAAGACAAACATCACCAGAATTATCTGCTCTAACGATTTAACCTGCTGGAGAGACAGGTATGCATCTCAGAGACTACCCCTTCTCTAGAACAAGCTGTCCATCCATGTGAAGCAGAGTTCCTCCCTAACCCAATTAAGGTGTTACATGGACAGTTGGTTAGGGAAAAGGAAATTCATCCCTGGTTTGGCACTTGTCTCTCTAATGGACACAGCCAGCCTGTAAATGTTTCATTTCCCAAGTCCTTACTTACACTTATCAAGGGTACCAGAAATTGTCAGACATATGGGATGCATGGCTAGGCGTAAACAGGCCCTTATGGTCAATAGCCTAGTGCATACCTATGAACTTATAAAAATATAGATATGCCCCTCAGAGAAATTTTAAAACAGAGACAAGGCATTGCTATGACAAATCAAATCTGCTAGGGGAAAAATACATGTCCAGGACACAGGCTTGAGACTTTGAATAGCAATAGCTGTGAATTCCTAAAAGAAATACTACTGTCAATCTGGTAACCTGTGCCTGAAACAAATTAGATTTGCAAAACAATTAATGTAAAACATACAAATTAACCATTTCTCCAACTCAGTAAATTTTGGAGTGATACAAATGGCAGGATAGGCAAAAACAAGTGTTGAATACTTAAGTTCTTCCTACAGACTTGCAGTTAAGCTGCCATTGACTCTTTTTATATTTACTATTAACAGAAAAGCTCTTACAAGCAATCAGTATACAACCTACAGGTGGTGTAGGACATCCCTCTTATAGTTCTAACCCACTACTGCTGCTGTAATTGGTTGCTGGCTCACCAAAACAGAATCACGAAGCAACCTCTGGTGCACTCCTTCTGTCTTTTAATAGAACTAGAAGTCCCTACATCATTTACCATTTTGCCATCATCAAAAAATGACATATATGGGAAGGCAGCTTCTCCAACATCTGGGAAAGCAGCAAGATCATTCCTCTACATTAAGGTAGGAGCCTTACTATGACTGAGAATTATAAACCAATTAGCATTCTCAACTCGTTGGCCAAAGTAATGAAACAGGCTGTATATATTCAATGTACTGGTTACTTCTCATGCCATGGCATACCGTGTAAAATGAAGTATGGCTTGAGAGGCGGTCATGGCACAGAAAAAAAGATATCAAGGCCAATAGATTACTTTACCTCCATTCTTTGTGGGGACAAAACGTATTAAGGCCGATAGATCACCTCCAGTATAGATGAGGATCAAACAGCAAGTCTGACAGATCACTTCACCTTCAATTTTGATTGGTATAAAACATAGCAAGACCTGTTGATCACTTCATCTCCAGTATAAGTGAGGGCAAAGTCAATAGATCCCTTCATCTCCAGTGTAATTGGGGACAAAACAATAGTAAGACCAGTTGATCACTTCATCTCTAATCTAGGTGGTGACTTTATGCAGAATCAGTATCCCTTCATCTGTCTAAGTCATTCAACCTGTTACTTGTTCACTACCTCAAAAAAGTCTACAATTATAGGGATTGGGCCATGATTATCATCATTTCTCTTGCAGAAAAATTCCACCTGTATTCTCTGGCCACTTCTCTTCTCCAATATTTACCAGTAAAATTGGTAATAACATTGTTGATGTTTCTCTGATAGAGTATGTCAACATTTACTTCCTTCCTGCTTTGAAGTTCCCCCTTCCCTACTTGCATGGTCAGTATACACCAAGTAACTTTTATTGCAGCATGCCTGTAGTGAAAGGACAGCACAGTGCTGCTAGATGTGGTCCCATCCAGGGTCATGCATTCCTTCTAGCAACAAGTCCACAAGATGTGGAGCACCATATTTATCTTCTAATGTTTCTTTGACTCGCTGTAACTGCACAGTGCTACAAGTATTTGGCCATCATCAACAGACAAACTTTTCTGACATATATCCTATTTATACCTTGCATACCCATTATGGTAAAGCAGGCAAACCAAAACAAAAAGTCTCTCTGTCTCTCTCTCTCAAATGTAACACACACAGATTAGAGTTCCTGTTCACTGCATCTTTTACTCATGGTAGCGGAGGCATACATAGTCATTACACATGTACTAATCTTCACACTGGCAGACTAACACATTTACTCATCAACAAAACATCTGTGTTCTGTTAGGTGGCTTGGGGAATGACTCGGTGCATTTTGTTTGCAAAACAAGTTGACTCAAAAAAATTCTGTCATATTGTGTAGAAACACCAGATGTGTCTATTAGATGAATTTTGTTGCTTTTATTTAATGGTAATAATGATCATCACAGTCTTTTATTTATTTTATTTTATTTATTTATTTATAGGTTCATAGGTAGATACTAGGCTATCAGCCCTGGGGCCTATATAAGCGCAGCCAAAAAGGTACCCTGGCTTTTGCCACCCAAGAAAATTATTTTCCTATGCCACTGTCGAGCAGAGCCACAGAGATGATCCCCGGGGTGAATTTCCTATTTCCGATCCAATCATCAAGATTTTTCTTGAAGAGTGCTAATGAGGAGCTTTGGTTGATATAGATAGGTAGTTTATTCCAGAGTATGGGAAGTCTCTAGGACAGGAATCTATCCCTCCAGCATGTTCTGTTTATTGTGGTGACAAGGTTTAGGTCCCTAGAGCGTGTAGCTCGGAGGGATTGGGATTTCTTTAAGTGGAGCATGTCCAACAGCTCTGGGTTTGACATAGCTTTGTATGTTAGGCAGAGATCACCTCTGAGTAGGCAATATGCGACTGAGTAAAGCTGGAGTTTTTTGAGACGGTCTGCGTAGGGCATCTGTTTGAGGCCGGTAATCCACTTTGCGAGGTATTTCTGCGGCCTTTCCAGTTGTTGTAGATGTCACGTGAGGTACATACCAAAAGGGGCGGTGTACTCTATAATGGGTCTGAGTGATGAGTAGAGGAACAATTACCTTCTTTTTTTCTGGATGAGAAACCTTTTGTGATGAGGTGTGCCACGTAGAAGGATTTCCTGACTACTGTGGCGACGTGATTATCAAAGGAGAGGCTACTGTTCACCTGTGTCCCAAGGTCTCTTATCACACTTTCGGTGTTAAGTATACTACCGCCTATGTTGTAGTTCATGGGTACAGAGTTTTTACCAAAGGGGATGACATTGCACTTTTTGGCATTGAGCTTGAGGCCATGGCTTTGACACTAGGCATCTGTCTCAGTGAGGCCCTTTTGTAGGATGTCCACATCGTTAGGAGTTTCGATTATGGCTCCTAGTTTGCAGTCATCTGTGAACTTCATGAGCCAAAGACCTTCTGTGTTAGCCTGTACTTCAGAGAAGTAGATACCAAACAGGAGAGGACCCAGGACTGAACCCTGTGGTACTCCACTTGTCACTGGTCTGAAGTTGGATTTGGAGTCTGCTACTTTCACAGTGTGGGTTCTGTCACTGAGCCATTTGGCAACCCATCTTGTGACATAGGGATTTATACCTAATTTAGTGAGTTTATCTATAATTCCAGAGTGGGAGATGGTGTCGAAAGCCTTGGCAAGATCTAGATAGGCTGTGTGAACCACCTTACCCTTGTCAATGGCTTTGGTGACTGCTTCAAAGAAGTCTATCAGGTTTAGGAGACATGATCTGCCTTTTACAAGCCCGAACTGGGTGGGGTCCAGAGTTTTGAGATTACCACTGTCTTTGTTTATAAGTTCCATGATAATACGTTCCATGGCCTTGCAGACCAGGCTCATCAGGCGAATGGGGCAGTAGTTCCCGGGGTCTGTGGTGGCTCCCCCCTTGTGGAGTGGGATAACCGTCACTGTGTGCCATTCAGCAGGTACAAAGTCTGAGGTGAGGCTATGATTGAACATGGTACTTAGGTGGGGTGCCAGTTCATTCTGTAGTTCATGTAGAACGCAGCCTGGGATGTTGTCTGGTCCCATGGATGCTGTGTTCTTGGCTTTGGAGAGTGTGTTTTTTACCTGCGCAGCCATGATTACAGGAACTTTGTATTCTTCCGGTATAGAGATGGACTCTTTAGGGGGTGAGATGGGGGTAAAGTTAGCACTGAACCTATCTGCCAGGATGTTGGCAATATCAGTTGGGTCTGTATATTTAGTGCCATTGTGCTGTAACTCAGAGCAGATCTGAGTGTTGCCATTGAGATTCTTGACATAGCTATATATTGCTTTGTGGTTGTCTTTAGAATTAGTGGCAATTTTGTTTTCGTAACTAACTTTGGAGGATTTTATCAGGAATCGCAGCTTCTTACTGAGGCTGACCAGGGAGCTCCTCCACTCATGGGAATTTACTCTCTTTTGCAACAGTTTTCTTTTGTTATCCAGGTTTGTCCCACTGTGCTAGTAGCCTCTATTCTGGGGAGACCAGAAGTGGTATTTATATGTCTAGGATAATTTGGCCAGGGCATCTTACTTGGTTTTTGCACACAGAAAATGCCAAACATGTTTCCTGGTTAAAAACAAGTGTGCCTTCGTATCTCACACTGCATTCTTGCCACTCAAGAAGGCAGAGGAGAGAGAAAGGAAACTGGTGTTTAATGATATGACACTGTGGTTAGATGGTATTATAACATTCAAGATGTGTACATGAGATGCCCTTAAAGAGTTGAAATTAAGCAGCATTGGGTATAAGTAGTGTGACTAGCATGTTAGTTCATAAGTTACA
This sequence comes from Protopterus annectens, assembly GCF_019279795.1. Lineage (NCBI taxonomy): Eukaryota > Metazoa > Chordata > Ceratodontiformes > Protopteridae > Protopterus > Protopterus annectens. The sequence continues at coordinate 1,350,604,243 of NC_056726.1, forward strand.
GCAGTAAGGGAAATATGTAAAACCTTGAATAGCAAGGGTGACATTTTGAAATGGCAGTCATAAATTGTAGGCTTTTAATTACAAATAAAATGCACAAATACATCTCACTGAAAAGGGGTGCATTACAAGCTTTGTAGTTAATTTTTCTTAGTATGGAATGATAGACTGTGGTGTACATAAGATATTTGATACAGAAGGTAACTTTACTTTGAGTAAGAATTTTCTTTAAGCTTAGAATATTGTGCTATAGAAAAAAAACTTGTTTCAAGAGTTTAAATATGGATTGTCACTTAAAAGTAATGAGAAAATATAATTTTTTTATGTCTTATCAGGTTTCACAGCTGACTTAAGATCCAACACTGGAGGACAAGCCTTCCCACAGTGTGTTTTTGATCACTGGCAGATCCTTCCTGGAGATCCTTATGATCCTGCCACTCGTCCTTTTCAGATTGTTGCTGAAACCCGCAAACGCAAGGGCTTGAAAGAAGGCATTCCAGCTCTAGACAACTTCCTGGACAAGTTATAGAGTGTAACTTGTTATAATTTTGTCATAACTTTTTTCATGCCTGAATTCTAGCTTTTATTATATTTTCCTTAGAAAAAATAGAAATTTACTGGCAAGGAGAAGGAAGAAATGAAAGCCGATCTCTAATACTCATAGATCAGAAGAATGAAATCAACATTACTTTTACTGAAACTTCCGAACAGGGTGTAATAAAACACCCCAAAGTAAAAAATACAAAAAATAAGTAAATAAAAAAATAGAAAAATGTAAATATAAACATAAATAAAAGTTAAAAGCTGCTACACTACTGTGGTTTTCTTTCTGTTATGTGATATGTTTATGTCCAAGTATGTAGGTAGATTAGAAGGCAACAGATTTTTAGCAACTGTCTTCTTTCTGCCACTTCTGTAAAACTGAAAACAAAGTACCACCTCCATTTGTTTCATTGACTTTTTAAATGTTTACTGCCTATTCATTGCCTGTATTGTTTTTTATTCCGTATTTTATAGTCCACTGACTCTTCATCCTCTGCTTAAAGTTTATTGTGACTGAATCATTTCTTCTTCTTCTTCTTGATTTGACAAGAGACTGCTATCACAGCAGATTCCAGTGTCACATTTTATTCAGCTGTAATTTGGTGCATGCACTAAAGCTAAACATCTTCAGTATTCAGCAGCTAAAGCTAATACTGTATGCAGTGAAGTAACTTAAAACAAGAGATGACTTACTGGGGAGATAAATCTGTGTCCTGTCTGTTGCGTTCCAGGCTTAAGTATGGTGACCTCAAAGGACAAAACTCAAATGCCTTCTTTTGTATGCAGACTCTTTTTTCAGGCTGAACAACTCATTAAGGCCATTTTGGTATTTGCACCAGTATGAGTTCCTCTGTCACCATGGCACAGTTGGCATCACATACATGCCCAAACCTGATGGTTGTGGGTTATGTTTTTATGTAGGGATTAGGGCTATACTAGAAATACTAAGTGCCACTTAAGGGGGAGGTACTGTATTGATTAAGTCTGCCATCTTTTGAGATATTAAACTGAGGTTAATTCTACTATCCCTACCGCTGGTCTTGTGTTGTCGTAGGTTCATAGGTAGGTACTAGGCTATCGGCCCAAGGGTCTAAGTAAGCCTAGCCAACAAGGTTCCCTGGCGTATGCCACCCAAGAAAGTTATTTTCCTATGCCACTGTCGAGCAGAGCCACAGAAGTGATCCCTGGGGTGTAGTTCCTATTTCCCATCCAGTCATCATAATTTTTGTTGAAGCGTGCTAATGAGGAAGTTTGCTTGACATAGATGGGTAGCTTGTTCCAGAATATGGTAAGTCTCTGGGACAGGAATCTATCCCTCCAGCATGTCTTGTTTATTGTGGTGACAAGGTTTAGGTCCCTAGGGCGTGTAGCTCGGAGGGACTGAGATTTCTTTAGGTGTAGCATGTCCAACAGCTCTGGGTTTGATATAGCTTTATATGTTAGGCAGAGATCACCTTGGAGTAGGCGATATGCTACGGAGTAAATCTGGAGTTTTTTGAGACGGTCAGTGTAGGGCATCTGTTTGAGGACAGTAATCCTCTTTGTGAGGTACTTTTGCGGCCTTTCCAGCTGCTGCAGATGTCTTGTGATGTACATTCCAAAAGGGGCATTGTACTCTATAATGGGTCTAATGAATGTCGAGTAGAGGGGAACAATGACCTCTTTTTTCTTGGATGAGAACCCTTTTGTGATGAGATGTGCCACGTAGAAGGATTTTCTGACTACTGTGGCAATGTGATTATCAAAGGAGAGACTACTGTCCACCTGGGTCCCAAGGTCTCTTATCACACATTCGGTGTTAAGTAGACTGCCACTTATGTGGTAGTTCATGGGTACAGAGTTTTTACCAAAGGGGATGACAATACACATTTTGGCGTTGAGCTTGAGGCCATGCCTCTGACACTAGGCATCTGTCTCAGTGAGGTCCTTCTGTAGGATGTCCACATCATTTGGGGACTCGACTATGGCTCCTGGTTTGCAGTCATCTGCGAACTTCATTAGCCAAAGGTCTTCTGTGTTAGCCTGTACTTCAGAGAAGTAGATACTAAACAGGTGAGGTCCCAGGACTGAACCCGGGGGTACTCCACCTGTCACTGGTTTGAAGTCAGATTTGGAGTCTGCATCTTTTACAGTGTGGGTTCTGTCAGTGAGCCAGTTGGCAACCCATCTTGTGACATGGGGATTTATACCTAGTTTAGTGAGTTTAGCTATAATTCCAGAATAGGGGATGGTGTCGAAAGCCTTGGCAAGGTCAAGATAGGCTGTGTGAACCACCTTACCCTCATCTACAGCATTGGTGACTGACTCAAAGAAATCGATCAGGTTCAGGAGGCATGATCTGCCTTTCACAAACCGGAACTGGATGGGGTCCAGAGTTTAGAGGTTACCAATGTCTTTGTTTATGAGTTCCATGATATGTTCCATGGCCTTACAGACCAGGCTCATCAGGCTAATAAGGCGATAGTTCCTGGGATCAGTGGTGGCTCCCCCTTTGTGGAGTGGGATAACTGTTGCTGTGTGCCATTCAGTGGGCACAAAGCCTGACGTGAGGCTATAATTGAACATGGTGCTTAGGTGGGGAGCCAGTTAGTTCTGAAGTTCGTCTAAAACGCAGCCTGGGATGTTGTCCGGTCCCATGGATACTGTGTTTTTGGCTTTAGAGAGTGCAGCTTTTATCTGCATAGTTGTGATTACAGGGACTCTGCATTCTTCCTGTATAGATATGGGCCCTTTAGAGGGTGAGAGGGGGTAAAGTTAGCACTGAACCTGTCTGCCAGGATGTTGGCAATATCAGTTGGTTCTGTAATTTTCATGCTGTTGTGCTGTACCTCAGAGCAGATCTGGGTGTTCCCATTGAGATTCTTGACATAGCTATAGAATGCTTTGTGGTTGTCCCTAGAATCAGTGGCGATTTTGTTTTCGTAGCTAGCTTTGGAGGATCTTATAAGGGATCTCAACTTCTTACTGAGGCTGACCAGGGAGCTCCTCCACTCATGGGATTTTACTCTCTTTTGCAACAGTTTCTTCCTTTTGTTGTAGAATTTGTTTATGGCAGGGAACCACCATATTGGCTTTCTTTCTTTGGAGGATAGCATCTTGGTTCTGTTTGGGATAGCACGATCGATGAACTCGTGTATGTGCTTATAGAGTGCATTTGTGTAGGATTCAGCAGTCGTAACTGTATTGTCCATCTGCATGGATGTCATGAAGTTTGCCACTTCTGTCATAAGAAGCATGAAGTTGGCTTTGGAGAAATTTTTTACCATGGTTTCCGTAATGGGGGGTGGGGTGGGGGCAGGATGTGGATATCTAGGGTGATTAGCTTATGGTTGGATCTGACTAATGAGGAGTTGACTTCAGGTGTGGAACACCGGTCACTCATGTTGGTAATGACTAGGTCTGAGATATTGTTGCCCCTGGTGGGGGTGTGAATAAGTTGATCCAGGGCATTGGAATTTATGAATTCCAGAAAGCGTTGAGTGAAGGAGTTGGTACATGAGTAGTTTTACCAGTTAATGGTGGGGTAGTTGAAATTGCCTATTATTAGGGTGCTTGGTTGAACCCTAAAATTTTCCAGTATATCAAGAAAAGAGGAGTGGGAATCCTGGGGTATGGTAAGGGATCTGTAGCAAGCTACAGTTTGGATTGCTGTTTTGCCCAGAGTTAGTTGCACTTGGATAACCTCGGATGCATTATGCTGAGCAACTAGCCTGGAGGTGTGGATATCCTTAATGAATATGGACACACCTCCGCCTTTGGTGTTCCGGTCCAGGTTAGATGGCCAAAAAGTGTGGTATGAGTTGTAGCCTGGTGATGCAGAGGTACTCTGTGGAGCCTTGAACCAGGTCTCAGTCACTGCACAGATATCGATGTTCTCCATTTTAAGGAGTGCCTCGAGGGAGTGCATTTTGAGATTTAGACTTCTAGCATTGAGTAACATCACCCTCAGTTTTTCCATGCCTGTTCCTATTACGGTGGTGAATTTGTCATTTGAACTTTGCCTAAAAAAGGCACTGTAGAGCCTTAGCCAGTATCTGGAATCCCAGGGGTGACAGGTGCAGGCCATCTCTGGCAAAGCATTGTGGTCTTTCGCCCATGTCATCCTAGGCAGACAGATACTGGATCTGCCTAGAATGACACCAGAAGCTTAGCCAATTGTTGAAGTCAATCATTTTGTCCTTGTACTGCAGTATCATTTTGGGCAATGGCAGGATGCTACTCAGGGCTAGGATCATACCTGCCTGGGCTAGAAGATTGGAGAGCTCTTCCATATGTCTTTTCCTGTAGTCCAGGGAGGTATGTCGCAGGTCATTCACATCAACATAGACAATAACAGAGTCATATTTGTACTTGCTGTGGAGTGACCTGAATGCATGGGTTATGTCGCGGATCCTGGCACCTGACAGGCAGCTGACAGTAACCTTCTCCTTGTTTAGCCTGGTGAGTGGGACATCAGTGTGCCTGACTATAGAGTCACCTATGACTAGTGTGTTGGGTACGTTGTTTTGCCGTATGGGCTGTGGTTGAGTGGCACACTGAGTCTGTGGGCTATGTGTCATTTGGATTGTGTTGGGGGTGGAGGTTGTTTGCATTTCTGCTTTGGCGGTCTCTGTTGCTTGAGCAGATTATTACTGAGAGCCTCCGCAAATGTTTTTTGTGTTTTTATGTGTGGATTTTGGTGGTGTAAGTTTAGTGGGACTATGTGATGAGTGTGGTGTGGGGTAAGTGTTTACCTTCTCCTCATGACTGTCAAGTTCAGTCTTGGTTGGAGAGAGCTTTACCTCCAGTTTGGCTGGATAAGTGCATCTCTCATAGGTTGTAGTGTTGGGTGGTAGGAGGAGAGGGTTGTCTGTGTACATTAGGCAATTGCTACATTGCCCCAAGATGCCCAGATTCATCAGATATAAGAGAACACTGGGAGCTGACCCTTGGACATGCCTGAATAAAAAAACTATTTTTCTCTAGACAAGTGAGGAAAGTGAGTACAATAGCTGTTTTTCTCTAAGCAAGTGAGGAAAGTAAGTACAAAAACTGTTTTCCTCTAGGTAATGAGGAAGGTTGAGTGCTGTAGTAATCTGTAGCCTATTTAGTGCTTACAACAAGTTCTGAACAAGTGCTGAACATGAATAAGCAAATTCAAGTGCTAAAACTAAGAATCTGTATCTGAACTAGACTAGTTACAGGAAAGAAACAAGTGCAAATGCGGGCTTTTAAATCAGAAAGTTGAGAGAGATGGAAAAACTGCCCAAACGACCAATAACTTCAATTTCTGTGCCAGAAACCACTTCTTATGTGGTAGATGGGTTACCTAGTGCGTACCACTCCCACTGTTAAGCTAGCAGGCTTCCTTCTAACACAGACAGGCTTGGGGGGCTCAGAAGCTTACAAACAGTCCTGGATATAGTAAATCTGTATCTGGACTAGGCCAGTTACAGGAAAGGCAGGAAACAAGCGTAAATATTTTTTTTTTTTTGTTACAGTTAAGCAGAACACAGGGAGATTCTAGCAAAGTTTTTTTTTTTTGTTTGTAAAGGAAAGGTAGAGAGAAGGAGAATATAATTCAAGGTTAGGAAACTAAGTGGGTTAGCCTTCTCAAATGTTCTCTCCATATCAGGTAGAATGAGCTAATGACACTAGACTGGGAGGAGTGTCCCAGATGAAATTTACAATAGGGGCAGGCAACTGCAAAGCCACCAAGTATAACAGCAAGACACCAACAGGAAGGGAGGGTGGGAACAATACTACAGCTACTAGCCAACACTCGTTTAGACAGTATACACTGCAGAAATTTTTATCAGCAGAAGAACAGCAGTGAGCCACAAAATGAAAGTTTTTAAACAGATAAATGAAAAAAATTAGTTATATGATACACTCCTTGAATAACTGGCTCTGGCAGGTCTTGAACCCAGGACCCTGTGCACTATAGTCAAAAACCATACCACTAAGCCATCTGGGATTTCAGATGCAAACCCATAGCTGGCTTATCTAGTACATGGTGCCAATTCCTAAAATTCTTCCCCGCCCCTTTGCTTTTCAAATGAAGAGGGGGAGAAAAGGACTTTGGCATAGTATAGAAGGCTGACTGATGTATTGTCTCTCTGCAGTAGCCAAATCCAAACACCCCCACCTTCAGCTCAAATAAAGAGCAGCCAGTCCATTTCCCCATACCTCATTGAGTAGAGTAGCGATAAAAAAAGGACTTTGGCAGACTGTAGAAAGACAATTGTACCAGTCGGCTTCCAACAGATTCTACATTTCCCACTTAGCTCTTCAATTAAAGAGCAAAAAATAAAAATAAAAGAATGCTGAAATGTTTTTCTATATTGGCATTTCAGTACATAGAAAAGCAATGCCTTCTGCCAGAACTGTCGATCATAACAATTTGCACCAGAGGCTGTTGCCCCCATTGCCCCACTCTTGCTATTGCTCAGATGTTCTGGTGAAGGGAAGACATTTTATTAGATCTTTGTCAGAAAATACGTATAATAAAAAAAAATGTACTTGAAATATTCAGCCTTTGTATAGGCTACAGTATACATACTGACTTCAGCTATGTGCACAATCAGAATAAAACCGGGAAAAAAAAATAATGATGACTGTCCACGCAGATAAAAAGTTAAGCACTTTCTTTCATTTTAATCACAATTAACTTCTTCAGAACTGACCAGTAAATCAATTAGTCAAGTTTAAATACAAAATTTGATTAAAAAATAAACCAATCAAATGTCCATTCATCTAATTGCTCATAAATACATACCATTTTCTTAACGGCAAAATATCAAATGTGAAATATAACACTTGACATATATGCAAAAAAGCATGTAGCACATACAAATGTGTGCCTGCTGTAAAAATACTTGTCAAATAAACTATTTAATAACATAGTCTGTTATTTAAAAGACATTTAACATTTAAGGTCTCATTTAGACCAGGAATATGGTCTGACCTAAGGAAAACCTGCCATCTGAGCTCTTTGTTTTCCAAGGCATTATTGAATTATGTGACAAATGGAGTCAAATCTATTTCATCCAACACAAAAAATACAAATTTATTGAAGTTAGAGCACTCCAGAGCGTGTTTGGCTAAAGCATTGTTAGTGTCTTTATTTCTAATAGCCAAACAATGTTCATAAATCCTTTTATAAAGGGCTCTAGTTTTCCCCACATAAAAATTATGACAGGTGGAGCATGATCACTTTGATATGAGTTTTAATTATTGCGTGTGGAAAGTGCTTTGATATAAGAAAAGTGCTAGATAAGTACATATGGCTGTTTTTGTTTTGTCTTCAATTACTTTTGCTCCTATTGAGATTGTCTTCTGGCTGGAGTTTGACCCTCATAAAGTGCACCCTTGTGTTCCAGCTTCTTTAGCAGCCTCATTGAATAGATCATAATAGACAGATTCAATACAGACCTGTCCTTTGTTTTTAAACAAATCTCTGGAAGAGGCATTCGGCTTTTTTAATCATGTTTTTGGGTCTCGGTAAAGCAGTGACCATCATCTGTTCCTATGATCTTCCCTTCTCTCTCTTGCCTACAAGTCTGGCTTGCCTCGCAGACTGGTGCTACCCCCAGGGAAGACAGAATATTAGGCCTGAGACCTAATATTCTATCACATACACAGGGAAGTCATAGTAGTTTTACTCAGTCTTATACAGACTACTAGCAGGTGACCTATGCCTGGCTTATAAGAATCCACAGACCCAATACTAATGGACCTACTGCACATCAGCAAATCAAATGGTATTAGAAATACCCTGTCCAGAGACTTCAACCTCTTCTGCAACATAAACAGAATGGTCTGGGGGGACAGGTACAAATCCCAGGGGGTACCACTGCTACTGAACAAACTATATGTGTGTGTGTGTGTGTGTGTGTGTGTGTGTGTGTGTGTGTGTGTGTGTGTGTGTGTATATATATATATATATATATATATATATATATATATATATATGGTTCAGTATCATATGTCTGAAATGTATTCTGCTGAATGATCACTTCTGCAAAAAATAAAAACATCATTCACGCAAATTAAAGAAACTGGTAATGTCAACACGTTGTGATTCGACGAACTCGACATTCCCAGCATAACCTGCCTAACAGCCATTTCCAACTAACGTATTGCAGGGGGGTCCCTTCACCCCCACACCCCCTGCTAATTATATATACAAACTCTGAGATTGCACTACATGGGTACATTTCCCAATCCCCACTGTACTGTGATCTCCAAGCAGAACGTCGACCTCACAACAACAAATGCACACTAACATTCTCTGTTGTGGAGTCAACCATTTTCGGTTCAGCCTTCTGTGAACTGGAAAATAGCCTTTCGAATATCCCAGCTCAACTGAATGCCGTCCAAAAGTTTGATAGTAAACTGTGTGTATGTATATATATATATATATATATATATATGTGTGTGTGTGTGTGTGTGTGTGTGTGTGTGTGTGTGTGTGTGTGTAAAACAAAGCCCTTTCATGAACATACTTAACTGTAATGTGGACCAGTGGATGGGAAATAGGAAACTTACCCAAGGACTGACTCCTATCTTTCTAATGGACAGAAGCACTGCTTAAACACTGTACCTTACCATAGAGACCCCTAATGCACTGAAGTTGAGACCCAAACAAAATAATCCCTTACAAATCCCTTGTAATGAGACATATTTTAATATAGTTATGGCAAGGATAGTTAAATACCTATGAGATAACACAGCTGAGTGACAAAAGGGAAGCATGGTAAGGCTTAAAATGCCCCAACAGGGACACTACCCTGAACCTGTGGTGCAAAGTCTGCACTGCTGAGAACTGTATGAATGTACTTTCCACTACCCAGTATTCTTGACTGGAGTGCAGGCAGTGCTTTGCTACACTAATGTTCCTAAATCTATTCTTATGGAAGGCATGCTTTCTGGGCCTTCTCCCAGATGGTGATTTAGCATTTTGTAGGACTTAGCCTTTTTATTTTATTAATTAATTTATTTGTTAAGTGGGTACAATACTGATATACATGGATTGCGTTCATGTTCATCCCCGGTGTAAAATAAGTCAAAATAAAACTAAGGCTTACAAATCAGAGAGATAAGAATATATACAGAAGGTGATTGAATGAAAGTATATTAACTATCGTCTGTTCCAGAGAGGGGCAAGCCATTGACTGTCACACCCACCCCTCCATGGCCAGCTCCTTTAGTGCCTGTACAGCTGTTCAGTCTGGCCTGTGGTCAGGGCTTTATCCCCTTGTACCACAGACCTAGCACATTCCTTAACTCGACCCTTGTTAATCTATCAGAAAAGCACCTATAGTTTATGATAATACACTGGAAAAGGAGCCAAATATGTGAGTCACACAGAAAGTCAACGAACCTATAAATTTTTGTGAAAAAATTGAACTTTCTGTAAAAGGTAAAGTCCCTTGCCAGTTATTCCCCTCCTGTGAAACTCTGGAATGTTGTACTCTGACTTCCAATGACTGCATCCTGTGCTTTTTGGCAGAAATAAAATTATATCCCCAGAGTTCAAACAAATGTAGCCATAGAAGTATAAGTGTTACTAATGATGTGTAAATTGCAAACTGTTCAGCACAAACTCATATTTGTAGTAGTTGCATTCTTTAGATTCTATGTGTTAAAAATGGATTGTATAGCTGCATGTGTGAAGTAATTTGCTATAAGAAAAGTGCTAGCTCTAACTGATGGCTCTAATAAACACAGATGCTCATCATATTGATCACTGCTACAGTAGCCTTACCTATGTGGGTTATATCCTGGCATGAATACAACAGCCAGCCAGCTTCCAAACCTTCAAGGCATCTTCCACCCATCAAAACTGTCAAGCAGCTTGAGCTGAGCTGACTAAAAGACAATTTTGGGTGCAAAGCCCTTCACAGTTTAACTGTTGTTGAAACATACACTTCTCTCAGGCTTTCAAGGATCGAGGGTCTGTTTGTTCTTTCCTTTGCTGGGCAGTGAAGTCCCCTTTTCGGGGGGGCTTTCATTTTCTTAATTTTGTTGACATCTTATTGTTTTTCTTTGCAGAAAATGTATTTTAAAGCTAGAAGTGTTATGTTTTAACTGACTGTATCATGATAGTAACATACTTTTAAACAGTGCTCATTTTTTTCTGTCCATTTAAAAAATGGTGTAAAGTAAAAGACAGCATTTTTCTGTGGAGAGATTGTGTTTATTTTACTTTTGTGGGGTGGGCATGGTGTTTTAGAGTGCTTTTTACTGCGTTTTTTTCTGCCAAAAAGTTAACTTTTGTGGACTGGCAATGTTTACCAGTAAGTGCTGCTTATCTTGTCAGGAAAGAGGCACCATTTTCTGCTTATCCATTTAACAGACTACTGGTCACACGGTTGGCCTTCCAGCCACAAAAAGAAAAAATAAATAAGCAAATAGCCTTTGCCACCACAGCAGGCTAGCACTTTGCCTCAGCTGCACGTGGTTGACTCTGCTGTGGCCATTTGTTGTACCTCAGACCACTTATCTTTTACCCCAGCTCCCTCTAGTGTAGCACCTACAGCTACTATGGACTAAGGGATTGCTGTGCCCTCTGCATCTTTTGGGGTCCCCTTATTGGCAAGTGAGAGCCATTGTCATTGTTCCTGTGAGAGGGAAGAGGGAAGGTTCTCCTGATGTGTCAGAATACTGTTCCCATCCCTTGGGATGCTGCTCGTGCCATTAGTAACACAGATGGCCCCATTTTTCTTGTCAAAACGAAATAGAAAACCAAGCCTGTATCTACTCCTCCTCGGTTTTATTTGGATAAGAGTAATTTACTGGGTCTGGCTCAGTGAATAATTCAGGCTAATGATCCTTCTTGTAAAGTAGTTTGTAATAAAACAAAGAGAGATTCCTCTTTTCCTTAAGAGACTCAGGATACTGGATCTGAACAGGAAGACGCAGGGATGGGTACAGAGTTTTTTTCCTCAGATTTCTGATTCAGACTTAGAGGCGAGCTCAGTTTTTGATTCTTCCTGTGGGGGTTTCTCTGAGACTATGTGCCATTGTTTTCATTGAGAGAACACCATGTTTCTCAGTCCCTCAGAAAATACTTTTAAGTTGTTGCAGATGGATTTTCTAGAACCTGCACTCATTTCTCCTTTTCTGTCTGCTTTAGAGGATGTTTGTGTTAGTGCCTGAATTTTCCTGATACGCAGCTCCCCCTAAAAAGGCAGACAGGATGTATAAAGTTCCTCAGGCTTTTAAGTTTTTATACATTATTCCCAAAACATGACTGAGCTACCATACCTTTAGTTGATCCCACTGTTGCTAAGCACTTAGTTAATTCCAGGCCTACTCTTTCTGATAAAGATGGAAAAATAGGTATGGGAAAAAAGTGAATACTTTTACAACTTTGATTTTTCAGAATTTTGAATTGATTCCTTTGTTAAAGTTCATTCTGACAAATTGCAAAAAGTATGTGGAATGTTTTATCTGCAGTTTCTTCTTGTGCAGAAAAATCTGCTTTAAATAACAAGTTTCTTCTATTGCACAGGTCACTACCCATTGTTTATAGTGTATGTATGACTCGGTTGATATTTCTTCTAGGGCTATGGCCACTGGTACTGTTTTAAGGAGGTTTGCATGGCTGTATTCTTAGAACCTGCCAGATGATAAAAATAAGATTTTAAATTCTCCCTTGGATAGAGATTTAGTGTTTGTCCCCTTTGCTGCAGAGGTGATCAAAAAGTATGATAAATGAGCAAGCTGACCCATGGAATCTCTAATATTTTTCACCCCTCCTTGTCCAGATTTTCCAGTGGATTATCTATCTCCCTATCCATTTTTGGCAACAAAAAAAAACAGAATAAACAGTCTCAACAAAATACAGGTAAACAGATATTTAAGAAGAAATGGCAATGTGGTTCCAAAAAGAAGTTGCAAGCCTCGCAAAACAAAGGACAGTCCAACAAGTCAGAAAGAGTATTTAAGCAGCTTTCTGGGCCTTTTTTTCTTCCAGAAGGTCTGAATCTCCATTTTTCTCTTTGGCAACAGATTGTCTCAGAAAAATAGTTTCTGCAAATTATTCATCAGTATTATAGTTGGCGGTGGGAGAAAATTCCTGCTTTCCAGGGGGTCATTCCTCATCCTCCATATCAGACTCTTGTTTCCACAGGTCCTTCATCACATGATATCCCAAGGAGTGATAGAACCAGTTCCTTTTTCCCAGGGAGAAAGGTTTTTTATTCAAGGATGTTCCTAGTACCAAATAAAGAAAATGCTTGGAGACCACTTCTAGATCTTTCTTTCCTAAACCTGTTTGTGACAGTGCCCAAATTCAAAATGATGTCACTACAACCTGTTACCTCTTCTTTCTGTGTCAAGTTTCCTGGCAACACTAGACTTAAAAGATACTTATCATCACATCCCTATTCATTCAGACTTCAGACATTTCTTAAGGTTTTCTGTGTCTGGTTCACATTTTCAGTCCTCTGCCTTTCCCTTTGGACTATCCACTGCACCAAGAGGATTCACAAAGCTGCTAGCTCCAGTTATAGGGCTTCCTATCAGTTTGTCGAAACTTCAGCAGTTCGAACACCATATGTTTGAACTGTGAAGTTTGAAACTGATTATCGCAAAGCCGCAGATCACCAAATTCTTTCCCAGGGAAAGAATTCAATTCGGTGGGCTGTTTCTGTGGCTTTGCGATTTTCAGCACAGTGGTGGAAAGTTACAGGTCGGGCTCAGGTAAGTGTGCAATTGTGCAGACGTTATGGTTAGGATGTGGGTTAGGTGAGTTAGGGTTAGGAAACGGGTGAGTTGGGTGTGCGATAGTGACAGACTTTAGGGTTAGGGCGGGATAGATGAGTTAGGGCGCGGGTGAGGTGGGTGTGCGATGGTGACAGACTTTAGGGTTAGGGTGGGATAGGTGAGTTAGGGTTAGGGCACGGGTCAGGTGAGTGTGCAATAGTGACGGACCTTAGGGTTAGGGTTTGGGTTAAGGTAAGTGGATAGATAGTATTGTATGTACAGTTTAATGTAGGGTTAGATGTAGGATTTTAAGTGTATGTGTGTGGATTGCTGTTTTTTTGGTGTGCTTGTGTTGTGTGTTTCTTGGAACAGCGATTTTTTTTTTTCCTGGGAAAAAAATTGCTGTTCTAAGCCTTTAATGGTTTTGCACTTTGAGGTTAGAAGTTTGAACATATGGTGTTTGAACTTCTGCTGTTTCCTCAAAGTGATATAGACCCAATTATAGCACATTGCAGACTACAGGGTGTCCACATTTTTCCGTATTTATATGACTTGCTTATCCTCACAGTATTTTTAAAGTGTCAGGAATCTCACTTGGTTGAGAGATCTCTTACACAAGCTTTTCTTGATTCCTTCACACAGGATTGTGTTCCTGGAATGTCAACTAGACTCCAGAGTTCAAAGGGCTTTTCTTCAACATGGAAAAAAAAAAGATCTTTATCTAGATCTATTTTTAATGTTTTCCACTCAGACTTCAGTCACTGTGAGGGAATACCTCAGTATTTTGTATACCATGGCATGTATGATTCTCATGATACCCCTGGCAAGACTCCACATGCGAAAGATGAAATGGTATCTGAAATCTCTTTGGTCCCAGCATCAATACCCTTTAGCTTTACAAATCTGAGTGCTGGGGTTTGATAAAAGAGAAGTCTTTTAGTGGAGACAACAGATATCCTTACACCCAGGTTTACCGTCCTACAAAGCTGTCAGTCACCAGATGTACAGACTTTGCTTAGGGAACAGTTTCCGGAGGGCTAAAAGTGCAGGGAGTGTGGGACATAATATCAGGCACACAACTCTCAGAACCATCTTTATTTCCCAGGACCTCTTCAAGTGACTACAGACAATACCTCAGTCATGTGTTATATGGACAAGCAAGGGGGAACCAGGTTGTACCCCCTTTATAGACTAGCCATGATAGCTTGGAATATTGTTTCATAGTGCAGTCTTACTGTACAGGCATCCTACATTCTGTCAGATTAAATGTGCATGGCACACAACCTGAACAGGACCATAGTCGGCCCTCTTGAAGGGAAAAAGATCAAGGAGTCTTCCAGGATTTGATCCATCTGTGGGGAATTCCTCAAGTAGACCTGTTTGCCTCCTCTCTGAACAATCACCTGGCAAGATTATTTTTCCAGGACTCCATGCAAGAATGTCTGGAAGCCAGATGGCTTTTCTTTTCCTTGGACAGGAATGTTCCTGTATGATTTTCCACTAATATCCAGGGTACTTCTGAAAATTCAGAAGGAATCCCCAAGATCATTGTGGTGACTCCCTGCTGGCCCAGGCAACCATGGTTTTCCCTTCTTTTGGAAATGGCCATAGGCAACCACTACAACCTTCCTGACAGACTAGATCTACTCGCACAAGAATAGGGGTGTTTGATACACATAGACACCAGTCAACTACATGTGACTGCCTGGAGGATAAAGTCTTAATTCCTTTTAGGCATCTGTTTACAGATGATGTGCAGCAGATATTAATGGAGGCAAGAAAGCCTGCTAGTAGAAAAGTATGCATCAGCAAATAGAAAAGGTTTTCTAGTTGGTGCTAAAAATATAACCAGCACCTATTCAGCGCTAGTTTTTCTCTTTTTACAATATTTGTATGAGTTAGTTTCTTATTCCATCAAGGTTAATTTATCAGTCATTTCGGTATGTCTACCCATGGATCCTCCTCTTTCAGTGCAGTCTCAAGTCAAAGTATTCTTGAAAAGGGTTTTGCGTAAGAGGCTTCCAGGTAAACTGGTGAACCCTCCTTGGGATCTTAATTTGTGCCAGAAGAGCTAATACTTGCTTCATTTGAAGTAACTAACCTGGCTGACTTCTTAATATGGAAAACAAATTTTCTGATTGTTCATACTTCTGCAAGAAGAGTTTCTGAGTTTCAAGCTTTTATGGTAAGTCAACCCTATCTCATTTTTCCATAGGGACAGGATTTCTTTGAGAACTAAATATGCAATAATCAATCACTCAGTTGCAAAAAAACTGTAGAAGTAGTAATTCATAGTAGTATGTAGTAAAATAACAGTCTAACTTAATGTTATGTATGTTGCATGTGTTATATATAATTTGTTTGTGTGTAATTGTCATCTCAGTATTGAGCCTGATGCACACAATTTTGTTTAGGCTACTCTTGTGAAGTCTAAATGACAATAAAGTTCACTTTGACTTTTGACTTTATGCCAAACTATCCATCTCCCCATTTTCTTTCCTGAACCTAAAATGAAGGAGAAAGGATACAGATACTCCATACCTTTGATGTCCACAGACAACTCAGGCACTATATTTTTTAATGTTTTTATTGAATTATTACTTGTGACAGATGCAAGCTTACATTTAGCAACCCATTTCAATAACACTTTCTGAGAAATCGTAAATGCCCACGCTCCAGCACAAACCACTAAACTCAAAATGAAAACAGCACCCTGGATTACAAGAGAGACTAAAAATGGAATATCAGAAAGGAACAAAGCCTGGTATCACTGGATAGGCACAAAAACCCCAGCAGCTAAGGAAGAATTCCAAAAACTTAGAAATGAGACAAAAAAAAGCAGTTTGACTAGATAAAAATAATTATTTCCTACAGCTACAAAACAAGCATCAAAACAACCCCAAGAAATTCTGGTCAAGAATAAATAAACTACTCCACCCTGGCAGACCCTCCACCCCACCTCCAACCTCCACTAGTGAAATCACAAATATACCAGACACGTTTAACAAATACTTCATAGAAACTATTTCTAATCTTGTTCAAAAACAGCCCACATCCAACACCACTAATTACCCAGAACCTGTAGATAGACTCAAAATAACCTTCCAATTTCAACCCATCCTTACCAACTATGTCAAAAGCTAGCTATACAAACTTAAACCTACTACACTAGCAGCTGATGGTATACCTGCTGAATACCTTCAGTTGGCTGCCAATGAACTTGCCTTTCCTATATCCATCCTTCTAAACAGATCTGTCTTAGAAACCTAAAACCACCCAGCTGGAAGACCTCCTATATTATCCCCCTCCATAAAGGCGATACCTCCACCAACCTCACCAACTATCGCCCCATAGCCATCCTGCCTCCACTAGCTAAAAGTACTTGGTGTATACACCACCAACTTATGCAATACCTGCTTAACAACCAACTTCACTCTCCTACCCAACATGGATTTCGGCCTGCTCATAGCAAAACCACCACCCTACTCTCTTTCACAAACCTCATCAACCAAAACAAACACACAGGCCGTCTAACTTCTGCCATATTCTTGGACCTATCAAAGGCCTTTGATATGGTCAACCATCTTAAACTAGTACAAGCCCTTACTGACCTTGGCCTTAGTAACCAAACATTAGCTTGGTTTCAGAACTATCTACAAGGAAGACAACAAACAGTTTAGTGGGACAACAGTAAATCCCAAAGAAAGTGCAAGGGCTCCACAAAAAAACAGTAAACACAAAAGAAAAACGAAGCCCAGAGACGTACAATAAAGCTCCCAGTCGGCAGAAACTGTTCAGTTACTTAATTTTCAGCATAGTCACACAGAGTGGAAACAAAAATACTTAAAAAATCAATTTTATTAAATCCACCAAAACACATTAATGCTCAAACCATACGTTTTCGTTTCTTAACTTTATCAGATGTGGGCTTGTTCACAGTAAAGCACGGACAGTCTGATGCTTCTTTGAATTATAGCTTTCTGTTTGTGTTATGTATAAGAGCTCTAACTGTGTAGCTCTATGATATCCGTTCATATCAGGTAATACTTACCTCCTTATTCAATTGGAAGGATCAGCTTATCCCACTTGCCTTTTGATGTATTCCTCCCATATAAATTCCTTCAGCTCTTTATTAATTATTATTCCTAACTCCTCTCATTAATAAAATATGCCGGATCTGTGTATAAAACCAAAGGGACTAAAAGCATTTTACTGTGTGTATTTTTCTATCCATTTCCAGAGGCAAGAGCTTCCAGTTCCTCATTTTTGTATTATTTTTTGTTTAGTCTACTCCCACATATTGCTAGCTGCCATAACAGAGTGCTTTTGAACCCATACTTCTAAATACTTCATGTTATCATGTCCTCCCAAATGTGAGTATTGCTGAACCAGTTCATCTGTGGGTACAAAGTTAACAGCTATAGCCTTTGTTCTGACTTTATTAATTTTATATCCCCCCCCCCCAAAAAAAACATACCTGTTTCAGAATTTTCCACAACACTGAAATGTCCTTTTCTGGTTTTATTAGGTACATAATAATATCAAATGCAAATAAAGCCAGTTTTTCTGAGTCTTTTATTTTCTTTGCCGCAAATAAAGGGAAAGATGACACCCTTGACTAGATCCTCTGTTCAAACACAAGTAGAGAAGAACCCCCCCCACTTTGATGTTTCTTCAGATTCCTCATATATCCTCCTAATTAACCATACTATTGTATCAAGAAATGCAAATGCTTCTATTGCCCAACTCATAAAATCCCAGTTTACTTTGTCAAATCCTTTCTCTGCATCTAGACACAGCACTGTATTTTCTTATATTCTCCTTCCCTCGGGATCATTATTGTTCTATTAATGTTGTCAAATGTTTGCCTCCCCTCCACAAAACAACACTGATCCATATCTGTCAGTTTTGGCAATGCCTTGTATACATAAACACTTTATAATTGTGGTTTAAAACTGAAATGGACCTATAAGAAGCTTAATCTGACGGGTCTTTACAATCTCTAGGTATTACAGCCACCACAGCTATCTTCCAGGATGTTAGTGATTCCCCTTCTTTTAAAATCTGCTAAGCAAAACCTTCCATATCTTACTTACTTTCCTCTCTTGTAGCTTCCAAACCTCCACAGAACACCTTCTATTCCTAGAGGCTTTCCAGTAGATTGGTTATATATGACCATTTTTATTTCATCTCCTCCTGTATCACCTGTTACTTATTGAGTCTCGTCTGCCTCTAACCGTGGCAAATTTAAGTCTTCCATATATATTTCCATTTGTGCTTTTTCTTGATTTCCTCACTTCCCACTTTATACAAATTTTCATAAAATTTCCAAAATATCACCAATACCTGTACAGGACCTATGGTTATTTTTCTTGCTATAGGCTCCCTAAATTTGACAGTAACCCTTTCTACCTTCTGTTGCCTATATAAGTCATGGTGCCAAAAGTTTTTGTGCTCTGGAGTTACTATAAAAAATAATTGCTGAACAGCAATATTTCTAAACTAATGTATATTATCCAGGTACTCCTTTATTTTCTTTTCAGCACTATGCAGTTGCACCTTTTCTTCTTCCTCTTCTTCTGTGAAATTCCCTATATTCCGTAATACTTTAACCCTTAAATACTTATTACCTCTTAACCATATATCCTTTTCTTTTATTTAGACACTATTTATAACTCCAGCTTCATGTTATCCCATTTGCTAGTTATAATTTCAGTAGTACTTTCTGTCTTCCCTAACAACTTCTGAATAATTTCCAAAACCAATTCCTTAAATTCCTCTCTTTTTAATGGGGGGGGGGGGGGTTGAAGCACCACTGTCTTGTCTTTATTCCATTAACCTGCATTTGTATCTTAGTAATTATTGGGGTATGATCTAAAATAGTTATTGGATGTTTGTCAAAGTTCTCAATTAAATGTACATATTCCTGTTAAATATAATTTCTGTCCAGTCTAACCCAGTTATTGTACTTTGGGGAATAATATGTAAATTCTCTCAGAGTTCCTATTACTGTATTTATGTCTTTCATACCAAATGTTTTCATACATTTCTTCAGAAATCTACCCCCTTTTGTTATGGTTTCCCTTCTACCCCCCATACATCCTTATTGTTGCAAATCAAATTCCACTCTCCATGTTTAAGTAATATTCCCTGCTGAAAGCTAATTATTTTTCCCATAAAACTTTAACCTCTATAATAGTATTTATAAGAGAAATATAAATAATTGCCACCATAATCCTAATCCCTTGCTCGTAGCCTTTTACTACTCAAAATCTGCCATTATATTTTTTCCTCTTTTATCACTATTGAAATTCCTCTAGCATTAATTGCTATATTAATTATGACACCTCTTTTCCTTTGTCCATAATATTCTACTGAATACCTATCCTGAAAGCCTTTCTTTAGGAAATTCACATGCTCGGCTTTTTCCAATTGTGTCTCCTGTAGCATTGCTATGTGCACTGTACGTTTCTTAAAATAATTAAATATTCTTTCCTTTTTGTCTATAACTGTGAGACCATTCACCTTCCAAGATAATAAGGAAAGTGTCACCCTTACGATGACAAGTCATTAGTGCCACCTATTATATATGATAGCTTTTTTAAATGTCTACTTTCAGCTTTTGTGATACATGCACCCAATAATGTCTGGCAGGTTGAAACTTTATATATTTTTTTTCATATGATCAACATTGAAATCTATATCACGTTTTACAAGAGTTTTTGTTTTAATGAAAACTCAGAAAAAAAACACACACACACTCTAGAACATCTCCATAACCTTGTTATTTTAATACAAACACACAGAAGGGCCTCGCTGAGACATATGCCTGGTGTCAGAGCCATGGCCTCAAGCTCAATGCCAAAAAGTGCAGTGTCATCCCCTTTGGTAAAAACTCTGTACCCATGAACTATCACATAGGCAGCAATCTACTTAACACCGAATGTGTGATAAGAGACCTTGGGACCCAGGTGGACAGTAGTCTCTCCTTTGATAGTCACATCGCCACAGTAGTCAGGAAGTCCTTCTATGTGACACACCTCATCATAAAAGGGTTCTCATCCAGGGAAAAAAAGAGGTCATTGTTCCCCTCTACTCGACACTCATTAGACCCATTATAGAGTACAACGCCCCTTTTGGAATGTACCTCACAAGACATCTGCAGCAGCTGGAAAAGCCACAGAAGTATCTCACAGAGGATTACTGGCCTCAAACAAATGCCCTACACTGACTGTCTCAAAAAACTCCAGCTTTACTCCGTAGCATATCGCCTACTCCGAGGTGATCTCTGCTTTATATATAAAGCTATGTCAAACCCAGAGCTGTTGGACATGCTACACCTAAAGAAATCCCAATCCCTTCGAGCTACATGCTCTAGGGACCTAAACCTTATCACCGTAATAAACAGGACATGCTGGAGGGATAGATTCCTGTCCCAGAGACTTCCCATACTTTGGAACAGGCTACCCATCTATGTCAAGCAAAGTTCTTCATTAGCACTCTTCAAGAAAAATCTTGATGAGTGGATGGGAAATAGGAAATACACCCCGGGGATCACTTCTGTGTCTCTGCTCGACAGTGGTGCAATGACAGCTTAGTTGATTTATATTTCAGATATTAGTTTCACACTGCATCTAGAAAATAGGACATATGGATATAATTCTAGGCTGCTATAATAAAAGTTTCAGGGAATAAGAGGATGCTAAAATATAACATACATTTAAGCCTACCACTTTGCCCTAAGGCTTTGCATTGTATTGTCAATACTGGTTAACAAGACAAGTTTAGGCTTCACCGTATATGCAGCATTATAAATATGGTGAAAAATGTTTGGCCTTGTACTTTTGAAATAACGGCAACTTACTACACATATATTTTAGGCATTAGTTTAACCCTACTTCTTGATTAGAGGTCATATATCTCTCAAGTAGAAATTAGGTTTAATGTCAAACTTTGACACTAAAAGTCCTCTGAAACCCTGCATTTGGTTTGTGGCAATTAACGTGGATGCTTGTTTCTGCATAAGGTAAAAGAAATAATGGCCATGTAATGTATTTTGATTTTTTGATAGCATTCATAGCCAGCCCTACCCTAGTCACCACAGCACATGAAAAAAATGAATGATTAAATGCTGCAAGCAGTGTTTGTTACCATTGCCCATAGCTGTATCAGATGCCTGATAGTATTTATAATTTCAAAGATATCTTCAAGAGAAAATGTCCTTAATGATCAAAATGTCTGCTTCTCTTGGTGCCTTTAATCCAATGATTTGAGATCAGTAGGTAAGCACTGAAATCATCTGATCACAGCAAAAAATCTTAAGTGCTTACCTTACATAACATGACATGGATTGGCTAGCTATACCATGTTACTATGAGAAGGAGGGTGGAACTTTATGATAAGAATGACATGACATCTGACTTCTGAGTTCAAACTCCCATTCATTTTAACTCATTTGCACTGACTGCTGATTGTGCAGTTTACTGCTTCACTCTGCAGCACTGGTTGTGTAGCCGACCTTGTCTCATTCAAGCCTACATCCCTTGAATGGCACACTGAGCACAGTACTTTTGTTACAGTGTAACGATTTTTGTACTGTATTAGTTGTATTCATTGCCATGATTAAGCAGTTTAAACGTGAGAAAATGATGACTTGACACTTGCATTACAATGCTGCTTTACATGATCAGTTTTAAAAAATATTCCCATTTTAACTCCAGGAAATCACTCTCTAGCCTGCAGTCAGGAATATAGAACTTCATTAACTACCAACAGCTGTTAATGACTTAAGTGGAAGCTATGTCATTAGTACAGTTAGAGCACTAGTGAAATAATTACCGTATAATTGCCTCAGTGACAGAAAATGTTATTTACTTTAAAACTAGGTATCTGCCTATTTTAAAATAAAGGATATTTTAAAACTAAGTTGTCTCAAGTTCCTTAGTTTTGTCCCTTTTCCATGGTACTGAGATAATGCAGGGCCAATATGCAAAGCTTAATGCTCTGCACATGCCTGTTAAGTGATATACCTGTTTAATTAATTATTTTTGGTGAAACTATACTGTACTTCACTTAGGCCTTTAGTTATTCCTGGCATTTTAATCATAGTTATTCTTAGCTTGTGTATGTTTTAGTACTTAATTACATAATTACATGCTCATTATTGTACTGTTTCTTTCCTTCAGACTGTATTTTAAAATTATATTGTTTACTAATTTTTGTTCCTGTACCCATTACATCTTTGTCAGAATTCATTTTCACACTGCATACTATGCAGTATAATATTGCACTGAATTGAAATCAAGTATATCAGCGCTTCTGTGGCTCACTAGTGATATCTGCATTGCTTACTGTACTTATTTCCTTGTTTCACTTGAAAGAAAGTTACTGTTTGTCGTTTTTGCATTTAAGTTACCTGTAACACATTGCACTTAAGTTACCTGGCACTTGCTCACTAAAGCAATTATATAAGTCAGCACTAAAAATTAAAAGCACTACACCCTCACTCCCCACTGGCCCTGGTTTTCAATTATTAAGGAATTCCCAATATTATTCTAGCATGTCCAAAGGTCAGTTGTCAATCTCCTCTCCGGTCCAGCTGGTGAATCTGGGAATCTTGAGGCAATGTTACAACTGCCTCATGTACACAGACAACCCTCTCCTCCTCCCAACAAATTCCAACACATGCGAGAGATGCAACCATATAGCCAAACTGGAGGCTAAGCTCTCTCAACTCAGTACTGGCCTAACCAGTCAGGAGGAGAAGGAAACCATACTCACTACAATTCCAGTCTCACATAGACCTACCACGACAGCAAACCAAACATAATCACACAAAAACATACTCGGAGGCTCTAAATAAAGATCTGCCGAAGCAGCAGAGACCTCCAAAGCAGACACCCAAGCAGCCGCTACCCCAAAACAAAACACGTGCAACACATATCTCACAAAGCCAGTGTGCCAAACAGTCACAGCCCTTAAGACTAAACAACACACCTGATACACTTGTAATACGTGACTCTATCGTCAGGCACACTGACATCCCGCTCACCAGGCTGAACAAGGAGAGGGTCACGGTGAGCAGCCTGTTTGGTGCTAGGATTCGCCACATAACACAAGCACTCAGGTCACTCCAAGGCAAGTACAAATATGACTCAGTCATTGTCCATGCTGGTGTGAATGACCTGAGACGTACCTCCCTGGACTACATGAAAAGAGACATAAAGGAGCTCTCTGAGCATGTAGCCCAGGCCGATATGACCCTGACCTTGAGTAGCATCTTACCCTCACCAAGAATGATGCCACAATATGAAGACAAGATGATCAATTTCAACAATTGGCTTAAGTACTGGTGTCATTCAAAGGGGATCCAATGCCTGTCAGCTTGGGATGATATGCTCGACAAGCCACGATGCTTCGCTAGGGACGGCTTGCACCTGTCACCCCTGGGCTTTCGGATATTGGCAAAGGCTCTTGCTACCCCATAGTGCCTTTTTTAGGCAAGGCTCAAAAGACAAACCCACCTCCATAGGTATCACAAGGGATAAGAAACTAAGAGTAATGCTACTCAACGCCAGAAGTCTAAACCTCAAGATGCACGCACTCAAAACTCTCCTTAGCATGGAGAACATCAATATCTGTGCAGTAACAGAAACCTGGTTCAGGGCTCCCGAGAGCACCCCAGCACTACCAGGTTATACCTCATACCATGCTTTTCGGCCCCAAAACTTGGACCGAACCACAAAAGGAGGGGGAGTATCGATATTCATCAAAGATACCCACACCTCCAGGTTGGTGGCAAAGCACGAAGCATCAGAGACTATCCATGTGCAACTAACAGTGGGTAAAACTGCCTTCCAGTTTATAGCCTGCTACAGACCACCCTCCCAAACCAAGGAACCCCACTTGGCCTTCCTGAGAACACTGGAAAATATGAAGGTCTCTCCAAACACCATTATATTGGGCGACTTCAACTACCCAAACATAGACTGGGAGCATTACTCTAGCTCCAACACCCTAGCCCAAAGGTTCCTAGAATTTATAAACTCAAATGCTATGGAACAACTTGTTACCACTCTCACAAGAGGGGAAAACATACTGACCTGATCATCACCAACATGGGGACTCTATGCTCCAGACCAGAAGTGTATCCCTCACTGGTAAGATCAGACCATAAACTAATCTCACTGGATATTCACATCCCGACCCCACCCCTGCCCAGAAAACCACAGTGAAAAACTTCTCTAAAGCAAATTTTACACTCCTCAAAACTGAGGTGGAATCCTTCAAAGCCCCGGCCTGTGGAAAATACAGCCCAGACCGCAGAATCCTTTATAAACGCATTCTATGAACACCTTCAGGAATGCATGGATCATGCGATCCCAAATAAAACCAAGACCCAATCCTCCAAAGGCAGACGTCCTGTCTGGTGGACCCCAGCCATAAACAAACTATAAAATAGAAGGAGGAAGCTACTAAATGATAAAGCAAAATCCCAAAAAGGGAAGGCATCACTGATCAGTATTAGCAAAAACTACGGGCACACATAAAATTGTCTAAGGCCAGCTTCGAGAGAAAAATTGCACAGGACACTAAGGATAATCACAAGGCTTTCTTTAGTTATGTTAGGAACCTGGGTGGTAATTCCCAGATATGCTCAGAATTAGTCCAAAATGACAAAAATACACCGAACCCACAGACATTGCCAACATCCTAGCTGACAGGTTCAGCGCAAACTTCTCCCCCACCCCACCAAAAGGGCAAATATCTATCCCAGCAGAGTGCTGCCCCCCTGACATCTCAGATGCTCAGGTAAGAGCCGCCCTCTCCAAAGCAAAAACACAGCATCAATGGGACCAGATGGTGTCCCGGCTGCGCCCTACATGAACTCAAAGAAGAGCTAAACCCAAACATAAAACTACTGTTCAATCTCAGCCTTACTACAGGATATGTGCCCAAAGAGTGGCGTACAGCAACAGTGGTCCCTCTCCATAAAGGTGGTGCCTCAACGGATCCTGGAAACTATCGCCCATAAGCCTGACTAGCTTGGTCTGCAAAGCTATGGAAAGGATCATCATGGACCTCATAAATAAAGATATTGGGGACCTACAAACACTGGATCCTACCCAGTTCGGCTTTGTTAAGGGCAGATCCTGCCTCTTAAACCTGGTTGATTTCTTTGAAACAGTCACCAAGGCCATTGACGAGGGAAGGTGGTCCACACAGCCTACCTGGACCTCGCAAAGCCTTCGATACAATACCCCACTGGCATTATAGATAAGCTCACCAGCTTAAATATAAACCCCTATGTCACTAGATGGATTGCAAACTGGCTCAAGGACAGAACCCACATGGTTAGAATTGCTGGAGCCATGTCAGACTCCAAACCAGTTACAAGTGGTGTCCCACAAGGCTCAGTCCTGGGACCTCTCTTGTTCGGTATATATTTCTCGGAGGTACAGGCCAACACGGAAGGACTGTGGCTGACCAAGTTCACAGATGACTGCAAACTGGGTGCCATAATCGACTCTCCAGCCGACACAAGCATCCTCCAAAAGGGCCTCATAGAAACAGACAACTGGTGCCAGAGCCATGGCCTCAAGCTAAATGCCAAAAAGTGTATAGTCATCCCCTTTGGCAAAAACAGAGTGCCCACAAATTACCACATAGGTGGAAATCCATTAAGTACAGAAGAAGTAATTAGGGACCTGGGGACCCAAGTTGATAGCAATCTCTCATTTGACAACCACGTGGCCAAAGTGGTTAGAAAAACATTTTATATAGCCCACCTAATCATGAAGGGATTCACATCTAGATCAGGGGAGGTCATCGTGCCTCTTTACTCATCCCTCATCAGGCCCATAATTGAGTACAATGCCCCTTTTGGGATGTACCTTACCAGACACCTGCAGCAACTGGAAAGACCCCAAAAGTACCTCACCAAGAGGATCAAAGGGCTCAAACAGATGCCATATGCTGCCCGGTTAAAGAAACTCCAGCTCTACTCAGTGGCATACCGCCTGTTCAGAGGAGATCTGTGCCTGACGATAAAGCCATGTCCAACCCGGAATTAATGGACATGCTGCACCTCAGAAAATCCAAATCCCATCGAGCTACGCTACGAGAGACTTGAACCTCAGCACTGAAATAAATAGGACATGCTGGAGGGACAGATTCATAACCCAGAGGCTCCCTTCACTCTGGAATAAAATCCCAGTCCAGGTTAGGCAGAGTCCCTCATTGACTCTCTTCAAGAGGAATCTTGATGAGTGGATGGGAGATCGTAGGTTTACCCCGGGTATCACTTCTGTGTCACTGTTAGATAGAGGCACAGTATACTAACCTCGAAAAAGGGCATAGCAAAATAAATTTAAAATGGGTGGCGAAAGCCAAACACATTCTGGCTAGGCTTATAAATGCCCTAGGGCAGATAGCCTAGTATGAACCTATGAACCTATGAACCTATATGTGCTTGGTAGCGATTCATCAAACTGACATACTAAAAGACAATAAGCAAAAATGTTTAGGAGGAGGGTTATTCAAGTGAACAGGCAACAAGTTCTAAATAGATGTAAATGAGGGTCAGCAAGCAGATCACACTTCATAGTTATCAAGAGTGAAGGCATGCAAGCTGAAACAGGAAGTGACCACAGAAGGCATGACTGGAAGCAGTATAACTAGTGGATACCATTTGATACCATGCCAGCAGCTAAAGGGCCAGCAGATTACAGACAGGTTCTCAGTTTATAGAGATGTTATCTTTCAATTGGCAGACTTGTATGGCTCACAGACAGAATATGATCACTGGTGCAGTAGCCTTCGCTATATGGATTATATCTTGCCAAAGATATAACACCAGCCAGCTTCCAAAGCTTCAGGGCACCCTCCATGAGCCCAAACTGTCAAGTAGCTCGAGCAATACCATGGCATTAAAAAAAAAAAAAAAACAAGGGGAATGGAGAGAGGGAGTGGCTACTTCGGCAGTGGTCATTCAAACATATGTTACACTAACTTCAGTTTATACAACTGTGCTGTGTTGTTGATATTGATTAGTGCTGCAGTAGCCTTAGCTATATGGCTAGAAACCCACCTAACTATATTTGAGATGATGAAGAAGGCTCCAGGAGCCTCTGAATAATGGTCCTAGCAAAGCTTAAGCTAGACAGAGAAGGAATCAAGCTTATAGTGCTTTGTAACGGTATGTACAGAGGACCAAGCAGCAGCTTCTAGAATACTTCTAGAATCCAACCCTTTCCAAAAAGCCATACCTGAAGCCAATGCTCTGATAGACTTGCCCTTGACCCTGCCTGGAATAGATTTGTCATGATGAGTATAGCAAAAGTAATAGTGTTAAGACAACCATTTAAAAATAGTCTGTTTTGATACGGGCTGTCCTTCCTTCTTACCTTCACAAGAAATGAACAACTGAGCCAAAGATCTGAAAGATTTACCTTTCTTAAGATGGTATCTAAGTTGTCTGTGGACATCCAAGATATGGAGTATCCTTTCTCCCTCATTTCTAGGTTCAGGAAAGAAGACGGTGAGATGGACAGTTCAGCTTAAAGTAAACTCGGATACCACTTTAGGCATAAAAGGATTAGTTCTCAAAGAAACCCTGTCCTTATGGAAAATGAGGTAGGGTTGACTCACATTAAGAGCTTGCAACTCAGTAAAACTGTTTTCCATATTAAGAACCTCAAGTCAGACAGATTATCTAGTTCAAATGGAGCAAGCATTAGCTTCTCTAACACAAACTTAAGATCCCTGAAATGGGTGATAAATGAACCTTGATAGAGGAGTAAGAAAGTCCATAGGATAGTAAGTGATACAAATATTGTAAAACCAGAAAACTAGCCCTGATTGGGTGCTGGTTAATTTGTTTGCACCAACTAGAAAACATTTCCCATTTGCTAATATATGATTATCTGGTAGCAAGCTTTCTTACCTTCATTAGTACTGCTGCATGTACTCAGAAAACAGGAATTAAGCCTAAAAGAACTCTATCATCCAGACAGTCAATTGGAGATGATTGATATAGGGGTGTATCAAAAACACCTGTTCTTGTGTGAGTAGATCCATTCTTTGAGGAAGCTTGTAGTAGTTGGTCCTGGTTATTTCCAAAAAAAACATGGTTGCCTAGACTAGAAGGGACTCACCACAGTGATCTTGGGAGATTCCTTCTGAATTTTCAGAAGCACCCTGGATTAGTGGA
Organism: Protopterus annectens; assembly: GCF_019279795.1. Classification (NCBI taxonomy): domain Eukaryota; kingdom Metazoa; phylum Chordata; order Ceratodontiformes; family Protopteridae; genus Protopterus; species Protopterus annectens. Next base: position 1,350,632,687 of record NC_056726.1, read on the forward strand.
AAGGGTGGAAAGCCATACAGGAACATTCCTGTCCAAAGAAAGAAAAAAGGCATCTGTCTTTCAGGCCTTCTTGCATGGAGTCCTGGATCAGAATTTTGCCAGCTGATTGTTGGGAGAGGAGGCAAAGAGGTCTAGTTGTGGAACTTTCACAGATGGCTAAAATCTTGGAATACCCCAGATTTAGTTTCTATTTGTGAGGGTCTACCCTGGTTGTGCTCAGCTTGTCTGCCACACAATTTTGCTCTGAAGGAATGTAGAATACTTGTATAGTGAGATTGTACTGTGAAACTATATCACAAGCTAGCATTACTAGTCTGCAAAGGGGGTACGACTTGGTTCTCTCTTACTTGTTGATGTACCACATGACCATGGTACTATCTGTAAGCACTTGAAGAGGTCCCAGGGGTCAAAGATGGTTCAGAGACTAGAGTGCATTGATCAGAACAGCCATTTCCTAGATATTTATGTGCTTGCATCTGTCCTTGGTGTCCCACACTCCTCTTCACTTTTATCTCTCTTGAAACTGCTCCCCAAGCAAAGTCCAATGTGTCTGTGGTGTCTGACTGCTTTGGAGCAGGGAGGGAGAAAGGAAATCCTGAATTTAAGGATATCTGTTATCCCCACTTAAAACATTATCTTCTGACAAATCCCAGTACTGGGATCCGAAAAGATAAAGAGTGCTAATGCTGGAACCAAAGAGATTACAGATCCCACAGTATCTTTGGTTTCAGTTTGTATAGTTTTTCTGTTGTACCACTGTATCTTTCTCATGTGGAGTCTTGCCAGGGGTATCATGAGAACTGTTGATGCCATAAGACCTGAAATAGGTTTATAGGTGTGTACTAGGCTAATGGCCCTGGAGCCTTTATAAACCTAGCCCATAGGATTACCCTGACATCATGCCACCCAACCTTAGTTCCTAGTGCCTCTGTCGAGTAGAGCCACTGGAGTGATCCCCAGGGTGAATTTTCTATTTCCCATCCACTCATCAAGATTTCTCTTGAAGAGCGCCAGTTAGGTGCTCTGTTTGACATGTATGGGAGGTCTATTCCATAGCAAGGGCAGTCTCTGGGTTATGAACCTGTCCCTCCAGCATGTTCTTTTGATTGTGGTAATGAGGTTGAGGTCACTGGAGCATGTGGTGCGGACCGATTGGGATTTCTTTAGATGTAGCATTTCTAACAGAGCTGGATCAGACATGGCTTTGTATATCAAGCAGAGATCACCTCTAATTAGGCGATATGAGACAGAGAATAGTTGGAGTTTTTTGAGTCTGTCCATATAGGACAAGTGTTTAAGGCCTAGGATCCTCTTTGTGAGGTACTTTTGTGGCCTCTCTAGTTGTTGCAGGTGTCTAGTGAGGTACATGCCAAATGGGGCCTTGTACTCAATGACTGGCCTAATGAGGGAAGAGTAGAGAGAGAGAGACAATGACCTCTTTCTTCCTGGATGCAAAACCCTTAGTAATTTGATGTGCCACATAGGACCGTCTGACCACAGTGGCAATGTGGTGGTCAAAAGAGAGGCTGCTGTCAACCTGTGCTCCCAGATCTCTTATAACACCTTCTGTGTTCAGTGGACTACCATTGATGTGGTAATTCATGGGAACTATTTTTTTCCCACAGGAGATGACAACACATTTTTTGGCATTGAGCTTAAGGCCCTGGTTCTGACACCAGTTTTTGGTCTCAGTGAGGCCTTTCTGTAGGATATCATCATCACTTGGGGAGTTAATAAAAGCTCCCAACTTGCAATCGTCTGCAAACTTTTTCAGCCAGAGATTTTTGTGCTGGCCTGGACTTCAGAGAAGTAGATACCAAACAGAAGAGGACCCAGGACCAAACTCTGGGGGACTCCACTCATCACTGGTCAGCAGTTTGACTTGGAGTCCGCTACTTTCACACTGTGGGTTCTATCTGTGAGCCAGTTTGCAACCCACCAAGTAATCTAGGGGTTTATGCCTAGCTTAGTGAGTTTTTATATGATTCCTGAATGGGGAATGGTATCAAACACCTTGGCCAGATCAAGGTAGGGTGTATGAACCACTTTGCCTTCATCCACAGCTCTGGTGACTGACTCAAAGAAGTTGACCAAGTTGAGCAGGCATGATCTACCCTTCACAAAACCAAACTGTATGGGATCCAGAGTTTGGAGATTCCCTGTATCCTTGTTTATTAGGTCCATGATGATGCATTCCATAGCTTTGCATATCAGACTCATCAGGCTAATGGGGCAATAGTTTCCAGAGTCTGTAGTCGCTCCTTCTTTGTGGAGAGGGATGACTGCAGCAGTGTCATTCGGTAGGGAAAAGCCTGAGGTGAGACTTGATTGATCAGGGCACAAAGGTGAGGTACTAGTTCACTCAGTAGTTCATGTAGAACACAGCCAGGGATATTGTCAGGTCCCATGGAAGCTGTATTCTTGGCCTTGGACAGTGCTGTTTTAACCTGTGCAGTGGTAATACTAGGTGCCTGGCAATCTACTGGTATTGTGATTGGTCCTTTGGGGGGAGAGGTAAAGTTAGCACTGAATCTGTCAGCCAGTATATTGGCAATATCTGTTGGCTCAGTATAGGAGGTACCATTGTGCAGTAGCTTAGAGCAAATCTGGTTATTGCCGTGGAGATTCTTTACGTAAATATAGAAGGGCTTGTGGTTGTCTTTACTATCTGCTGCATTTCTGTTTTCATAGCTAGCTTTAGAGGATTTGATGAGGGATCTCAACTTTTTGTTGAGGCTAAGGGAGTTTTTCCAGTCTTGGGACTTCACCTTATTTGGCATCAGTTTCCTCCTTCTGTTGTAGAGTTTGTTTATGGCAGGGGACCACCAGATTGGCTTCCTTTTTTTTTTTTTTTTTTTGGAAGAGAGCATCTTGGTTCTATTGGGTATGGCGAGAGCCATGCATTCGTGTACGTGTTTGTACAGTGCATTTGTGTATGATTCGCCAGTCATGCAACTATTCTCCATTTGCATGGGTGCCATGAAGTAAGCCACCTCTGTTTTTAGGAGCCCAAAGTTAGCTTTGGAGAAGTTTTTCATGGTTGTTACCTTTGCGGGAGGGTGCAGGTGGGGGAATGGGAAGGATATGGATTTCCAAGGTGATTAGTTTGTGGTCGGATCTAACCAGGGAGGATTTAACAGTTGTTGTAGAGCAACAGTTGCCCATGTTAGTAATGACCAGGTCAAGGATGTTGCTATCTCTAGTGGGGGTAAGAACGAGCTGGTCCAGGGCATTTGGATTAATGAATTCCAGCAAACGTTGGACAACTGTATTGGTACATGAGTAGTTTTCCCAGTTAATGGAGGGGTAGTTGAAGTCGCCCAGTATGAGAGTGTTAGGTTGGACCCTAATATTTTCCAATGTGCTTAGGAATGTGGAGTGTGAGTCTTGGGACATTTTTGGGGACCTAAAGCAGGCTATGACCTGAATCACTGTCTTACCCAATGTTTGCTGCACCTGAAGTATCTCTCATGCGTTATGTTGGGCTACTAGTCTGGAGGTGTGTGCATCCTTTATGAATATGGAAACACCACTAAAGCTTCAGTCCAAGTTCTGGGGCCAAAAGGTGTGGAATGAGTTATAGCCTGTAGTGCTTTCTGATGCCTTGAACCAGGTCTCTGTTACAGCACAAATGTCGATGTTCTTCATTTTAAGGAGTGCTTTGAGTGAGTCCATTTTGAGATTTAGACTTTTAGCGTTGATCAGCATGACCCTCAGAATGCATTTGTTTGTACCTCTTAAGGTGGTAATTTGGTCTTTGGAACATATCCTAAAAAAGGCACTATAAGGGTGGCATGAGCCTTGGCCAGTATCCGGAAGCCCAGAGGTGACAGATGCAGGCCATCATGTCATCCCAGGCAGACAGATACTGGATCCCCTTAGAATGATATCAGAAACTTAGCCAATTGTTGAAATCAATCATTTTCTGCTTGTACTGTGGTATCATTCTGGGTGATGGTAGGATGCTGCTCAGGGCTAGGGTCATACCCGACTGGGCTACATAATCCGAGAGCTCCTCCATGTCTGTTTTCATGTAGTCCAGGGAGATACATCTCAGGTCATTCACACCCACATGTAGAATGACAGCGTCATATTTGTACCTGAAGTATTCCCTCACAGTGACTAAATTTTGAGTGTAAAACCTTACAAATAGATCTAAATAAAGATCTATTTTTCCTGTGAAAGAAAAGGTGTTTGAACCGAGGTGCCTATTTGACATCCCAGGAACACAATCCTGTGTGAGGGATTCAAAAAAGGCTTGTGAATTTTGTCTTGAAATCCCAGATTGTGCAAGAGATCTCTCACCCAGGAGAGAGATTCTTGACAGTTTGAAAAAGACTCTACAATGATGAGCAAGTTCCAAAAACGACACAGAAACTGCAAACAGAATCCAATTTATTTCCTGACTTTAGCACCTCGACCAAACAGTCTTCAAGAAGTAAATGACATACCTGGGTAATTCTCTGTTTGATAAACTATGACTTAGATACCCGTGGGTTCAAATCCTGTCATTTAATCTTATGTAATGATAAGCAAGTTATCTAAATATGGAAAAATGTAGATACGCTGTAGGCTGCAATGAGGTACAAATGGAGCTAGACACTTTATGAACACTCTTCGTGCAGTGGATAGTCCAGAGGGTAAGACAGAGAACTGATAATCTGATCCAGATACACAAACCTGTAAGAAATGCCCGAAGTCGGGATGAATAGGGATGTGATGATAAGCACCTTTTTTAAGTCTAGTGTTACCAGGAAACTTGAAGGAAGAAGAAGACATAACAGGTTATGATGTGACAGCATTTTGAATAGGATCATAAGAAGTTACTAGGCTCCTGGCCCTGAGGCCCTTACAAGCCTAGCAAAGAATTTAGCCCATGTTCCGATAAGTCAGCACCCGATCCCCCTGTCCAGCAGGGACACAGGTGGAATCCCAGGGGTATATTTTCTGTTCCCCAGCCAGTTATCCAGTTTGCTCTTAAAAAGGGTTAATGAGGTACTCTGTTTGACGTGGAGCAGGAGTCTATTCCACAGAAGGGGGAGTCTCTGGGACAGAAATCTGTCCCGCCAACAAGTCTTATTGATGTCACAGACCAGGTTGAGGTCACCCATGCGGGTTACTTGAGTGGAGCTTGACTTGTGGATATGCAGGAGTCCCATCAAGGCAGGGTCTGAGATTGCTTTGTATGCCAGACAGAGGTCACCTCTGAGGAGTCTGTAGGAGACTGAGTAGGGGGACAGGGCCCTTAGCCTATCTGTGTAGGGTAGATGTTTGAGCCCTGGAAAAGTACACCTTCACCCTATTTTAAACCCAGGACCATCACACCTGCAGACCAGTGCATCAACCCACCAAGCCACACAGCTGTTTTTTTGTTTTTTTTTCACAAACAGGTTTAGGAAAGAACGATCCAGAAAAGGTCTCCAAGTATTTTCTTTCTTTGCCACTAGGAACATCCTTGAATAAAACCATTTCCTCACCGGGGAAGGAGGAAGTGGTTCTATCATTCCTTGGACAGCATGTGATGAAGAACAGGTGGAAAAAAAAGAATCTGATCTGCAGGATGAGGAAGCACCCCTGGAAAGGCTGAATTTCCTTCCACTGCCATCTGTATCCTTGATGTATTATTTTCAAAGCCCATTCATTTATACAATTGATTGCCAAAGAGAAAAATGGAGATTCAGACTTTCTGGAAGAGAAAAGGGGCCAGGCTGGGAGGGGGACACATGGTCTCTTGAATGGTCATTCAAACCTGTTGGACTGTGCTTAGTTTTGGGAGGTTTGAGACTTCTTTTTGGAACCCCTTGCCACTTCTTCTTGTACATCTGTTTAATCTGTTTACCTGATTTCTTTAGAGACAATTTGACCTTTTTTTTTTTCCAAAACAAGATGAGAAGAAAGAAAATCCCATTAACAATTTGGAAATGGAGGGCTGAAAATTTTTAACAGATTCCCTGGATCAACATGCCCCTTTCATCACACTTTTTGATCACATCTGCAGCAGAGTAACCAACACTAAATCCATATTCAAGGGAGAATTTAAATTCTCATTTTTCCATCATCTGGGAGGTTCAAAAATGTAGCTGCGCACCTCATCAAAACAGTACCAGCGGCCATAGCCCAGGAAGACATATTAACAGAATCATACGTACACTGCTAACTGTAAGTAGTGATCTGTGCAATATAAGAAACATAAGTTATTTAAATCATATTTTTCTTCACAAGAAGAAACTGTAGGAAAAAAAAGCATCCTTATGTATGGCATTACTGGAAAAGGTCACTCAGACTCTGTCATAGATTGCTGTGAGGGAAAGGTTAGTTTGTTTTTGCTTTCTTGTATTTTGTATTGCATTATTGCTTTCTATTTTGTATATCACGGTGCTTTTTCCTTACAATGTGTTTTACTTGTATTCTGCTTTTAATTGCATATGTAAACCAGGAAAAAGACTGCAGCTATGTCTCTCGAGTGTCATACAGAAATTAGAACAGGTCAGTTAAGGTTAATTACCTGAGAAGTGACGGTGGAGCTAGGAACTAAACCGTTTATTTAAGGGGTAAAAATAAAACATTTCAAGGCTTTACTGGAGAAGCAAACTCAGACTATGCCATATATTGCTGTGAGGGAAAATTTGTTTGTGATTTCTTGTATTTTACATTGCTTCATTACCTTCTTCTGTTTTGTATGTTGTAGTGTATTTTCTTTACACTGAGTTTTACTTGTATTCTGCCTTTAATTGCATAGGTAAACTAGGAGAGAGACCACAGCTGTGCCTCTTGTGAGTCAGTCATACATTAGAACAGGTCAATTAAGGTTAATTACATGTGAACTGATTATATAGCCAGGGACTAAACCTTCTATTTAAGGGGTAAAATAACACATTTCAATGCTTTACTGGAAAAGCTCACTCAGACTCTGTCATGGATTGCAGTGAGGGAAAGGTTAGTCTATTTTTGCTTTCTTGTATTTTGTACTGATTGTCTTCTATTTTGTATATTGTGGTTCATTTTCTCTACACTGTTTTATTTGTGTTCTGCTTTTAATGACATATTTAAACTAGGAAAGTGACCACAGCTGCGTCTCTTGTGAGTCACACAGAAATTAAAATTTCCTCCACCCTGCCACCCTGGTGCAGTTGTGTTTTTTAAAAATCAACTGTCCTAGTTGTCTACAAGTTATGTTAATTTGACCACATATTTCATTCACGCTCCTCTTTCATTGGTTATTGTAAGTACAACATTATCATTTTGTGAAATCACTCTCCTTCAGCTATTTAAATTTATTTGCCATCCCACTAGCCAAAATACAAAGCACCTACCCCTTCCAATCTCTCTTGCTCTTTTAAAATTAGTGGCTCTCCATTTAGATTACTATATCTTAAATTACCCCCTCTTGCATATCTAACTGCTTAGTGCACACTGCAACTTTAAGGATATTAACCCATTTTTTCCATCTTACCTTTAAAATCTGTGACATCTAGTCCAATACCCCAAATTACTGGAGACGGCATTCTGCCTCACAGTAGTCATTTTGGGATTAGTGCTTCTGTTTTCCTCCTGGTGAGAGAAGGAGTATAGGGACATTATTTTCTGGAAACTGCTGATCACAAGAAAGCTTGATAACTGCCTCATATGTGTCAGCCTGGGATTTGAGCTTATATTTTCTTCTGGAGAGAGAAGGAGCAGAGTGCATTGATTCCTGACTATTTCTGATTGTGCAATGACTGTCTGTGTTGGACCTTCCTGATTGGTCTGCTTGCTGTTCAAGGCATCTACCAGGAAAAGGTACATAAATCCTACAGACTCCTGCATCATCTGGGATAAGACTGTTACTCACCAAAGAGCCTGTGGCCTGCTTTTATCTTGGGATTGGTGCTACTGTTTTGCTTCTGGTAAAAGAAGAAGCAAATAAGCATTATGTCCCAAGAGTGTGAAGCCATGTTGAGATCAACACTAGTTGTAGCCAGGCAGTAACCAATCAGGCAAATCCCCTCTTTTCCTTATTCTTGACAAAGTTAATTCTTTCATTTCAGTAAGTACTGGTTGATTAGCTGCTAACTTAACTTCAGAATATTTCCCTAAATATTTCATCGATAAATCATTAGGGTCTACTTATTAGTTTCCCTCCAAGTGTTTGGAAGTGCTCTGTATAGACGCAGACAGCTTGAGTTGATATTTTTCCTATAAAACCACCCTTGAAATTTTACCAATGTCTGTTTGCACACAGGACAACTAGTTTGCAGTGACAAGCACTGCCTTCAGAGTTCCAAACCAGATATGCCTGACATTACTTTATAGTCTCACTCCAACTGTCTAATCAATAAAAAAGGGCCCATTGCCATGGTTATGAACTTTCCCACTATCTCCTTTACAAGCTTTTGGGATATGGGCATCCTGAGACAATGTAGAAATTGCCTTATGTTTACTGACAACTAGCTAATTGTGAAAAAAATGATATGGTATGTGAGAGATGTATTTACACAATGTCACTGGAGGCAAAGATTTCAAGTAAAAGCACTCCTAATGTCAATCAGGTTGTCAATAGTACACACACGGCACCAACCACACACAGTTCAAAGCAGACGCATAGACCCACATATGTTGAGGCACTTAAATGTAACCTTCCTAAACCCTGAAGACCTCCTAGATGAAGTACAGATAATAAATACCCTCAGCAACCCCCAAATGCACTCTTTCAAAACAACACACATTAACATACAGCCACAAGTCATGGAACCTCTCCTTTTAAGCCCATAAGGCAAGCCACCACACAATCCAACATTCTGGTCATTTGAGATTCCATTGTGAGACACACTGATGATCCTCTCACCAGGCTGAATAAGGAGAAAGTCACACTCAGTTGCTTATCGGGGCAGGATCTGCCACATTATACATGCACTCAGCTCACTGGACCACAAGTACCAGCACGATTCAGTCATAGTCCATTTGGATGTAAATAACCTGAGACATACCTGCCTAGACTGTATGAAGAGAGACATCACTGAGGTATTGCAATATGTATCCCAGGCTGGTATGAGCCTAGCACTGAGCAGCATTTTACCTTCTCCAAGGATGATGCGACAATATGAACAGATGGCAACTGATTTTAATAATTTTCTTAGTTTCTGATGTCATTCAAAGAGGGTGCAATGTTTGTCAGCATAGAAGGAGATGGCCAACAGACTAAGCTGCTTTGCCAGGGATGGTCTGCACCTCCCCCTCTAGGCTTTTGAATATTAACTAAAGCATTGTTCTGCCCCGTAGCGCCTTTTTTTAGGCAATGCCAAACTGAAAGTACTTCCGACATAACTGGAATGTTCAGGAACTACTCTAAGGCTAACTTTCCACTATGAAGTGATAACGTGGCAAAATTTCAAGCCCCCATAAATCCTGAGAACATTGCTGCCTACACGGAACTGTTAACAGAAACCCTATACAAGCATGTTAATAGCTGCATAGAGGCAGCTGTACCCAGCAGGAAGACGTGCAGAACTATCTAAAAAAATAAGCCACCCTGGTGCAATCACAACATCAATAGGCTGTATAAGAGAAGGAAGAAAATCATGCCATAAATTAGGAAGTGTATCACCCAACAGGATAAAAGCACTCTCATCAAATTAAGCAAAAACTCAGAGCATAAATAAAGTCTAACAAAACCAAATTTGAGGTAAATTTAGCATCCCAGGCTGAGGAGAATCAGAAGGCATTTTTTACTATGCCCAGAGGCACAAAGGCACTACACAATTGTGTGTGGAGCTCATTATTAAAATAGCCAAGTATACTGATCCAGAAGACAGAGCAAAACTACTGACTGAGAAATTCAGTTCTAACTTTACCTCTCCCTTCCCTCAACCTCCCCATAGAAAATACCTTCAAATATAACTTCCCCCACCTAGCACTAGGGAACAGGTCCTCAGTGTCCTCTTTAAGGCCAAGAACACTGCAAGAATGATCCTAGACAATGTCCCAAGATTCCTTCTAAATAGCATGAAACATGACCTATCAGGCCCTCTGCAATTGCAATTTAACTGTAGCCTGCAAACAGGCTTTATACCTCATGCATGGAGAACAGTAGTAATCATCCCTGTGCACAAATGTGGGCCATCTACAAATCCTGGAAATTACAGATCCCAAAGTCTCACTAGTGTCTTATGCAAAGGCATGGAAGTAATTATCATGGAAATTATCAATAATGACATACAAAACCTCCAGACATTGGGCCCAACCCAATTTGGTTTTGTCAAGGGAAGGTCATGTATGCTCAATCTGGTGGATTTTGAGAAAGTCACTGAAGCAATGGATGCCAGCAAAATGGTTCACATTGCCTACCTTGACCTAGCCAAGGCACTTGACACAATACTCCACTCAGGCATTGTTGCTGATAAACTCAAGACGTTAGGTATAAACCCTTATTTCACTCAGTGGATAGCAAGATGGCACACAGACAAGACCCAGGAAGTTTGAATAGTGGAGTTCACCTCTACAAAAAGGCCAGTCACAAGCAGAGTCCCTCAGGGATTGGTCCTGGGACCAGTCTTTTTTATCATTTACTTCTCTGAAGTCAAGATTAATGTCAATGGCCTCTGGCTCACTAAATTTGCAGATGATTGCAAATTAGTAGCAGTCATAAAATCTCCCACTGACACAAATGTTCTCTGGGAAGGGCTAACACAGACAACTGGTGTCAGAGCCATGAACTACAACTAAATGCCAAGAAATGCATAATAGTATCCTTTGGGAAGTTATCCACCCCTGGAACCTATCATATTGACAACACACCTCTAAGAACTGACCCAGTAGTCAGAGACTTGGGGACACACATAGACAGTAATCTAGTCTTTGTCCATCATGTGTGTGTACAGCAGTGAGGAAATCATTCTATACTGTGCAACTTACAAACAAAGGTATGGCATCTAGGTCCAAGGAAGTCATTGTTCCACTGTATTTGGCATTCATCAGACTTATCATTAAGTATAATGCCCCCTTTGGTATGTATCTAATCAGGCACATCCAACAACTGGAACATCTACATATGTTCCTTACTAAAAGAATACAGGACATAAGTAACATGTCCTATGCAGACTATGTCAAGGCTTTATCTCTGTATTCTGTCTCCTACAAGATGTTGAGGGGAGATCTATGCCTGGCATACAAGATATTGTCAGACCCCACCTTGATGGACCTTGAAAGAGCAATTGGCATAATGGTGAAGGTACAAGATTTGATCCTGACCTCAGATAAGAGCTTCACTGATTGAAGAAATATTTTCTGGGTGCCACAGTGGTGCAGCAGTTAGCATTGTTGCCTCACAGCAAGAGGTTCTCTGTTTCAATTCTTGACTGGAGTGCCTTCTGTGTGGAGTCTGCATGTGCTCCCTGCATTTGCATGGGTTTCGTCTGGGTGCTCTAATTTCTTCCCACATTCCAAAGCCGTGTCTGGAGCATTTCTCCTTGGGCCTGTGATGAAAATGGGCTCTGGCTCTGTCCTTGTCAGGCTTTCCTGGTAAACAAATGTTAAATAAAATAAATATCCACAAAAAAGCAGCACTCAAATTACCCATTCTAAAGACTTAAACATTGCCTGTGATATAACTAGGCCCTGCTGGAGAGATAGGCATGTATACCAGAGACTAACCTTTCTCTGGAACAGGCTGTCCATCCTTCTGAAGCAGAGTGCCTCTCTAATCTAATTCAATTGTAACTTGGACAGCTGGATGGAGAACATGAAATTCATCATTGGTTTAACACGTATGTCTCTAATGGTCACAGGCAGCCTGTAAATGGTTCATATTCCAGGCCTCTGCTTGTAAATGTTTCATATTCTAAGCCCCTGCTTACACTTATGAAGTGTGCCAGAACTTGTCAGAGATCTGGAGTGCATGGCTAGGCTTAAAAAGGTCCTCGTAGTTGTTAGCCTTGTACACACCTGTGAACCTATTGCTTCTTTATCACCCACCTCCCCAAAGTGCTGGGAGCTATAGATTGCATACATATGGCCATAAACGCCCCACCAGGTGTCCATGGATAACTTTATAGGAAGTATTCCATTCTGCCAACAGCCACGTAGTGTGCAATGTACATGTGTTTACACACCACCCTGACACTGTCCATGTTTCTCAGACATGGCATAAAAGCCATCTCTTTTGCTGCTTCCTGTACAGTAATACTTCACAGAACCAACTAGTAGATGTGTGCAGGCACATGCCCCATATTTCAGCAGCCAAAGACAATGCATACCCAGTTCTTTACCCACCCTATATTTCCCTAGTACATTTCACATAATGTAGAACAGCCACTGAAGCCCTAATTAATGATGCCTACATAGAATCCACTCTGTAAGTTCAAAAGGCAAGATAGCACCACTAATTCATAAACTCATAACATTATACAGCATGTTCTCAGCCTCCTTAAAGTGTTGCTCTTCTATCTAGATATGTCTAGGTGGTCTTGCAATATTCTCCTGTCATTGCCTGCAAGCTATTTGGACCATGCTGCTTGCCACACTGAGTGATTGTAAGGAAGGAAACAGCCCAGTTTTCAGTCCCAAGAATGTCAGAACCTCCAATATCAGGCCCCATCAAAGTCAAAGGTTAATATTCCATCAGCACTTAGATGATGACAGGAATGATGACACAGAGCAACCTTGGCTACTCCACATCCTCAGACAGCATTGTGCAAAGTATATGGCAGTGTAGGTGAAGTGATGACATCTAGTCCATATCTATGGACCCTGAAAAGTAGACAGCAACAGTGCAATATACCATAGAACAAAATGATGCATACAGTGTTATTTAAAAGCTATGCTGGGCAGTGCAAGATTGAATCACACTGTGCATCAAACATTCCCAGTTTCACCATGTAGGAGGAGGTTGTTGTGGGTCAAAGCCATCACCATTTGCACTAGTGTCTAGGAACACATTGACATATGGCTGCAAACATACCTGGGAGTTGGTTTACAGGTCAAAGGAGGTAGAGACATGGATCTTGTGTAGGGGAACATTCATGTCATAAACAATTTCCTCTGTGGGCAGATGTGTGAACCGGTATATTAATGTGTTCTGGGGCTGACTGAATAGATGTGGCAGGACTAGGTCCTCTTGTGGCACTGATATAGCAGTACTGATGGACTGTGTCCACCAGTGAGGTGTCATGACTGTAGGGCCTTTGCCACAACCTCTTACATAATGAGGTGGCAGAGTTTGATTTCGCTAGTGTCTCAGGTACAGACTGTTTTCCCTGCAGTGACCTTCCTAGATGGTCACCACAATTAAGCACACACCCTGGCCATGGACAACACTACTAGATAGGACAGTGAGGTTGCCATTTACTATTCTCTGCATGGAAGTGGACATGGCACTGAATGCCACCATAGACCTCATGAGATCTATCAGGTGTCATTCCTAGCCTTCATTGCTTCTAGAAAGAATTGGTACTGCTGGGTGACATCCTCATAAAACTTGCACAGCACACCATGCAACTTCATGATAACATATGCGGCTGCTGTTTGTGCCAAGACTATAACCCTGTACATCTGATGACTGATCCCAAGCACCATATGCATATCATGGGCTGGTTGGGACTTCTGACTGCACCAGGACCCCCCTGGTAGCCTGCTATACAATGCATATAGTCACTCCAGATGCAGTGTGCACATCTGTTGCTGTAGCTCCAGGGAGCCCTGTGGTGATGCTTTCAGATACAAGAAAAAGTACCCTTATTAAATCACGTAAGACATAGGTAAACATACTTTAATATAAAAGAAAACAAACCATGTCAACATGTTTCCAATTACAATCATTATACATCATATATGTTGTTTTTTTTATAATTATCATCAGTCCAACATTACATAATTTGTCAAATTTCTACCTTACCTTAAACCTCACTCCTCCTCCACCTGGACATTATTCTGCATGTACTGTTCTCACAATTTCCATTTATTTGTGGTAATTTGTTCCTCTCTTTTTCTAAATATCCCACCTTCAGTTGCTTTATCTCTGTTACAATATTCAGTACTTCAAATACAGTTGTTTTAGACTTTGACTTCCATTTTCAGACTTTGAGTTCCATTTTCTATTAATTGCTTTTTGGCAGCCACCAGAATTATTGGATCCAACCTGGCCATTATTTCAGCTCATGGAAGCCTACAAACTCTCGAGCTCCTCCCTACCCATAATGCTGTGGTCCCCATTCCCCTCAGATCTTGTTTGCCACTTTTCACTTGCAGACATGGTTGCTGACTACTCGAGTCTCATCTTCTTGAGCAAGATAAGTCCATTTAAAAAACTTAATTTTTCAGATTATTGTATCTTTTCTGTAATATTCTTCCTGTCACTGCAGCTCTACAGTCTGTTGGTCCATTTTCTAGGTACTGTTATTGGTACATTTTTTCTCCCTACACTCTATCTTAAAAAAAAAAAAAAAATGTCTGCTCTGCCTTTTTATATCTTTAGTGTGTGTGTGTGTGTGTGTGTGTGTGTGTGTGTGTGTGTGTGCGCGCGCAAGCGAGAGTCCAGTGAGTGACAGTACTGTCTGTACCTTTGAATTACTTTCCTTTAACAGGTATTTTTCTGCAGGAAAATATCTGAGAAAGGTTTTAAAAAGTGCACAAAATGCAGACACAAGATGCCCTCTTCAGACAGGCATTCCTTGTGTGTGTGTATTGCTTGGGATCCAAAAATCTGAACAAGCAGTGTGATATCTGTAAGGCCTTTAATCCTAGGGCCCTCACAGGAAGAAAAAAATAAGTTGATTTTGAAAGGGATGTTACACTCGACTTTCTCCCAAGCCATCTCTGGGGTCCAACCTTCAACTTTATCCAAGCCGAGGGACCATACAAAAAGGTTCAGTTTGGCTGATGCTCCATCCTTCTTGGAACTGAAGAGAAAAGTACCTAGGTCAGATCCAACTTCTCCAATATCTCATAAATCTTCAGATCTGACAAAAATGGTATCCCTGGATCCTAAGAGAAAGATGGTTTCGGATCCTAAGTACTCAGATCCAAAACCCTTTCCTTAGACTGTCTACTCTCCATCAATGGATCCAGTACCATCTAGGGTACCCTCTCCCTTTCTGGAGAGGTGCTCTAGGCCTTCTTCTATTGTGTCTTCCCACTCTTCCAAAAGTCTTACTGAGGCAGATGTGGCAAGGAAGGTGACGGAACTGCTCATGGAACAATTTGAGAAGGGTACCCTAATAGTTCCGACCCCATCAGATCAGGGACTTCCTCTAGCCTCTACTCCTCCTCTGACTTGACATGTGGGATCAGAGATATCAGATCCTAGTGCTCTGGGCCCATCTCTATTGGTTCAGAAGAAACTGGTATCTTCAGATCTGACAATGACTCTGAGTTGGTTGGCTCCGACTTTTCAGATCCAGTTGGCTCTCGAAGCTGAGGCTTCCAATTTGGATCCAAGGGGGTTCAGTCAACTCCAAGGTTCTCAGAACCTTCTCTCCCTCTTGGAGCTTTGTCATTTGATAGTTTAGCTCCAGCTTCCTCCTCGAGCGGACAGCCTGCTGGGTGGAGGGAGCTGGCAGACCAGGCATACCCTCTCTGCTCCATTGGTCTCCTCCTCCCTGGGGAGGTCAGTCTTTGAGGTGGTGAACAGGGACTTCTCTGTACCCACAGATCAGGTGGGTCCTCCCCCTTGGTTCCACCCTTGACCACCCAACTGACTTTGGCACGTGATCTTCACCACTCTGCTCCACTGGGACAGCCTGCCCAGAGCTTCCAGTCTACCCAGTCTGGGATACTTACCTCTTCTGATACTTCCCTGGACCATCTCACCAAGGAAGTCCCCAGGAAGAGATGGTGTAAAAGGAAACACCAGAATTCACCCCAAGAATCTCACACCACAGATACTGACTTTGATGAGGGAGAGGGGTCTCCCAAATCACCATCCAATGAGATCTCTGGAGACATCCTTGAACTCCTGAAATAAAAGGGTGGCTGGTCTGTCCACAACCCATCTCCTGAATAGTTGATATACCTGGAAGCTTTCAGGACTGGCCCATCTACCTCCTGGGTAGCCCCACTTGCCGACGAGTTGGTAGATTTAATTTATTAAAAGGCTTGGAAGGAACCTGACTTGACTGAACCCATCCCCAAGACACCAGATAAAAGTATGGAACCTCCAGTAGAAAGGCAGTATTGGAGTAATAGTGTACGGGTTGATGCCATGGTTGTGGCAGCAGTCACCAAAAAGGAACTTGCTGAAGAGAGTTCATCTGTCCACTCCCCCAGTAGTGAGTCTAGGGCCATGGACAAGTCTGGGAAGTGAGTGTACACTTAGGCAACCTTTACCATATGTTCGCTGAATTATCTAGCCCACTTCACGAGATTGCAAAGGGACCTAATTAAGGAACTTTCCAACTCATTAGAAGGATCAATACTGAAGAGGCCCAAGCATCTGTGGCCCCTTAGTTGATTACCTTACAATCAATTGTGAATTCATCCATGAGGCTCATCTTCAATGCAATAGAATGCACCTCACATCCAGAGGGTTCAGGCATATCCATCAGGAGGCATACCTGAATGTACCTCTGTGATTTTGTGGAGCCTTTCATGTCTTCTTTTATCAACTCTGTTTGATGGATTCTCACTTTTTGGACCCACGGTTAAAGAAACACTCTCCAAGTATAAAAAAGACAGAAAGACCATGTCTGCCATTGGAGTATGTTTTTTGACCCCTAATGATTTCAAGGAATCAACAGGGAGACGGCAAAATGTGGTTCAAAAATCTCAAGGTCCATTCCAAGACACAAGTTTATTTATTTTATTTATTTATTTTACATTTGTTAACCGCTAAAGTCCGAATGGATACAGGTCCATTTTCAGTGGAGGCCCGGGGAGAAAAGCTCCAAATGTACAAAACAAGTGTAAATACAGTGAAATTATTACAGTGAGTTATCCAAGAAGTGAAATTTTTTTAATGATATATCTGAAGTAGTTAACTTCATTTGATCATCAACCTGTGGGTTCTGAATCATGTACAGATCCAAGCCAGCAGCGTACCAAGCTAAAGATCCAAGCTTCAAGTGCCTCCCCCTTACCCATACTGCACTGCAACTTCCTTCCAATCCTCAGATCTCATTTGCCGCAGCTTTGTCAACACAGGATTCTTGAGCTCCAGGCAGGTATAGTTAGTTTGGACATCAAACTTTCGATCTGTGTGGTTTCTGTGAGTGTTAAATTAGTTAATCCCTTTTCTCTCTTTAACCTCGGGTTTTGTGTTCAAAAAAAAAAAAAAAGTAGTAGAAAAGAAAAGTTTTATAACTTTCACCCAGTGTAGGCCTCCCCTTCCCACCCTTGGTGTGAGTGTGTATGTGCTTGGCTAGTTAGCCTAGTTAGTTTAGATATATCGAAGGCACAAAACCAAAGTTCTCTAAGTGCACATAAGCTGTCACCAGCCAATGGTCAATTTCTGTGCATGGTTTGTCTAGGGGTTCCACATCTCACATCGTGCTGCAAGATATGTGCAGCATTTCACTCCCGGACCCTGCAGGATCACAGGCCCAAGCTGATTCTAGTGGGGCTTCTGCCAGCAGAATCAGCCACCTCTTCTGCATCATCTTCTTCAGCTATGGCTGTGGCTGTTCAGGCTTCCGGCCTTCTTCCCCTGTCCGGGACTCCCACTCCCACTTCCAAACAGGGTGAGAGAGAGGCCAGGAAGGAGAAGCACAAGGAAAAGGAGAGAGAGAGAGAGAGAGAGAGAGGGAGAGAGAAAAAAAAGAGAGAGATAGAGACAGGGGGAGGGGTCTCAAGAGACAAGCAGACTCGGATCCATCAGCCCCCCCCCCCCCGCTAAAGTGATCTCTACTCCAGAGAAAGTTGCTAGTCCATCTTCCCCTTGGCTCCATTCTCCACGATTCTCCCCGGAGCCTAAGGAGGAGGCTCAGCCTGCTTCGTGGTCGTCCTCGTATCGGCCCTCCCGGCTGGTGTCAGTGGCATCCTCAAGATCCACAAGGAGCCTCTCTGAAACTCACATGGACCGGATGATGAGAAGGTTCCTGCAAACTCAATTGCAGATAGGAGTGTTGCTGCCCCCCCACACCGGAGCGGGCAGTGTGACATTTGCCCTGATAGCTCCTTCTCCAATCCACTCTCGGGTTTTGGAGTGCATGGATCTGAGGAGCCCCAGAATCAGGGGGACAGCGCCGATGGTTCCTCCAACCTCAACGCTGGCCATGCCCTCGAGATCCTCTGTCAGATCCGAACTCTCGGAGCTGAGATCTGGGCATCGGATCCAAGGTGTGTGTGTCGTCGGCCCCGTTGCTGTCGGGGCATACCATCCCTCTGGGTCCGGCTGTTCTTGTCTTGGCTCTGATCCCCTCGTTGGATCCGTGGGGCATGGCTACCCACCATACCCATTTCGGGGAAGCTGGCTCACCTTCGGCTTTTGACGTTGTGGAGAGGGTACTCTCAGGAGGGTTGAGACCCCTCACTCTTTCCTCTGAGTCTGCCCCTGCTCCCTCGTAGCTGAGTTTGTCTTCCATCATCCAGTCCTCCCAGGGACAGCCTATGTCTGATATGCCCCAGGCAGTTCCCCTTTAGGAATATGAGACTATTTGTGACCCCTCCTGGAGAGCCCCCCGAGGAGGCCCCTTGCAAATGCCAGTGCAAGAGGAGGCACATGGACTCCCCCAAGTCCCTCACTGAGGATACCGACTTGGAGGAAGGGGAAGGTTCCCCCAGATTGCCCCCCAAAGATGTCTCCTTCGGAGACATAATGGAAATTCTTCAACAGAGGGGGGGCTGGTCTGCCCAAAAAACCTTCCTCGGACGAGTTGGTATTTCTGGAGGCATTCAACACAGGCCCATCTACCTCTAGGGTGTCCCCCACGGCTGACCCTGTGGTGGACCTCATTACCACCAGAGCATGGAAGGAACCAGACACTGTAGAGCCAATACCCAAACCACCAGACAAAGTATTGGGCCCTCCTGCTAACAAGCCCACTTGGAGTAAGGGTTCCCCAGTTGATGCCATGGTGGTGGTGGTGGCCACCAAAAAGGAAATGGCCCAGGAAAGTTCCTAGGTCCATCCTCCGGACAAGGAGTCTAGGGCAATGGATCATCTTGGAAAGCAGACATTTGCTTCAGCTACCTTTGCTGTAAGGGCACTGAATTACATGGCCCACGTAATTAGACTTCAGCGCAACCTTGTGAAAGAGTACGCGGAGTCTCCCCTGGAGTCCATTTCGGCCGAGGATAAACGGATATTCTCGGCTCGTATGGCCACTGTCAAGTCTGTTTCAAATACGTCCATGTGTCTACTCTCTCATGCCACCGAGGGAGTCGCTAGGGCGGCCGGGTCTGGTATTGCCATGAGGCGTCATGCCTGGCTATGGCTTTATGATTTTTCTGAACCTTTCAAGGTGTCCTTCACGAATGCCCCTTTTGATGGTTCCGCCCTGTTCGGGAAGACCATCTGAGATATGCTAGTCCAGAGCGAGAAGGATGGGAAAATGCTGTTGGTCATCGGGATCTGCTTCTCTAACCCTCAAGGGTCCTTCTCCTGGAACCAGTGAGGGCAGAAGAAGTTGTGGTTCCAGAAGTCTCAGCAGTCCCAGAATGCTCCGGACTCCTTCTCCCCTAGAGGCAGAGGGGGACAAGGTGGACGCTGGCCCAGAGGCAAACGGGGACTGAAAAACTTCAGGTCTCAGGAACCCTTTTCTGACAGACCCGCACAGCAGCCCTGAGGGGTTGCCCACCTGCTCCTCTCTGGAGGCAGTCGGGGGCATTTTTCGAGGCACCTAGCCCAGTGGGAGTCCATCATTTTAGATTAGTGGGTGCTTCGAATAATATCCGGAGGCTGTTCTATTCCCTTCATAAAAAGTCCCCTGTCCACAAGGAGCCTCCCGGACATCCCACCCGCTCAAAGGGAGGCGGAAGCTTTGGAAATAAAAAAGCTGCTAGACAAAAGAGCAATCCAGCTAGTGCCCCCACTCCAGTCTGGATCAGGCATCTATTCCAGGTCTTTCCAGTGCCAAAAAAGACAGGAGACTTAAGGCCGATCCTTGACCTATCCACGATGAACCTGTCCATTGCCAAGGAGAAATTCCGGATGGTCACTTGACAATCCATCCTGCTGTTTTTGCAGGAGGAAAACTGGATGTACTCAATAGACCTCAAGGATGCATACTACCATATCCTGATGGACAGGCGATCCAGGAGGTTCCTCCGCTTTCGACTAGGAGCCAGTCACTACCAGTTCAGGGTCCTACCCTTCGGTCTCACCACAGCCTCCAGAGTGTTTACCAAGGTCATGGCAGTTGTAGCGGCCTACCTTAGGCTTCAGGACATTCAGGTCTTTCCGTACCTGGACGACTGGCTCCTCACCATCCCCACCAGGCATTAACTTGTGCTAGCCAGAAACTTCTTTCTTAAGTTGTCGAATTGGCTGGGTAGCACAATAAACCTCAAGAAGTCTTCTCTTCAACCTGTTCAAATTCTAGACTTCATAGGGGCAAGAATAGATTCTGTTCAGGCCAGGATATTTTTGACCCCAGACAGACTATGGAGCCTGGCCCTTCATGTCTTGGTGCTTCTTCAGACTCCTGCACCCCCAGCGGAGTTAGTCCTGAGAGCCCTAGGGTCCATGGCAGCAGCTATAAATCTGGTTCCTTGTGCATGTCTGCATATGAGAGTGTTACAGTGGATGTTACAAGTTCAGTAGTCTCTACTATATCAGTCTCTAGACTTTCCAATTCCTCTAAGCAAGATGTTCAAAGCTTCTCTCATGTGGTGGCTTCAATCCCAGGATCTGCGAGAAGGACGCCCTTTTGTTATGCCTCCAACCCAAGCCACAGTGACCATGGATACCTCCCGCTTAGGGTGGGGGGGCATTGCTTGGGCAGGACTGTCTAAGGCACGTGGACCCCAAGTGAGACCATTCTGCATATCAATGTTCTAGAGATGAAAGCAGTCCTTTTAGCATTGCAGGCTCTTCATACCTCTCTTCCTCTGGGAACTATTGTGATCCAGTCAGACAATATGTCAGTGGTCTGGTACATCAGCAAACAGGGGGGAACCAGGTCCTATCCACTTTGTTGAGAGGCCATGAGAGTATGGGAATGGGCGATCTCCACCAACCGTTTTCGGATAGCAATGTACATCCTGGGTCGGTCCAACATTTTGGCAGCCAAATTGAGCAGGTCTATCCTTTCGCCTTATGAGTGATCTCTGAACCCTTATGTAGCGAAACAGATCTTCCTCAGGTGGGGTCAGCCTTGCTGCGTTCTCTTTGCATCGCCGTCCAATGCGAGTTGCAGCGAGTTTTTCACTACGATTCCCCCGAAGGGGGAAGTCCCCAGAGATGCTCTTGTCCATGCTTGGCCACCTGGTCTTCTTTATGGGTATCCCCCGCTTCCTCTCATGACAAAATTCTTACAGAAAGCTCGTCAGTTGGGGACCAGAGTTATCCTCATAGCCCCATTTTGGCCTTGTCAAGTTTGGTTCCCTTGCCTATGGTCTCATCTTCTAGCTCCACCCTGGATTTTGGATCCCATTCCAGATCTCATTCATCATCCCTCGGGAATTCCTCCTCTGAATCTGGACAGCCTCAAGCTCACAGCTTGGTTGCTCCAGTTCCACTAGTTGCCAGGACTCTTGGTATCTCTTCTCAAGTTAAATCCATTCTGGTAGCAGCACACAAGTCCTCTACCAAAAAAGTGTACAGTAGTAAATGGAAACGTTTTGCCATTTGGTCTTCTCAGAAAAATTTGGATCCTTTTACCGCACCAGTTCCAGTGGTGTTAGACTTTTTGTGTCATATATTTCCAGCAAGGGGCCAGCTCTTCCACAGTGAAAGTCCAGCTGGTGGCTATATCCCATTTTCACGTAGGGGAAAATTCAGGTTCTCTAGCTGCTGCCAGAATTGCAAGACCTTTATCAAAGGTACTTTTCTACTGAGCCCTCCTATCAAAAACCCTTCTCCTCCATGAGATTTGACATTAGTTTTACAGGCCTTAGTTGCACCCCTGTTCGAGCCCACAGCTTCAGTTGACTTGAAATTCTTGTTGTGGAAGATAGCCTTCCTGGTAGCTATCACTTCAACCAGGAGGGTGTTGGAGCTTCAAGCCCTATGTATGAAACACTCACACCTAGTTTTTCATAAGGATAGAGTGTCTCCCAGGACTAATCTGTCTTTTCTTCCTAAAGTTTCTTCAGAGTCAAACATTAATCAGTCTATTAATTTGCCTGTATTTTTCCCTAATTTTCAAAATAAAGGGGAATACAAACTTCATTTGCTGGATGTTTACAGGCAGTAACGTTTTTACTTACACAGGTCCAAACCTTTCCGTAAATCTGATCAGCTTTTTGTTTCCTTTGCTAAACCCTTTTTAGGGAAACTGGTTTCGAAGGTGACTCTCGCTAAATATATTTCACTTTGTATTTTACAAGCGTATAAAGAACTTGGATTACCAGAATCAGAAGGGGTTCATGCTCATTCTACCCGTTCTATGGCTACTTCTGCTGCATTCTGGTCTAGAGTTTCCCTGGATGACATTTGTTCAGCAGCTACCTGGGCTTCCTCTCACACTTTTATTACTCATTATAAGTTGGATATGGTGTCTAGAGGAAGGGCTTCCTTTGACTCTGCAGTGCTCTGAAATATCCTTCCTTAAGAGCCTCCCAAGAATTTGGGTAGGTGGGGACTCTGTCCCACAGGTTGATGATCAAATGAAGTTAACTACTTCAGATAAAGAAGTTATGTACTCACCATAATGTTCCATCTGAGTAGTTAGACTTCATTTGTCATAAACCTTCCCTCCCTCCTTCCCCCTGACCTTGGTGGTTTATTTCTCTGTTTGGACTCAATGTCCTGAGTTTGACAAGCTTAGTGTATGTGTTCGGTCAGGTTTATGGTATCTTAGGTTGTTGTATGTCACGCAGTGGGTTGCAAACGATCTGAGGATTGGAAGGAGGCTGCAGTGTAGTATGGGTAAGGGGGAGGAGCTTGGAGCTCAGATCTTTAGCTTGATAAGCTGCTGGCTCGGATCCGTATCAGATCCGGAACCCACAGGTTGCTGACAAATGAAGTCTAACTACTCAGATGGAACGTTATGGTGAGTACATAACTTCTTTGTACACACAGGTACGTTTTTCTCACATACACACAGCAAAGGCTGGAAGCAAGTAGCTGAGAAAGAAACAGTTAAAGATTTCATCTGAAAAAGGAAAACACATACATTGGTTCTCCCAGAGGCAGAAGGGGGAAATGATAATGGCAGAAGATGCCCTCATGGCAGAGGAGGCCCACAGAATACAGGATCCAGAAACACTTCCTTTGACAGGCCCTAGCAGTGCTCCTCAAGGAGGCGTGATTTTCTTCCTCTGGAGGCAGTCAGGGGTCGACTTGCCCTGCACCAAATAGCCTGGCTAAATATAACAAATGACACTTGACTGCAGAGAATTATTACCAGAAGATATACCATACCGTTTTTCCTTCTGCCTCCATCGATAAGAAAGCTCTCCAATGTTCCACCCAGTCAGAGGGAGCCGGAAACTCAACAAATTCAGCAGTTGCTCACTAAAAGAGTTATCCAAGAGGCCCCACCAGGCCAAATAGGATCCATAACTTACTTAAGGTCCTTTTTAGTTCCAAAGAAGACAGCAGACTGGAGACTGATTTTGGATCTCTGTGTGCTAAACAAGTAGGTCATGCACACCAAGTTCTGGATGGTCTCAGTAGAGTCCATTCTACCCTTTCTGGGAATGAACAGATGGTCCAAGATGTACTTGCACTTCTGAGTGGTAGCCACTCATTATCAATTCAGAGCACTGCCCTTTGGTCTCACCACAGACCCCAGGGTGTTTATGAAATGCATGGCAGTGGTAACAGTATATTTAAGGCTGCAGGGAATCCAGGTGTTCCCATATTTGGACAACTGGCTCATCAGTGCCCCAAAAAGGCATCAATTGGAACAAGCAAGATACCAGGTACTAAGAACTTGTTTAATTCTTGGAATCACCGTAAATCACAACAAATCGCACTTGCAACCCACCCAGAAGCTGGAATTCATAGGCACAATCTTCAACACAGAATTATTGGTTGCTTCCCAAGTACAGACTATGAGAAACCAAGTCTGGAGTATCATCTGCAGTACAAAGATTTCAGCCAGAATAGTTCTGCAGACTCTAGGTTCAATGTCTGCAGCCATAACCCCAGTGCCCCTGGCAATGTATTCAATAAGAAGAAATCACTGGAAATCAGGGTGGAGTAAATGCACTTTAAAATCCTATTAATATCCACAAGTAAATTTCAGGTATGCAAGCATAACACTTTCACCCAGAGGGTAATGTTCAAGGAAGAGAAGTATTTCTTAAATTAAAAAAAAATGATATGTATTAGATATATAGACATAAACCTATACTCATAACCATAACCAAGCATGAGTCTGTGTAAATACATTTGTTGCAGCAATATATGTATATTTCATATGTAAGCCATCTGCCTCTTTATAAATTTCGTATAAGTTTATATCCATTTTTATATTAGATTTATACATTTTTACAAGCCTTTAAGTTTCATATACTTGCTATTACATATAATGTTTTAAAGAGCATACTGTTCCGTTAATTATAACTGCCAATTGATTTGTGCATGTGAATTTACACTATTTAAACTATTCACTAGTCAATGTAAGTTGTTTTATATGCCTGAGGAAGCCCTTAGTTAGTGTGCCACTGGATTTACCCACGTGCTGATTCACTTTTTTGCCCCTGGCAAGGTATCATAGGAGACTTTTACAATGGATGCTGCAAATACAGTGGTCTTTTTTCAGTCATCCTGTGTCTGCAAAGTTAAGAGTGACCCAAATATGCAAATGTTACCTCTCATGGTGAACGTAGTCATGGCAGCTCCAACAAAGTCTACCATTCCTACTTCCTCAGCCCAAGGCCATAGTGAACACAGAAGCGTCTCAGATTGGGTGGGAGGCAGTATCTGGGGAAGACAGTCCAAGGCACGTGGTCCCCCGAAGGGGCCACTCTGCATATCAGCATTCTAGAGATAAGAGTGGTGCTTCATGCGTTGCAAGCACTCCAAGACTCTCTCCTTCTCAGGACAATTGAGATTCAAACATACAATATGTCAGTAGTTTGGTATACCCACAAGCAAGGAGGAACCAGATCTTATCCCATGTGTCGAGCAGCTCTCAGAGTGTGGCAATGGGCGATAGCCTCTAATCACTTTCTGGGGGCAATGCATATTCCAAGGAAGTCCAGTGTGATAGACAAACTCAGCAGGCCTATCCTGTTACCTCACAATTGGTCCCTCAACCACAAGGTGACTGAAATGATTTTCCATCAGTGGAGTCAGCCTTGCTTCACTTTCTTTGCATCTCCCGTAAGCAACAAGTGCAGCAGCTTCTTTGCCCTAGTCCCCCCGATGGGGGAGCCACCGAGGGATGCTCTTCTCCACAACTGGCCCCCTGGTTTGTTTTACCCCATCCCCCAACTCCTTTGATCCCCAGATTTCTACAGAAAACAGCAAGATTGAAGAGCAGAATCATCCTCATTACACCTTACTGGCCTCAACAACCGTGGTTCCCTTTTCTTTGGCCTCATCTATTGTCTCCACCTTGGATTCTGGATCCAGCTCCAGACCTTCTGTTCCATCTGATAGGACTGATTTATCCAGACATTTCAAACCTCAGACTGACTGCATGGTTTCTCCAACTGCACTGATGGCCAGGCAACCTATGCTTTCTTCCCCAGTCTGTTCCAATCTGTTATCATCCCATAAACCATCCACCAGAAAATTGTACAAAAGCAAATGGAAATGATGTGTTTATTGGGCAGAGCAGAATTACATAGACCCCTTTACAGCTCCAATACATACAGTCCTTGAAGTTTTAGCTGGGTTGTTTAATAAAAGAGCAAGTTCATCTATGATTAAAGTTCAGCTTGCAGCAATTTCAAATTTCCATGTGGGATTCCAGAATTCTTCTTTGGCTTCCTTAAAAATTTGTAAAGTATTTTTTAAGGGTACTGTCTTGTTCAGGCCTCCTTTCAAAGACCCTGTTCCCCCATGGGATTTAAGTCTAGTACTGCAAGGCCTCCTATTGAACCTGCAGCCAAATATGATTTAAAATTTCTTTCTTGGAATACAGCCTTTCGGGTTGCTATAACTTCAGCCTTTCTTAAGGGTAGGGTTACCTTACATACCAATGCTTCCTTTCTACCGAAGGTGATATCAGAATCCAATATTAACCAGACCATTAACCTCCCTGTATTCTTTCCAAATCTTAGTAACAAAGGAGAGTACTTGTTACATTTACTTGATGTGCACAGACAGTTACATGTTTACTTACACCATACACAGGATTTAAGGAAACCAGACCAACTGTTTATTTCCTTTGCACAGCATAGATTGAGGGAAGCTGTCACTAAAGTGTCTATAGCCAGATGGATAACAGAATGCATTTCCTTTCTATACAAAAAATTGAATATTCCTCTCCAGAGACATGTAAAGGCTCATTCTACTAGCTCCAAAGCAACCTCCACTGTATTCCTGTCGAGAGCTTCCATGGATGATATTTGTGCAGCTGTTACTTGGTCAAATCCACATACCTTTATCAATCACTACAAACTGGATCTGATCTCAAGGGGAAGAGTGGCCTTTGGTTTGGCCGTTCTGAGGAACATCCTTCCTTTGGGTCCATCCAGGGCTTAGGTAGCTGGGGACTCTGCCCCATATGTGGAGGATGAATAAAAATTGACAATATCAGATAAGGAAGTTATGCTCTTACCATAAAGTTCCATCTGTGTTGTCCATATTCATTCATCCTCAACTCCCCCAACCTCCTATGCCCTTCCCTATAGGAAGAAGCATGTATATGAGGACACATTCAACACCTCGTGTTCCTAGGGAGTTGAACTCCAGTTATGGCAATTTGTATGGTTCCTTATTTCTTCTTCCTTTTTTTCAAGCTGTATGTATTATACGAGGAGAATGGGGACCAGAACATTATGGGTAAGGAGTAGCTTGAGAGTTTGTAGGCTTCCACGAGCTGAAATAATGGCAGAGTTGGATCCAAGGGTCAGATCCGAGTCCCACATGTTGAGAATGAACCCATCACACCTTCAACATTTGTCATCTATCTGAGGAAAATTTCTTTGGAGTCTGCTGCTGGTATAAAAATAACTGCAAACACTTCCACTCAAAAATCCTAAACCTTCTAGACATTGTTGCATACTTAGGAGCTATACATATGTACTCCCATGATATCCTTGTAAATTGCTTATCCAGTCTCGTTTCCCAATTCTTTCTGACCTCCTCTGATTGATTCTTACAATTCTTGTGCAATATTTTATATGCCCTACTCATGATCCCTTTTTTAACAGTGGGTTCTGTTCTAGATTCAACTAAAAACCCTACCAGAGCAGGCCTTTCAGTTAGGATTCCATTCTCCCTTTCTCTTTGCCTATACTGTGATACTAATTCCTGGTAGAGAAGGCGGTCTCTAGCCTGCAGTCCAAATGTCTTCTTTGCCTTATTCCATTCTATTACCTTTCCCTCTCTAGTTATCTGCTTCCAGTAACTTGGCTCCTTTGTCAGATTTCTCCAGTAAATTCCAGTCAGGCCCCTCTTGCTTATTCTCTGTACCTCTTGTTGCCGTCATCCATATTGGCAAAATCTCCTTTTTTCATTCATGTGTTGGTGTAGTTCTTAGAATACTTTCTGGTACTTTACGAATATAATATTCTATATGGCTGTTTTCTCCTTAAGGATTTGCATCCAAAATCTCACTCTCTCCTTATTTCTTGAATTTCCCTCCTGCTTCATACATTCATAGGTATACACTGGGCTAACAAGACCCGAGCCGCATTTATAAGCCTAGCTGGGCAACCCAACCCATATAACATAGGCATCTATTTAGAGAGATATGTTAGTTAGGAGGTTGCTAAAGGTTTAGTGGGACATATGTTAGTTAGGGAATATTTACTGTCAGCCTCTGTCTATAAGAGATATGGGGGATAGACTGGAGTGAATTTTTGATTTCCTATCTAATGGTCAATGTTACATTTGAATAGGGTTAGGGATGGATTCTGCTTCTCAAGGTTGGGGAGCCTATTCTAGAGTGTGGATATCCTTTGAGATACATATTTGTCTCACCAGCATGTTCTGTTTATGTTGTAAGCAATGTTTGAATCCTTGGATCTTGTGTTTCTGGTGCTGTTCATTTTGCAGAGATGCAAACAGTCCATCAGGGCTTGATTTGAGGATGCCTTATAATGGCAGGCATATATCACCTCTCAGAAACCTGTAGGAGATGGAGTATAGAGATAGAGCTTTAAGGCGATCTGTATAGGAGTATGTGTTAATACTCTGGCTGCTCTTGGTGAGAACCTCTGTGGGACATTCCAGTTGCTGCATATGCTTGGTCAGGTACAGGCCAAGTAGGGCATTGTATTCAATGATGGGTATGATAAGGGCAAATTAAAGTGGTACTATAACTCCCTTGGACCTGGATTCAATATCCTTACTTATATGTTGGGTGACATAGAAGAATTGTCTTACTACTTCTGCTATGTTTTATTCAAAGGTCAGATTACTGTCTACATGTGTTTCTAGATCCTTACTACTGGGTTAACTCCTAGGGTGCCTTATTGATGGAGTAATTAACCTGACTGGATTTTTTTCCAAAAGGCATGAAATTTGAACCATGACTTTGGCACCTGTCATTTGTGTTAGACCCTCTTGCAGGATATTAGTACCATGGGGGAATCTATGGTGGCTCTCAATTTGCAATCATCTGCAACCTTGGTTTGCCAGAGGCCCTTGACATTAACCTTGACCTCCAAGAAGTAGATGCCAAATAGGAGCAGGCCCAGCACTGAGCCCTGAGGTACTCCACTGGTGACCTGTCTCTTGGTGGAGGTGGTCTCACCAATCCTAACTTCTTGGGTCCTAGCTGTGAGCCAGTTGGCAATCCTGCAAGTTATGTAGGGACTTCTGATTAGCTCAGTGAGTTTGACAACAATATCTGAGTGGGGATTTGTATCAAATGCCTTAGCCAGGTCTAGGTAGATGGTACGCACCATTTTTCCATCATCCATTGCCTTTGTGACCCTCTGAAAGAAATCTACCAGGTTAAGTATGCATAACCTTCCTTTTAGAAAACCAGACTGGGATGGGTCCAGTGTCTGTAGCTTGCCATCATTTCCATGAGAATTCATTCCATGGATTTGCATATTACACTATTCAGACTAATGGGTCTGTAATTTCTGGGGACAGCTGATGGCCCACCTTTGGGAAGAGGGATAACTGTTGCAGTCCTGCAGTTCTCCATTTACATGGTGCATAGTCTGTTTTGAGGCTGTAGTTGAAAAGTGACTCAGGTAGTCCTGATAGACCATGTTTCAGGATATTTATGAGGCAACCTGGAATATTGTTTGGGCTCATCAAGGCTGGGTTTTTGGCCTTAGCAAGTGCCCCCAGGACCTGCTCCCAGCTAGTAGTGGAGGGGTTATTCTAGTAGGGTTTTCACAAGGGAGGACAGGCAGAGAGTGGGGAATAAAATTAGAGCTGAATTTGTAAGCCAGCAGATTCACTAGGTAACTCTGCTCAGTGAAGGTGGTACCATTTACCACCATTTCCACACACTGCTGAGTGTTATGTTTATGGTTTGGACATAGCTGTAGAATGCCTTGTGGTGTTCTTTAACCTGAGAGGGTATCTTGACCTCATAATTGACCTTGTTGCATTTAATTAGTCATCTTTAATTAGTGAGCTCTTGCCACTATGAGAGTTGCTCTTTCTAATTTTGGCCATAACTGTTTTCCTTTGTTATATACCCTGTTAAGGTTAGGATTCTACCAGGGTGGTTTGTTTTGGGCTTTCTTCTGGTAGGTACAGCAGCCTCTATGCTGCACTTTACATGGTAGCATATATTCTCGTGGACAATTCCACACAGGTTGCTGTGAACTCAGGGTTCAGAGAGGCACTGAATTTTTATAAACTGTAACTTAATAGGATGTAGTTTGCTTCAGAATTGTTCCTGTTATAGGTGCTGGGTTTTCTGTGTTGATTTTTATTTTGGAGTCAGCTTTGTGATCAGTCTTCACCACTGAGAGCAAGATGGGGTGAGGGCTGTTGGGGCTGCAGTGCTCTCTCATAATGTTGAGTACTATTGGTCAGTACTAGGTCCATTATGCTTGGAACTCTGCTTGGAGTGAGCACTATCTGGTCAAGGTTATTTGTTCAGATAAAGTCCAGGAAACATTCCTGCAAGTTGGAAGCAATGTATATTTCCCAGTCTACAGAAAGGAAATTGAAGTCTTCCATTAATAGGTTATTTGGCTAGATGTTGAGTGCCTGCAGCAGGTCTAGGTATGAGTTATGGGATTCCTGGAGTATAGATGGTGACCTATAGCTTGCTAGTATATGGTAAGGGACTATCTGTGGTGATCTGCACACTGATGAACTTAAAGAGTATCATCATGTTTAACCAGTCTAATAGTGTATTTATTGCTAATGTAGATTGAGACACTTCCACCTTTAGTCCCTTTCTAAGCAGCTGATGGTCTCACTGAAGCATTGCACTGCTGAGAATGTTCTGCTGCTTTAAACCATGTCTAAGTAATGGCACATATGTCTATCTTTCTATCTTCTCCAGTGTGAGGAGAGCTTGTAGGGTATGGAGTTTCTTGTAAAGGCTCTCAGCACTGAGCAGTAACATCTTTAAAGGTCCTGATGCTTTTCCAATGCATGGAAGTTCGGCACTTTTCATAGGCAAATACTAGGCTAGCTGCCCTTACAGGCCATTTTAAGCATTGCCAGTTTCCCTTTCAATAGTGAGAATCTAATCCTGTACCTTGTGTCTGTGTAAGGTAAACATCTTAACCATTGCATCAAACCCATATCATCCATTTTCACTTTGAATTACAACTGCTTGTGTTATGTATATGAGGCTTAATTGTGTAACTCTAAAATATGCTTTCAAATCAGATAATCCTAAACCACCTTGTTCTATTGGAAGGCACAACTTGTCCTACTTAACTCTTGCCCTCTTTCTCTCAGATAAATTCCTTCAACTTTTTAATTATAGTCCACAACTTCTCCTCTTGTTTTATTTTAATTAATTTTATATCTTGAAAAAGACTTGAAATTGTCTCAAAATGTTTCATAGCACTGAGATGTTCTTTTCTGGACTTAGGTACAAAATAATATTGTCTGCAAATAAAGCCAACTTTTCATGTTTACCATACCAATTGTATCCTTGAATTTCTGAGTCTCTTACTTTCTTTGCCAGTGGCTTTAAAATAAAGCAAATAAAGGGAAAAGAGGACACCTCTGCCTTGTTCTTCTTTTCAATCACAACTTATCAAAGAGAAACCCTCCCACTTTAATTCTTACCACCGATTCTTCACACATCCCCCTAATTAACCTTACTATTGTATCACGGAATGCAAATTTATTTATTTTATTTATTTTTCTATTTCCAGTTTTTGTTGCCTAAGTCACTGTACTATAGTTTTCTGTGCTCTGGGTATTTTCAAAAATAGTTTATTTATTTATTTTATTTTATTTATTTTACATTTGTTAACCGGGCTAGTCTAACTGGATATATTTCCATTTTCAGTAGAGGCCCGGGGAGAAAAGCTCCACATAGAGAATAATGACAGTTTCATAATATAACACATTTAAATATTAATGGAGAAGGAGGTGGGAATAAGCAAATATTCAGGAAGACATCACAGGCATTACTATTAACATGACATAATATGATTCATCATTCTCACTCACGAAATAACAATTAAACTTATTTCACATTGTTTTATAGGAAGATTATATAAGGGAGAGTAGAAGAGAAAGAGGAAAATATACAGAATAAATAGAGAGAGTAGCTTTGTAAAAAAGAAAAAATACTTTCAGAAAAAGAAAGGCATCTAAAGATGGAGAGGGAAAACAGCAATCATTCTAAACACATGCATATTATAGAGATAATCCCTTGTTTTCTGTAATTGTGCCTCTTCTCGTACTGTAGCCGAGCTATTGTACCTTGGGCAGTAATATGTAAATTATGTGCAAGTTCCTACTACTAACTTCCCATCTTCTATGCCAAATATTTAAATACATTTTCAAAAATCTACCCTTTGTTAGTTTCCCTTCTAGGTCCTATGACATATGTGTCTGAGAGGATCTCCTGCCACAGAGCAGGCTTCCCATCCATGTGAAGGAGATTTCACCCCTATTTAAGTATAACTTTGACCAATGGCTGGGAAGTTGGAAACTGGCCCTGGGCCTGGCCCTTATGTCTCTGATAGAAGCAAACAGTAATGCCCAAAATAACAATCCCCTACATGACCTCTAAAAACATCCTAACATATCCCTCCTAATAAATGCCCATGATACATAGGGACACAATTGGAATGGATTGTACAGCTAGGCTTCTAAAGGCCCTGGTGATTGTTAGCCTAGTATATACCTATGAATATATGCAAGATTTCCTTTATTCTAGAATACTTTAACATTTGTCAGCCCATCTAAATAATTCCTATAACTTAACAGCATATCTTCATCTTTTATGTCTGCTATTTTTAAACTCAATTTTAATTTTACCCCACTCACTAGCTATAACTTGTGAAGAAATTTCTGTTTTCCCTAATAACTGTTGAATAATTTCCAGTACTCATTCCTTAAATTCTTCTCTTTTTTACAGTTAAATGGGAAAACGCCAGTGTCTCATTTTTACTTCATTACCCTGCACTTTTATCTTAGTTTTTATTGATACATGATTTAAAATAGTTATTGGATGTATGTTCAATCTTTCAAATAAATGCTCATGCTCCTGTGAAATATAATTCCTATCTAGTCTAGCCCCATTGTTGTACTTTGGGGAATAATATGTAAATTCTGAGTTCCTACTACTTAATTCACATCTTCCATACCAAATATTTTCATAAATTTCTTCAGAAATCTACCCTCTTTTGTTATATTTCCCCATTCCAAGTCCTCCAGATGCATCCTAATGGTTGCAAATCAAATTTCAGTCCCCACCTATAAATAATATTCCTTACTGAAAGCTGATTATTCCCCCCAAATTTTTCTTAAGATACAAAATAACAGTTTATGATGGAATATAAATCTCTGCCATTGTAATCCTCCTCCCTTGCCAATAATCACTTACTACTACAAATCTTCTATTTTTGTCATTTTTCCTCATCTATCACTATTGGAGCCCCTCCAGAAAATAGTATAATTACTCCCCTTTAACTCAGTAACTGATATTCTGCTGAATATTAGTTCTGAAATCCTCTCTTTGTCAAATTACATCCTCATTTCTTTCCAAACGTGTCTCCTGCAACATTATTATTTGCACTCTGCATTTCTTAATTGTAATTCAATACTCTTTTGTTTTTATCTATACCTGTAAGGCCATTCATGTTCCAGGATAATATGGGCAGCATAGCTATCATGATAAAAAGGTACTGTTCCTCTCCCATTATACATGACGTTTTTTTTAATGTGTATTTCCAACCTTTGTGTTATATGCATATATTAATGTTTGGCAGGCTGACCTTTTATACAGTTATTTCTTCCCATCTCCATTTGACCCTATGTCACATTTTCAAGAATTTTTGTTTTAATGAAAACCCTTTAACAAATAACCTAAATACAAAATACCCACATCCCCTATTAACTTGGAACAAACACACAAAACTATGTACATCTTCAAAACATGAGGTTTAACCTTCCCAATAGGGAACAATCACCCCAAATTGACAGCTGCACCTACAGGCATTATATAACCTAAAATTAAGGTTATCCATACTAATGCACATGCTACAGCCTGTGCTTCCACTTACACTGATTGATGTCTGTTCTTATCTGTTCCCCTCCCAGATATGAAAAACAGCTTGTATGCTTTTAGAAAACATAAACTTTTAGCCTTAAGAAAAAGTGCACTGGCTATCTTTAAATAAAACTAAATTGTACACTGTTCTGTTAACTGCATTAATGAATTTAGGCTACCAGGGAAGCTGTTACCTCTTATTAACGTCTCATAATTTAAAATGTAATTTTTTCACTGAATGCTTGTCATTGTACCTTCAGTTTTGTATTTCCCTCAGCAAAGAGTACCCAGAGTACACAAAATTAATTGCTTGCACCTGCAGATAGT
This sequence comes from Protopterus annectens, assembly GCF_019279795.1. Classification (NCBI taxonomy): domain Eukaryota; kingdom Metazoa; phylum Chordata; order Ceratodontiformes; family Protopteridae; genus Protopterus; species Protopterus annectens. The sequence continues at coordinate 1,350,666,811 of NC_056726.1, forward strand.
TTGTCTCCATTGAAATGCACTCAACTGCCCTCAGCTGCAGACATCTCATCTTAACTGAACATTTACCAGTGGAAAACAAACAAGTTAATATCTTTGCAGTTGTAAGAAACTTAGCATGTTCATGATTTATCATTTTCTCTTATTTTTAATGCCTACATGCTTACAAAACCCATGTTTACAGCTTAAGCCAAATGTAGTAAGTTAGACATTCACCATTGTAAAATAAAAGAGAAAATATCCTAATTCTACATATAATATAATCAGTGCACTTTTACACCCTACCCCCACCTCAGCAGCCCAAGATCCCGGCATGTAAACATTAAACTTGCTTTTATCCAGCCTTTTTCTCTTTTTATACTGTAAAAACTGTTTCTTACAACTTAAAAAAGTAGTTGTGTATGTTAATATCTTTAAATCATACAACAATAACTGAAAATATCCTTCCCACATTTAAAATACCCCTGACTACACATTACATAAACCTATTTTACTGTATATAGCATGCAGTTTATATCATGAAAAGCTTTACACAAATACTAATAAGAACAAAACTTGTTTTACTTACAGTTAGTTTGCCCCTGTTAGTGTCATCCTAAACATGGATGATATAAAGTGCGGGTATATGCTTTACACTCTACCCTCAAGTTTAACAAAGCAAACAAAGTCTAGTATTTTCAGCCACTTGTTCTTGAAAAAAAAACATATTTCACAAATGCGATAGATGCTTTTATAGTGTTTCATTTATTCACAGCCTGCAGAGCTGCTAGTCTTATTCCTGTTCATCTCCATCTCCCCCATCACCAGATTGTGGTTCAAGTCCATACTGCTGATTCTTCTAGTCATCTCCTGTGCTTTTTCTGTCTCTCAAAACATTTTTCTTTGGAACACTGGAAAATGTTTCACGGCAAAGTCATTCTATGAACCTCACTGTCAGAAGAATGAGATGCAGACTCCCCTTCTGCTTGCTGACTCACTTTTTGTTGGATAACATTTTTATTTCCTCCTTAACCTATTCTGTGTTAAAATAGGTTTGATCCTCTAGGGAAAAACACTCTGACAGCTGGATACAGCAGCTTGAATCTCACACCTACCTCTTGGCACTCACTCATTGTTGGGATATATTTGTTTCTTTTTGCCTAATGTACAGTGAATAACCATTTTCTACAAATACTCTGATATCTCCAATTTTAATAAATTGTCTTTCAAATTTTCAGGATCAGCTCTTTCTGCTGGTTTGATTTCACCTTTAGTAATACTGGCCTTAGTTGCTTTCTCATGGCCAGGTTTGGAGCATATACTCAATGTGCCCTTTCACTTAATGAACTCTGCTATGGAACACAAGATCACTTGCTTATTTGAGCTTTCATAAAATTAATATAGTCTGCTACTTCCAGTAGCAGAAGAAAATCTCAGGTTTTCTCTGTGTGCTTTCTCTTCTAACTGTACTATTTTTTTAAACAGTCCTTCTTGAGAAACCATGTTCGGCCACCTTTTTCTTCATGTCAACCTCTGTTTTCCTGCAGTTATTTTAGTTAATATGAATGGCTAGTTAAAGCTTCTTCTATTTCTTCCAGCCTTTTGTTGTTTGACTTGATATATTTCTTCATTGTTTTGTTTATTTTAAGCACCTGAGTACATTTGAATTATTTTTCCTCTAAATTAGTGGAAGCTGCTTTTTGAACCAAAGCTGAAAGTTGAACTGCTTTTTGTTGAACAGCTGCAAAATCCTTCCCAGACAGTGTTTTCTCTTCACTTTTTCTGGTTGATTTTCTTTCAAGTTTTTTTTCTTTGCTGACATCCAGTCAGCATATTTAATAGCCAGTAACTGTATTTTACCAATAAAACATTTCAATGGCACTCATTTTTCTCTGTTTCTGATTTGACACTGAGAAAGCTGAAGTTATGCTGTTGATCAGTTTGCAGCCATCTTGGAAGTCCAATTAAACAGATTTTTGTTTACTGTACATATTTTATACAAGTTCCAACCACTTTGTCATCACAGCACATTATCTTCTTGAAATATTTTAAGAAGGGTGTATAAAGATTCTCTCCTAAGTCATTAAATGTACATGAAACTTTGTCAGTAAGGAAGTTCTCTCTGACACACCCTCTGAAAGTGTACTTTTCATTAGCAGTAGTGATAAACAAGTAATTGAATATGCAGAACTGCTAATAAGTCACACAAGGCATTAGTAGCTGCTGTTCTGAATATACACTGTTGTACTGTTCAGGAGTGTGCACAGCATCTTGTAGGTCCTAACAGCATGCTTAGCTACCCAGCACCTTGAGCAGATTGAGTGATTCAGAGATAAGAGTTGCCAACTGATTTACACATTCAATGTATCCAGAGGGGTTAATCGACATGACAGAATCAGATCCTGGGGCTCTGGAACTTACATTGTGCTAGGGGAAGACTGTTCATTTCCCAAGTGTTGTCATGCAAAATTACTGTTGCTGACTGTAAGAACAGTTGTATTTATGATATGTTTTAGAAAACTCTCTTACAATCTGTCAGCGTATGCTATGCTCTATATAATGCTTATATTTGCAAAGAGAGCTATCTACACTTTGAACAGTTGTGTTTGTAATGAACAAATAGTTGTTATTGCAGTGATCCTTTACATGTATTTCTTGGGTTTCTGGCAACATTATGAGGATGTTGACACATGTCTGACTTGTGAAGCTTATGTAGATTTTTGTTACATTGAGAAACTATTATCTTGCTAATGCTGGTCTGTATCCCTGACATTAGCTTTCATTCCATTTTGTAGTTGTTATTGCCATTGTAAGCATACCTCTCAACCTGGAAACATCAAAAATCTGGACAAAAGCCCATGAAAAAATAGGTACAAATCTGCACGCTGATTAACATAAAATTTGCGTACATACTTATGTAACCCCACCCACTCCGATGGAATTATGGGATGCCAACTTTCAAACACAAACTGAAGAACAGACAACCAAAATATGGCCCCTAGACCCTGTAGTAAATGGTAACCATTTTTTTTAAATGTGTAGCAATGATGTTCACTGGGAAGGGAGAAGATGACGAACGTTAGGATTTTGTTTTTGATGACTTGCAGTATATGGGTTTTGTGGTAAAAGTAGGGAATTTACTCATAGGCAATATTCCAGCCTTAGCAAAAGAATACTGTAGTTTGCTAGGACCTCCAAAACTCATTCTCTATGGCCTACTTATGAGTGGTGTAGCTAGAGTGCATGCCACATGGGGCTGTCTTTGAGTTTGCTACCCTTCCCCCCCTCACAAAGTCATGGTGGAATGGGGCCCCCCATACACAACCCCCCCACTACAGCCATTCCATTGTCCCATTACTTGGCCATTTTGCCTTATTTACCACAAATGCTGTAATGTGCATTCTGCTTTACTTCTACAATGATTATTTGGATTTCATTTAAAACTTTTTTACATTTTATAGCACAAACATTAATAGACATCTGCTAAACAAAGCAATACAGTCTCACAATGAAAATATACTTACTATTAAAACTTCTCTGCCCTTGAAAATCACATTCATTGAAACAGCATTGACACCCACATTCAAAGAAAATGCATCTGGTCAGTGGCAGATAAAGATCACATTTGGAATGTTTTCAAATCATACATGTGTTATTTGATACACCTTCCTGATTGTATTAAATTATATTCCTTGTATAATACAGCACGCTTGTTAGAGCGATTTTTAAATTTATTGTTTAGAACATTTTTCCAGTAAGCAATGAAACAAAGTGCATGAACCAATAATGACAAAGCTGCCCAGTTTAGAGCATTTCCATCATAAAAGTCTACTCAAACTTCTACAGCCTGCTTACCCCTTGCATCATCTGGGACAAGACTGTGGATCACCAAATAGGCTGTGGCCTTCTTCTCTTCTTGGGATTGGTGCTAACATTTTGCTTCTGGTGAGAGAAGAAGCAAAGGAGTATTGTATCCCAACAGAGTGAAGCTGTGCTGAGACCAGCATTAGTAGTAGCCAGGCAGTAGCCATTTATGCGACTCCCCTCTTTTCATCATTCTTGACAAGCTAATTCTTTATTTTTCAGTAAGTACTTGATTTCTTTCTAACTTCAGAATATCTGCCAAAATACTTCAGCCTTAGATTTGCAGGGTCTATGTATTAGTTTCCCCTCAAGTGTTTGGCAGTGCTCTGTACAGATTGAGACACCTTGAGTGACATTTTTCCTGTAAAAGGAATATATAAGGAATATATAAGGAAACAGCTCTAGTACTTAGTAATAATAACCATCCCTCCTGGCATGTCTAAAGGTTCCCTGTGCTTTCTCCTATTAACCTGGTGAACTTGGGCATTCTGAGGCAATGTAGCAACTGCCTCCTGTAGAAAGACAACCCTCAGACTTGTGAGACATGCACATATATATCCAAATTGGAAGCCATGCACTTTCAAGCCAAGACCGGAATAGCTGGTCAAGAGGAGGAGGTCAACACCTGCACCACACCACATGCTACACACCATCACAGCTCTCACATAAAAACACTAACCACACACCCATCTTCGTGAAGGCTCTCAATAGAAATCTACCCAAACAGCAGTGACCTCCAAGACAGAAACTTACTCAACCACCATAGCACAGCACAAACCACAAGACAAATAGCTCACCTACACAGTGTGCCCCTCAACCTAAGCCCCTAAGGCAAAACAGCTTGCCCAATATATTAATCATAGATGACTCGATAATGAGGCACACTGATGTCCCACTCACTAGGTTGAATAAGGAGAAGTTAACAGTTGTCTATCAGGTGTCAGAATCCGACACAGCACACAAACTCAGGTCACTCCACAACAAGTATGACTCTGTCACTGTCCATATGGGTGTGAATGACCTGAGGCACACCTCCCTGGACTACGTGAAAAGAGACATGGAGGAGCTCTCAGATTATGTGGCACAGGCAGGTATGACTCTAGCCCTGAGCAGCATCCTACCATCACCCAGAATGATACTGCAGTACAAGCAGAAAATGATTGACTTCAACAATTGGCTAAGTTACTGGTGTCATTCTGAGGGGATCCAGCATCAATCCGCTTGGGATGACATGAATGACAGACCTGGATGCTTTTCCAGGTCAACCTTGGGTTTCCGGATACTTTCCAAGGCTCTTGCCACCCCTATAGTGCCTTTTTAGGTGATGTTCCAAAGACCAAATTACCACCATAACAGCTATAAATAAATGCAATCTGGGGGTCATGCTGCTCAATGCTAGAAGTCTAAATCTCAAGATGCACTTGTTCAAAGCACTCCTCAAAATGGAGAACATCGACATTTGTGCTGTAACGGAGACCTGGTTTAAAGTAGCAGAAAGCACTCCTGCACTACCAGGCTATAACTCATTCCACACCTTATAGGCCCCAGAACATGGACCGAAGCTGCAAAGGCAGTGGTGTCTCCATATTCATAAAGGATATGCACACCTCCAGACTAGTAGCCCAGCATAACACATCTGAGATACTTCAGGTACAACTGAGTAGGATGGCGATTCAGGTCATAGCCTACTATAGGTCCCCAACCATGTCCCAAGACTGTCACTCCACTATCCTAAGCACCCTAGAAACTATTAGAGTCCAACCCAACACTCTCATACTAGGTGACTTCAACTACCTCTCCATCAACTGGGAAAATTACTCATGCACCAATACACTGGTCAAATGCTTCCTGGAATTCATCAATTCCAATACCCTGGACCAGTTCATTCTTACCCCCACTAGAGGAAGCAACAGTGTTGACCTAGTTATTACTAACATGGGCAATCATTGCTCTACACCAATAGTCAATTCCTCCCTGGTTAGATCTGACCACAAACTAATCACCATGGAAATCCACATCTCACCCACACCCCTGCAAAGGTAACCACCATGAAAAACTTCTCCAAAGCTAACTTTGGGCTCCTAAAAACAGAAGTGGCTAACTTCACGGCACCCATGTCAATGAAAACTAGATGCATGCCTGCCGAATCATACAGCAATGCACTGTATGAACATGTACATAAATGCATGGAACTAGCCATATCCAACAGAACCAAGATGCTCTCCTCCAAGAAAAGGAAGCCAATCTGGTGGTCCCCTGCCATTAATAAACCCTACAGCAGAAGGAAGAAACTGTTGCAGAAAAAGGTGATGTCCCAAGACCCTCCCTTATTATCCTCAACAAAAAGTTGAGATCCCTCATCAAAACCTCTGAAGCCAGCTATGAAGACCGAATTGTGGCACACACTAAAAACAACCACAAAGCCTTCTATAGTTATATAAAGGATCTCCATGGCAAAACCCAGGTTTGCACTGAGTTACTGCACAATGGTACCTCCTACACTGAGGCAACAGATATTACCAACATACTGGCCAACAGATTCAGTGCGAACTTTACCCCTCTCTCCCCCTTAAAGGACCAATCACAATACCGGAGGAATGCCAGGCACCAAGCATTACTACAGCACAGGTTAAAGCTGCATTGTCCAAGGCCAAGAATACAGCTTCCATGGGACCCGACAATATCCATGGATGTGTTCTACATGAGCTACAAAGTGAACTGGCACCATATCTGTGTGCCCTGTTCAATCACAGCCTCACCTCAGGCTTTGTCCCTACCAAATGGCACACTGCTACAGTTATCCCTCTCCATAAAGGGGTAGTGACTACAGACCCTGGGAATTATCGCCCCAATAGCCTGATGGGTCTGATATGTAAGGCTATGGAGCGCATCATCATGGACCTACTTAAAAAGGATCTAGGGAATCTCCAAAGTCTAGATCCTATGCAATTTGATTTTGTGAAAGGTAAATCATGTCTGTTCAACCTGGTTGACTTCTTTGAGTCAGTCACCACAGCTGTGGATGAGAGCAAGGTGGTTCATACAGCCTACCTCGATCTGGCCAAGTCCTTTGATGCCATTCCCCACTCAGGAATTATTGATAAACTTACCAAACTAGGCATCAACCCCTATATCACTAGGTGGGTTGCAAATTGGCTCACAGCTAGAACCCACAATGTGAAAGTAGCGGACTCCAAGTCAGACTGCCGACCAGTCATGAGTGGAGTCCCTCAGGGATCGATCCTGGATCCTTTCCTGTTTGGCATCTACTCCTCAGAAGTCCAGTCCAACACAGAGGGACTCTGGCTGACCAAGTTCACAGACGACTGCAAGCTGGGAGCCAATATTAACTCCCCAAGTGATGTAGACATCCTACAGAAAGGCCTCACTGAGACTAATGACTGGTGTCAAAACCATGGCCTTACGCTTAATGCCAAAAAATGTGTTGTCATCCCCTTTGGGGAAAAACTCAGTTCCCACTAATGACCACATTGATGGAAGCCCACTGAACATTGAAGGCATTATAAGAGATCTGGGGACACAGACTTGACAGCAACCTCTCCTTCGACCACCACATTGCCACCATGGTCAGAAAGTCCTTCTATGTGGCACATCTCATTACCAAGGATTTCGCATCCAGGAAGAAAGAGGTCATCATCTCTCTCTACTCTTCCCTCATTAGGCCAGTCATCGAGTATAATGCCCCATTTGGCATGTACCTCACTAGACACATTCAACAACTGGAAAGGCCACAAAGGTACCTCACGAAGAGGATCCTAGGCCTTAAATACATGTGCTACACAGACAGACTCAAACAACTCCAGCTATTCTCTGTCTTATTTCGTCTACTAAGAGGCGATCTCTGCTTGACTTAAAAGCCATATCTGACCCAGCTCTGTTAGAAATGCTACATCTAAAGAAATCCCAATCCCTCTGTACCACACTCTCCAGAGACCTCAACCTCATTACCACAATCAACAGAACATGCTGGAGGGACAGGTTCATAACCCAGAGACTGCCCATGCTCTGGAATAGACTTCCCATACCTGTCAAGTGAAGCATCTCACTGGCCATCTTCAAGAGAAATCTTGATGAGTGGATGGGAAGTAGAAAGTTTACCCCGGGGATCACTCCAGTGGCTCTACTTGATAGAAGCATTGGGAACTAATGTCAGGCGGCACAATTCCAGGGCACTTCTATGGGCTAGGCTTGTAAAAGCACCAGAGCCATTAGCCTAGTACATACCTATGAACCTACAATCTACCAGTATCAATAAATATGCACAATCTCTGCAGTAGAAAAGGTCATCTAAATAGTTCCACAATAAAGTGATCTGTAACTAATGAATAGGTTGCTGCTAGCAAACAACTTTATATTTCATTGTTTCATCTACAAAGTGCCTGTTGAGGAAAAAATTGTCTATGTTACATTAAAAAAAGTGATAAGCTAGTAATATTGCAATAAGGAATGGATGGCAAACTGATAACAGGTTCATAGTTACTAGGTATCTATGCCAAATAGGACATTCTCAGGACTGCAGCATCCACCCCCCTTTAAAAGTACAACACAATACAGTATTAGCAACCCATCTACATACTGTGGGAGCAGAATCCACAGCCTTCAGCATCAAAAGCAAGTGTTCTACCTGTTGTGCTACTAACAACAAAGACAGACAGACTTGGCATAAGCAGCACTAAACTTCTCTCCCCCTGAAGAACTATGCAGCACAAGAAATCTGAAAAAAGACAAAATGTATTTGGGGGGAGCAAAGGCCCAAAACCAGAGACACATTTTAAACATTGCTTGTATAATTTTAGAAAAGTTGCTAGAATAAAATGTTTTGTGTAACCATGCATTTCCTGAAAGATAAGAGGACTGAAACTTAAATGGCTATCATTATTTAGTGAATTCCATTCTCTCTGATTTACCAGAAAACTACAAATTTTAAGAGGAACAGACAATAAGTATGAGCCAAACATTCCAGACAGTCTGTAAAACTTTGGACAGTTGAGAACTATAGACTTAATTTCCTGGATCACCAGTGGTGGTGGTATGGGTAGAGAATTTAGGCTCTTCCTCCTTGTATCTAAGGTACAGGGTTTGTCTGAGTAACTCTAACCACCAGTTATACACATTTTTCTACACTACATGTACTCAATTGTTACCATTGTTTGCATATTCTATTTTCTTTTTCCCTTTTTTCTGCAGTTTATTGTTGTTTAAAAATATATAATAAAAAGTTTTTTTTTCAGTTGCTATAACTGTCACTTGAACTTGATTCTTTATAGTACAGTTTATTGATTGCCTCTCTGTTGGTTTTCTGTGTAATGGTTGAGAAAGAGGAAGGCACTGTGGGGTTTAAGAAGTGCCTTAAATGTGGACATAAAATTCCATTTTTGGATGCACACACACTCAGTGTGTACTGCCTAGGTCCCCTCCATTTACAGAAGGACTGTGCCATTTATCACAAATTTAAATCAAGAGCACTTACTAAGAGAAAGAACAAATTGATTCTTAAAGGCATGCTGCCTTTCACTTTTGAGAAGGATGTATCTAGAGTTTCCCCTACAAAAAAGTCTAGGTCAACCTCTCCAAGTCCTTCCTCATCATTCTGAACATAAAAGAAAAAAGGCAAAAGTTTCAGCTCAGATTTCATTCTTGGATCCAAAGCTCAAAGAAAAATCTTCATCAGATCTGACCTCAACATAGGATATTAATCAAAAGGGAATTGAATTATTGGATCTGACTACATAAGATCCAGCAAGAGGTTCCACTTTGATACATTTACCAAGAAATAGGTATTCTCCCTCTGTGGACCCCTTTTCCTGGAAAGACGAATTCTCCATCAGTCATATCCACTCACTCTTCCAGAAGCCTCACAGAAGAAGATGTGGAGAGACTGATGTAAAAGATTCTCTCAGGGCAGAGCAAGTCAAGTGTCCAATTGGCTCCTACCCCTTCAGGTCAGGAGATCTGTTCTACACCACCATTACCAGTTCCTCCTCTGACTTCATACAGGACTTCAGAGCCCATGGATCTGAGTTGACTAGCACAATCTTGCTCAGATCTGAGGCTTGCCTTATCCTCGGATCCAGAGTTGCCTTTGAGAACTTCAGTCCAGTCAGATATGGAGACCTCTCAGAGCTGAGACTACCCTGTCACATCCGAGGTGTTAAAGTCAACTCCAAAGCTTTCAGAGCTGTCGCTGCACCTTGAGGCCTTAGCAAGGGTTAGTTTGGCTCTGACTTCTGTCTCAGGAGGGCTGTCTTCAGAGTAGGGTGGAAACAGGATTCAGAAGCTTGCCTTCTTGGTTCCGGGGTCCTGTCACTCTATGTGACAATCTGCCTTTGAGGTTATGGAGAGGCCCCTGTCTACATCACTGACACAAATGGTTCCTCCCCCCTGCAACCTCAAACTGTTATGGTTCCATCTCTGTGCTTGGAGTCTCACCTTTCTTCTCCACAGGGACAGTTGATATTGAAACTCCAGGCTTCCCAGCAGGGTATCCCCATTTCTTCTGATACCTTCCAAAGCATCCCACTGAGGAGGTCCCTAAGAAGAAAATTTACAAGTGGAAGCACTTAGATTCCACAGAATCTGTCACAGAATAAATAGATTGTGATGAAGGTGAAGGGTCCCCACTCTCACCTCCTAATGATGTCTCATTTGGAGACATCCTAGAAATCCTAAAACAGGAGACTAAGTCCAGTAACCCTTTGTCTGAAGAATCTGTATTTCTGGAGGCATTCAGGCCTGGCCCGTCTACCTCTTGGGTGACTCCAACCACTAATGAGCTCCTTGAGTTGATCTCTCAGAGGCATGGAATGATCCGGACATGATTCAGCCAATTCCTCAGAGACCTGACAAAATTATGACAGCACCAGAGGACAAGCAGTTTTGGGCTAAATGAGTACCTGTTGATGCCATGGTCATGGTAGTGGCCACTAAAAAGGAACTATCTGAGGAGGGTTCCACTGTCCATCCCCCCAATGAGGAATCTCAGAAGATGGATAGGTTTGGGAAGTGTGTCTATGATTCAGCAACCTTCACCCTAAGGTCACTGAACTATCAGGCACATTTCACCAGATTACAGAGGGACCTGATTAAGGAACTTTCAGAGACTCTCTCAGAATCCATTTCTGAAGTACAAGCCTCTGTCACTTCTCAGTTGGCTACCCTGCAATCAATATCCAATTCCTCACTGAAGCTCATTTCTCATGTAGCAGAAGGAACCTCAAGGGCAGTGGGTTCAGCCATTTCCAAAAAAGAGACACACCTGGATGCACTTGTGTGTGATTTTCCAGAGCCCTTCAAGTCTTCCTTCATCAGTGTTCCTTTTGATGGCACTTCTTTGTTTGACCCTAAAGTAAAAGAAACTTTATACCAGTGTGAGAAGGATGGAAAGACCCTTTCTGCCATTGGCGTACACTTTTCCACCCCCTCAAAGATCCTTTTCAAGGAATCATCGAGGTGGAGGAAAGATGTGGTTCAAAAGGTCCCGAGGGACTTTCCAGGACACACATGTAGGAGGTTTTTCTAGAGGCAGAGGGGGGAATTCCAATGGTAGATGCCACCCATGCAGCAGAGGTGGTCTGCAAAACCAAGGGTCTAAAAATTCATCCTTTGGCAGACCCTTCCACTGTTCCTGAAAGGAGGCCCAATTGTCCCCTTCTGGAGGCAACTGGGGATTATTTATCCCTGACTGGGTAGAGAGAACAATGGATACTTGGGTGCAGAAGATCATTTCCAGAGGTTATATTATACCCTTTTTCCTTCCTCCTTCCCATTTAAAGAAAATCCCTGATGTGCCACCCACTCAGAGGGAACAAGCAACAATTCAAATACAAAAACTGCTAGAAAAAAAGAGTCATCCAAGAGCTCCCCCAAGACCAGATAGAATCCAGAACTTACTCAAGATTCTTTTTAGTGCCAAAGAAAACAGGGTACTGGAGGTGAGTTTTGGATGTCAGTAACTTAAACAAGTCCATTAAAAAAAAAAAACAAGTACCAGATGGCCACAGTTCAGTCCATTCTTCTATTTTTGGAAAAGGACAACTGGATGTGCCCAATATACCTTCAGGATGTGTACTATCACATAAAAATGAACATATACTCCAGAAGGTTATGACACCTCCAGTTGGGAGCCAGTCATTACCTTCTGCCCTTTGGTCTCACCACAGCCCCCAGCACCAAGTGTATGGCAGTAGTAGCAGCTCACTTGAGACTGCTAGGATTCCGGGTGTTTCTATACCTAGATGACTGTCTCCTTTCCATCCCAAACAGGCATCAGCTCTTAGTAGCAAAGGAAAAGCTTATCCAGACAGGTGCTGTTCTGAGTATAACCATAAACTATGAAAAATCACATTTAGAACTAACTCAAAACATAGAGTTTATAGGAGCACTTCTCAATACAAAATTGACCATGGCCTCACTTCCCTTATCAAGAATTTCGACAATAAGATTGCGAGTAAAAAAGATAATTTGCAGTACCAAATGCTTTAGATAGGTCTAGGAAAGTAGCAGAGGAGAGATAGCCATTGTTTTTATGCTGAAGGATAGTGTTAGTAAAGGAGAATAAGGCAGTGGTGGTGCTATGGTTTGGTTAGAAACCATGCTGATTATTAGAAAGGAGGTTGTTAGTAAGAAGGTAGTCTGAGATCTGAGAGTGAATGCATCTCTCTAGTATTTTGGAGAGTGGAGAGAGAATAGCTATGGGGCGGTAATTGGTTAGTTCTGTGGATCGGCTGCCTTTGTGGAGGGGAATTATATGTGATACTTTCCATAGTGTGGGAACGTAACTTTCTTACAGAGATCGGTTAATCAAGATGGATACTGGGTAGGCCAGAGCATCTGCTGCTAATTTGTTGGGCTTAAGTTTAGTTAAGAGTTTTTTTTATGTTGGAGGTAAGTACAGGAGAAAAAGAGAAGGCAGTGGGGAGATTACTAGTTGAAGGTGTGGGTTGGAGGGGAGGGGGTTGTGTTGTTTAGCTAGTGCTAGTATGGTTCATGTGAAGTGTGTGTTGAATGAGGTAGCAATATTTTCGGAGGAGTACGGGATGTTAGGAGGAGGGGTAATGACTTTACCTGGGTGGAGGATGGAGTTTATGGAGGGCCAGAATTGTTTGGGGCTGTGTTGGGAGGAGTCTAGGGCAGACTGGTAGTATTGGAATTTGTCCTATTTTATTAGCTTTTTGACTCTATTGCATAGTTCTAGGAATTTCTGTCTAGTTGAGGGAGTTTTGGTTTTGCACCAATGCTCCCAGGCTTTATCCCTGTTTTTCATTTCTGACTTAGTGGTTTTCTGTAGCCATGGGGAGGGTTGTGCTTTGGTTCCGGAAAGTCTTATGGGGGCATGGTAATTAAGGATGGTCAGGAAGGTAGTATTAAAAAATTCAACTGTGTCATCAAGGCTCAGGTACTTTAGAGGATGCCAGTTACATTCTTTGAGGGATGAGATGAATGTGAGTGGGTTAAAGTTTAGTTTTTTACGTATTTGATGGTAGATGACAGGTTTATCTTGGTATAAGTATTTTTTTGAGTAGGAATGTTGGGGAGTGATCACTGAGGCTATCTGATAAGATAAGCAGCCTGTTATATATGACTGGGGGCTCTTACTGACTAGTATTCAATCGAGGGTAGTGTGCTTGCTGGAGTTTTTATTTATCCTGGTTGGCGACTGGACTAGTTGGGTGAAGCCATGAAGGTTTACATGATGGGTTGGATGGTTACCAGAACAGGATTGCCAGTCAATATTGAAATCACCTAAATTATAGTTTCTTGGGGGAGATGGTGGGTAGACCAGCTGAGGATGTTTTCTAGTGGAGGGATGTTTTGGCCAGGTAGCATCCAATTATGTTGATGGTTTTGTTTTGATTTATTTTGAGGTTGGTATATATTATTTCTTCATTGCCTATTTGTGGTGCTGATGATTTTAAGATCTGGATGTTTAGATGCTGTTTAAATATTGTAGCTACACTGCCTCCTTTCTTGTTTAGCCGGTCTACTCTTAGTATGCTGTAACTGGTAGGGAGGATTTGCTCACTGGTAATGTGAGGTTTTAGCCAGGTTTCTGTCAATGTTACATCTGTGTTATACTGTCATATCAATGTTCTAGAGATGAGAGCAGTGCTTTTAGTGTTGCAGGCCTTCCAAGATTCTCTCCCCTTAGGTTTAGTTGCAAATCAAATAGACAATATATCAATACAAACAGAAAATGATTGATGTTAACAATTGGCTTAGTTTCTGGTGTCATTCCAGGGGGGATCCAGTGCCTGGCAGCCTGTGAAGATATGATTGACAGACCCCAATGTTTTGCTAGAGATGGCCTGCATCTGTCTCACTTGGACTTCAGGCTTCTGGCAAAGGCTCTTGCCTTCCCCATAGCGCCTTTTTTTAGGAAAAGTCATGTGGTCAATACTACCAACGTAAAAATTTCAACAAAACGCAAATTAATGGTCATGCCGCTAAACGCTAGGAGTCTAAACATGAAACTGCACTCATTGCAAGCATCCTTAACCCTGGAAGATGCTGGCATTTGTGCAGTCACAGAATCCTGTTTTAAAGCTGTGGAGAACACCCCAGCCTTACCTGGTTACTCATCCCATCATGCATTCAGACCCCATAATGTGGGTAGCAAAGCCAAAGGAGGTGGAGTTTCAATATATATTAAAGACACACACACCTCCAGGCTGGTCAAACAGTATGACGCACAGGAGACACTCCAGGTGCAGTTAACTGTTGACAAGACCCCTATTCAAATTATAGCTAGCTACAGACCCCCAAGTTTGACTTAGGATGCCCACTCCACCTATCTGGACCTCTTCATTTCTACCAAGATTCAACCCTTTACCCTGATCCTGGGTGACTTTAATTACCCAACCATAGATTGGAAAAACTACTCTTGCCAGAACACAAATGCCCAGAGATTCCTCGATGTTATCAATGAAAATGACTTGAAACAGCTAGTCGATATCCCCACAAGAGGTGATAATATCTTGGACTTGGTATTAACCAACATGAGTAACTACTGCAGCACCCCTACAGCATCATACTCCTTGGTAAGATCTGACCATAAAGCGGTCTCTTTCGAAGTCACCATCTCCCCTGACCCCCCCCCTCTAGTGAGGGTCAAACAAAAAAACTTCTCCAAAGCTGATTACAATCTCCTGAGGCATGGTATAAACAGCTTCACAGACCCCTCCCCCCACTGTAGGAACTGGCACCAATGTCCAAATATACACCAAAGTACTATACAAGCATTTATATAGATGCATGGAATCAGGAATACCTGAAAGGACAAAATCATTCTCCGCAAGGAAGAGTAAACCTGTCTGGTGGACATCTGCAGGAAATAAACTATATAACAAAAGGAAAAAAAATGCAGTCCAGGACTAAGGATGACTAGGTCCCCAGTTGGAAGCAATCTCTCCTTAGCCTGAACAAACAAATGAGAGCACTAGTGAAATCCTGTAAAGCCAACTTCAAGTTCAAATTGGCCACATCTACTAGAGACAATCATAAGGCCTTCTTCATATATGTCTGCAATCTCAAAGGAAGCACTCAGATCTGTTCAGAACTGGTGGTCAAGGACACCACATACACAAATGCTATAGGTATAGCCAATCTACTAGTTAACAGATTCAGCGAAAACTTCTCCCCTCTGTCCCCCCCATCAGTAAATCAGGGCATCCACAATACCTGCCCCCACCCCTTATCTCTAGGGAACAGGTCATCACTGCCCTCTCAAAAGTAAAAATACAGACTCCATGGGATCCAATAACATCCCAGGCTGCATCCTACATGAACTTAAGCATGAACTTGCAGCACAATTAGGCACCCTATTCAACCAAAGCTTGAGTACCGGCTTTGTCCCAGCCGAGTAGAGGACAGCCACTATCATCCCTTTACACAAAGGTGGAGCATCCACTGATTCAGGAAATTATAGACCCATCAGCCTAACTAGCTTGATCTGCAAGGCCATGCAATGGATTATCATGGGCCTCATTAACAGGGATATTGCCAACCTCCAAACACTCAATCCCACACAGTTTGGCTTTGTCAAGGGGAGGTCATGTCTGTTAAATCTGGTTGACTTCTATGAGACAGTCACCAAAGCCATGGATGAGGTAAAGATGGTGCACACCACCTACTTTCACCTGGCCAAAGCCTTCAACACTATTCCCCACTCAGGTATAGTAGATAAACTTTCTCAACTAGGAATCAATCCATATGTTACCAGATAGGTAGCAAACTGGCTCACTGAAAGAATCCACCTAATCAAAACAGTGGAAGCCACCTCAAGCAGCAGACCCGTAACTAGCGGCATACCCCCAGGGATCAGTCTTGGGCTCTCTGTTGGTCAGGATATACGTCTCTGAGGAGCAGGCCAAAACCAGTGGGCTATGGCTGACCAGGTTTGCAGATGACTGCAAGCTGGGTGCAGTCATCAATTCCCCAAGTGATGTGGACATCCTCCAAGAGGGTCTCACCCAAACAAATGACTGGTACCAAAAATATGGCCTCAAGCAGAATGCCAAAAAAAAATCATCATCCCCTTTGGGGAGAGTGACATCCCCACATATTATCACATTAATAACAACACCCTAAGTACACAATCAGTAATGAGGGATTAAGGCACCCAGGTTGAAAGCAACCTGACTTTTGACCATCATGTTGCTTCCGTTGTACAGAAAGCTTTCTACATGGCCCACCTCATAAGTAAGGGGATCTCATCCAGGGACAAAGAGGTCATAACATCCCTGTATTCTTCCCTTATAAGGCCAATTATTATTGAGTACAATACCCCCTTTGGCATGTACCTCACAAAGCACATGCAGCAGCTGGAGAGACCACAGAGGTTCCTCACCAGGAGAATACAGGGGCTCAAACACCTACTCTAAACAGATAGGCTAAATGCCCTGCCCCTCTTCTCAGTTTCATACAGACTCCTCAGAGGTGACCTCTGTCTGGCATACAAAGCAATCTCAGACCCCGCCTTGACGGGACTGCTGCATATCCACAAGTCAAGCTTCACTCGAGAAACCTGTACGTGCAACCTCAACCTGGTCTGTGATATTAATAGAACTTATTGGCAGGACAGATTTGTGTCCCAGAAACTCCCCCATCTGTGGAATAGATTCCCTCTCCACATGAGAGTACCTCATTATCCCTTTTTAAGCACAACCTGGATAACTGGATGGGAAACAGAAAATACACCCCTGGGATTCTACTTGTGTCCCTGCTGGACAGGGGCTGTGGACCCTGACTTGTCTCAACATGGGCTAAACTCTTGGCTAGGCTTATAAGGGCCTCAGGGCCAATAGCCTATTAACTTCCTATGATCCTATGGTCAATAGTTTGGTACATCAACAAACAAGGAGAGACCAAATCCTAAACCCTGTGTCAAGAAGCTCTCAGAGTGTGGCAATGGTCAGTCTCTTCCGACTGCTTTCTCATTGTTGTGTCTTTCGGCTTTTCCTGGTTAGGGGCCACCACAGCAGAACTCCGGTCCGCTAATGATTGGCAGCAGATTTTTACGTGCCGAGTTGCCAGCTCTGACGCACAACCTTCAACGAAGATACGCCCATTCACGCATATCTCCACACAGAAGATGCTCTAGCTGAGAATCGAACGGGACAACGTCTTACTTTGAGGCGACAACGCTACAGCAGCACCACCACTCATAGCAATGCACATTCCGAGGGAAATACAATGTAATAGCAGAAAAACTGAGCATGTGCATTCTTTTATCCCCCAAATGGACCCTCAACAAGAACATGACAGAAATGCTTCTGTCAGTGGGGCCATCCTTGCTTCGATCTTTTTGCCTCTCCCCAAACTACAAATGCAGCAGCTACTTTGCCCTAACCCCCTCAGAGGGAATCACCGATGGATGCTCTATTTCATGATTGGCCTCCAGTCTACTTTATGCTTACCCACCAATTCCATCTATTCCCAAATTCCTACAGAAAGCTGCTGTGTTGAAGAACAAAGTAATCCTCATTGCACCTTACTGGCCTTGACAGATTTGGTTCCCCTTCCTTTAGCCTCACTTGCTTCACCAACCTTGGATTCTGAATCCAATTCCAGACCACCTGGCTCATCCAACAGGCATGATCCATCCAGATATAACAAATCTCAAGCTGACAGCTTGGCTTATCCAATTTTCTTGATACCCAGAAAACATATTCTCTCTTCTCCTGTCCCGAAACATATTGTTATCCTCCCTTAAACCATCTAAACCATCTACAAGAAAACTAAATGGTAGCAAGTGGAAAATATTTGTCTACTGGGCTATTCAGAATCAAACTGACCCTTTTCCTGCCCCAATACATAATGTTTTGGAATTCTTAACCTTTCTTTTAGTGAAGGAGCTAGTGCATCTACAGTTAAGGTTCAGATAGCAGCAATTTCTAATTTCAATATTGGACTTGATGGTTCATCACTTGCTCCTCATCAGCTTTGCAAGGCTTTAAGAGGCATACTGTTATTGAGACCTCCTTTTAAAGATCCTACCCCTCTGTGGGATCTGAATCTGGTACTGCAAGCACTAATACACCCCCATTTGAACCTGTAGATAAGTGTGAGTTTAAATATCTATCTTGGAAAACCTTATTCTTAGTACCCATTACTTCAGCCAGATGAAGTTCTGAAATTCAGGCCTTATCCTCAAAACCACCATATCTAGCCTGTCATAAGGATAAATGTATACTATGAACCAATGCATCCTTCCTAAGATGGTGTCTGCATCTAACATCAAAAAGTCTATCAATTTACCACTAGTGTTCTGTAAATATACAAGCAAAGGAGAATACTTACTCCATCTGCTAGATGTTCACAGGCAATTACATTTTTTATTTACATAGAACAAAAGAAATCAGAACTACCGATCAATTATTTGTTTCTTAAGCAGATGTAAAGTTGGGTAATCTAGTAACCAAAGTAACTTTAGCAAGGTGGCTTACTAATTGCATCTCATTTATTTTCAACAAATTGGGTATCACCTTACCAAGTCAATTATGAGGTCATTCTACCAGATCAATGGCAACTTCCTTACTTTCTCAAGCCAGAACATCCATGGATGACATTTATACAGCAGCTACTTGGGCTTCTTCCCATACCATCATTACTATTTACAAATTGGATTTGGTCTCCAGAGGTAGAGCATTGTTTGGCTCAATGGTGATCAAAAATATCCTTCCTTGAGTCCACCCTGGAGTTAATGTAGCTGGAGACTCTGTCCCATTAGTTATGGATTTAATGAAGATCAACAACATCAGATAAAGAAGTTATGCTTTAACAATTGGCTTAATTACTGGTGTCATTCTAAGGGGATCCAATGTCTGTCTGCTTAGGATGACATGCTTGACAAGCCACGCTGCTGCGCAAGGGATGGCTTGCACCTGCCACCCCTGGGCTTCCGGATATTGGCCAAGGCTCTTGCCACCCCCATAGTGCCTTTTTTAGGCAAGGCTCAAAAGACAAACCCACCTCCCTAGAAAACACAAGTGAAAAAAAACTAAGGGTAATGCTGCTCAATGCCAGAAGTCTAAACCTCAAGATGCATGCTCTCGAAGCCCTCCTCAGTATGGAGAACATCGATGTTTGTGCAGTGATGGAAACCTGGTTCAAGGCTCCTGAGAGCACCCCAGCACTACCAGGTTTTACCTCATATCATGCTTTCCGGCCCCAAAACTTGGACCGAACCACAAAAGGAGGGGAGTATCCATATTCATCAAAGATACCCACACCTCCAGGTTAGTGGCAATGCACGAAGCATCGGAGACCATCCAGGTGCAACTAACCATAGGCAAAACTGCCCTACAGGTTGTAGCATGCTACAGACCATGCTCTCAAACTCAGGAACCCCACTCAGCCTTCCTGAAGACACTGGAGAGTATGAATGTCTCACCAAATACCATCATATTGGGAGACTTCAACTACCCAAACATAGACTGGGAACATTACTCAAGCCCCAACACCCCAGCCCAAAGGTTCCTAGAATTCATAAACTCAAATGCGATGGAACAACTAGTCACCACTCCCACAAGAGGAGATAATATACTAGACCTGATCATCACAAACATGGGGACAAAATGCTCCACACCGGAAGTATACCCCTCATTGGTGAGATCAGACCATAAATTAATCTCACTGGAAATCCACATCCTGCCCCCACCCCCTGCACAAAAGACCACAATGAAGAACTTCTCAAAAGCCGACTTCACACTTCTTAAGACTGAAGTGGTATCCTTCAAGGCCCCTGGGCCAGTGGAAACCACAACCCACACCGCTGAATCCTTTATAAATGCCTTCTACGGGCACCTTCAAGAATGCATGGCTCATGCAATCCCTAATAAAACCAAGATCCATTCCCCCAAAGGCAGGCGCCCTGTCTGGTGGACCCCAGCCATTAACAAACTTTACAACAGGAGGAGGAAGCTACTACATGACAGAGCAAAATCCCTAAAAGGGAAGTCATCTCTGATCAGTACTAGCAAAAAACTATGATCACTCATAAAATCATCCAAGGCCAACTTTGAGAGAAAAATCGCAAAAGACACAAAAGACAATCACAAGGCCTTCTTTAGCTATGTTAGAAACCTGGGTGGAAACTCCCAGATATGCTCAGAGTTAGTCCAAAATGACACAAAATACACTGAACCCACAGACATTGCCAACATTCCGGCAGACAGGTTCAGTTTAAATTTCTCCCCCCCTCCCCCCCAAAAGGAGAAATATCTATCCCAGCAGAGTGTAGCCTCCCTAACATCTCAGATGCCCAGGTGAGAGCCGCCCTCTCCAAAGCTAAAAACACAGCATCAATGGGACCGGACGGTGTCCCGGGCTGCATGCTACATGAACTCCAAGAGGAACTAAATCCGCACATAAGGCTGCTGTCTAATCTTAGCCTTACTACAGGATACGTACCCAAAGAGTGGCGTACAGCAGCAGTGGTCCCACTCCACAAAGGCGGTGCTTCTATGGACCCTGGAAATTACCGCCCCATAAGCTTGACGAGCCTGGTCTGCAAAGCTATGGAAAGGATCATTATGGAACTCATAAACAAAGACATTGGGGACCTACAGACATTGGATCCTACCCAATTTGGCTTTGTCAAGGGCAGATCCTGCCTTTTGAACTTGGTCGATTTTTTTGAAAAAGTCACTAAGGCCATTGATGAGGGTAAGGCAGTTCACACAGCCTACCTTGACCTTGCAAAAGCCTTTGACACAATACCCCACTCGGGCATCATAGACAAACTCACCAGCTTAAATGTAAACCCATATGTCACAAGATGGGTTGCAAACTGGCTCAAGGATAGAACCCACAAGGTCAGAATTGCTGGAGCCATGTCAGACTCTAAGCCAGTCACAAGCGGTGTCCCACAGGGCTCAGTCCCGGGACCCCTCTTATTCGGCATTTATTTTTCCGAGGTGCAAGCAAACATAAGAGGATTGTGGCTGACAAAGTTCGCAGATGACTGCAAACTGGGCGCCATAATTGATACTCCAGCAGACACAAGCATCCTTCAGAGAGGCCTCATAGAAACGGATAATTGGTGCCTTAAACTGAATGCCAAAAAATGTATAGTATACCCTTTGGGAAAAACAAGGTACCCACAAATTACCACATAGATGGTAATCCATTAAGTACGGAAGAGGTAATGAGGGACCTAGGGACCCAAGTTGACAGAAACCTCTCATTTGACACTCACATTGCCAAGGTTGTTAGGAAGACCTTCTATATTGCCCACCTTATCATGAAGGGATTCACATCCAGATCAAGAGAGGTCATTGTACCCCTGTACTCTTCTCTTATCAGGCCCATGATTGCATACAATGCCCCATTTGGGATGTATCTTACCCGAAACCTGCAGCAGTTGGAAAGACCCCAAAAGTTCCTCACTAAGAGGATAAAGGGTCTCAAACATATGTCATATGCTGCCCGGCTGAAGAAACTCCAGCTCTATTCAGTCGCATACCACCTACTCAGAGGTGATCTATGCCTGACGTACAAGGCCATGTCCAATACGGAATTAATGGACATGCTCCACCTCAGAAAATCCAAATCCATCAGAGCCATGAGAGCAAGAGATTTGTACCTCAACACAGAAATAAATAGGACGTGCTGGAGGGACAGATTCATAACCCAGAGGCTCCCTACACTCTGGAACAGAATCCCAGTCCACGTTAGGCAAAGCCCCCTCACTAGCTCTCTTCAAGAGAAATCTTGACGAGTGGATGGGAGATCGTAGGTTTACCCCAGGGGTCATCTCTGTGTCACTACTAGACAGAGGCACAGTAAACTAAACCCTAAATGGGCGTAGTATTCTCATCCCAAGGGGTGGCGAAAGCCACACACACTCTGGCTAGGCTTATAAATGCCCTAGGGCAGATAGCCTAGTACGAACCTATGAACCTATGAACCTATGTACTCACCATAACATTTCATCTTTGTTGTCGATTTTCATTTTTCCTCAGCTCCCCTCCCACCAATCCCCGTCCTTATGCAATTTCTGGAAGAACGAGTGGTTAGACACTTATTCTACTGCCCACATAATTGAAATCCAGATATGGTCTCTGCTTTGATATATATACATATATATTTATTTATTTATTTATTGATGTTTGTTTACTGAGAAAGTCCACTGGGCCAGAATGAGCCCATTTTCAGTGGAGGCCCAGGGAGAAAAGCTACAATATCACAATAACAATTAAATACATTTCAAAAGTACAGTCATTTGAAAAGCAAAAAAAAAAAAATCTCCCGAGTAGCATAAAAATCAGCCAAAATATATCTGTGTATGTATATATATATACACACACACACACACACACACGCACGCACGCACGCACGCACACACACACACACACACACACACACACACACGCCACATATTTCTTTCTTCTATTATAATCAGCAAACAAGATCGGAGGTAAATGGGGTTGGTGCATTATGGGTAAGGGAGAAGCTTGAGAATTCAAAGTTGCCACAAGCTTTTGCAATAGCCGAATCAGATCCAAGCGATCAGATCTGAACCCATTATTTGAGGAAGAATACAAATCAACAACACAAAAGGAATATTATGGTGAGTACATAACTTCTTTATCTGAAGTAGGTAACTTCTTTGATCATCAACCTGTGACCTGGATCCAACCCGGCAGCTTTCCAAGCTAGAGATCTGAGCTCCAAGCTCCTCCCCTTACCCATAATACCCTGCTACCGCCTTCCAATCTTCAGATCTCATTTGTCGCGGCTTTGTCAAGCACAAGTTTCTCGAGCTCCTAGCGTTTAGGCGATTTGTAAGTAGATTTTCTCAAAATCTTCTTAGTTTTTAGGTGTGTGTCGATAGTTTAGTTTCTTAGTTTAAACCCCTGAATTTTACCGTTCCCTCATAGTTTAAAGCCTAGTAGATGCCCCCTTTCTCTTAGGTGTTTGTGTGGGCGCGTGTGTGATTTTGTTTAGGAATCATGGCCGAGGCCCCAAAGGCCATCTTTTCTAAGTACACTGAGTGTGGCCATAAGCTTTCCCCAGCAGATGGCCACACTCAATGCGTCCTCTACTTGGAGGTACCGCATTTGTCATCGGGCTGCCAAATTTGTGCAGCCTTTAACCCCCGGGTCCTGAGGGATAGGAGGAATAAGCTGATTCTGGCGGGTCTCCTACCCATGGAGCTGGCTTCCTCACCTCTCCCTCGGTGGCTACAGCTGCTCAGCCTGCTGTCCCCTCTCCCCTGGCTGGGACTCAGCCTCCCACTTCTTCCCAGGGAGAGAGGGACTCTAAAAAAGAAAAGAGAGAGAGAGAGAGAGAGAGAGAGAGAGGGAGAAAGAGAGAGAGAGAGGGATAAGGAGAGGCATAGACGCCACAAACGGGGGGCCGTCTGCCAAGCTGCTCTCCTCACCCCAGAAGGTCTCTGGGCCTTCCTCCCCTCAGCTCCATTCTCCACGCTTCTCACTGGAGCCAGAGGAGGAGGCCCGACCATCTTCAAGGTCATCGCGGCGGCCCTCCAGGCCAGCTTCGGCGGCCTCTTCTAGGTCGACCCGTAGCCTCTCCAACGCTGATATGGACTGGATGATGCGTCGTTTTCTCCAAACCCATCTGCAGATGGGAGTGTTGCTGCCCCCCCATCTGGGGGGGGGGAGTTCAGCCCCACTTTTTGCCTCGATAGCTCCTTCTCCGATCCACTATCAGGTTTCAGAGCCTTCGGATCCGAGGAGTGTCAGAGCCAGAGAGATCGGTGCCGATGGTTATCGCTACCTCAACGCCAGCCATGCCCTCGAGTTTGTTGGATCTGAGCTCTCAGGGCTGAGAGCCATGCATCGGATCCGAGGGGGCGAGTGTGTCTTCGGCTCCATTTCGGTCGGAGCACACTTCCCTCTCAGGTCCGAGCGCTTCAGCTCCAACGCCGATCCCCGTGCTGGATCTGAGGGTATTAACCACGGAGCCCAGAGAGATTGGTTCACCCTTGGCTTTCAACCTGGTGGAGAGGGTCCTCTCGAGAAGTTCGAGACCCCCTGCTCTTTCTTCGGATTCTACCCCCACTCCCTTGCAGCTGGGCTTGTCTTCCATCATCCAGTCCCAGGGACAGCCTGTGTTGACGCCCCAGCCCATTCCACTGGTGGAACACGACTCTGTTGGTGAGCCCTCCTTGGACAGTCCCACTGAGGAGGCCCCTCACAAACGTAAGTGTAAGAGGAGGCACTTGGACTCCCCTGAGTCCCTCATGGAGGACACTGATTTGGAGGAAGGGGAAGGTTCCCCCAGATCACCCCCCGAGGATGTCTCCTTTGGAGACATTATGGAAATGTTTCACCTAAAGGGGGGGTGGTCAGCCCAAAAACCTTCCTTGGATGAGTCGGTGTTCCTTGAGGTATTGGACGTAGGCTCGTCTCCCTCTTGGGTGTCCCCTCTGGCCAACCCCCTGGTTGACTTTGTCACTACCAGGGCGTGGAAGGAACCGGACACTGTAGAGCCAATCCCCAGGAGGCCAGATAGGATTCTTAGTTCCCCTGTGGATACGACGGCTTGGAGTAAGGGTTCCCCGGTAGATGCCATGGTGGTGGTGGTGGCAGCCACCAAGAAGGAACTTGCCCAGGATAGTTCCTCCATCCATCCCCCTGATAAGGAGTCTCGGACCATGGATCATATCGGGAAGTGGATGTTTGCTTCAGCTACCTTTTCCATAAGGGCGCTGAATTATTTGGCCCATGTAATTAGACATCAGCGGGATCTGGTTAAAGAATACTCTGAGTCTCCCCCTGAGTCCATGTCGGCTGAGGACAAACGGACTTTCGGCTCGCATGGCCACTCTGACATCTGTTTCATTACGTCTATGAGGCTACTTTCCCATGCTACGGAGGGGGACGCTAGAGCCAGAGGGTCCAGCATCGCCTTAAGGCACCACGCCTGGCTCCGGCTTTGTGACTTTGTGGAACCTTTCAAGGTGTCCTTCGTGAACGCACCCTTCGATGGTTCTACCCTGTTTGGGAAGACCGTCTGCGACACATTGGTTCAGAGCAAGAAAGATGGGAAGATGCTGTCTGCTGTCGGAGTCTGCTTTTCGGCTCCTCAAAGGTCCTTTTCCAGGAACCAGAGAGGACAAAAAAAGATGTGGTTCTGGAAGTCTCAGCAGTCCTGTTATGCTCTGGACCCTTCGTCCTTCAAAGGCAGAGGGGGACAAGGTGAATGCCAGCCCAGAGGCAGAGGGGGGCCAAAATATTTTGGGTCGCAGGAACCTTTCTGATCGACCCACACAGCAGCCCTGAGGGGTGGCCTGACTGCTCCTCTCTGGAGGCAGTCGGGGGGCATTTTTCGAAGCACTTGGCCCAATGCGAGTCCATCACAACAGATCGCTGGGTGCTTCGAATAATATCCAGAGGTTACTCAATCCCTTTCATAAACCTGCCTTCACAGTCGAGGCGCCTCCTCGATGTACCACCCAGTCAGAGGGAGGCTGCAGCTTTAGAGGTAAAAAAGCTGCTAGTAAAAAGAGCCATCCAGCACGTCCCCCCAGGCCAGTCCAGATTAGGCAATTACTCCAGGTTCTTTTTGGTGCCAAAGAAGATGGGGGACTTAAGGCCGATCCTCGACCTTTCAACAATGAACCTCTTTATTGCCAAGGAGAAATTCCAGATGGTCATGCTTCAATCCATTCTGCCCCTGCTGCAGGAGAAGGATTGGATATGCTCATGGAGAGGCGATCCAGGAGGTTACTCTTTTGGCTAAGGGCCAGTCATTACCAGTTCAGGGTCCTACCCTTCGGCCTCACCACAGCCCTCAGGGTGTTCACCAAGGTCATGACAGTTGTAGTGGCCCACCTGAGACTTCAGGGAATACAGGTTTTTCCTTACCTAGATGACTGGCTCCTTACCACCCCCACCAGGCATCTACTCTGCTTAGCCAGGGATTGCTTCCTACTTCTAGCGTCCCAATTGGGGATCACCATAAACTTCAAGAAGTCATCCCTTCAACCAGTTCAAGTCTTGGAGTTCATAGGGGCCAGAATAGGCACGCTTCAGACCACGGCCTTCTTGACATCAGACAGACTTTGCAGTTTGACCTTACACATTTTAGCCCTTCTTCAGTCACCTGCCCTGTCAGCGGAGTTAGTCCTGAGAGCTCTAGGGTCCATGGCAGCAGCAATCAATCTTGCACCCTTAGCTCGCTTGCACATGAGGGTTCTCCAGTGGACTTTGCAGGTTCAGTGGTCCATCCTTCTCCACCCGTTGGACTTAACAATTCCTCTCAGCAGAGTTTGCAGAAATTCCCTCATGTGGTGGCTCCAATCTCGAGAGCTTCAGGAAGGATGACCACTTGTTATGCTGCAACCCCAAGCCACAGTGACCATGGATGCTTCTCGCCTTGGGTGGGAGGGGCATTACGCAGGCAGAACTGTCCAAGGTACGTGGACTCAGACAGAGACCATTCTGCATATCAATGTTCTGGAGATGAGGGCAGTGCTTCTAGCATTGCAAGCCCTTCATGCCTTTCTCCCTCCAGGGACTATTGTAATTCAGTCAGACAACATGTCAGTGGTCTGGTACATCAGCAAACAAGGGAGGACCAGGTCTTACCTTCTTTGCCGAGAGGCCATGAGAGTTTGAGATTGGGCGATATCCACCAACCATTTTCTGTTAGCAACTCACATTCTGGGTCGGTCCAACATCCTAGTGGACAAACTGAGTCGAACTATCCTCTCACCCTACGAGTGATCTCTGAATCCCTTAGTAGCGAAACAGATCTTCCGCAAGTGGGGTCAGCCTTGCTGCAATCTCTTTGCATCGCCTTTCAACGTGAAGTGCAGTGAGTTTTTCACTCTAATTCCCCCTCCGGGAGAAAGCCCCAGAGACACTCTAGTTCATGCTTGGCCACCCGGTCTTCTTTATGCTTATCCTCCTCTTCCATTGATAACAAAATTCTTACAGAAAGCTCGTTGGTTGGGGAACAAGATTATCCTCATAACCCCATTCTGGCCTCATCAAGCCTGGTTCCCGTGCCTACAGCCTCATCTTATAGCTCCTCTCTGGATCTTGGATCCCATCCCGGATCTAATATCTCATCCTTCGGGATTGAAATCCCCGAATCTGGTCAATCTCAAGCTCTCAGCTTGGTTGATCCAGTTCCATTAGTTGCTAGGACTCCCGGTATCTCGTCTGCGGTTAGATCTATCCTGGTAGCTGTGCATAAGCCTTCTACCAGGAAGGTTTACAATAGTAAATGGAAGCGGTTTTCCATTTGGGCATCTCATAGGAATTTGGACCCTTTCAGTGCTCCCATCCTAGCAGTGCTCGATTTCCTATCTCATATTTTTCAGCAAGGGGCCAGTTCTTCTACTGTAAAGGTTCAAATGGCTGCCATCTCCCATTTTCACATTGGAGACAATCTCAATCCCTTCACTTCCACCAAGATTTGACTTTTCTGAAAGACTTTTCTGAAAGGTACATTTCTCTTGAGACCTCCTATTAGGAACTCTGTCCCTCCATGGGATCTAACTTTGGTCCTTCAGGCTCTGACTGGACCATCTTTTGAACCTGCAGCTTCTGTTGATTTGAAATTCTTGTTCTGGAAAACTGCCTTTTTGGTAGCTATTACCTCAGCTAGAAGGGTGTCGGAGCTTCAGGCCCTCTGTATTAAAGCCCCATATCTTGTTTTTTATAAGGACAGGGTCTCTCTCAGGACTAACCCATCTTTTCTACCTAAAGTGGCCTCTGAGGCAAACATCAATCAGTCCATTAATCTCCCAGTTTTTTCCCCTAACTATCAAAACAAAGGGGAGTACAAACTTCATTTGTTAGATGTTCATAGACAGTTATGTTTTTATTTACACAGAACAACTGTCTTCCGCAAGTCTGATCATCTTTGTTTCCTTTGCAAAACCCTTCTTGGGTAAGCCAGTTTCGAAGGTGACTCTGGCCAGATGGATTTCTAATTACATTCTGCTCACATACAAACTATCTGGCCTGCCAGAGCCGATAGGGGTTCATGCTTATTCTACCCACTCTATGGCTACATCTGCTGTATTCTGTTCGAGAGTTCCCTTGGATGACATTTGCTCTGCCGCTACTTGCGCATCCTCTCATACCTTTATCTCTCACTATAAATTGAATTTAGTGTCTAGAGGAAGAGCGGCTTTTGGCTCTGCAGTGCTCCGAAATATCCTTCCTTGAGGACCTCCCAAGTTTTTTGGTAGCTGGGGACTCTGTCCCACAGGTTGATGATAAAATGAAGTTACCTACTTCAGATAAAGAAGTTATGTACTCACCATAACATTCCATCTGAGTAGGTAACTTCATTTGTCAGCAACCGACCCTCCCTCCTTCCCGCTAACCTGGTTATTTGATTACCTGAACCCTAGGATTTTTTTCAGGTCATTTGTTAATCCTTAGGTTAGGATTCTTCAGGTTGTTGTTTTGTCATTGTGAGGTTATATAGGTGGGCAAACACAGTCTGAGGATTGGAAGGAGGTAGCAGGGTATTATGGGTAAGGGGGAGGACCTTAGAGCTTGGATCTCTAGCTTGGAAAGCTGCCGGCTTGGATCCAGGTCGGATCCGAAACCTACAGGTTGCTGACAAATGAAGTTAGCTACTCAGATGGAACGTTATGGTGTGTACATAACTTATTTTTTTGCAGCCATCTACTATGTGTACTGCTGTTTGCTGAATTGCAAGCAGCTCACTCAATACTGCTTATCATACAAAAGGATGTAGTGCAACTTGTAGGCATTCGTACATCCAGGAAAGGGTCTATTAGATACCCCATCAATGTTTGCCTCATTAAGGTCTCCAACAATTAAGCATAGTTCTTCTAAAAGTAACCTTAAAAAAATAAAGAATTCTTTCAGCTGTCTGTTGGTTTGTTTTGGAAGGTGGTAAAACAGGACAATTGAAATTTAATGTCTCTTGAATTTCAAAAACCATACATAGTGACCTTCACAAAAGCATAGTAAAAAAATAAATGTACAAGGGAAGAACTGCGGACATTGCTGTATGCACAACAGAAGCAATGGATAACTTTCCAATAATT
This sequence comes from Protopterus annectens, assembly GCF_019279795.1. Taxonomy (NCBI): domain Eukaryota; kingdom Metazoa; phylum Chordata; order Ceratodontiformes; family Protopteridae; genus Protopterus; species Protopterus annectens. Next base: position 1,350,696,176 of record NC_056726.1, read on the forward strand.
ATCACTAATATGCTAGTAAATATGGCTGCCATAACAGTGTGGGTATCTTGGCATCCAAAAGTGTATCTTCATCATGCCACATGACACCGTCAGCCACGGGTACTATAAAGTGGCCTTAGTTGACAAGAACATTTGGGCACATTCTATATGGATAGCTGCAAACTGAATGAGTTATGTTGACTAGACCAAGAAAAGGAAGTGCAAATGGAAGACATTGACCAGTGGTTATGCAAACCAGCTTCATAACTGCTATGACCATCCTGACTACTATACTTTCTAAAGACCTATATTGGATACCACAGTCATATCTTAGACATCTTCCAATCACATCCTGCTGGCACATGTAGACCAGAACATAAAATTTTCTTTTTCACTGGAGGAGTTATGCCACCTACCAAGCAGTCTTTGTAGAATGGAAAGCGTGTAAATCCATAAGAAAACAAGTTACACAAAATGCACAAATATACCTCAGTAGGAACACATATGTCTATTTAACTGCCACATGGTATGTGACCACAGAGGCTACATTGTGGATGTATGTGTTTCACTTTTCAGGAGGCAATCTTGATGTCATTGTGTAGCATGCCTGTGCCGTGTACTGTGCATCTGAGCTTGGGCAGATACTCCATAGATGTTTATTAGGTAATGCTAGATACCTGCTGAAATAATGACTGTTTTGTAAACACCTTTATTAAATTATCACTTAAGACATGGACACACATGCATTAACAGAAAAGAAAAAAACAAACAATACTAATGTTTTTGTTTTCATGCATTATACATTGCATATGCAATTTCATTCTTTATAACAACTGTAATACACTCCAACATTATAAGTATTGCCAATTCCTCTCTTCTCTAAAACTTCACTCCTCCTCCTCCTAAACATTATTATGCATGTATTGTTCCCACAAATTTAATTTATTTCTAAGTCATTTGCTCCTTCCCTTATCTAAAGATTCCATTTTTTATCTCCTTCAGTTACAGCTGGTTTAGATTTTGATTTGCATTTTCTAGTAAATGCTTTTTTTGGCAGACAATGGCATTAAACTCAATAATGCCTTACAGTGTTTAGGCAGTTCAGATCCTGTGTCCCAGATAAATGTATCATTTTCTTTGTTACAGCAATTTGCTCTCCCAATATTTCTGACAAAGTACTCTGTAGTGTAGTTTTAAAATCTACCAACTCATCAAATTCTCAAACACTTGCCCCCAGTTACATCTCCTCCTGACATACCTCTAGCATTTGCTATCCACCTGAGGAAAAATTAATTGAGGACAACTTTTCTTGATTACCATACAAATTCTTTTGTTTAAGGTACAACAATACCTACGCAAATACTTCCAAGCAAAAATCCTAAACCTTCTGGACTTTGTTAAATACTTGGGAGCCATACATATGTCCTGCCATTGTTCCTTTGTAATTTTTTTTCCAGTCTCGCTTCCCAGTCTTTTATAATTTCCTCTGATTGATTCTTATACTTCTTATGCAATATTTTACATGTCCTACTAATTTTCATATCCATGGATGCCCTTGGTATATTTCTGCTGTATTCTTTCCAATTTACTCATCTGATACATTTATCAGCATTTTATTCTCTTGGGCCGAAATGGAGAATTTAGTCATATTCTTTGAGACATGCCGTGTCTGAAACAAATATATTCAGTTTACTTATTTTCAAGCCATCTGCATACAGACAATGGAATATTTCAGATGAAAAAAGATATATTTGAAATATACAATGTAAACAAGTACAGCTCTAGGACAGAGCCTGTGGGACACCCTGACTACAACCTAGAACAGCATATGTTCTGTTGCCGCATGAACTTGCAATGTCCTACTTGTAAGCCATGCAGCTATCCATTTTATCAATAATACATTAATATGTCGCTGTTCTAATTTATTGATCTGTGTTTCATATATGACTGTATCAAAGGCTGAAGTTAAGTGTATATAAATTACATCACAGCACACTTTTTAATTTATAGCTGTTATTATAGTATTACAAAACATCATGTTTTTCTGTGTTTATAGAAGTTTGTGAACTTTTTTCCAAGACTTTCTGATACTGCAGGATTTCTGCCTTTTGTTTTAAAGCATTTGCTACTGCACTTAAGCTCAATACCAGTTCATTTTACATTAAAAGGGTCTTATTCTGCACTCTGGTAGGAGCAGAGGGCCGATTCAACCCATCTGAGTTGGGAACAGTTGGTGGAAGGCTTATTGTGTGTTTATCTGATTAGCCTGAGGGCTTAACTGTGAAAGTCTTTCAGTCTGCTTGTATATAAGCCTTACATTTCTGTGAGACTGTGCTCATTTATTCAGAGCTTCCCTGTGCCTGTCTTAGACACCTGTGACTACAAGACTTGGATTGCTTCTAAAACCATCTGGACCTACAAAGCTGATAAAAGTACATATATATTTTTTTGCACTTGCTCTAACTATCTCAGTGCTATTTAACACTTATTTGCTTTACTTATTGCTTTTATTGAATGTATTACTGTTTTTAGCCTGCATTTGTTAAAGAAATCCCATCTGTTTGTTACTATACTGCTGTTAGTCATTTTAACAGTATTCTGACAAAATATTTATAAGTTTTGCAACGTTTTCTGTGTTTGTAGAAAATTGTTAACTTATTTCCAGGGATTCCTGATACTGCAGGAGTTCTGCCTTTTGTTGTAAAGCATTTGTTACTGCACTTGAGCTCAAACCAGTTTGTTTTACATTACGAGGGTTTTATTCTGCAATCTGGTGGGAGCAGAGGGCTGATTTAACCCATCTGAGAATGGAATGAACTGCTGGTGGAAGGCTTATTGTATGTTTATCTGAATGACTTGAGGGCTTAACAGTTTAAAACTTTTTCATCCTGCTGGTATAAAAGCCTTGCATTTATGCATCTTGCAAACATGGTTACCTGTGCCCTGTATGTATGAAAACCTCTCCAGTTTAATACCCTCTATAGGAAATGTTCTCCATAGTCTCCCACTATTCATAGCTGCTCAAAGAGCTGCCAGTTTTGCAGAGGGCAGCACCACTGCAGGTCAGCTTATAGTATACTAATAATCACTCTCACTTAGACCTTTAAGTGACTCTCCCTTACTTCTTCCCATCTACTAAGGGTATTTATAATGGATAAGTGCTTCCCTATCATCTATATTTCTGGACTGGTGGGTATGGGTATCCTGAGGTAATGTAGTAACTGCCTTATATTCACTGACCACCATTTAATTTTACAACACACTAACACAATGTGTGAAAGATGTAGATACACAGTGTAATTGGAGGCAAAACTCTGACATACACACACAAACAAAGCAAGACAGAAGATCACAGTGAACTGTCTGTCTGGAGCCAGGATCCACCAGATCATGCATGCACTTAGGTCTTTAAACCACAAGTAACCTGTACGACACAGTCATAATCCATGTGGACATAAACAACCCAAGATGTACCTCACTGAACTATATGAAGAGAGACATGATGGAGTTCTCTGAGTATGTGTCCCAAGCAGGTATGAATCTAGTCCTTAATAGCATCCTGCCTTTACCAGTGATGATGCCACATTACTAGCAAAAAATCCAATATCTATCAGCCTGGAGAGTCATGATAGATAAACCATAATGTTTTGGCAGAGATGGTTTTGGCTTCTGGATACTGGCAAAAACTTTATCTATTCACCATAGTGCCTTTTTCAGGCTGTGCCAAGTTGTTAAACTCTCCAACATAACAAAAAATCACCCGTGACTACCTAAAGGTACTGCTGCTCAATGGAGGTTAAATAAAAAACTGCACTTCCTTGAAGCACTCCTCTCCCATGAGAATGCAGGTATATGTGCAATCACAGAAACATGGTTTAAAACCATGGAAAGAACCTTGGCTATCAAAGGCTACAATGCCTTTCATACGTTTCAATGCCCCTCAGCTCAGGATAAAACAAAGGGAGGAGGAGGTGTTCAGTGTTTATAAATGACAAGCACACTGCTAGACTGGCCCAACAACATGACTCGCTTGAGCTGTTTCATGCCCAACTAACCACAAGTGAGACATTCTATCATATCCTTGTTAGCTACAAATCCAGTAACATGAGTCTGGAAATCCATGCCTCCTACATAAACCTACTGGAATCCCTTAACATTCAGCCTAACACAAAACTTATGGGTGACTTCAACTACCACTCTATAAACTATGAGACTTATATTACCCATAGTTCACTTGCTCAGAGGTTTCTGGACTTCACCAATGCAAACACCCTGGAGCAACGAGTTAGCTCCCCAATTAGAGGTACAAATAACCCAGATCTAGTACTCATGAACATGGCGTGATGCTGCTCCCTCCCATCCATTAACATCCCTGGTAAGATCTGTGCACAAGAGATTATCTCATTTAGTATTAAAAATAACCTAGAATCCTCATCAAACTCCAGACCTGTTAAGAATTTTGCTAAGGCCAATTATCTCAAACTAAGTAAGATCTTATTAAATATCCAAGTCCCTCCAAACCCAGATGACACTGAGGCCTACTCTGAGATGTACACAAAAGCTCTGTAAAACCATATTTATAGCTGCATAGAGGAGGCAGTATCTGTCCAAGTCAAATCAATAATCACTGGCTAAAATAAGCTATCCTGGAGAACCCTTAGCATAAGCAGGCTATTCAATAAAGGGAAAAAAAGTCTTCTCCAAAGCTAAGAAGGAACAGACAAAACAGTGCAAAAAGACTCTAACCAGTGTAAACAAATAAATTAGAGAGCTGGTCAAATGTGCCAAAGCAAACTGTGAGGCAAAGATAGCCGACAGCAACCTCTCTTTTGACCACCACATTGCCACTGTGGTCAGAAAGTCCTTCTATGTGGAACATCTCATTACTAAGGGTTTTGCACCTAGGAAGAAAAAGGTAATTGTCTCCCTCTATTTTTCACTCATTAGGACAATCATTAAGTACAATGCCCCATTTGGCATGTACCTCACTAGACACCTGCAACAACTGGAGAGGTCGCAAAAGTACCTCACAAAGAGGATCATATGCCTTAAACACTTGTCCTATATGGACAGACTCAAAAAACTCCAACTATTCTCTGTCTCATATCACAAACTTAGAGGCGTTCTCAGCTTGACTTACAAAGCCATGTCTGACCCAGCTCTGTTAGAAATGCTACATCTAAAGAAATCTGAATCCCTCCGCACCACACACTCCAGAAACCTCAACCTCATTACCACAATCAACAGAACATGCTGGAGGGACAGGTTCATAACCCAGAGACTGCCCATGCTATGGAATAGACTTCCCATATATGTCAAACAGAGCACCTCACTGGCTCTCTTCAAGAGAAATTTTAATGAGTGGATGGGAAATAGAAAATTCACCCTGGGAATCACTCCAGTGGCTCTACTCAACAGAGGCACTGGGAACTAAGGTCGGGTGGCATGATGCCAGGGTAATCCTATGGGCTAGGCTTGTAAAGGCTCCAGGGCCATTAGCCTAGTACACACCTATGAACCTATAAGGCTTTTTTAATTATGTTTGTAACCTCAGGGAAAATGCTCAGCAATGTGCCAAGTTAATCCTGAACAGCAACCAGCCTGAAACTAAAGCAAACCTACTGTCCAACGAGTTAAATTCAAACTCTATCCCCCCCCCCCCCATCAGCTCCTACCACATCCAAAGAAATACTCGCAACCATCCTCCTACTGGTCATTATGAGGAAACAGGTCCTTACTGTGCTTGCTAAAGTCAAAAACACAGCCTCCATGGGTCCTGACAACATACCAGGATGCTTCTTAAATAGCTTAAAACAGACTATCAGGGTCACTAAAAACCTTCTTTAACCACAACCTCCAGATGGGCTTTGTGCCAGAGGAATGGAGGACTGCAACAGTTGGCCTTCTGCACAAGGGAGGGCCCATCAACTGTCTCAGGGAACTACAGACCCATAAACTTGACCAGTCTTATCTGCAAGGCCATGGAAAGAACTATCAAGGACCTCATCAATAATGAAAGAGGAAATCTCCATTGTCCCAGAGGAATGGAGGACTGCAACAGTTGGCCCTCTGCACAAAGGGGGGGGGGGGTCTGTCAACTGACTCAGGGAATTACAGACCCATAAACTTGACCAGTCTTATCTGCAAGGCCATGGAGAGAACTATTAAGGACCTCATCAATAATGAAACAGGAAATCTCCAAACACTGGTCCAGATCCAATTTGGCTTTGCCAAAGGCAGTCCTTGCCTGTTCAATCTGGTGGACTACGAGAAAGTCTCCAGGGCCATGGATAAGGGAAAAATGCTTATCTAGACCTGGACAAAGCTTTTAACACAATCCCCCACTTGAGGATCATAGATAAACTTACTGAGTTAGGCATAAACCCCTACATCATCAGATGTATAGCAAATTGACTCACTGACAGGACATATGTTGGCCGTATATGGGAATCCACGTCTGATAAGAAACCTGTTATTAGCAGTGTCCTACAGGGCTGGTGTTGGGAGGAACCCCTCCTGTTTTGTATATACTTCTCTTAACTGAAGGCCAATACTGGGGGCCTCTGGCTCACACGTTCACCAGTGACTGTAAGCTGGGAGCAATCACTGAATCCCCAAACAATGTTGACATCCTATAAACAGGCCTAAAAATGACAAAATGACTGGTGCCAAAAACCATGATCTGAGTCTATAGTTCATAGTTTAGTACTAAGCTAACTGCCCTTGCGAGCCATTTTTAAGCCTAGCCAATTATCCCTTGTGAGACTCAAACCCTGCACCTTGTGTTTGTAAGGCAAACACCTTAACCATTAAGCCACCCTCCCAACTAAGTGATAAAAAAATGCTTAATCATACCCTTCAGTAAATCAGATATCTCTGCCAATTATAATATTGATAGCACACCCCTAAAAGTAGACCCAGTGGAGAGTGACCTAGGAACACAGATAGGTAATAACCTAAACTTTAACCATTAAGTAGCTACGGTGGTGAGGAAATCCTTCAGAGTGGCTCAACTTATATAAGTAAAGGTATGACATCAAGTTCAAAGCAAGTCATAGTGTCATTGTACTCAGCCCTCATCAGGCCCATAATTGATTACAATGCTCCCTTCTGCATGTGCCTAACCAGGCACTTACACCAACTGGAGTGGCCCCAGAGGTTTCTGACTAAAAAAATACAAAGTATAAGACACATATCTTATTCAGAATGACTAAAGGCCCTATCCCGTTATTCCGTCTCATATCATTTATTGGGAGGTGACATATGCCTGACATACAAAGCATTCTCTGATCCAGCCCTGATGAAAATGTTGCATATTCACAAGAAAATTTATACAAGGGTTACACATTCAATGGACCTGAAAAAGACGTTATGTACCTACCATAACGTTCCATGTTAGTTGTCCTTCATCTCGCCTTCCTTCTTGCTGTTTGGGTTCGGAGTCAATCCTCAGCTCTGACTCAGCCTACTTCTATAGCTCGAGAGCTATTTACTGGCTTGAGGCTAACCCTTATCCCAGAATGCCCAGCGTCAGCTACCCAGATCTCGTTTGTGATAGCGCACACTAGACATATAAAGTAACCAGTAACCTAAAACTGATTTACCAAAATAACAGATCAGAGTAAACTGTCATAAAATTACCTGGCATGTGAAACAAGAAAAAGGAAATCAGCCAGTGAAACCATAGTGAATGCCTCTCAACCCTCCAGGAAGGGGGAAGGAGGGGGGGGGCACAAGAAGGAAGGCGAGATGAAGGACAGCTAACATGGAACGTTATGGTAGGTACATAACTTCTTTATGTTAAGTTGTCCCATCTTGCCTTCATTCTTGCTGTTTGGGACAGCGTCCCTAGCACCTAAAGACCCCGGGTAGCTCATTGGAGCAGACTCTTCAGAACAGTGCAACCAAAGGAAGCCCTGTTCCGGGAGACCACATCCACTTTGTAATGAGAGATAAAGGTATGAGGGTTTGCCCAAGTGGCAGCTGCACAAATTGAGTCTATGGGCAATTTGGACTGAAAGGCTACAGATGTGGCTAATGCTCTAGTAGAATGACCTTTCAGTTTTGCTGGTAGATGTTTATGCCTTAAGTGATAAATAAAGGCAATGGTGTCAGATAACCATTTGGATAAGGTCACCTTAGAAACTGGAAGGCCTTGATTATTCTGAGCATAGGAGAGAAATAATTGGTCTGACTTTCTTAGCTCTTTGGTCCTATGGAGGTAAAAACGTAATTGTCTTTGCAGATCCAGTTGGTGAAGACCGTATTCTGCCTTGTTGCTATAACTGGGAAAGAAGACAGGGAGATCGATAGATTGATTTAAATTGTTTTTTGAACAGACTTTTGGTATGAAGGATGGGTTGGTTCTCAGAGAAACTCTATCTTTGTGAAACACCATATATAGAGGACGAACACAGAGTGCTTGGAGTTCTGAAGCATGTCTAGCTGAGGTAATAGCAACCAGAAAAAGTGTTTTCCAAGAAAGAAATTTTAAGGGACATGGAGATGCTGGTTCAAAGGGAGGCAAAATCAAAGAAGTCAAAACTAAATTGAGATCCCAAGGAGGAGGTGGATCCCTCACTCGGGGTCTAAGAAGAGATGTTCCTCTCATGAAGGTTTTGCAGAGCTTATGAGACATTATGCTAGAATTAAGAATTCCAATATGAAAATTAGATATGGCTGCCAGTTTTACCCTGATGGTAGCAGCAGCCGCACCCGACTGAAAAAGCTCTGCTAGAAATTCTACAATTTGATGGACTGGAGCTGAAAAGGGGTCTAAGTCTCTAGATTCTGCCCAGTGAGAAAATATTTTCCATTTGCTAGCATAAGTCTTTTTCGTAGTTGACTTATGGGAGGATACAATAATATTGCGAACTGCTGGGGAGATACTTGGAAGCCTGGCTAAGGTAGGAAGTGGAGAAACCAAGTTGTGAGCTTGAGAGTCTGAAGGGATTGGTGTAACCCGCCTGACTGATGAATCAACAGATCTGGCACTGGGTCCAGAACCCAAGGCTGGTCTAGAAGGTGAAGGTGCAGGAACGGAAACCATATCTGTCGAGGCCAATAGGGGGTAATGAGGATAATTTTGCTTTCTGTATGAGTCTTAGAATTAGGGGAAAAGGGGGAAATGCATAAAGGAGTCCCTGAGGCCAATCGTGGACTAAAGCATCCCTGGGAGTTTGACCTGGAGGAGGAAGCAGGGAGAACTAGCTGCTGCATTTGTTGTTGAGGGGGGTGGCAAATAGATCACAGCAAGACTGGCCCCATTTGTGGAAGATAAGGTCCGCAACTTCTTGATTCGGAGACCACTCGTAAGGCATAAGGATAGCCTTGTTGAGCCTGTCCACTATTACGTTGGATTTCCCAGGGATGTGCATTGCTGTTAGAAAATGTTGGGAGGAAATTGCCCATTGCCATAGCCAGAGGGCTTCTCGACACAAGGGGTAGGACCTGGTCCCACCCTGCTTGTTGATGTACCACACAACTGACATGTTGTCTGTTTGGATCGCAATAGTCCCTGAAGGAAGAGAGTCTTGAAGAGCTTGCAACGCTAGGAGCACCGCTCTCATCTCTAGGACATGATATGCAGATGGTACTCGTGAGGTTGCCACATGCCTTGGACTGTCCTGCCTAGATAATGCCACCCCACCCTATCAGGGAGGTGTCCATGGTCACTATGGCTACCGGGGGGGTTGAATGAAAGGTCTGCCCTGATTCATCTGTGGGGAGACCATCCACCAAGAGAGGTATCTTTTGTATGTTTCTGTAATCAGGATCATGTGAGACATGGGTAGTTCCTGGAAGGACCACTGCATGAAGAGAAGCCACTGAAGGACTCTCATGTGGTAATGCGCTAATGGTACAAGAAGCCTAGAACTTGCAGAACATGTCTGACTTGGACCTTTCTGCTCTGCATTAGAAATGACACTTGTTGGCGAATAGAGAAAACTCTTTCCTGAGGTAACCTTGCAAACATCTGTTTTGTGTTTAATTCTGCTCCTATATATGCAACAGATTGACAGGGCAAAAGGGCAGATTTTTTGAAATTTACTGTAATGCCTAGTTGGGTGCAGGTTGATATTGTATAATCCCATGCCTCTAAGAGTTGATGCCTGGTGGTAGCAGTTAGGAGCCAGTCACCTAGATAGGGAAACACCTGGAATCCTTGACATCTCAGGTGAGCCGTGACTACTGCCATACATTTGGTGAACACCCTGGGGGCTGTGGTGAGACCAAAGGGCAGAGCTCTGAACTGATAATGACTGGCCCCTACCCGGAAACGATGAAATCTCCTGGAGCATCTGTCCATTTTGATATGGTAGTATACATCCTGAAGATCTATGGAGCACATCCATTTGTCCTGACCCAGAGAGGGGAGAATGGACTGCAGTGTTACCATCCAGAACTTTTCTTTTTGTACAGATTTGTTCAATCTGCTGAGATCCAGTATTGGTCTCCTGTCCCTGTCTTTTTTGGTACTAAAAAGAATCTTGAGTAAGTTCTGGATCCTAGTTAGTCTGTGGGGACTTTCTGAATGGCTCTTTTTTCTAGCAGTTTTGAAACTTGAATAACTGCTTGATCCCTTAGATTGGGTGGGACATCTGGGATGGACTTTGACTTTAGAGGGGGTTGATGAAAGGGGATTTTGTAACCTCCAGATATGATAGATAGTACCCATTTGTCTCTTGTTATATTTTGCCAGGCTTTTGGGTACAGGAAAGTCTTCCCCCGACTGCCTCCAGAGGTGAGCAGTCGGGCAACCCATCAGGGATGCTGGAAGGGTTTGGCAGAGAAAGTTTCTCTGTCACCCTGATTTTGCGGTCCCCCTCTCCCACGAGGGCAGCGTCTGCCATTGTTGTTGTTTCCCCCTCTGCCCCTGGGGGAAAAATCACCATGTGTGTCATCAAGGGTCCCTGGGACTTCCGAAACCACATCTTTCCACCATTCTGACCTTTGGGATAAGGTCTGTTAGGAGTGGAAAAATGGACGCCCACGGCAGAGAGCGTCTTGCCTTCCTGCTTGCACCTAGTAAGTGTGTCTTTCTCCTGAGGCCAAAAAAGCGAGGACCCATCAAAGGGAGTATTTGTGAAGGACACCCGAAAGGGTTCCGCAAATTGACACAGCCGCAGCCAAGCATGTCTCCTGAGAGCCACTCCTGTACCTGCAGCTCTGCTCGCTCCATCGGCTGCATAGGAAATCAGCCTCATGGAGGAGTTGACTATAAAATTAAGAGTCGCAAGCTGGGAAGCTATTTTGGCTGATGCTCCCTCAGCTGTAGGATCTTGTAGGGTATCTCCAAGCTCTTTTAGGAGATCCCTTTGAAGTCGTGTAAAATGAGAGAGATAATTCAGGGACCTCATTGAGAAGGTCACTGAGGAAAACATTCACTTCCCATATCTGTCCATCGTCCTAGACTCTTTGTTTGGTGGATAAACAGATGAAGAAGTTTCTGCTAACTCTTTCTTGGTGGCTACTGCTACCAACATGGCATCAACTGGCACACCTTTAGAGAGAAATTGTTTATTCTGGGGGGATGTTATGAACTTATTTGGTCTCCTCGGAGTAGGTTCCACTGAATCTGGAGCTGACCAAGCATTTTGAGCTACTACAGACATGAGTGGATCGAAAGGTGGAGACACCCAGGAGGTGGAGGGTCGGGAACCGAATGCCTACAGGTATACAGGCTCATCCTTGGTAAGGGCTAAGGAAGACCAGTCACCCCTCTGCCTAAGCATTTCAAGGATGTCCGAAAAGGAAACATCTTCAGAGGGGGACCTGGGAGACCCTTCCAATTCATCCAGGTATGTATCTGAGGTGACAGACACAGGGGAGCCTAGGTGCTTCCTCTTGCACTTCTTCCGAGGAGGCTCCTCTGAATGATCAGGGGAGGCCTCGGAAGAAGAGGGGTAATCCAATGGGGTGTCCTGGGGAATAGGTTCCCTATGCTTCTGGGCCAGAGGAGGAGCAGAGGTTGGCACAGGCACCACAAGGGAAGGAGCCGATGTGGCTTATAGTAGGGTTGCTTCAGGGGACACCACATTCCACATGACCACGAAGGTGTCACGATCCCAAGGCAAAGAAAGCTCTGGCTCTGAAGAGACGGCAGTCCTTCTCCACATTGAAGGCGATGGCTCTGAGGCCAATGCAGGAGCCGAGCTCACCTGCGCCGAAGTCCGTGAGGGAGAGCGGGGTCAAGAGACCATTGCCACTTCCTGCCTTGGAGCCGACAAGAGAGTTTCGGTGCCCAGATCCCTCAATGGACGGAACAATCAAGGTGATCAGAGCCGATGCTGAAACCAAAGAGGAGGTGATCGGTGCTGTCGGTTCTACTATCAGCATGTCCATGGTCTCCAGCTCCAAACCAAGTGTAGTCAGAGGAGGAATGGAGATGGAGGCGGATGGAGCCGCAACCTGCTGAGGTGGGCTGGAAAGTAATTTTGCAAGGACCTATGATTTAAGCAACCTGCTGAATACTCTCTCCATGTCCTGATCCGATAAAATGGATGATTGAGGGGAGTGGGATGAAGAGCGATGACTGCGTTCACTTCCTAATAAGGGTGACTGTGTCACCGAGCAGATCAGCTCCAATGAAGGAGACCTTGCTCGCTTGTGGCTCTGAGACGGCTCCAAGGTAGCAGTTGGAGCCGAGGGAGGAGATGACTTGTCGATGCTAGTTGGCTCCGACAAACTTGGTTCTTCAAGTCCAGGAGTCGGTTCCGAGGATGGAGCCGATGGCTTGACAGACTTAGAGGATTTCACTGGCTGAGAACCTTTAGCCAGGGAATCCTGTGGTTTCAATAATCATCGAAGGATTAATGTGTTTTTGCACTCCTGCAGGACCCTTGGACTAAATGCATGACAGATAGAGCAGGAGTCCTGCAGGTGCACAGCCCCTAACCAATAAACACAGCTAGTGTGCCCATCTGTCAGAGACATTTTCTGACAGTATGAGTCACACTTTTTGAAGCCAGAAACTTTGGCCTCTTTAGACATGTTACACTACTATACTAAAAAAACAAACAGTTTTTTTTTTTTTTTTTTTTTACAGTTAAGGAACAGAAAGGAGAGCCTCTAATTTAAATGGCTGTCCTAAGGAGGGGGACTCTCTAATTTAAATGAGTTCGGGGGAAACAGAAGGCCTGCAAGATATGGAGTGACAGCCAACAAAGCTACAACACACACAAGAAAGTTGATAAGGGATAAGTACTATATCTAGACAAAAACTTGACAAATATTTAAGAATAAGCAGCAATTATAATCATAGAAAAAAACTATACTAAGTCTGAGCCAGTAACAAAGCAACCTCGCAGCTGAAGCGGCAAATGAGATCTAGGTAGCTGACGCTGGGCATTCTGGGATAAGGGTTAGCCTCAAGCCAGTAAATAGCTCTCGAGCTATAGAAGTAGGCCGAGTCAGAGCCGAGGATCAGCTAAAAACCCAAACAGCAAGAATGAAGGCAAGATGGGACAACTTAACATCCTTATTTATGACTGTAATAAAACTTGCTGGAGAGACCAGTTTGTATCCCAAAGACTACCTCGTGTGTGGAATAAACTTCCCATCTTAATAAAACAAAGCTTCTCCCTCACTCTCTTTAAAAAGAATTATAATAAATGAATAGGGAACTGTAAATTTGCTCCCAGGGTACTGCCCATGACCCTTATGGAGAGAGACAGTCTATAAAATGAATCGGGGCTCCAACACCCAAAAAACCCACTACCCTGATACCCCATCCCATATCTGGGGAACTAAAGATATAATATTGTCATATCCTGGGTATTATTGCCTAGGCTTGTAAAGGCTCTTGTGCCATTAGCCTAGTAATCACATAGGAACCTATGTTACAAATAATTATAGATCTATTTTCAACAAATGCATGCTGATATGTAGTTTCAAGTCCCAACTTTTCCAATTCTGACAGCAATTTACCCATAATAATCTTCCCAGTTATTTTTCTAACGAGTCTCTGATTTCTACTTCTATGTGTTTCCCATTATCCAAGCCTGTTTCCTTCTTTCAGATACTCCATTTAACCTTGTTGTAGTGTACCCAATATGCCTGTCTTTGTCTACCTGCAAAATCTGCTAGGTATCTCATGGCAGCGCCATTATGCTATGTTAGGAGATACATATATATATATATATATATATATATATATATATATATATATATATACATATAAATACACACACACACACACACACACACACACACACACACACACACACACACACGCACACATGCACACCACACACACAGATACAGATAGATAGATAAATATAGACATAGGAATAGAGAGAGAGAGTGAGAGAGAGATGCAGATACTTGCATCTGAACAGCTAATACATTGAAAACAAGAAAAAAACACAAAAACACTTTTTCTGCAGCAAGTCCCACTACACCCCATACCCCCACAGCATTAAATATACTAACTCTTGAGATTGCACAATAGTTTAGAAAAAGAGAAATTTCCCTTCCCTAGTGTTTGACAATCTGGGTCATAAAACCAGCAATACACAATGTGATTAACGAAATGGGAATTTGATCAAACGAGCAGCAAACTCCCGTTTCAGTGAATCAAACCTGTAACCAACAAAAGTGCACCCACTCACACACACACGCACATATATATCTATCTAATTATATATATATATATATATATATATATATATATATATATATATATTTATTTATTTTTTTTTTTTATTTACTTTATTTTACAACTTGTTTACCAGGATAGTCCATTGGACCAAGAACTGCCCGTTTTCAATGGAGTCCTGGGGAGAAAAGCTCCATGACAACAATATAAGATAAAGATAGTACATTCACGCAATGCATAAAAATTTACAGTTGAAGTGAAAGTTAAAAAAAAAAAATTGCTCACACGTATATAAAAAAAAAAAATCAAAAAACATTGGTGCATTTTGCTGTTATATTGGTGCATAATACTTTTAGATTAGTTACACATTGAAATATTAAAGAGTTGGCAAATACTTTCACAGGAAATCTTAGAAGAGTTAAAGGATGACGGGGGGATGAGAGGTGATAATTGTTGAATGAAGGAAAGGTGGGGCAGTAAGAAAAAGAAGTATAATTGTAGGAGTAAGATATGAAAAAGAAAGGTGGTAGTATCAGTTGAGCTCAGCATGATAAAAGACAGGACAAGAGAGTGGTACAGGAGTGTAAGAAATGATGGAAGTAAAAAGGTGAGTCATGTGGGATGAGAGCAGGAACATTCCCAGAGGGTTTTGAGATGGGAATAAAGAAGGGTCTTAAAGGTAGGGAGCTTATGGGTAGTGCGACAACTGGGGAGAGATGGGCGAAGGCTGCCAGCCTAGTCAAATAAAATTTGATACATAATTCCATCAACTGTATAAATAAATGTAAAATACAGGCATGTTTTCTTGATAATAAATGTAAAATACAGGCATGTTTCTTGAGTGTAAAGAATACTGTGAAATGTGGAACTACAAAATATGTGACAACATTGCACTGTACTGGCCCAGTGAAGCATGTTGTACCCTTTCATGTTAGAATTGGGCCCCAGGGCGGCTGGATGAAGATTTCATGCCCGTTGTTTTAAGGCTAAAGTTTATGACTAGAATTTAGATATGGAAGGTGCTTTATTGCTCTGGTTTCTGCTAGCATATACATGTGAAATGTCTTGTATTGTTGTAAGTTTCTGAGGAGGTGTTAGATTGCTAAATAATGCAGTTTGTGGCCTGAGAACTCAGATCAGGTGTTAAGATGATGCAATATGAATACTGGGAAAACCTAAGTGTCAAAAATGATGTAATTTTGGGAGGACCTTAGAGACATGTTTGTTAGTAATGTTTAAATACTATTTCTCACAAAAGACTGAAATACATTTTGACTTTGGACATCTAACTTATCAGCACTCTGCCTTGTGCTCACGTAAGTTTTAGCACTGTGATTTCTTGTAGGAATAGTTAAAGCTAGTAAAGATTAAGTAGGTATTTTTCTTTGAAATCAGACCTGTCCTACTGTATTATTTTAAGTTTCTGTGTGATCTCTGAACTCTTAGATATCTCTGTGGTGTAGTAGTTTAGTCTTGTGTTTTAATTATTTATTATTAAATATTTTTAAAACCTTCTACCTGTGGCTGCTTTGTGTAGAGATAAACTCTAGAGTACATTGCATATTTATAGAGGTTATTGTAATAGGCCACTCTAAAGTAAGCCTTGTCCGTTAGCCATACTACCATTGGATAATAATATTGCACAGTAATTATTGGACACCCTTTTAAGGGCCTTTTAATAGCTGATATTATTAACTGGGTGGTGGCAGTAATTACTACAATATAGTCTGGGTAAAGGGGCACAGTTGGAGAATCTGTGTCAGCCTTTCCCAGGAGGGTCTGTGAAAGTGTATAAATATTTATCACAAAGTGTGTGTGTGTTGTGTCAGCTACTTGGCAGGGACACAAAGCACTGGTTGGACAGAGAGGATACTGGAGGTTTTAGCTTGCCCAGTTAGGCTGAGACCTGGACCCTATAGCTGTGCCAGTAGGGAGTCTTATTGGGGACCTGGTGAGCAAAGGAGCAACCAGCCTCAGACTGACTGTGATCTCTGTGTGCACTTAAGGGAAATTGTACCTTACTGTGTGTATTAGTTATCCTTTCCTCTTCTATGAGACAACCTCCCTGGTGTTAGTAGTGAGGATTGAGGCTCCTTGATTGCTGGGCCAGGGCACAGTCATCACAAGTGATTGGCAGTGGTGGGATTTACTTCACATACTAATTGACTTGTAGTGGTGTGGATAGAGCGAATTCCTGTAGCTTATGTACAGTGAGCTCTAAAAGTGTTTTGTACTCTAAAACAGCCACGCAGTGTATACTCAGAGCTCAGATCACAATTGTTTTATTTCTTTTGTTAGCTTAGTGTTAGTCAGGGTGAGTAGGCAGCATGTCAGCAGAATAGTATGGAAAGCTGACAAGGAGCCAGCTGGCGGAGATGTGCCATGCTAGGGGACTGGTACATGGAAACCTGACTAAAGCAGACCTGATTGCAGCCTTGGTTACAGCTGCATCAGAGAACAGCAGCCTGGAGGACAATCAGACTGA
This sequence comes from Protopterus annectens, assembly GCF_019279795.1. NCBI lineage: Eukaryota > Metazoa > Chordata > Ceratodontiformes > Protopteridae > Protopterus > Protopterus annectens. The sequence goes on from NC_056726.1 coordinate 1,350,713,239, forward strand.
CAGTGGAGATACAATATCCTTGGAGAATGGACAGCTCAACCTTTCTGCAATGGACTTAAAAATCCAGCTGCAGCTAAAAAGACTTGAGTTGGAGGTCAGGTGTATGGAACTAGAAGCAGCCAAGAAAATGAGGAGTCTACAAGCTGAGGAAAATGAATGGCAGAGGAGGCATGAGAGGGAAATGCTGACTCTTTGCCAGAGTCATGGAGGTAATGGGGAAGGGAGTAACTGGACACCAGAAGCACAAAAGATCAGTAAATTTCTTCCACAGTTTAAAGAGGGGGATAATTTTGATAGCTTCATTCACATGTTTGAGTGGGTATGTAAACAGTATGAAGTTGACCAAGGGCTCTGGGTACGGTTCCTGACCCCCTTACTCCATGGTAATGCTGTAAGTTCTTTAGCAAAAATGCATGACACTAACTGTTTTAATTATACTGCTGTAAAAAGACAATTAGAATGTTTTAAGCTAACACCTGAAATGTATAGGAAAAAGTTTTGTGAGCATAGACGCAAGGCAGATGAAAATGTATGTGAATATGTTGTTGAACTGAGCAGTTATTTTCATAGCTGGGTGAGTGGATGTCAGGTCACCACTTTTGAAGGGCTGGCAGACCTTTTGGTAAGGGAACAAGCCCTTAGAATGTTGCCTGAGGACATGAGGATCTGGTTACCTGATAGACAGTGTGCTACTTCAGAGGAGTTGGGGAAGAAGGGAGACCTATACCTAGCAAGCAGGGCAGCCCTGTTCACAGTATTCTTTACACCTCAAGAAACATACCTGTATTTTACATTTATTATCAAGAAAACATGCCTGTATTTTACATTTATTTATACAGTTGATATAATTATGTATAAAATTCTATTTGACTAGGCTGGCAGCATTCACCCATCTCTCCCCAATCGTCACCGCCCCCCCCCCCCCCCCGGGGAACTCAAGCAAGTTTTTCAAGTGCTCCTTGAGTAACATCGCTTGAAAGTGTCAGGTCTATCTGGGTGTACCTCAACCCATTCCCTGTCTTGAAAGCCCATCTGCATTGGCATTGCTACTTCCACTGCAGTGCTGCACTGACATATCATATGCTTGCAATCCCAGACGCTGTCTTAACAACTTGGCATTTTGCTGACTGGCTCTGTTTAACCATGTTAGAGGATTGTGATCTGTCATCACAGTGAATTTTCTTCCATACAGATAAGGCTGAAGTTTTTGTAGTGCCCACACTATGGCTTGACATTCCTTTTCTACCGCTGCATAGCATTCCTCCCTGGGTTGGAGCCTACGACTGAGATAAACCACTGGGTGCTCTTCTCCCTCTGAAGAAATCTGGCTAAGTACAGCCCCCACCCCATAGTTTGAAGCATCCACCTGCACAACAAAGACTTTGCTATAGTCTGGACCGGCTAACACAGAGGGTCCTCCCAAAGCTTCCTTAAGCTTCTGAAATGCCTGCTCACATGCTGGGGTCCACATTACCTTATCTAGCCTGTTCTTCCTTGTCAGGTCTGTGAGGGGAGCAGCTATGGTACTATAATTGGGAACAAACTTTCTGTAGTACCCTGCTGTCCCCAAGAATGCCCTCCTCTGCTTTTTGGTAAAGAGTGCAGGCCATGCCTGAATAGCTTCCACTTTGGCAGGTTCTGGCCTTATCATACCACTCCCCTCTCTATGTCCTAGGTAGGAGACCTCTGCCATACCCACCTGACATTTGCCTGGCTTAATGGTCATCCCTGCCCTCTGTTGTCTGCCCAGCACCTCCCTGACATGATGAAGGTGCTCTTGCCAGGAATGGCTGTAGTTAGCAATATCATCCATCTAAGCAAGGGCAAACCCCCATGCTCCTGCTAAGATATGATCTACCAGCCTCTGGAAAGTCACTGGGGCATTCTTCATCCCAAAGGGCATCTTTGTGAACTCATACAAGCCAAAAGGAGTCACAAAGGCTAACTTCTCTCTAGCACTGGGAGTCAAGGGCACCTGCCAGTAACCCGTGGTAAGATCAATGGTTGTAAGATACTTAGCCCCACCCAGCTGCTCTAGGGCCTCATCTGTCCTAGGCATGGGGTAAGCATCCGGCTCTGTGTGACTATTTAATTTCCTGTAATCCACACAGAACATGTTGCTGCCATCCATCTTTGGCACCAACATCACTGGTGAGGCCCAGGGACTGTTGGACTCTTGAATCACCCCTAGTTACAACATCTCCTGTACCTCTTCTTTCAGAGTCTGTTTGACTCTCTCAGGCACCCTATAAGGGGCCTGCCTGATAGGCCTTTGGGGTCCTGTATCCACCTGGTGCTGCACCAGGTGGATGCTACCTGGTTTCCTGGAGAACATACCCCCAAACTCCTGCAACACTGCTTGCATTTCTCGAACCTGGGTAGGAGATAGCTGCTGGGACATTGCTACCCCTTCCACCAAGGTGTCGGCCCGAGCCTCACTGAGGAGATCAGTCACAAGATCTGTCTCAGACTCCTCGTGCAATCCACTGCAAATGCTCAGCACAACAGCCTCCCTATCATGGTAAGGTTTTATCATGTTAACATGGTACAATTTGTGCCCCTGACATCTGCCTAGCACTTCCACCATGTAGTTAACATCACTTACCTTTCTTACCACCTTGTAGGGTCCCTCCCCAGTTGTTCGCAGCTTGTTGAGTCTGACAGGAATGAGAACCATCACCTGCTGCCCTACAGCATACTCTCTAGCTTGAGCATTCCTGTCATACCACACCTTTTTCTGTTGTTGGGCTTCTGCCAGGTTCTCCTGGACCAGGCCCATGAGTTCCATGAGCCTTGTCCTGAGGGTTAGGACGTATGCCACAACAGACTCCTTGTGAGACTCACACTCACCTTCCCACTCATCTCGAATTAAATCTAGAAGACCCCTCACCCTATACCCATACAGCAACTCAAAGGGTGAAAAACTTGTGGATTCCTGGGGAACCTCTCATTAAGCAAACAACAGATGTGGCAAATATTTGTCCTCCTCCCTGTTAATTTGATCTGCAAATGCTCGTAGCATGGACTTGATTGTAGAGTTTAAACTCTCAACAAGACCATTAGTCTGGGGATGGTAGGGGGTGGTCTTCATGTGCTTCACCCCACAGGACTTTCACAAACAAGCCAGTAGGTCTGACATAAAATTGGCACCTCTGTTAGACAGTATTTCCTTTGGGAAACCTACCCTGCTGAAAATCTCTAGCAAAGCATTTGCCACCTTCTTGGCCTCAATGGAGGACAAAGCCACTGCCTCAGGGTATCATGTAGCATAATCTACAATCACTAGGATATACTTTTCCCTGTGGAACTTGGGGTACTCAGAGGACCCACAATATCCATAGCCACCTTCTGAAATGGCTCCTCAATCACAGGCAAAGGCATCAAAGGAGCTCTCAGCCTGTCTCCTGCCTTGCCTACCTATTGGCACCGCTCAGAGGTCCTGCAGTACCCTGTTACATCTCTGGAAATTCCAGGCCAATAGAAGTTTTGCATAACACGCCTTTTTGTACATTTTATGCCCATATGACCTGCAAAGGGAATATCATGGGCTATGGCTAGAAGCACCAGACAGTAAGCTCTAGGCACTACCAAGTGCTGTACTCTCTTACATTCTAGCCCTCCCTCAGGGGTCCACTCTCTGTACAGTAATCCTTTGTCCCAGTAAACAGATTCCCCCTTCCCTTGAGGAATAGGTACCTCCCTAGCTACCTGCCTCCGGCCTTGCAATGTGGGGTCTTTGAGCTGAGCCTGTCTCAACTCTCTCCTTGTAACCCTTCCCAGCTCCCCTTCCACAGGAAGTCTGGCATCCTCTGACAGTGGTGCCTCACTGTCAGCCTGGGTACTACTACTCACCTCTATCTTTGCAATTACCCTGCCCAAGGGAACATCAACAACACAAGCAGCTGTGGCTCACATTCAGTCTCACTGCTACAGCATAGCTCACTTCCTGAAGTAACCACCTCAGCAGTCCTGGCTGTAAGTATGCAGTCTGTCTGGGTCTCCCCCAGACTACCAGACCCATATGCTTGTCTCCTAGCCTCACTGGATGTAACTGCATAAGTACATAGTACTGCCTCATCCAAATGCTTCCCTTTCAGGACATCTGCAGGATGGTAGTTCCATACCCCTGTTGTCTCAAGACAACCTACTGTTAGCATTTTGTCTCCCACTTACTGGCTCTTTCACCTTTGGTTCCCCACCTTGCCTCCGTGGACATCTGTATGCCACATGACCCCACTGGTTGCATTCAAAACATTTAACCCTAGTTCCTGGACATGTACTTGGACAGGTGGCTTCCCCTGCTACTGGTGGATTCTGTTGGGGCAGTCTGTGCTACCCACATGGGTTCCTTTAGTCCCATGAGCAGTACTGGGGTCCCTTTCCTGTGCAGGGTTGCCCTGCTTGCTACGTAAAGGTCTCCCTTCTTCCCCAACTCCTCTGAAGTAGCACACTGTCTATCAGCTAACCAGATCCTCATGTCCTCAGGCAACGTTCTAAGGGCTTGTTCCCTTACCAAAAGGTCTGCCAGCCCTTCAAAAGTGGTGACCTGACATCCACTCACCCAGCTATGAAAATAAGTGCTCAGTTAAACATATTCACATACATTTTCTTCTGCCTTGCATCTATGCTCACACAACTTTTTCCTATACATTTCAGGTGTTAGTTTAAAACATTCTAATAAATGTCTTTTTACAGCAGTATAATCAAAACAGTCAGTGTCATGCATTTTTGCTAAAGAAGTTACAGCTTTACCATGGAGTAAGGCGGTCAGGAACCCTACCCAGAGCCCTTGGTCAACTTCATACTGTTTACATACCTGCTCAAACATATGAATGAAGCTATCAAAATTATCCCTCTCTTTAAACTATGGAAGAAATCTACTGACCTTTTATGCTTCTGGGGTCTGCTTACTCCCTTCCCCATTACCTCCATGACTCTGGCGAAGAGTCAGCATTTCCCTCTCATGCCTCCTCTGCCATTCATTTCCCTCAGCTTGTAGATTCCTCATTTTCTCGGCTGCTTCTAGTTCCATATGCCTGGCCTCCAACTCAAGTCTCTTTAGCTCCAGCTGGATTTTTAAGTCCACTGCAGAAAGGTTGAGCTGTCCATTCTCCAAGGATATTGTATCTCCACTGTCAGCCTGATTGTCCACCAAGCTCCTTTCTGATGCAGCTGTAACCAAGGCAATCAGGTCTGCTTTAGTCAGGTTTCCATACACCAGTCCTCTAGCCTGGCACATCCCCATCAGCTGGCTCCTTGTCAGCTTTCCATACTCTTCTGCTGACATGCTGCCTGCTCACTCTGACTAACACTAAGCTAACAAAAGAAATAAAACAATTGTGATCTGAACTCTTGAGTATACACTGCATGGCTGTTTTAGAGTACAAAACAATTTTAGAGATTACTGTACATAAGCTACAGGACTTCGCTCTACTCACATCACTACAAGCCAATTAGTATGTGAAGTAGATCCCACCACTGACACCACTTGTGACGACCGTGCCCTGGTCCAGCAATCAAGGGGCATCAATCCTCACCACTAACACCAGGGAGGTCATCTCAGAGAAGAGGAAAGGATAACTAATGCACACAGTAAAGTACAATTTCCCTTAAATGCACACAGAGATGACAGTCAGTCTGGGGCTGGTTGCTCTTTTGCTCGTCAGGTCCCCAATAAGACTCCCCACTGGCACAGCTATAGGTTCCAGGTCTCAGCCTAACTGGGCAAGCTAAAACCTCCAGTACTCTCTCTGTTCAACCAGTGTTTCATGTCCCTGCCAAGTAGCTGACACAACACACACACACTTTGAGATAAGTATTTATACAACTTCACAGACACTCCTGGGAAAGGCTGACACAGATTCTCCAACTGTGCCCCTTTACCCAGACTATACAGTAGTAATTACTACCACCATCCTGTTAATAAGATCAGCTACTAAAAGGCCCTTAAAAGGGTGTCCAATTATTACTGTGCAATATTATTATCCAATGGTAGTATGGCTAACAGTCAAGGCTTACTTTAGAGTGGGCTATTACAATAACCTCTATAAATATGCAATGTACTCTAGAGCTTATCTCTACATAAAGTAGCCTCAGGTAGAAGGTTTTAAAAATATTTAATAATAATTAAAACATAAGACAAAACTACTACATCACAGAAATATCTAAGAGTTCAGAGATCACACAGAAACTTAAAATAATACAGTAGGACAGGTCTGATTTCAAAGAAAAATACCTTATTAATCTTTACTAACTTTAACTATTCCTACAAGAAATCACAGTGCTAAAACTCACATGTGAGCACAAGGCAGAGTGCTGATAAGTTAGATGTCCAAAGTCAAAATGCTTTTCAGTCACTTGTGAGAAATAGTATTTAAACATTACTAACAAACATGTCTAAGGCCCTCCCAAAATTACATAATTTTTGACACTTAGGTTTTCCCAGTATTCATATTACATCATCTTAACACCTGGTCTGAGTTCTCAGGCCACAAACTGCATTATTTAGCAATCTAACACCTCCTCAGAAACTTACATAAATACAAGACATTTCACGTGTATATGCTAGCAGAAACCTGAGCAATAAAGTACCTTCCACATCTAAATTCTAGTCATAAACTTTAGCCTTAAAACAATGGGCATGAAATCTTCATCCAGCCACCCTGGGGCCCAATTCTAACATGAAAGGGTACAACATGCTTCACTGGGCCAGTGGAGTGCAATGTTGTCACATATTTTGCAGTTCCAAATTTCACAGTATTCTTTACACTCAAGAAACATGCCTGTATTTTACATTTATTATCAAGAAAACATGCCTGTACTTTACATTTATTTATACAGTTGATAGAATTATGTATCAAATTCTATTTGACTACGCTGGCAGCCTTTGCCCATCTCTCCCCAATTGTCACAGGTAGTACAAATAAGAGGTGGCAGGGAGTTCCAGAGGTGAGCAAGGGAAAAGGATAGTAAGTGTTTGCCAGGTGGTCGAGCAGGCTTGTGCAGTTCAAGCAAATTCTGGTTATTGTATATATATATATATATATATATATATATATATATATATATATATATATATATATATATTAGTAACATTCTCATTATGAAAAATGTGTATGTACCTTTAGATGTATGGTCAGAATGTACACTACAGTATGTAGTGTGGGAATAATCTCACGGTAATTAGCTAGATCAGAAAAACCTGACTGCAACTTAATGTTGTATATATTGAGGTAGCCTGCAAATTGGTAAATGGAAGCTAGTTCCTCAGATGAAGAATCATCTGAAGGAAGACATGCACCTGAAGGAAGGCCTGGAATTGTGAACCGGGACAGCCCAGTTGAGGCTAACCTGTGGAGTTTACCCTATGCAGTACACTTGGGGAAGTACCTGTTTTTAGCACTGAAGCTAAGTGGGCTAATATTTTAGATGGCATTCAGGTGGGCAAATCAGTAACTTTTTTAGATATTTATTTAGAAGGGGGTGTGAATGGGAAAGTTATAAGTAAAGTACATTGGAAATTTGAAAATGGCACCCATTTTTTTGGATGTCCGTAGCTGCCATCCCCCTCACCTTTTAAAATATTTCCCATATGGTAAGCTTCTTAGAGTGAAACGGTTATGTAATAATAGTTCTGAGCTTGTTAGTGAACTAAACATAACAGCTGAGTTATTTGTTAAGAGGGGTTATTATAGGCATGATGTATATGCTTCACTGGCTAGAGTAAGAAGGAGCCCTCAAAATCGATCTGTTAGGGTGAGAAATCAGGAGCTAAATAGATCTACTACTAATACAGTTAATAATCTTAGAAATATATCTATAGTTACCACCTATGACATTTTATCAAGTGAGGTAAAGGAAGTAATTAAATATTACTGGGTTTTTTTTTGCTAAAGTTTAAAGAATTTTCAGATGTACTACATAAATTTCCTATAGTTTCATACCGTAAGGATAGGAGTATTAAGAATATTTTAATACACACTGGTTTCTTTTTGCCTGACTGTAAAATAAATCAAATTCCTAATTTAGTTGCCACTTTTCCTCGTGGATTATGTGTAAATATGTACGTAGGACATTTGAATATATTAATGAAGTGAGTTTTAGGGTAAACCATAAGTATTCTTGTAACACGGAAGGTGCTATTTATGCACTTAAATGTCCTTGTGGCATGTTTTATATAAGTGAGAGTAAGAGATCTTTCAAGCTTAGAGTTCAGGAATATGTCAGGGGCATCAAAAATGGTAAGCTTAAAAGCCCTCTTGCTGTGCATTTTAAGGATTGCCACAATAAAAATCCAGAGGGCTTCCAAAGTACTATTTTGGAACATATTCTTGCTAAGAGATTTAGTCTTGATATAAAGAAAATACTTTTGTATAAGCAAACTATATTTATATTTAAGTATGGGATACTGAGCCCTACTGGTATTAATGTTGAGTGCAAGTGGAAAGTTTTAATCTAATTAAGATTTAATTGTGTAATTGTCAGTTAATTGATTTTACTATTTAAACATGAGTATCAGGGTGTGATTTGTATTCTCCTTTGAAGGCTTTTGCCGAGGCACTAGAGGTTTTAATAAATTTGGTGTTCAGATACTTTTTTCGTTGTTTTCATGGGATAATAGTTTATTTTGTGAATTACTGAACAAATCTACATATGCCCTGCCCTCTGACTGGCATATATGGGCAGTTAGCCAAAGACGTGCTAATTTCTGGTTTATGGAAGTACTTCTGCTTGCCAAGTGCTATTCATGTTTGGGCTACATATTCCCAATTGTGCTTTGACTGTTGTGTTCCTGGCATGGATATCTGGTGTCCATAACCATGGAGGAATAACTGGAAGAAATCATGTTGTCACACATGGAGACTGACTAAAGGATGGTGTAGCTACAGTAACAGCTGATTATGTGGACCAGCATGACTACAAAACCAAACATCTACTATCCCTGAAGAAAATAGCCAAGCAAGATGATCTAGAATCTTACTTAGTGACATCTGAGTTCTGTGATACTATAGAAAACTAGAGTTAGGCAGACTGAGCAAGAATCCTGTCATACTTAAAAAAAAAAAAAAAAGGCTCAGGAAACACCAGAAATGCACATTTTATTATTTAATAAGTCTAGTAAATGCTATTGTCTTTTAAACTTTCAAGACTTCATCACACTGAAGTAATTATGACCACTCCAAGCTTTTATAAACTTAATTAAAATTACATGATCACAGTACACCAGCAGAATGTCATCATATTACAATGTTTTATTTATTTATTTCCATTTTGGTTACCAGAATAATCCAACAAGCCAAAGTTGATTTTCAGCAGAGGCCCTGGGAGAAAAGCTCCACAAAGAAAAACATTAATCGATTAGAGCAACAACAAATTATGCAATCAAAGGTTTATACAGTGAATAGAGACTTTATATATATATCAATACTGAAATAAGTCTATACACAGTGTAAGAGATTCAATAGCATGACCCAGTCATGTCAGATACAGGGCAGAAGTGTTATGATAAGAGAGAATGAGAGATGATGAAAGGAGTAAAGATAAAGTGAGTATAGAAGAGTATAACAGTGGAGAAGAAAAAAGGATAAGGCTACATTGTGTAAAAGAGACACACAGGAGAAGCATGAGGGAGAGTTTTATAAAGTTAATAGGTTCAGAGGAAGAAGAGTGGAATAAGTATTACTTATGGGAACAGCAAATATGGATTTAAAAAGGAGAGGTTACAGGTTCATGCTGTGTAAGAATGAAGGGCAGCTGACACAGAGGACTAAGGCTGTGACAAGTAGCTCATGTGGTACAGGGTTTGATTCCCAAAGCCCTCATTTGCCTGTTGTGTGACCTTGAGCAAGTCACTTAACCAGACATTGCCCTTGGGTCACCCCTGAAAAGGGACTAGGTGTCCAGTGGGTCTACCAGGTTAACAAATGGGTTTTATAACCCAGTAAGGAGGTGTAAGTCTGAGCTGCAGTTGCAGTGGTAAAGGGTTTGATTCCCTCAGCTCTCATTTGCTTCTTGTGTGACTTTCAGCAAATCACTTAGCAGTTATTGCTCCTGGGCTACCCCTGAAAAGGGCTGAATGTCCAGTGGTCTTCCTTGATTAACAAGTGGGCATTAGAATGTTTTTTGTGGTTGATGGTTGGCATAACTGTTAAGGTGTTTACCTCACAGACACAAGGTACAGGGTCTGGTTCTCACCTCTGAAGGGAAATTGGATAGGCTTGAAATAGCCTGAAAGGGCAGCTAGCCTAGTACTTGCCAATGAATCTATGAACCTATAAGGGTAAGTAAGTTTAGTACAGGGGCACAGTCACCATGAGGTTAAGTAGGTTTTTGATTTATTTTGGAACAGTAAATAGTTAGGATCCTTTTGTAAGGTTTGGAGGGAAAAAGTTTCAAATTGTAGATATATAGACAGAGTATACTGAGTCACCAAAAGGATTCTGAGTGTTCACCGAACACTCCTTATGTGGGGGGGGGGGCTGCATCCCCCCCATTAATTATATATACTAATTCCAAGGTCACACTACAGTGGGGAAAGGGCAGGTTTAATTATAGCTAACTTACCGGTAAGTAAGTGTTCCATTCGGCTTCCTTGATGTTGGCCAGCTATCATCATTCAATGTATAGTTTTACGATGATTTGGCCTTTTGATTTACTGTTGCTTGGATGGCTAGTGTTCGATGAGCAGCCATTCAATGAATGTGCTTTTCGACGAATAACCATAGACCCTTTCAATCATGTTTAAATGTCTGTCTGACAAATTTATAATAGAGAAATAGGTTTCAGCATTTACACATTCCAGCAAATGCACTAATTCCTGTCTCTCCATTTTTCATCTACTGTACATCCTCAGAGTGCTGCTGCAATTTCTGGTCATTGTCAGATGGACTGTATAGGAATCAGTCACCAGGAAACCAAGGTTCTTTGTTGATTGGTTTGATTCTGCTGCTGCCCTCTCTGACTAATTTCTTATACAGAATACATACCTGTCAGAGATCTGCTATTTTCCTGGCTATCCATGTTGGTCTTATTGGCACACTCTTGTAAGAGGAGAGGAGAGTGATGGTGTGTCTAAAGCATTGCCTTCTGATTATTCCAGCAAGGAGTTCAAATGTTCCTCGTGATTTACTAAAACAGCACAAAATGTATCAAATGTTTTGTCTGTTTTATACAAACTCCTTTATATTAATTTGAATCTGTTTAGAACTTCTTTAACTTAACTTATGCTTTTTAATAACTTCATTCTCTTATCAAACTTTTTGAGAAATAGCATTCATACAATCCTCAAATGTGTATGCTTCAACTAAAGTCTTCACTCAACAGTCAACAGTTTATATAGAACTTTCATAGACTGTATCATTAAACACTGGACTTCAACAAAATACCTTTCCATCATTGAATATGCCGATGAGGATGATAATACATTTTTCTGCATCTAGTCCATGGCTTTGACACCATTCAATTGTCTGTGTAAGCCAATTTTGTAGTATGTTGACATATTTGGAGGATGCGGTGATTGCACCCACTTTGCATTCATCAGCAAACCTGGTAAGCCAGAATCCATCTATTTTTGTCTGGACTTCTGAAAAATAGATACCAAACAGTAGGGAGCCTAGCACAGAACTCTGTGGAACACCACTGGTAACAAGTCTGCTAGTAGAGTTGGCATCCTTAATTTTGACTGATGTGTTCTGTTTGTGAGCCAGTTGGCAACCCATCTAGTGACATAAGGGTTAATCCCTAACTGGGTGAGTTTCACAATGATGCCTTAGTGAGAGATTGTGTCAAAGGCCTTGGCTAGGTTGCGATAGGTAGTGTGAACTGTTTTGCCTTCATCCAGGGCCTTGGTGACATTCTAGAAGAAGTCCACCAGGTTTAGCATGAAAGATCTGCCCTTAATGAAGCCAAACCGGCTCGGGTCAAGAGTTTGAAGGTCACCTATATACTTGTTGATAAGACCCAAGATGATTCTCTCCATAGCTTTGCAGATAAGGCTGGTTAGGCTTATGGGCCTATAGTTCCTGGGGTCAGCTGAGGCCTGAGGGACTTCCTTTGTGCAAGGGGATTACAGTTGCTGTTTTCCACTCAGCTGGGAAAAAGCCAATGCTTAGACTGAAATCGAAGAGTGTGCTCAGTGGTTCTGCTAACTCCCGTTTTAGACCATTTAATAGGCAGCCTGGGATGTTGTTTGGTCCCATAGAGGCTGTGCTTTTGGCCTTGGAAAGTGTGGCTATGACCTGCTGTCTGGAGATACTAGTGACAGGTATGTTATGTGGTATGATTGGTGAGGGGAGTGAGGTTTTCACCAAACCTGTCTGCCAGCAGGTTGGCGATGTCCTCAGGTTCAGTATAAGTGGTGCCACCTACAGCTAGTTTGGCACAAAGCTGGGCCTTCCCTTTTAGATTTTGGATGTAGCTAAAAATGCTTTCTGATTTACCTTAGCTAGGGATGCTAATTTAGTTTCATAATTAGCTTTAGAGGCCTTTACAAGATGTCTAATCAGCTTGTTTATGCTTTGGAGGGAGCTATTCCTTTACTGGGACTGTTCCTCTCTTGTTTTTTGACAGCAGTTTCTTTTTCTTATTGCATAACCTATTTATGCTGGATGTCCACCAGGGTGGCTCATTTTCTCGTGAGAATTTTGATTTGATCCGTTCTGGTACGGCTGAGTCTATACATTTATATAAGTGTTTATACAGAACATTTGTGTACACCTCAATCTAGGGATCATTGCTGTCAGTGTTGGCAAGGTGTCTGAAACTATTGATGCCATCACTCAGTAGGCTGTAGTTTGCTTTGGAGAAATTTTTTAACCAGGTACGATCGTTACTTTGAATGAGACTGATTTATGATTGGACTTTACCAGGGAGGGCCCCACACTTGGAGTGGTGCAGCGATCCCCCATGTTGATGAGCACTATGTCAAGAATGTTAGCGCCCCTTGTGGGACTGCTGACTATCTGCTCCATTGCATTTGTGTTAAAGTCCAGAAACCTTAGGGCGAGCATGTTTGTGCTCATAAGTTACCCGATCAATGGAAGGATAGTTAAAGTCAACCATGAACAGGGTATTTGGCTGTACTGAGAGCGACTCAAGTAGGTACAGGTAGGCTGTGTGGCTTTTGTGGTTCATGATAGGGAACCTATAGCCAACAATGACATGGAGGGGGGGGGGCTTTCCTTCAGTTAGTTGGACTTGGAGTAATTCTAGGGAGTCAGTTTAACCAGTCTAGAAGTATATATGTCTTTAAAGATGATGGCTATTCCTCCTCCCTTGTTTTTTTTCACATGCATTGTGTGGTCTGAATGTGTGGAAGGCATTGTAGCTCTGAATGGCTGGGGTACTCTCTGAGGCCTTGAATCATGCCTCTGTGACTATGCAGACATTAGCATCTTCCAGGCTGAGAAGTGCTTCAAGTGAGTGCAGTTTCTGATTTAGACTCCTAGCATTAAGCAGCATAGCCCTGAGTGTGTTTCTGGAGAATATTTTTACATCAGGAATTTTGTTTTTATGGCATTGCCTATAAAGGCACTATGGGGGAGGGAAGTACTTTTGCCAGCAATCTAAAGCCTAGAGGTAAGAGATGAAGACCATCTCTGGTAAAGCAGTGTGGTCTTTTGACCATATCATCCCAGGCTGTCAGATACTGGATCCCCCTGGACTGACACCAGAAGCTAAGCCAGTTGTTGAAGTCAGTCATTTTTGTTTGTATTGTGGCAGCATCTTGAATTTTAATAGTAGTTCACAGAAGGAAAGTCCTGTTTTTCATTTAGGGCTTTCTATTCTTCTAAAAATCTGTCGTTATAGTTTGAACTGATAGGAAGTTTTGTGATATGCAGACCTCTTGGAATATATTCCACTTTAACACACTGCAGAAAAAGTACAGTCCCACTAAAGATACTTTAACTTTATCATTTTAGTGTCAATAACAGAAAACAGTTGGTCAGCATTACCGATCCCAGGTTAAATTTGCCCAAGTTATGCCTTTACTGAACTAAATGTCTTGTCAGTAATTTAAGCATACTTTGCAGAAATATCCAAATTCTCACTGATGTTCAACAAATTTTGAACCTTACAGAACAACTCTTGTAAAATTCTTTGTTTATTAATAAATTATTTATTTATCCTGACTGGTCTGTCTGGACTGACATCACAAATAAAGCTCAAAGAAAGAAATGTCCAGTCAGACTAATAAATACTTATAAAAGCTCAGACATTGTCAAAAATACCTTTTTCTGCAAAACAAAAATCAGCAAGTTCATAGGTAGTTAGCAGGTATGCAGTCCTAGAAGACCACTAAGGAGCCCAGACCAAATTCCCAACTACCCCAAAGCATTGTCTTTAAGTGATTTATTCAAGCACAAAGTAGACAAATAAAGGGACAGAAGCTATGAGCACATGTGTTTGTAATGCTCTCTCTCTCTCTCTCTCTAGATGTATATATATATATATATATATATATATATATATATTTCCCGATCTGAAAAAAGTAGTAAGAACATTGTTATTTTATTTAGTGAAGGGCAAGTCTATAATGTGATGAGGCCATACAAGGCAGGGTGGGGTTGTACTTGTAGATTCAAATATTTATTCTAGCAAAATGATGAACATGTTACTTGACAGCAGTACTTATGAGTGTGTTTTTGTAAATGAATTGGTCATTGTTTATGGTAAAATCAAATACCTGCTTAAGAATTTGTTGTCATAGGGTGTAATTTCAATGGTTTACTATAATTTATGCAATCCTGCAATATACATGTTATGTGTGTTAACATTTGTGTGAACCTAATGGGCGAATATGGGAAAAATTAATGTGAAAAATGTAGAAAGCGGAAGTGGTGAATGTTTGAATTCGACATAATTTGAATATGTACCACACTTCTGCAACTCTACAGACTGAGCAACCCTCAATAAAGACTGTTGTTGCAGGGGGGCAAGCCCCCTGTGCCCCATCATGTGGGGGCTGCACCCCCCACCCCCTGCTAATTATATATACAAACTCCGAGATCACACTACAGTGAGGAAAAGGGTACATTTCCCAATCCCCACTATAGTCCAACCTGCATTAAAATGTAGAAAGTAACTGTAGTGTATTCGCTGTTGTGCATTTCTACATTTCCACGTTTATTCATTCAATACTATTGAATGGTCATTTCAGGCTGCCATGAATCGCACAAAGTCTGATTGCCCATTTGATAGTTAACCAATTTCAACATAGGAGATTAGCTTTTTGTATCTGGACAAAACAATGGTTCCCACTATCTTCAGTACCCCAAAGATACATAAAAATGTCTCTGATCCACCAGTAAAACTTAAAGTGGCCGCTAGTGTGTCCATTACAGAACCTCTAGCAATTTTCATTGATAAAAAAATTGAAACCTACTGTTGTAACATGTAAGCATATCTTAAGATTCCTGCCACCTCTTGGGTAGATTAACTGACTTACTGTGATGACATTATTTTTGCTATTATTCACATTGTGTATCTTTTTACTGTACTACCTCACATTGCTGTATTGCAATGGTTTAATGACATGATGGTAGGTTAATGATTTAAAAAAATTGAGACATTCAATTATTATTTGAATTTATGAAGGTAATTTTAAGGAATAGTTATTTTTATTTTGAAGGTAAATAATTTCACCAGCTTTCAGCTGTCATCATGGGGGGGCTGCTGCAGCCCCTATTAATGCTATTTTTATTTTGTGGCACTGGGACATCACTTTAATAATAAATTTAGCATTTAAGAAATATATATATATATATATATATATATATATATATATATATATATATATATATATATATATATATATATATATTATGCCTGTTTTTTAGAAGACACCATTATTTTTTGGACAGGAGACACTACCTTCTCATAGTATTTTATTGGCTACATTAATAACACCATGTTTTTTAAATGTACACATAACATTGACTAAGAAAAAAATTATTTTTGTATGTTAAAGTTTTCAAAGAGAAACTGAATCACTGTTTGAATTCTACCATTTTTATAAACCCACTTTTTCTAAAACCTATCTTCATTTTGATAGTTACCACCATTTCAGTAAAAAAAACCTCTCATCAAGGGCAGATGATACATTTCTCGAGATTAATTTCTCAGGATATACTGTTTAGACAGAAAATGGGTAAATATGTACATATGTTAAAGGACACAGGCTACAAGGATAACATATTACTGAAGTATACAATGAAGTCTAGTCAAGGAAAAAAACAATGTTTCAACATATTTTGGACAAAAGACTTTAACATCTCATCAAGTTTTGATAAATATAAGGCCATAATAATTCTTTTTTTCCCATTAACTCTAACATTAGGGCTGTGATCACAAAAAATGGTCCTTGGCCTTTGACAGGAAATTAACCAAAACTGGGTTCAGAAACAAATTTGTCTGCTGTAGAAATTTGAACATTAGCTCTGCACAAAGGTGAACCTTCTACAGACCCTGAAAACTACAGGCCCATAAGTTTCACATGCAAAGTCATGGAAAGAATTATCATGGAAATGATCAATAATGACATGGGAAACCTTCAGACACTGGACCCAAACCAATTTGGTTTCATCAAGGGCAGGTCATTGCTACTAAACCTGGTGGACTTCTTTGAGGTCACCAAAGCAATGGATTAGGGCAATATGGTTCACACTGCCTACTTTGACTTGGCCAAGGCATTTGATACAATCCCTCACTTGGGCATTGTTTACAAACTTAAGAGGTTAGGTACAAACCCTTATATCACCTGATGGATAGCCAGCTGGTTCACAGACAGGACCCAAGTAGTTAGAATTGGGGAGTCCACCTCTACAAAGAGGCCATTCACAAGTGGAGTCTCTCAGGGATTGGTCCTGGGACTGCTTCTTTTTCGGTATTTACTTATCTGAAGTCAAGACAAATGTCAATGGCCTGTGGCTGACTAAATTTGCAGATGATTGCAAATTAGGAGCTGTCATTGAATCACCCACTGACACAAATATTCTCCAGGAAGGGCTGACACAGACAAACAACTGGTGCCAGAACCATGGACTAAAACCAATGCCAAGGAATGCATAACAGTATCCTTCAGGAAGTCATCCACCCCTGGTTAACTATCATATCGATAACACACCCCTAAGAACTGCCCAGTAGTCAGGGACTTGGGGACATACATAGCCAAGTAATTTAGCCTTTGGCTAACACGTCTACATTAGTTAGGAAATTATTCTGTGCTGTGCAACTTATCAACAAAGGTATGGCATCTAGGTCCAGGAAGGTCATTGTTCCACTGTATTTGGCATTCATACTTATCACTGAGTACACTGCCCCCTTTGGTAGGTACCTAACCAGGCAATCCAACAATTGGAACATCTACAGACATTCCTCACAAAAAGAATAAAGGGCATAAGTAACATGTCCTGTGCAGACCACCTCAAGACCCTATCCCTGTATTCTGTCTCCTACAGGCTATTGAGGGGAGATCTGTGCCTGCATAAAAGGCATTATCAGACCCCACTCTGATGGACCTCCTGCATATCTGCAAAACAAACAGCACCAGAATTACCCATTCTAAAGACTTAAAACCTGCCTGTGATATAAATAGGACTTGCTGGAGAGACAGGTATATATCCCAGAAACTACCCCTTCTCTGGAACAGGCTCCCCATCCATGTGAAGCAGATTTCCTCCCTAACCCAATTCAAGTGTAACTTGAACAATTGGATGGAAAACAGGAAATTCATCCCTGGTTTGGCACTTATGTCTCTAATGGACACAGTCAGCCTGTAAATTGTTCATCTCCCAGGCCCTAGCTTGTAAATGTTTCATTTCCCAAGCCCCTGCTTACACTTATCAAGAGTACCAGAACTTGTCAGACATTTGGGATGCATGGCTAGGCTTAAAAAGGCCCTTGTGCTCATTAGCCTAGTAAACACATATGAACCTAAATAAATTCTTGAAACTGAATACCACACTATTGACAAGAATCTGACCAATAATTGGTGCATGAGTAAATGCAGATATTCCAGATGCTGTAGATTTATTGCAGATGGCAGCAGCATTTCAGTGAGTGATTACCACATAATTTTAGCATCTATACATAATTTTGATTGCAACACTGGCGGATTTATTTAGTAACTTGCTTAACATGTAAAGCTTATTGCATATGTAAAAAAAAAACAAAAAAAAAAAAACAAAGAGGAGGCTGAGGGACAAGATATATGAACATGCATATGATATAAGGTGTGGCAGCATCAACGATGCCTTGTACAAGCACTTCCCTAACATGCAAGTATTTTAAATATCTTATTTTCTTTGTAGTAGAAAAGGTACCGATGTCATAGGGTGGGGGCACTGGATACCACTTTGGAACACAGGTTGTTTGGCAGTTAAGATTGAATGCTACAGGTGAACCAGATTAAAAGACAGCATTTCTATGGCTAGCATCTTAAAATTAATAGCTGTCAAGTTATGATAATTAGTTTTAATTTTTAGTTTTTATGAAAACAAAATGGTATTTGTGTAATACGTAAACATATTTATTGGAACTTAGTTTATTTTAAAGCTAATACTAGTATAACATGACTTAATCTTTTAGAGATGTCTGTCTTTTTAAATTGCACTGAACAGTTAAATCCAAAACTTTTATTATTCCTCCCCTAGCCCCTCATACAACATAAGTCTACCTTTCTCATTACGCCCCTTGACTCAACTACCATTATAACTAACCCCCATACTAAACTTTTAGGTACTATTATTGATCAACGGAAATTTAACCTGTGCATCAAACATAATATGAAAAAAAACACCAAAAACTAGGACTATTATACAGAAATAGAAAATTCCTTACCCGTGACATGAAACTCTCTGGCTCAAGCACTCCTTCTCCCCTCCCATCTCTATGCAGTCCTAATTGTTATTAATTTCCAGACCACACTATTAACAAAATTAGAACAAACATATAACAAAATAGCTTGTTTTGCTACCAAATTACCATATAGCCTATCTACCACAAGAGCAGTGGTTTGTGGCCCAGAAATTGTAGTTTATTGGCCATTTGGGCAGTTTTTCCATCCCTTTCAACTTTCTGGTTTAAAAGCCTGTGTTTGAGCGGGTTTGTGCTTGTTTAAGCTCCGTGCAGCGGCGCTGAGCTGAGGTAAACTATTACTGGTGCCAGAAAGTCTGCTCTTCAGTTTTTCCCTTAAATCTTGCTAGTTCTTTCTCTCTAGATTACTTCAAATAGCCTAATCGCTTTGCACTTAAACAGGTTTTTGTAACTATTATTGTAGCACATCTAAGTGTTATCAGCACTAGCTCTTCATGGAAATAACTCCAGTACTTAGTAGTTATGACCACCCCCCTATAAACCTGGTGCACTTAGGCATTCTGAGGTAGTGTAGCAACTGCCTCATGTACATAGACAATCCTCTCCTCTTACCTCCCAACACTCAGACTTGTGAGAGATGCACTTATATCACCAAAATGGAAGCTTTGCACTCTCCAGCCAAGACCAGCCAGTCAAGAGAAGAAGGTCAACACCTGCACCACACCACATGGAATACGTAGCCCTCCAGAACACCCACTATCACAGCTCTCACATAAAAACACAAACCACACACCCACCTTCATGGAGGCTCTCTGCAGAAATTTACCCAAACAGCAGAGACCTCCAAGACAGAAACTCAATCGACCACCACAACACAGCACAAACCACAGGACACATAGCTCACCTCCACAGTGTGCCCCTCAACCTAAGCCCCTAAGGCTAAATACCTTGCTCAATACACTAATCATAGGTGACTCAATAGTGAGGCATACAGATGTCCCACTTACTAGACTGAATAAGGAGAAGGTAACAGTCAGTTGTCTATCAAGTGCCAGAATCCGACACAGCACACGCACTCAGGTCGCTCCAAAATAAGTACAAGTATGACTGTCATTGTCCATGTGGGTGTGAATGACCTGAGACGCACCTCCCTGGACTACATGAAAAGAGACATGGTGGAACTCTCGGATTATGTGGCCCAGGCAGGTATGACACTAGCCCTGAGCAGTATCCTACCGTTACCCAGAATGATACCACATTACAAACAAAAAATTATTGACTTCAACAATTGGGTACGTTTCTGGTGTCAGTCTAAGGGGATCCAGTATCTGTCTGCTTGAGATGATATGATTGACAGACCTCAGTGCTTGGACAGAGATGGCCTGCATCTGTCACCCCTGGGTTTCTGGGTACAGGCTAAGGCTCTTGCCACCCCTATAGTGCCTTTTTTAGGCGGTGTTCCAAATTACCACCGTAACAGCTATAAATAAATGCAATCTATAAGGTAATGCTGCTCAATGCTAGAAGTCTAAATCTCAAGATGCACTCGCTTGAAGCACTCCTCAAAATGGAGAACATCAACATTTGTGCTGTAATGGACACCTGGTTTAAAGCAGCAGAAAGCACCGCTGTGTTACCAGACTATAACTGATTCCACACCTTTTGGCCCCAAAACATGGACCGAAGCTCAAAAGGCAGTGTCGTCTCCATATTCATAAAGGATATGCAAACTTCCAGACTAGTAGCCCAGCATAATGCATCTGAGATACTTCAGGTACAACCAACATTGGGTAAGACGGTGACCCAGGTCATAGCCTGCTATAGGTCCCCAACCATGTCCCTAGACTCTCACTCTATGTTCCTAAGCACCCTGGAATCATTCAAGGTCCAACCAAACACTATCAACTTCAACTACCCCTCCATCAACTGGAAGAACTACTCAAGCACCAATATACTGGCCCAATGCTTCCTGGAATTCATCAATTCCAATGCCCTGGACCAGCTGACCAGCTCATTCTGACCCCCACTAGAGGAAGCAACATCCTTGACCTGCTTATTACTAACATGGGCAACCATTGCTCTACACCAATAGTCAATCCCTCCCTGGTCAGATCCGACCATAAACTAATCACCATGGAAATTCACATCTCACCCATACCCCCCGCAAAGGTAACCACCTTGAAAAACTTCTCCAAAGCTAACCTTGGACTCCTAAAATCAGAGGTGGCTAACTTAGGGCATCCATGCCAATGGAAAATAACTGCATAACTGCCAAATCATACACCAACACACTGTAGAAACATGTACATAAATACATGGAACTAACCATACCCAACAGAACCAAGACACTCTCCTCTAAATAAAGGAAGCCAATATGGTGGTCCCCTGCCATTAATAAATTCTACAACAGAAGGAAGAAACTGTTGCAGAAAAAGATGAAGTCTGGAAAAACTCCCTTATTAGCATCACAAAACGTTGAGATCCCTCATCAAATCCTCTAAAGCCAGCCATGAAGACAGAATTGCGGCAGATGCTAAAAACAATCACAAAGCCTTCTATAGCTATATCAAGAACCTCCACGGCAATACCCAGATTTGCTCTGGGTTACTGCACAATGGTACCTCCTATACTGATCCAACAGATATTGCCAACATACTGGCCGACAGATTCAGTACCAGCTTTACCCCTTCCTCCCCCCTAAAGGACCAATCACAATACAGGAAGAATGCCAGGCACCCAGTATTAGCGCAGGTTAAAGCTGCATTGTCCATGGCCAAGAATACAGCTTCCATGGGACCCAATAATATCTCTGGCTGTGTTCTACATTAACTACAAAGTGAACTGGCACCACATCTGTGTGCCCTGTTAAGTCACAGCCTCACCTCAGGCTTTGTCCCTACCGAATGGCACACTGCTACACTCATCCCCCTCCATAAAGGGGGAGTGACTACAGACCCTGGGAATTATCACCCCATTAGCCTGATGAGTCTGATATGTAAAGCTATGGATTGCATCATCATGGACCTGATTAACAAAGATACAGGAAATCTCCAAACTCTAGACCCTACGCAATTTGGCTTTGTGAAAGGGAGATCATGCCTGCTCAACCTGGTTGACTTCTTTGAGTCAGTCACCGGGGCTGTGGATGAAGGCAAGGCAGTGCATACAGCCTACCTCAATCTGGCCAAGGCCTTTGATACCATTCCTTACTCAAGAATTATTGATAAACTCAAACTAAGCATCAACCCCTATATCACTAGGTTGGTTGCAATTTGACTCACAGATAGAACACACAGTGTGAAAGTAGCAGACTCCAAGTCAGACTGCTGACCAGTCATGAGTGGAGTCCCACAGGGATTGGTTCTGGGTACTCTCCTGTTCAGCATCTATTTCTCAAAACTCCAGGCCAACACAAAGGGACTCTGGCTGCCCAAGTTCACAGATAACTGCAAACTGGGAGCCATTATTAACTCCCCAAGTGATGCAGACATCCAACAGAAAGGCCTCACTGAGACCAATGACTTGTGTCGAAACCACGGCCTTAAGCTTAATGCCAAAAAATGCGTCATCATCCCCTATCCATTCATAATGAACAATACTACCAAATTTCCAGAATCAGTGGCACTATACAAATCAACTGCTAAGGAACTCATACTGTTATTTTCCAGAGTAGGTATCCATAAGGATGACCGAGGCACTCACTTTACACCACTGGTACTGTATCACTTATTTCAGTGCTTTAAAATCAAATAGTTGAAGACATCAGTTTATCATCTGCAGACTGATGGATTAGTAGAAATGTCTAATAAAATCCTGAAATGCACACTGAGGAAAGCTGTTGGAGATGATAAAAATGGAACCTGTTATTATCGGGTCTATATCAGAACACTGAAAGTTCACATTTTTGAATGTTCTTACATCGACCCCTAATCAGCGAATGCTGACAACATCGAACATTCAGAACAGCAAATTATTTCCTAGGGAAAAAATTTGCTGTTCCAAAACACATACACACAACACAAGCACACCAAACAAACAGCAATCCACACACATACACCCAAAATCTTACAGCTAACCCTACACTAAACTGTACAAACACCACTAACTATCCACTTACCTTAACCCAAACCCTAATCCTAAGGTCCGTTGCTATCGCACACTCACCTCACCCGTGCCCTAACCCTAACTCACCTAACCCGCCCTAACCATCATTTCCACACAATCGCACACATACCTCCCTCGCGCCATAACCCTAACTCACCTAACCCACGCCCAATCACACACTTACCTGAACCCGACCCGTAACTTTCCACCACAGAGCTGAAAATAGTGAAACAACAGAAGCGGACAACCGAATTCCCTAGGAAAAAATTTGGTTATCTGTCGTTTCGCTATTTTCAGCATTCGCTGAAAAGGGGTAGATGTAAGAACATTCTAAAGTATGAACTTTCGGTGTTCTGATATAGACCCGTTATTATCTTACCTACTGTTTGCAATAAGAGAGGTGACAGAAGTTTCAAATAGGTTTACTCTATTTGAACTTCTGTATGGCATGCACCTGAGAGGGCTGCTTTACTATGCTAAGGAAACTTGGGAAAAGGAAAAGACAACCTGTAAAAGAGAGATAGAACATATGTTAATTTGCTATTTAAATTAAACTGATAATGTATAAAGTAAGGGAGTACATGTAGAAATCTTATGAAATGCAACAATGAGTTTAGAATAAGAATGTCTGACTCAAGACAGTTTAACCCAGGAGGTCAGGTACTAGTCCTCTTCACAAAAAAACAAATTTTTAGCCAAGTGTCAGGGACTATTTGAGGTGATGGAAAGAACAAATGCAGCCTACTACTTGTTGAAACAACACGGAACAGAAAATGGAACAAATATATGTCATTAATATGTTGAAACAGTGGAAGAAAGCAGAGAATTCACAGACAGCTTGCAAGCTGAAGTCCTTATAGTATAGACCAGGGAGCCTCTACATGAAGAACAGCTAGAGGAATCTATGTCAGAAATGCAAAAGCGGGTAGTGAAAGAATTTTTGTTAATAAATAAAGGAGTGTTTTCAGAAATGCTATGAATAACTAAACTAATAGAACATAAAACAGATATAACACAAGGAGTGAAGGTTAGACTAAGACCTTATAAAATAACATGGTCCCTGAAACAATTCATAATGAAGAAGCTCAAAAATGCTCAAACTATGTGTGGTAGAAGAATCATAGAGTAAATAGAGCAGTCTAATAGTGCTAGTCCCTAAGCTTTATGGAAAGTACAGTTGTGTAAGTAGATGCTTGAATGATCACTGCTGCAGTAGCCTAAGTTATATGGGTTATATCCTGTATAGAATATAACAGCCAGCCACCTTCCAAAGCTTCAGGGCACCTTACAAGCACCTAAACCATTAGTCAGCTAAAGCTGAGCTGACTGAAAGGCAGATTTGGGTGCCAAACCCTTCAGATACCAATTGAGAAAAGGAGGCTGAGTCCTAAAAGGACATTGCTGTGAACAATAAAAAACAAATGCAAAAAACAGCCCAGCTATGACAAGGCTCCAGCTTCTAATAATGCAGACTGTTTTAATGATACACAAGCACTTTCACTGAATGCTTCATCAGCTGTAACACAATCATTAATTCCACACCTTTTATACCAAACCACATGACTCACTCATTAACATTTAAAAATATACTATCATATAACTTCATAGCTTTACATTAAGTAAATAATGTTAATGAAACACATATTAAAACCATATAAAACATATGAATGTGCCATAAAAAGTAGAAAGAACATACAGAAATAATATATACACAGGTAATAAGAACTTTTTATCTCTGTAAGGGTCTATTCTTTAGCATAGGTCTCATAGGTATGTGGTCATTCAGACCATGTCCTACACTTTCTCTAAGTCTTACTATCCAATTAGCCTCCATCTCTTCAGTCTTATTTCTAATATCTCCCCCTCTTTTACTATCATAATTCCTTCCTAAAACCATAAATTTAAATTTATGCTGCTCATTTGTTTCTGAAACATGCTTGGCAAGGGCATTGAAGGTACTTTTCTTCTTAATATGATAGATGTGTTCTCTTATCCTATCTTTTAAAAGTCTATCCGTTTTACCCACATAAAATTTATTACACAACTGACAGACAGCTAGATAGACCACATGACAACTATTACAGTCAGCACTGGTCTTTAGATAAACTCTATCGCCTCTGTTATAAAAGCACAGTATTTGCATTTTCTACATGGTTTAGTTCCTATAGTACCATCAATTCTTACCATATCTCTAGCAGTGCATAACCGCTGTTTCAAAGATTTTTTATTTTTGTATATATACTGAGGTTGAGGATCTAAAAACTTACTAATCTGACCATCTGTAGTTAGAATATTCCAATGCTTATTAATAATTCTAGTATAATTTCTTATATTTCTAGAATAACTCAGACATACTTTCATATTACTCCTTCCTTTTGCCTCTTTCTTGCTCTTGCCCTTTTCCCACCTCAGAAAAATATGGTTTTGCCCTGGTGTCTCATAAATTCTCCACCTGCTTCATTTTACTGTATATCATGTGTTCATCATATCTTCTTTCTTTCAACTCAGAGCTTGTTACAAGCATTTGTTGCTCATAATCTTCTTGCTTAGCATTTAATCTAAAAGCTGTAAAGTATTGATTTTGTGCTACATTCCTGAAAACAAAATTCGGATGCATACTGTCTTTGCACAAAAGTCTATTTACATGACATTCTTTTCTGTAAATTTTAGTACTCAAATGGCCCATATTGTCCTTGGTGACTGTTAAATCTAAAAAATGTGTTTCAGTGTAAGACCAATTGACAGTAAACCTGAGGAAGGGTGTCGAGTTATTGAGATAGTCTACAAATTCAATCAACTCTGTTGGTGACCCTTTCCATAAAAGAAAAAGGTCATCCACGAACCTACGAAAAAATAAAACTTTCTGTTTCAATAGTCCTTCAGCAATAAATTCTGTTTCCCATACTAGAATTACAGCATTTGCATAACTGTTAGCACATGATGTGCCCATTGCAACTCCATTCTTTTGCTAGCAAATTCTATCTTTGCACATAAAAATGTTGTTTTCAAGGACAAGCTTTAATAAAATATGTATTAATTCAATTTTGACTATACTATATGTCCTACTTTCATTTAATAGTCTAGTAACATTTTCAACCCCAATCTTATTGGGAATTACAGTAAATAGGGAAACAACATCTAATGTAACCAGTATGCTTTCCTTAATTTCCAACTCCTTGCTGACAAAGAAATCATAAAGATCTCTAACAAAGTGTTCCGTGTCTCTGAGGATATGTATAGACTTATTCAGTAGGCTCTTAAGTTGTTTTTCTATAAAAAATGAAATGGATTCCGTACACCAGTTCCTCCCAGCCACTATAGTTCTCATGGGGGGATTTATATTACATTTATGTACTTTTGGCAGGCCCTGGATATTAGGAGTAGTATGGTTAAAAATTACAAAATAACTGTAAAGTCCATCATCTATGAGATTTCTATGTTTCAATTCCTTCAACTTGTTATGTACTTCAGCTATCATTCTCCTAACATGCGTATCTATGATGGGCTGATAAAATTGTGAATCATTCAACAAGTCATACATTTTATTGTCATAATCTGTTTTATTCAAAATCACTATTTGCCCTCCCTTATCTGCTGGACGAATCATGATATGGGGATTATTCTGTAAGCTCAGCATTGCTGCATATTCCTGTTTAGTTAAATTCTGCCATTTATTCCTACCTTTCTTATGGTTTTGCTCATAATATGCATTGTATATGTCTTCTAGACACAACTGCTCAAAAGCATTAATTAATGAATTCTATTTAAGTATCAACAAGCTAGGTTTCTTAAAAATTAAAGCATCATTGTCTAAATCATTATCATGCATTAATTTAAGCATCAAATTTCGCGTAAACATTTTAACATCTAATACAACCTCAGTTATGTCCGTATCTGCCGCTGGAATAAACGATAGGCTTTTTTCTAAAACAGTCAGTTCATGCAAAGTTAATTTATGTGTTGACAAGTTTACCACTATGTTCTTATGTTCCTGAAGACTTTTTTTTATCATATATGGACTCACCGTTTCCTCTGGATACTTCCTTTTCATTCTCGTGGTACTCCTTCCTCCATGCTGGCTTTTCTGTTGATTTCTTCCACCTCTTCTCACTGATCTTTCCCTCATCGGAAGAGGAAAAGTTAACTTCAATGGGTGCATAGTTTGTAAAAAAGAAGAAGATGGAGAAGGCAGAGGTTCTACCATAATCAGTTCTTTATCGTCGGTGTTCCTAATGCTCTGCTCTTCTCTGTGTACTTCCGCTGTAACCGTAATAGTCTTACGTTTGGTGCCAAGTGTCATCATTTCTTGAACTGGATTCTCCGTATTCTCTGTGGTGAGGATCCGCCCTCCTGGCCCTGCCTGCACATCTCCAACCAATTGAGTCATGGACATCTCTGAATTCTCACCCTGGTTGGTTGATGGTCCTGTGTTGTGTGTAAATGGACCTGATTAAAAATTGCTATGGAGATCACATGGCCAAGTGAAGACATGTCCCAGGGAAAAATCAGTACGATCTCTTGCAAGCTTGTTAAGTTTAATTTGAAGTAGCTTCGTCGCATTGTCCATGGATTCATTCACCAATCTAGTCATTAAGACTAAATTATAGTTTTTGCATAAATCACAGTACTTTTGTTTAACAGAAGTTAATGCTTTTTCTTCTTCCTTCTTTGCTGAAGCTACTAATAACTTTAAGTAGACTAAACTAGTACTGAGGTTCAATTTCTGCCATTCGCTTAACAAAGTTGAATCACAAGGTGTTTGCATTGGCATTTTCAAAATCCTTAAGCCATGGGGAATGATATTCTCCACTAAACATACCTCTAGGTGAAATATTTCATACTGTACTCTTTTCAATTTAAGTAGTTCTTTCTCTAACGTGAAAATATCACTCTTCAGTGCTATGAAATCGATGTTAACTATATCATCTCCTTCCATGATGTTAAAATTGTTCAGTAGCGGATTATCATTTTCACTCACCTTAGTGATAAATTAACTTATATTGGATTCAGTCCATTTGATGTCCTTAGTGGGATTATAATCAAGTTCGATGTTATCCATCCCTGTAGCCATACTCCTGGTTCCGTTGGGAAAAAGGAAGGACCAAAATGCAAAAAACAGCCCAGCTATGACCAGGTGTCCTCACAGAAAACCAATGCAGATCCAAATGAGTACAAAACAGCAAAGACAAGGTTCCAGCTTCTAATAATGCAGACTGCTTTAATGATGAGATGGAGGCTAATTGGATAGTAAGACTTAGAGCAAATGTAGGACACGGTCTGAACGACCACATACCTATGAGACCTATGCTAAAGAATAGACCCTTACAGAGATAAAAAAGTTATTATTACCTGTGTATATATTATTTCTGTATGTTCTTTCTACTTTTTATGGCACATTCATATGTTTTTATATGGTTTTTAATATGTGTTTCACTAACATTATTTACTTAATGTAAAGCAATGAAGTATGAAGTTATATGATAGTATATTTTTAAATGTTAATGAGTGAGTCATGTGGTTTGGTATAAAAGGTGTGGAATTAATGATTGTGTTACACCTGATGAAGCATTCAGTGAAAGCGCTTGTGTATCATTAAAGCAGTCTGCATTATTAGAAGCTGGAGCCTTGTCTTTGCTGTTTTGTTCTCATTTGGATCTGCATTGGTTTTCTGCGAGTATGATAATGGTTTAGACAATGATTCTTTTATTTTTAAAAAACCTAGCTTGTTGATACCTAAACAGAATTCATTAATTAATGTTTTTGAGCAGTTGTGTCTAGAAGACATATATAATGCATATTATGAGCAAAAATGTAAGAAAGGTAGGAATAAATGGCGGAATTTAACTAAACAGGAATATGCAGCAATGCTGAGCTTACAGAATAATCCCCATATCATGATTCATCCAGCAGATAAGGGAGGGCAAATAGTGATTTTGAATAAAACAGATTATGACAATAAAATGTATGACTTGTTGAATGATTCACAATTTTATCAGCCCATCACAGATATGCATGTTAGGAGAATGATAGCTGAAATACATAACAAGTTGAAGGAATTGAAACATAGAAATCTCATAGATGATGGATTTTACAGTTTTGTAATGTTTAACCCTACTACTCCTAATATCCAGGGCCTGCCAAAAGTACATAAATGTAATATAAATCCCCCCATGAGAACTATAGTGGCTGGGAGGAACTGGTGTACGGAATCCATTTCATTTTTTATAGAAAAACAACTTAAGAGCCTACTGAATAAGTCTATACATATCCTCAGAGACACGGAACACTTTGTTAGAGATGTTTATGATTTCTTTGTCAGCAAGGAGTTGGAAATTAAGGAAAGAATACTGGTTACATTAGATGTTGTTTCCCTATTTACTGTAATTCCCAATAAGATTGGGGTTGAAAATGTTACTAGACTATTAAATGAAAGTAGGACATATAGTATAGACAAAATTGAATTAATACAGATTTTATTAAAGCTTGTCCTTGAAAACAACATTTTTATGTACAAAGATAGAATTTACTGGCAAAAGAATGGAGTTGCAATGGGCACATTTTGTGCTAACAGTTATGCAAATGCCGTAATGCTAGTATAGGAAACAGAATTTATTGCTGAAGGACTATTGACACAGAAAGTTTTATTTTTTCGTAGGTTCATGGATGACCTTTTTCTTTTATGGAAAGGGTCACCAACAGAGATGATTGAATTTGTAGACTATCTCCATAACTCAACACCCTTCCTCAGGTTTACTGTCAATTGGTCTTACACTGAAATACGTTTTGTAGATCTAACAGTCACCAAGGACAATATGGGCCATTTCAGTACTAAAATTTACAGAAAAGAATGTCATGTAAATAGACTTTTGTGCAAAGACAGTATGCATCCGAATTTTGTTTTCAGTAATGTAGCACAAAATCAATACTTTAGAGCTTTTAGATTAAATGCTAAGCAAGAAGATTATGAGCAACAAATGCTTGTAACAAGCTCTGAGTTGAAAGAAAGAGGATATGATGAACACATGATATACAGTAAAATGAAGCAGGTGGAGAATTTAAGAGACACCAGGGCAAAACCATATTTTTCTGAGGTGGGAAAAGGGCAAGAGCAAGAAAGAGGCAAAAGGAAGGAGTAATATGAAAGTATGTCTGAGTTATTCTAGAAATATAAGAAATTATACTAGAATTATTAATAAGCATTGGAATATTCTAACTACAGATGGTCAGATTAGTAAGTTTTTAGATCCTCAACCTCAGTATATATACAAAAATAAAAAATCTTTGAAACGGCGGTTATGCACAGCTAGAGATATGGTAAGAATTGATGGTACTATAGGAACTAAACAATGTAGAAAATGCAAATACTGTGCATTTATAACAGAGGAGATAAAGTTTAAACACCCTGATTCAGGTGAAATCTTTCATCTAAAGACCAGTGCTGACTCTAATAGTTGTCATGTGGTCTATCTAGCTGTCTGTCAGTTGTGTAATAAATTTTGTGTGGGTAAAACGGATAGACTTTTAAAAGATAGGATAAGAGAACACATCTATCATATTAAGAAGAAAAGTACCGTCAATGCCCTTGCCAAGCATGTTTCAGAAACAAATGAGCAGCATAAATTTAAATTTATGGTTTTAGGAAGGAATTATGATAGTAAAAGATGAGGAGATATTAGAAATAAGACAAGAGATGGAGGCTAATTGGATAGTAAGACTTAGAGCAAGTGTAGGACATGGTCTGAATGACCACATACCTATGAGACCTATGCTAAAGAATAGACCCTTACAGAGATAAAAAGTTCTTATTACCTATGTATATATTATTTCTGTATGTTCTTTCTACTTTTTATGGCACATTCATATGTTTTATATGGTTTTAATATGTGTTTCACTAACATTATTTACTTAATGTAAAGCAATGAAGTATGAAGTTATATGATAGTATATTTTTAAATGTTAATGAGTGAGTCATGTGGTTCGGTATAAAAGGTGTGGAATTAATGATTGTGTTACACCTGATGAAGCATTCAGTGAAAGTGCTTTTGTATCATTAAAGCTGTCTGCGTTATTAGAAGCTGGAGCCTTGTCTTTGCTGTTTTGTTCTCAATAAAAAACAAATGTCCACACAATGGCATAATAAATGTACCAAAATAATAAGAGGGAAGGAGAGAGGGAGAAGCTACTGCAGCAGTGATCATTCAAACTTCTGTTATTATGATGAGTTTAATTACACAACTGTACTATGCACTTCATATTTTTGCCACATTTTGAAATTATCACTTAAGACACAGGCAGACATACATTTGTATAAAAGAAAACAAACCATGTTAACATGTTGACAGTTACAAATGTCATACATCACATACATTATTTTATACATTTATCATTTTCCAATTGTTCTTCACACTGATCACTGTTGCAGTAGACCAAGCTATGAGGGTAGATTACCATAGTTTAGAACAACGGGGAGGTGGAAAGCAAATCCAGAAGCCATGGAGAATGGTCCTAGCAAAGCCGGACCTACACCTGGAAAAGAATCTAGCTTGTGTTTTGTAAAAGTATGTACAAAGAACCAAGTTGCTGCTTCTAGAATACTTCGAGTCCAGTTCTTTCCAAGAAGCGTTAGATAAAGCCATAGCTCTAATAGAGTGTGCCTTAACCCTGCCTGGAAAAGTTTTCTTGTGTTAGGAATAGCAAAAGGTAATAGCCTGAGACAAACACTTGGACATAGTATGTTTTAACATGGGTTGTCCCTTTCTCTTACCTTCGGAAGAGAAGAAGAACTGATCAGAATTTCTGAAAGATTTTGTTCTGTCAAGATAGTACTTGAGCTGTTTGTGGACATACAAAGTATGATGTATCCTCTCTCCCTCATTTTGCAGTTCAGAGTACAAAGGATTCATTGGATAAAATCACTTTAGCTAGAAGAACTAGGAGACTTTATTTCTGATGTCCTCCCTGTGGGAGGAATAAAGACACCTTGTTGAAGTTTCAAGTAGTTTATTCAGTTATGTAGGTAGATCGATGAATGTTCTTGTTCTAATACATTACATTCAACAGGTCAGTTATATAAAGCCAGCTACAGACAATAGTGGGAGAGTCCAGGGGAGTAGATTGGAGGAAAATGTGGGACATGCAAAAACAAGGAGCCAAACCCAAAGTTTAGAGGTTAGTACCTTACTTTAATATTCCCGAAAGACCTATGAGGGTTTACCAGCTCAGCAGCCTGTGGAGCCCCATTCTTAATTTTACAGACTGCCCCTGTCCATAAGGGACATAGGCACTACCCCAGGTGCGAATTTCTCATTACCCATCCATTGATCCAAATTGCAAGGGAAGGATTCTGTTTAAAGTAAATAGGATGCTTTTTCTAAAGAATGGATAATCTCTGTGACACATCTGTCTCGTCAGCGTGTTTTGTTTGAGTCACTGACTAGGTTTAGATCCCTTGATTGGGTGACCCTCATTCTGTTTGTCTTGCGGATGTGTAGCAGCTCCATCTGGGCTGGATTTGAGTGCCTTGTAGGCATAGGTCACCCCTTAATAGTTGGTAGGAGACAGAGTAAAGGGATAGGGCGTTTAGTCTATCCACATAGGAGATGTTAATTTATAGATTACTTAAATGCAACCACCACTTATTTGTGATTTACTCACACATTTAGCATGGTCATGATCAATTTGGATGTGCAAATATATACAAACACTAACAGAAGGCTGTTAAGTAACATTTTTAGAAAACCCACACATTCCAACAGTTTGCTTCATTATTCTAGTTGTCACCCAGAGCATCACAAAAGGGGCATCATTAAGAGTTAGTATGTTAGGCTCACAAGAATGGGTTTAGAAAACGATCAACTTGAGACCGAAGGGAAGAAACTAGCAAATATGTTTTTTTCATGTGGGTATCCTGATCCCTTTGTATTTCTAAAACAAGGCTAAGTCACAACCAAAGGGAAAGACGATATTATTCAACCATTGTTAGTTGTTACATATTCTAGTATTCTTAACACTTATAGCAATAGAGTAGCTTCTGATGGAGAGTATACCTATTCTTTCATTGCCATATTTACGAATGACCATGACAACATCTTTGGGGTTCTTATGAGGAATTGGAAGGTTTTTCCTGTTTTGATGGTCTTGTTGAACTGTTTGGCAAAATACCTCAGATTTATTTATTTGGCATTTGTTAATTGTATATTGAAAAAGAAAATCTCTCAAAAACTACTTTGAAACTGCAGCAAGTACCACTGTAGTTAGCAGCAACAAAATATACGGTACATTTAAATGAGTTTTTTGCATTAAGTGCAAATTTATTTTGGAAAAAGACTCATTATGGGTAAATAACCAACTTGGCCAAATAGCGTTTCATTGTACATGCAACTCAATAGGAGTTATACATCTTGCTTTATGTAAAAAAATATAGTGGTTTCTATGTAGGAAAACTCAGAGGAGACTAAGAGAGTGGATTTATGAGCACAACCAGGACATTAGAAACAAAACACTTAACACTTCTTCATACAAACACATTTAAAAAAAACAGATCGCCAATTTGTTTTTTGGGGGATTTGAAATAGTAGCAAAAAATCCGAGAGGGGGACCATGGGGTGACTTAATTGAGCAATGTGAAGTTATGTGGTAATTTAAACTTAATGCCGTGATATACCCCAGATTGAACTACTATGTCACCA
This sequence comes from Protopterus annectens, assembly GCF_019279795.1. Lineage (NCBI taxonomy): Eukaryota > Metazoa > Chordata > Ceratodontiformes > Protopteridae > Protopterus > Protopterus annectens. The sequence continues at coordinate 1,350,746,844 of NC_056726.1, forward strand.
TTTCAAGTATTTTAAGATGGCACTCCTACCTAATTTAGGTTTGAAAGACTGGTTTACTCATTTATCTACTTATTTTTTATTTGTGATCAATATAAACACGTAGTAGCTAATGTTTTGTTTTTTAATGGTTACTATGTTTTTAAGACAGAGATGCAACATTTTTAGCTCGGTTTGAACACGTGATTTACTGGAGGTGAATTTAAATTTTGTGATTTTTTTCAAAGTCTGATTCTGATGAAGTCATAGTTGCATACTTATAAAAGCGCTTCATCCTTATTTTTACCTAGTGTTTGTGCTTCATTAAATGTTGTTTACTTAATTTCTGGAGCGACCATTTCTTCCAACCAGGACGGGTTTGTTTTTTCAAAGTTGTAGTTTGGTTCTTGGTTTATACATGTTGGTAATATCCTATATTTTATTTGTGAGGAACCTCTGGGATTGCTCTAGCTGTTGTAACACTTAGTCAAGTGCATGCCAAATGTTGGATTGTACTCGATTATTGGTCTAATGAGGCCTGAGTTTAGTGGGACTATAACTTCCTTCCATCTGGACTCCATACCTTTATTTATAAGCTATGCCACATAGAATGTGGTCACATGATGGTCAAAGTTCAGGCTACTGTCTCTGGGTCTATGCTTTAGTGTGTACTATTAATGTTGTAATTTGCAGGAGTCTTTGACTTTCCAAAGGGTATGGTAATGTATTTTTTTGCAACTTCCCAAAGGGTATGGTAATGTATTTATTTATTTTTGCATTTAGTTTTAGGCCATGGCTCTGGTACCAATCATTTGTCTGATCTAGACCCTCATGAAGGATATCTACATCACTGGGGGATTCGATAATTGCCTCCAGCTTGCAGTCATCTGTAAACGTTGTCATCCAGAGGCCTTCCACATTAGCCTTGACTTCAGAGAAGTATATTTTGAACAGGTGTGGTCTGAGCACTGAGCCTTGCAGCATACCACTAGTAACTGGCCTCTTACTGGATCTGGATTCACCCACTTTAACCATGTGTCCTGTCCATGAACCAACTGGCTATCCATTTGGTGACATTGGCTAGGTCAAGATAGGTGGTATGCATTATTTTACCCTCATCTATGGCCCTAGTGACTTTTTCACAAAAGTCCACCTGATTTAGTAGGCATGACCTTCCCTTGACATAGCCGAATTGGGTTGGGTCCTGTGTTTGGAGGTTTCCTGTGTCATTATTTATCAGGTCCATGTTTGTTCTTTCCATGGCCCTACACATAAGACTAGTCAAACTAATGGGTCTGTAATTACCCAGGTCAGTTGATGGTCCCCCTTTGTGTAGCGGGATGATTGTTGCTGTCTGCCACTCTATCAGGACAAAGCCAGTCTGGAGGCAGTGGTTAAATAGAGATCCCAGTCAGTCGGATATGTCCTGATTCAACCTGTTTAAGAGATAATTTGGTATATCAGACCCCACTGAAACCATGTTTTTATCTTTAGAGAGTGCAGTGGCAACCTGTTATTTAGTGAGTACCAGATCTAGGATATTTGTACCCCTAGTGGGGGTGCAAACTAGCTACTCCAGAGCATTTCAGTTTACAAAGTCAAGAAATCTTTGGGCCTGCATGTTTGTGGCCATATATGCCTCTCAGTTAATGGATGGGAAGTTATAATCACCCATGTGAATGGTATTGCTCTGGATGGTAAGTGATTCTAGTAACTTCAGGTATGTTATATGGATTTCCTGATTCATGGTGGGAGACCTATAAGTAACAAGAAAATGGTAATGGATTTTTCCCATGGTTATTTGGACATGGAGTAGCTTAAGCATGTCATATTGTTTGATCAGCCTTAAGGTGTGCTTATCCTTTATGTAGATAGATACACCTCCGCCTTTTGCTATTTCATGTTCAGTCGGTGGTCAGAATATATAAAAGGAATTATAGCCATGCATTGCCGGAGTGCATTCTGTGGCTTTGAACCATGTTTCAGTAACTGCACAGATGTTACCATTCTCAAGGGTGAGGACCGTATTTATGGAGTGCAGTTTCTTGTTGAAATTCCAAGCATTGAGAAGTAACACCTTTAACTTGTTCTGAATAGTTTTTGCAATGTTGGAAGGTTTGTCTGTTTGGTAATGCCTAAAAAAGGCACTATAGGGGTGGATAATGTTATGGCCAATATCCAAAAGCCTAGTGGCCACACGTGAAGACCATCCCTGGCAAAGCAGCATGGCCTGTCAACTATGTCCTCCCAGACTGACAAGTATTAGATGTGACACATATTCTGAATACTCAATCATGTTTGTCTTCATATAATCCAACAAGGTACATTTCAGGTCATTCGTATCCACATGGACTATAACAGAGTTATACTGGTACTAGGGGATAAGTGACCTGGGTGCTTGCATGATCTGGCAGATCCTGGCCCCTGACAGGCAACCTTCTTACTCAGCAGAGATAGCAGGAAAGTGCCCATCCATGGTTGCAGGTCCTAAGGTGTACTTGTAAGGGATAGGATTTGAGGGTGCTTGTAACCAGCTGAGGGATGGGTGCTTACTTTGTTGTAATACACAGCTATCCTATCCAACTAAGCTGCTCACTGCCCAAATCAGATGTACTTTGAGCAGTAATAGGCCTGAGTGTTGTAATAATGTCATGCAGACCTAAATACTCCTAACTAAACGTGTTTATGCTGCTCACCATGCAAACTAGATGCCCCAGGTGTAGCACGGGACTGAGGTAAAGTTCCAAGGTAGTTTTTATAGGGGAATTTCAGCTTCTGGTGATTGCAAATATACAAGGCACCACTAACCACCACTGTACAAACAGCCGCTTCCCGCAAATGTGAGGCTTATATACGATAAGAAAAAATAAACTTTTACGCTAACTATACCATTAGTTAAAAGGTTTTTATTTTTATCTAACAAAAAAAGACAACACACCATGAGATACCACTATAAAGCTATATTTAAGAAAACACTTTCACCTGAACTTTATCAGGTCCATCTAACAGAGTAGTTTATTGAGTAGCAGTTTACAGTTTGATCATTAAAAATGCCTGTTTTAGCTTTCACTAGACTGTATACAATTATTTTATATCACATGTAATATGAGAGGCTGTGCCTGCCTTTGGGGTGCTCATATTCCTTGAACTAAATTAAGAAAGCTTTATTACAGAATTTTTTTCAGTCTGATTTGTCCTTATCAATACTTGCATCACATGTAATATAAGAAGATGTGCCCACTTTTATGGGACTAATTTCCTGAAATACATTATGAAAGACTAATCTCATTTGGCAAAACGGATTACAGTGCCTGCTTACAAGAGGCTCATATACAAGTGACAAGCCCCATTCTTCATCCTAATGAAGACAGATTTTTTTTATGTGCAACAGAGGTAGTCACTTAGAGCTGCATCAGGCAACTCCCTTTTTTTGAAAAATACATGCATTCAGAGAAACACCTTACAGTGGTAACAAGACACAGTGCTACTTTTTTACAGAGTCCATGGATGTACACAAGTAGGAGGAAAAAATGTAAGTACAGTTTGAGACCAAGGAACCTTTTGTATAGGTGTTTTGTCCCTATGGAATAAAAATCCATCAACTGAGGAACTGCAGTCTATACAAAACCTTTAATGAGAATAAATATCTTAGATCGTGTTTGAGCACAGGCAAACTGCACCTATGGTGTAAACTACAGCAGTGTGGAGTGGGACCACGGGATAACAATTTTCACTGTAATGCAAATTAAAATGATGTCAAATGTAGGCTATAATATATGTACCTGGTTGATGTGTGGTATCCACAGTGAGAGGGAGAATGCCCCTGGTCTCAGAGCATGGTTTTATGGTGTTCCAAAGTAGGGTTTTCACTGTCAAACCTCTTCCTGGGTTTAACAGTTACTGAAGGCACTTTTATTACAATTGTTTCTCTCTTCAAGTGGCAGGTGATGAAGTCAGTGCAAAAGAGAGCTGGATACCTCTGTGCTTGGCAAGATAAAAGGCTGGAAACTGTGAAGGATCAGGTGGAAGGGCAGTTAACCAATGTTCTGAGAGAGGGGGTGGTGCCACGGGGCCCAGGATGGGGTTAAATGATCTAAGAGCGGCCTAGAGTTTGACCCCATTTTCTCACTCCTAACAACAAAAGGACAATCAGCTGGCAAACTTCTGCTCCAAGACTCCATGTTAGAAGACTGGTAAGACAGATGCCTTTTCTTTTCCTTGGACAGGTATGTTCCTTTATGCTTTTCCATTCTTTCCACTGATATCCAGGTTACTTCTGAAGATTTAGAAGGAATTCCCCCAAGATTATTGTGGTGACTTCCTTCTGGCTCAGGCAGCAGTGGTTCTCCCTTTTGGAATTGGCCAGGGTCAATTACCACAAACTTCATTATATGGATTTCCATGAACATAAGATTGTTAAATTAAAGTTTTCAATAATACAGGAAAGTAGGAATATGCGGTAAAGGGAATGTTGGTGTGAACAGGTACTAGTGTGAAGATGTGCAAGATCATGTTACAGTGGTTAATATGCATGTATAAGACTTCACAAGTTAGGGTTAGAATAAGAGCGAGGAAAGAAGAGACATTTTGTGTTATGCTTTGGTAGTGGTATACATGAAGTGTGTGTATGTTTGTGTGTGTGAATGCTGCCAGCCTAGCTAGATAGAATTTTGTAGATAATTCTATGTTATTGTAAATATTAATATAATCCACAGGCTTTTTTTACAAATGTAAGAAAACTGTGTTGTATGCTGAACTTCAAAAATGTAACCACAGTGCACCCTGCTGGAAGAAAGCTGTTAAGTAAAGAATTACCAGTGTGTTTGAGTTCAATCTCAGAGACAGAATGTCTGGTCTAGCAAATTCTTTATATTCTTTAAGACAGAGATAATTACTAAACTTTATATGTAAAAGTGTCTTTTATTGCTGTGGCTTCCCGGCCAGGTGCAGCTTACAAAGAAATGTAAATTTTGAGTCTCTGTTAGCCTGGGAACTGAAATGGGTCAGAAGCACTGTGTATTATCAATTTAAGACTTTCTCAGAGAGAAAGACAGAGCATTTTGCATCTTGTCTGGGATCTAGTAAGAACATCCACTCACCAGCACTTATTTGCTCTGTATGTAAGTAGTATTTAGAGCAGTGCTTTCTCTTAGAGTTAGATAGGAATTTAACCAGATTAGTCTAGCTGTTTTCTATATTTATGTCAGACTGTCCTACAATATTGTTTTAAAGTTTCTGTGATTTCTGAACTCTTGATTAGCACTGTGTTGAATTGAGGAGATTTATCTTGTGGTTTATTATTATTAAATATTTTTAAACATTTCAGCTGTGGCTTATGTAGAGGTAATTTAAGCTCTTAGAGTACATTGCATGTATTTGGTGATACTGTCCAAGCCACTCCAGTAGTCTTGGTGTTCAGCACACTTACTATTTGAATAACAGTAATACTACACAGTGAAATTGGTCACCCTTTGGGAAGGGCCTTATAGTAGCTGATATTAGTGGTTGGTGGCAGTGATTTCTACCTTAAAGTCTGGATAGAAGGGGGCATAACTTGAGAACCTGTGCCAGCCTTCCCTCAGGAGCGTCTGTGTGTTTGTATATAAATCATATCTCAAAGTGTGTGTGAGACAGCTACTTGGGCAGGGACACAAAGCACTGACAGAGAGGGTGTTGGAGGTTTTAGCTTGACCACTAGGCTGAGATCTGGACCCTATAACTGTGCCAGTGGGGAATCTTATTGAGGATCTGGAGAATAAGGGAGGAACCAGCCCCAGATTGACTGTGATCTCTGGGTGCTCTTAAGGGAAATTGTACTTTACTGTGTGTGTACTTGTTATCCCCCTATGCACATGCCCCTCACTGGTGATAGCTGAGAGGATTGAGGCTCCATGATTACTGGGCAGGTGAGTGGGCGTCACAGCGTGCACATGCATTTCTCTTGTTTACTGGTACTGTTAAGGGGAAGGGATTTTATTAACATACTGTATAGGGTTGGGGCTAGGGCCAAGGGGTAGGGTTAGGATTATGGCTGGCACACATGAGTAAGGTTATGCCCCCTTGCCGTATCCTTATGCATGTGTTCTAATCCTAACCCTGCCCTGCCCATAAACTCAACCTTATACATTACATTGGATTATCACTGTTCAGACAGTGTTTGTTCTGGGTTTTGTGGCTTGGGTTTACTGATACAGGAGTTTCCTAGTGGGAGAGAAATAGTCAGTGTTTATCATTCACTCTTAGCAGTATTTTAGTGTTTTGTGCATTTGTTCATGTTCATTTATTTGAGGTTCTCTCTGCTGTGTATTCAGTGTTTCCCTTTATATATATATTTACATATTTTTAGTTCAGAATGTTTAGCAATATGTTATGATTATATAGTAATAAATATGGTATTTTGTAGCAATATAGTTTAAATTTTTCATGTATTTTGCCCATATGAGTGTGTCACAGCAGGTGCATTTATATTTTTCACGTTTGCTTTTTGATGAAATTTCTAAATTGGGAAGATTGTTGTTGATTCTGATTTTTGCAGTGGTCTGTCCCACGCTGCAGGAATACTTTTATTGATCTTTTTTCAGCTACTCTCATGCTATATGGTGCTCTGTATAGCAGAACTTTATCTTAATTTCTATGACTGTATGAACTGGTTCTGAACTTTAGTTTGGTTTGTAATGGGTGAGTAGTTGTTGTAAATGTGAATCTGTTTACTAAGAAGGTGACTCTAGCTGGTACTGGTAGTCATTTTGATTTGTTAGTGGTTAGGCAGTGGTGCTCGCTATATGGACTGCAATATATAAACATTAGTATTTTATTTACTGTTCTTTTTAAAATGAATATGTTTCAAGGGGTCTATGTCAGATGTTGGAGTTTTCAGAAACTTAAAATGCATATGGTCGAGACCATATGATTGAATTTCTGAAAACTTGAATATCAAAAAAACACACACAAAAAAACCCACAAAAATCTACCTTTTTTATATTTTTGCATGGGAGCAAGGACCCCTGCACACCCCCATGTGGGGGTCTGTGCCCCCTCCCCACAGTAAATTATATATACCAACTCTGAGATCACACTGCAATGAAGAAGAGGGTAAATTTCCTGATCCGCACTTTGCCACAAACTCCATTCAAAAGCTTTGAGTTTTCAAAAACTCAATCATATGGTCTCGACCATATAAATTTCAAGTTTCTGAAAACTCAATCAACTGACAGGGACCCATTTCAAGATGATTGTAAGGTGATAAACGAAAGGGAGTATTCTAACCTTGGTAGTATGACACTGATGGCAGTGGCTTGTCTGGTTTCTTTGGAAAGTAAGTTGCATATTTTCCAAGCAATCTGTATTTGTGTGAGTACTTTTTAAGTCTGAGTCTCAAGATGGGTTGTAAATGAGAGTTTTGATCTAGGGTTATGCTTAAATGTCTTTATTAGGAAAGAGTAAGAAGGGAAAGACCATGAGGATCAACTATATTTAAGTGTTTGGCCTGAGCAAGTCTCTTGGCTGTTAACAGCATATCAGTTAATTTTTTTAGACATAGCCTGCTTTCTTTAGCTACTTCCATATGTTTGGAAGTCTTTTTGAAGTAGGTCATTCAACTCCTGAGTTGATTCACTGGCTCTGGTTAGAAATATACCAGACAGATGAGATATGTCAAGTCCCGGCCGAGGCTATTAATAAATAATGAGAGCAAGAGTGGGTCCAGTACTGAGTCCTGTAGCACTCCCTTGTGACAAGTGGACCTGACAATCTAGCCAAAGTTGCATGTAATGCTAAAGGTTCTGCTGGGTATATGATTAGTGAATTACTGGCACCCCTTATTTGAAATCCTAAAACTCTTTAGTTTTTTTTTAACTGGGAGGTTATGATGGGCACATTCAGAAGCCATTTTAGGTCTATGTAGACCATCCAGGTAGTTTTCCATTTTCCATGTTTGTGTATACTTCATCTGTGTGAGAGTAGATGGCAGTTGCATTATACTTTGGTCTAAAACCATGTTACCCATCAGATATTCATAGTATTGTGGGGCTTGTCAGATGTGCAATAGTATAACATGATTTTTTTTTTTTTTTGTAGAGCATAGCTTTTTTAACACAGGTATGGAATTATCACTTAAGACATAGGCAAACATACATTTATATAAAAGAAAACAAACCAATTTAACATGTTCACAGTACAAACATTATACATCATGTATATTCTTTTATACAATTGTCATCAAGCCAGCATTACATAAATTGCTCATTTCCTGCCTTCCCATAAACATCACTTTCCCTCCAAAACATTATTCTGAATGTATCGAGTGAAAAATGTCCATTTTTTCCCATGTAATTTGCTAGTACCCTTTTCTAAAGATCCCACTTCCAGTTTTTTATCTCTGTTAAAATATTTGCTACTTCAAATACGTTTGGTTTAGACTTTGATTTAGACTTTGATTTCCATTTTCTAGCAATTGCTTTCTTAGTAGCCAACATAATTAAACTTAGAAAAGTCCTTACTGTATCTAGACAATTCAGATCCTGTATCCCAACTCAAAAAATCATTTCCTCATTCAGTATTTCTGAGTACTCAGAAGAGAATTTGTAAAAATCTGCCAATTCTTTATACTCCCAAAACATATATTCCTAGTTACTTCTTTTTTCACCATCACACCTTCAACATTTTCCATCTACCTGAGGAAAATTCTTTGGAGTTTGCTTGGGGTATAAAAATACCTATGCAAACACTTCCAAACAAAAATGTTTAATCTTCTTTCTTTTGTTGCATATTTGGCAGCCATACATATGTCCTCCCATTGTTTCCTTGTGACTTGCTTATACAGTCTCTCTTTCCAATCTTTTCTAACATCCTCTGAGTGATTCCAATAGTTATTGTGCAATATTTTATATGCCCTACTAATTACCCCTTTTAAAACTAGCTGTTGTTTTATTTTCATCTAAAAATTCAAACAAAGCAGGTTTTTCACTTAAGAATCCCATATCCCTTTCTGTTTGCCTATACTCTGATATCGGTCCCTGATATAGAAGGCAGTCTCTAGCATACAGTCCAAAGGTCTTCTTGGCCTCTTCCCATTCTACTACCTTTCTTTTCTATTTATTTGCTCTCAATACCTTGATTCATTTGACAGTTTTCTCCGCTAAATTCCATCCCTATCTTGCCTAGTCTCTGTACCCCTAATTGCAGTCTTCCCTATTGGCAGAATCTCCTTTCTCCATTCTCATTTTGGCATAGTTCTTAGAATACTTTCTGAATGTAATACTCTGTATGACTTTTGATATTCTCCTTAAGGATCTGCATCCAAAATCCCATTCTCTCCTTGTTTCTTGAATTTCTCCATTGTTTCATCATCATCCTTTTCCACTTTGAATTATAGCATTCTGCTTGAGTTATGTGTATGATCTTTAACTCTGTAGCTCTAAACTATCCCTTCAAATCAAGTAATCCTAAACCACTTTGTTTTATTGGAAGGGTCAGCTTACCCCATTTGACCCTTGTCCTCTTCCCCTCCCAGATAAAATCCTTCAACACTTTATTAATTGCTTTCCACAACCTCTCCTTTGGTTGATAAAAATATGCCTGACTTGTATATAAAACTAACAGGACTAAAACATTTTCACTGCTTGTATTTTGCTATGCATATCCATAAACAAGAACTTCCAGTTTCTCAGTTTTTGTATTTTCTTTTGTTTAGTCTCCTCCCACATATCCTTAGCTGCTATAACAGAATCCTTATATACCTGAACTCCTAAATACTTCATTTTATCATGTCCCCATAAATATGAGTATTGCTGAACCAATTCATGTGTGGGTATATAGTTTACAGATATATCCTTTGTTTCGGCTGCATCAATTTTATATACAGAAAAAAACTGAAACTGTCTCAGAATGTACCATAATACTGAGATGTCTTTCTGATTTTATCAGGTACAAATTAATATCTGCACACAAAGCCAACTTTTCTTTACCACCACACCAACCATATCCTTGAACTTCTGAGTCCCTTATCCTGTCTGCCAATGGCTCCAAATGTAATGCAAATAACAGAGTGGAAAGAGGATACCCCTGCATGGTTCCTCTACTCAGACAAAACTTATCAGAAAGGAACACTCTCACTTCAGTTTTTGCCTCCTATCCCTCATATATCCTCCTAACTAACATTATTCTATCATGGAATGCAAAAGCTTTCATTGCCCTACTCATAAAATCCCAGCTTACTCTGACAAATACTTTCTCTGCATCAAGACCTGCCAACGGCATAGGTATTTTCTTACATTCTGCTTCCCTTTGGATCATCATTGTTCTCTTTCATGGTTTAGGTTCATAGGTTCATAGATTACTACTAAGCTAACTGCCTTTGCAGGCCATTTTAAGCCTAGCCAATTATCCCTTGTGAGACTCAAACCCTGCACCTTGTGTTTGTAAGGCAAACACCTTAACCATTAGGCCACCCTCCCAACCTCATAGTTTAGTACTAGGCTATCTGCCCTAGGGCATTTATAAGCCTAGCCATAGTGTATGTGGCTTTCGCCACCCCATGTAATGGTACAAAAGTATAGATTTAGTTTACTGTGCCTCTGTCAAGTAGTGACACAGAGATGACCCCCGGGGTAAACCTACGATCTCCCATCCACTCGTCAAGTTTTCTCTTGAAGAGGGTCAGTGAGGGGCTCTGCCTAACATGAACTGGGATCCTGTTCCAGAGTGTGGGAAGCCTCTGAGTTATGAATCTGTCCCTCCAGCATGTCCTATTCATATTTGTGCTGAGGTTTAGATCTTTAGCTCTCGTGGTTCTGATGGATTTGGATTTTTTGAGATGGAGCATGTCCATCAATTCCTGATTGGACATGGCCTTGTACGTCAGGCATAGATCACCTCTGAGTAGGCGGTATGCTACTGAATAGAGCTGGAGTTTCTTTAGTCTGGCAGCATATGACATATGTTGGAGACCCTTGATCCTCTTGGTGAGGTACTTTTGGGGTCTCTCCAGCTGCTGCAGGTGCCGGGTGAGGTACATACCAAATGGGGCATTGTACTCAATCATGGGCCTGATAAGGGAGGAGTATAGGGGTACAATGACCTCCTTTGATCTGGATGTGAATCCCTTCGTGATAAGGTGGGCAAGGTAGAAGGTCTTTCTAACCACTTTGGCAACGTGGGTGTCGAATGAAAGGTCACTGTCAACTTGGGTCCCCAGGTCTCTGATTACTTTTTCTGTACTCAGTGGGTTACTGCCTATGTGATAATTTGTGGGTACTTTGTTTTTCCCAAAGGGGATGACTATACATTTTTTGACATTTAGTTTAAGGCCATGACTTCGGCACCAGTTGTCCGTCTCAGTAAGGCCTTTCTGTAGGATGCATGTGTCAGCTGATGTATCGACTATGGCGCCTAGTTTGCAGTCATCTGCGAACTTTGTCAGCCACAACCCTCCCGTGTTTGCTTTCACATCTGAGAAATAAATGCCGAACAATAGGGGTCCCAGGACAGAGCCCTGTGGGACACCACTTGTGACTGGCTTTGAGTCCGACATAGCTCCAGCGATTTTGACTTTATGGGTTCTGTCCTTTAGCCAGTTTGCAACCCATCTTGTGACATATGGGTTTACATTTAAGCTGTTGAGCTTGTCTATGATGCCTGAGTGGGGTATTGTGTCGAAGGCTTTAGCCAAGTCCAGGTAGGCTGTATGGACTGCTTTGCCCTCATCAATGGCTCTAGTGACTGTTTCAAAAAAGTCAACCAGGTTCAAAAGGCAGGATCTGCCCTTTACAAAGCTGAACTGGTAGGATCACATGTCTGTAGGTCCCTGATGTCTCTGTTTATGAGTTCCATAATGATTCTTTCCATAGCTTTGCAGACAAGGCTGGTTAAGCTTATGGGGCGGTAGTTTCCAGGGTCTGTAGAGGAGCCTCCTTTGTGGAGTGGGACCACTGTTGCTGTACGCCAGTGTTCAGGTACATATCCTGTAGTAAGACTCAGGTTAAACAGCATTTTTATGTGCAGGTTTAGCTCCTCTTGGAGATTACGTAGCACGCAACCCGGGATACCGTCAGGTCCCATAGATGCTGTGTTTTTAGCTTTGCTGAGAGTGGCTCTCACCTGGACATCTGAGATGACAGGGAGGTTACATTCAGCTGGGATAACTATTTCTTCTTTTGGGGGTGAGGGAGGGGAGAAGTTTGCACTGAACCTGTCTGCCAGTATGTTGGCAATATCTGTGGGTTCAGTGTATTTTTTGTCGTTATGAACTAACTCTGAGCATATCTGAGGGTTTCCGCCCATGTTTCTAACATAGCTGAAGAAGGCCTTATGGTTATCTTTAGTGTCCTTAGCGATTTTTCTCTCAAAGTTGGCCTTGGATGTTTTTATGAGTGAACGTAGTTTTTTGCTAGTGCTGGTCAGAGATGCCTTCCCTTTATGGGATTTTGCTCTGTCTTGCAGTAGCTTCCTTCTTTTGTTATACAGTTTGTTTATGGCTGGGGTCCACCAGACAGGACGCCTGCCCTTGGTGGAGAGGGTCTTGGTTTTATTTGGGATTGCATGATCCATGCATTCTTGGAGATGTCTGTAGAAAGCATTTGTGAAGGATTCAGCATTGTGGGATGTGGTTTCCTCTGGCCCACGGGGCTTAAAGGATACCATCTCAGTCTTGAGAGGTGTAAAGTCGGCCTTTGAGAAGTTTCTCACTGTAGTCTTTTGTGCTGGGGGTGGAGGTGGGATACGAATATCCAGGGTGATTAGTTTGTGGTCAGATCTCACTAGTGAGGGGTATACTTCCGGTGTGGAGCATTTTGTCCCCATGTTTGTGATGATCAGGTCTAGTATATTTTCTCCCCTTGTGGGAGAGGTGACTAGCTGTTCCATTGCATTCGAGTTAATGAATTCCAGGAACCTTTGGGCTAGGGTGTTAGGGCTAGAATAATGCACCTAGTCTATGTTAGGGTAGTTGAAGTCTCCCAATATGATGGTATTTGGTGAGACATTCATATCCTCCAATGTCTTCAGGAAGGCTGAATGGGGTTCCTGAGATTGGGAGGGTGGTCTGTAACATGCTACCAGTTGTATAGCAGTTTTGCCTATGGTTAGTAGCACCTGGATGGTCTCCGATGCTTCATGTGTTGCCACTAACCTGGAGGTGTGGGTGTCCTTGATGAATATGGACACTCCCCCTCTGTTAATGATGTAAAATGTTTTCCTCCCCGCCACAAAAACACAAAGATCCATATCTTTCAATGTTGGCAACACATTTGCTATTCTCTTAGCTATTATAGACAAACACTTTGTAATTATGGTTTAAAACTGAAAAAAGCCTATTTGAAGTCTGATGGGTCTTTACTGTCTTTAGGTATTACAGCCACCACATATTTCTTCCAGGATATTGGTGCTTCTACTCCATTTAAAATACTGATAAACAAAACTTCCAGATCTTTCTCATTTTCTTTCCTCCTGTTCCTGGAGAATTTCCTGCAGATTGATTATGCATCAATGTTTTAATCTCACTTCCTCCTATCTTTTACTGTTATTTGTTGAGCCTCATCTACCTCCAACTTTGGCATACTTAAGGCTTACATAAATATTTCTATTTGTGCTTTTTCTTGATTTCCACATTACTCTGATTTATACAAATGTTCATAAAATTTCCAAAATGTCTGTAATACTTCTACAGGAGCTCTGGTTATTTTTGGTATTATTGGTTCCCTAAGTCTGGCAACAACCCTTTCTACTTTATATTACCTAAGTCATTGCACTAAGAGGTTTTGTGGTCTGGAGTTATTATCAAAAAACAGTTGCTTAGCAGCAATCTTTCTAAACTCATGCATATTATCCAGATAATGCTCTTAATTTCTGTTCAGCACAATGCAGTTGCACCTGTTCTTGTTCTGTGACATTACTCCAATTCTGTAATACTTTAACCTTTGTTAGCCCCTCTAAATAATTCTTGCTACTGCTTATCCATATATCTTTTTCTTTTATTTTACTCTGTTTGTAAACTACACTTTCATATTATCCTACTCACTAACAATAATTTCTCAAGAAATTTCTATCTTCCCTAATAACTGTCAAATAATTTCCACTACCCATTCCTTAAATTCCTCTATTTTTAACAGGTAGCTGGAGAAGCACCAGCATCTCATTTTTACTTCATTACCCTGCATTTTTATCTTAGTGGTTATTGGCGCATGCGCTAAAAAAGGTATTGGATGTGTGTCGAAGCTTTCAATTAAGTGCACATCTTCCTGTGAAACATAATTTCTGTCTAGTCCAGCCCAGTTATTATACCTTGGGAAATAATATGAAAATTCTCTCCCAGTTCCTACTACCGAGTTTATGTTTTCCATACCAAATGTTTTCATAAATGTCTTCAGAAATCTTCCTTCTTTTGTTATAATTTCCCTTCTATGTCCCCCAGACACATCCGCACTGTTGCAAATCAAGTTCCAGTCTCCACCTATAAGTAATATCCCCTGCTGAAAATGATTATTTCTCTCCAAATTTTCTTAAGCTCTATAATAGCAGTTTTAGGTGGAACACACTTACACGCCAGTATAATCCTCCTCCTCCCTTGCCATTAATCCCTTTCTACCACAAATCTATCATTACTATTTTTCCTTCTTCTATCAATATTGGAGTTCCTTTAACAATCAGTGTTAAGTACTACCCTTTTTTTCCCTGATATTCTGCTAAATATCCATACTGAAATCCTTTCTTCATCAAATTCACATGCTCACTTCTTTCCAAATGGGTCTCCTGTAACATTGCTGTTTGCCCTCTGCTTTTCTTAATATAATTCAATACTTTATTTATTTATTTATTTTACATTTGTTAACTGGGCTAGTCTAATTGGATATATGTCCATTTTTCAGTAGAGGCTTGGGGAGAAAAGCTCAGAGAAACAGTCTTAACACTAAGCAAATAAAGGACACAAAGAAGTAGATAGTAAGTAGTAATAACACAATGAAGAGCATTACATTAAGATATTGTCATACAGGATAAGACAAGTCATTTTACAATATGATACATGAGATAATTTACGGTACATTAAAAAAATATATATTGACAAAGTAAGTTAATTTGGTTACAGAGGGAGTAAGCAGCATAGTTTTAGTAAACAAAAAGTGGGAATATAGAGGTAAAAGCAGTAAAAGCAGAGGATTAATCAGGGTTGCTGCAGGGGCATAACCAATGTGTTTTGAGGTGCCTTTTGAGCTTTTGTTTAAAAAGGGCTAGGGAAGGAAGTAAAGTTAGTTCACTAGGTAGAAGGTTCCAGTTTTTCCCAGCAGTGTTAGAAAACAGAGAATCCCCTGCCAAGTTGTTGGACTTGTTTATGCTAGCTAGAAGAGCATAGGGGAATTTAGATTTTTGTAGGGAATTATGAGGTTAGCGAATATAGGAGTGTTGTTAGGTTGATATAATATGGGCAATGGTGAGTTGGGAAAATTGCAGCTGGTTTTGTAGTTCAAGCCAACCTAGCTGCTTTAGATTCTGACAGTGGTGGGTTCTAAAGGGATTCCCAGTGGCAAATCTGGCAATGTTATTGTAGGAGTTAGCTAATTTAAGAAGATTATTTTTTTTAGGTTAGTATATGTGGGTGAAGTGTAAATAAGAGTGGAGATTAAATGGGAGTGGGCGATAGTGGTTCTAGCTGTTGGAGTTAGGAAGGATTTGATTATGTGCAGACAGCCCATTTTTCTGTTTACTGTTTTTTATAGTGTTGTTTATATGGCTATCAAAATTGAGGTTATTGTCTATTGCAATTCCTAAAAGTTTGGTGGTAGAGTTGGGGGATATGAGGGTGCCGTTATTTGATATGACTGAGAAATCCATAGGGGAGGATTTACTGGTAGGTGTAAAGAGTAGGAGCTTAGTTTTTTTTGGTATTCAAGAGGAGGCAACATTTCAAGAACCATGTCTCTACTGTATTAAATACCTTTTGAGTCAGAGATTGCAGTTCTGCTGAGGAGTTGGCTGAACAGATGAGCGTAGAGTCATCTGCATATTTTATACAGGTAGCTTGAGGGATTGCTAAGTATAGGTCATTGATGAAAAGTGAGAAAAGGAGAGGTCCTAGAATGGAGCCCTGAGGGACTCCAAGGGTGACTGACAGGTGGGATGATAGATTGTTCTCCCAGAGCACTGCCTGTTGCCTATTGCTGAGGTAGAACTTGAACCATTGAACAGCCTGAGTGTCAAGAGAAAGTGATTTGAGAATATTTATAAGCAGAGTGTGGTTTACCATATCGAAAGCTTTTGAGAGATCAATGAAGAGTGCTGATGAGAGAATGTTTTTATTATGGTTTCTATTAATGGAGTCGGTAAAGGATAAGATGGCAGTAGTGGTACTGTGGAATGGCCTAAAGCCATGTCGGCAGTTAGCTAGTATGTTGTGTTGCATTAGATGGTCTAATAGCTGACGGTGAATACATTTTTCCATAATTTTTGCTAAGGGTTATAGAAGGGCTATAGGCCAGTAGTTAGAATATTCATTTGAGTTACCACCTTTGTGTAGGGAGATAATGTGGGAGATTTTACAGATGTCTGGGATGGTTCCCTCATTAATGGTTCTGTTTATAAGGATGGATATAGGATAGATTACTGCTTTGGCTGCTTTTTGCAGGTATTCAGATGGTAAGAGGTCAGCAGAAGGAGTACAAGGCTTAAGTTTTTGGATAAGTTTGTAGATGAAGGTGGTAGAGATGGGTTGTAGTTGGAATGTTGGGAGAGAGCTAGGAATGGAGGTAGGAAGGCTTGAGTTATCTGGGGATAGCTGACTGGCTAGAGATTGTATAGTCTCTGTGAAAAAGGTATTAAAGACATTAGCAGTTTGATAGGGGGTGTTATGATTAGCCCCTATAGGTGTTGGTGTACTGGAGTGCCCTGGATGAAGGAGTCTGTTGATACTTGCCCAGAACTTTTGTGGATTATATTGGTGGGTTTGTTGTAGTTTACAATAGAAGTTCTTTTTGTTTGTGAATATAGCTTTTTTTTGTACTATTTTTCAGTTGTCTAAAAGTTTGTTGCTCTAAGATATTTTTGGTAGCTCTCCACTTAGTCCAAGATTTGTTTCTGAGTAGAATTTTTTGTCTGATTTTTTTGAGAGCCAAGGGGCTGGTTTGGACCTCATTCTAATTGAATGTTTAGGTGTGTGCTTTTAGAGGGTTCCAGTCACAAGCACTAAGTTCACTTTGGAATAGTACTGGGTTAAAGTGTTTGTTGGACTGTGAAATCCTATATGTGGGGAAGTTGGAAATATAATTCATTGCCTCATAATGTAAATCAATGCGTGATCACTTACATCTCAGGTAAAGTTCCTACCTTATATGTTTCATGATGTTTGTTAGTAAGAATCCAGTCTAAGGTGCTCTCTTTTTTGTTAGGTTTGTCTATTCTGGTTGTGGAGGTGATTGACTAAAGCCATGAAGATTAATATGGGAAGTAGGGTTTTCAGTATTGACACATTTCCAGTCAGTATTAAAGTCCCCTAGTATTATTGTTTCTTGTGGGAAAGTAGAGGACACCCAGCTTAGGATATTCTATATTGTATTGCTATTATTACCAGGAGGAAGGTAGATGCAAATGATATATAAGAATTTACTCGGTTGAGTTGAAATCTGGAGATAAGTACTACTGCATTACTATCCTGAGGTGGGTTGTAAGGTAAAGAGGTGATCTGAAGGCCATCTTTAAATAGAATTGCTACCCCGCCACCCTTTCATTTTATTCAGTCTTGTCTCAATATATTATATCCTGGAGGGATGATTTCATTATCTTTAGTTACAGGTTTTAACCAAGTTTCTGTCAGACATAAGATGTCAAAGGAGTGAACATCTAAGAGGGCATGGAGATGGGCAACTTTGTTATTAACACTGCAGATATTGAGATGTCCTATTAGGAATGAGTTGGGGAGTCTAGTATGGGTAACTGGAGTTGATGGATAGGGGTTATGAGATTTATTTGTGGAAACACTGGCTGGGCCAGGGTTAGGATGGATGTCACCATCTTTTAAGGAGAGTTTCTGTACTCTTAGTACAGGATTATGTATGTAGCCAAATTGATATTTCACTTTCCTTACCATAAGATTATTGTATTTAATATGTGTGAGTCTATGGTACTTGGCTAGCAGGTAGGAGGGTATGGATGTGATATTTATATGAATATAGGTGAGAGTAGAAGTTTGTATGTCTGTTTGTTTTGGAGAATAGTTGAACTGATAATTCAGTTTTTCAAAGGAGGTAAGGAGATAGGCTGTGGTGAGGACAGGTATGAGTGTGGCTATGAGTATTAGTTTAGTTAGGGTAGTTTTAGTTGCTGTTGGCATTTTGCTAAATTTAATTAAGAAAATTATAAAGGAGGTGAGACTAGGATAAAACACTATAAAGAGATATTGGATATGGTTGATTCTTTAATTAGAGGGAACTTGCGAATGGTTAGGTAGAAGATATTAGGATACGGTAAATTATTCTGAGTAGAGGGAACTTGTGAATGGGTAGGTCAAAGAGGGGTGTGGTTATGTTGTCTAGATTGGTTGGAATAATGGATTGGCAGGATGTGGAGAGGGGATGTGATTAGGAAGTATAAGTTTAGGACCACTGGGGGTGGGTGGGAATTGGGGGTAGGGTAGGGGAGCAGAGTGAGCCCACAGGGAGAATGTAGCGGGAAGAGACAAGTACAGAAAAGTAATATCAGAAAGAACAATCAGTGAGCTTCTGATGTGCTTTCTGGAAAGAAAGGTAATTGTAGGATGAGAAAGACTGGAAGTGATAGTGTGGAGAGCAGCTGGATAGAATTACAGAGAGGTTTAGTAGATGGAGTAGGGAATATCAGAATAGAGTTAAACAGCTGAGATAAATGTAACGTAATATTATAAGAGAGGAAGGGATAGAGGTGTATAAAACAAGCCTAGCTGAGGGTGCCACCTAGTGGGCAAAAAGTATATTGCAGCAGATGCTGGAGGTAGAGGATATTTAAAAGACAATTAGAGTAGACTGAGAACCATTAGGGGTAGCTAAACAAGGAGAAAAGGTTTGTTTGTAAGGGGGTAGAGAGAGGTATGGCTGCTGGGTATCCTGGCTAGATAGCATGTTTAAATAGACATACAGTCTGTTATGGTACAATGCCAGTTTTACTACTAGGTTCTGCAACACGTACTTTACAGCTTCATTTGATACCAGGGTTCTGGATTAGGATGGATAGGTTCTTATGTTTTAGGATGAGGTTGCTGGTATAGCTTATAAGGGTCCTTATTCACCAGGCACGTACTTTGTAAGGTAATAAATGCAGGAAAGTGGGTTAAAAAGTTAGGAACATTGGAGAGAGAGAAAAAAAAAGTAGTGAGTACAAAACAGTCTTATCATACTCAGGGTAAAGGCACAGGCTATCCAGTCAATTAAAAACACAAAGAACAATTCAACTTATTAAGAGTAGCAGACAACCAACATAAGAATGTTAAGCTAACAAGGGTATTAAGCTGAAACAGGCTGGTCCATATGTTGATAAGGCACAGATAAAGAGCTTAGCAGAGAGTGAGGCCACAAGCTCTAAATAGCTAATCACCATCTGGCTAGAAATACATAAACAGCTTACATCTTTATTCAATTGTGTATTAAATAGTGCAATGAAGGCAGTTCAGGTGCACTAAAGTTATTTCCTTAACTAAACTCAAAATAGAATCAGATAACATACTCTTATCTTTTTGTCTCTATGTGTGAATTAATGTTCCAAAATAATAGTCTTTATGATGAGAAGTTATTATCCCACCTCTATTGTATGTGACAGTTTTTTTAAATGTCTCTTTCCAGCTTCTGCATTATGTGCACCCAGTAATATTTGGCAGGTTGGTCTCGCATTCAGCTGTTTTTGCGATCTCCATTTGAACCTATGTCACATTTTACAAGACTTTTTGTTTTAATGAAAACCCTTGAACAAAACAAAACAAAACAAACAAAAAAACAGAACAACCCCATAAGCTGTTCACTTAAAACAAACACATAAAACTATGTACATCTTCAAATAATGAAGTTTAACCCTCCTGATAGGAAGTATTGTCCCAAATCAACAGCTGCATACACAGGCAGACATAACTTAACCTAACATTAAGCTTATCCATGCTAACATGTATGTTACAGCCTGTGCTTCAACTTCCACTAATTGCTCTCTGTTCTTGTCTTATCTTTATTCCTCTCCCAGATATGAAAATAACTTATATGCTTTCAGAAAACATTAACGTTTAGCCTTAAAAAAAGTGTTGTGGATTTTGTTGCATGCCCCTATAATCAGCTTATCTCCATAGAAACACAAGTACCAAATTTACAGCTCTGCAAACATCTCAACTTACACTGAACATTTACCAAAAGAAAATGTTTCATTACATTCAGTGTCCTCTTATTTACTTGCTTATGCAAAAAAATGTTTACTAGATTAGATTAATGCAAAAGGAGCTCTACATGTATTATATAATTTGTGCACTTTTGCATCCCATCCCCCACCACAAACAACTGAAGATTACAGCATATTAACTTAAACATGCTTTTTTCCAGCCATTCTTCTTTTAGATTGTAATGCCTATATTTATTAACAGACAGTTAGACAAGGTAACTATAATCATTTCTTTTACTATTAATAATGCTAATAAACAGGATGATGAGAATATTTTAGGTGCTTGGCTTACTAAAAAGTTTTCATTCAGTAGAACTGAGCCATGCCAAGATAATATTTCAAACTCAAATTCATATAATAACAATATTACAAAAACTGCAAGACTGTATGTTAAAACATAAAACTCTGGGGTTAAACAATTTTTATTTGAAGGAATGTATTAACAGGGACATTGTCCCTAAAATGCTTACTGTGTATAAGTATCCAAATAATGTGGTAGAAGGTTCTGAGTTCCATAAAGCGCTGATAACATTTTTTGATACTTGTGGTTTAGATATTATGTGGGCTATTATAAAACAAAATGAAAAGGATATGGAAGTCTTATATGCACAAACTGAAGTTATTAATAAATGTATTACCAGTGAATTGTTGTACACAGTAGAGGAAGAAGGGCTCAATATGTTAATATTAGGACTAAAATAGATGATAGGGTTAACTTCTTAGCGATTGGAAAATATAAGAAGCTTGTTCATGATACGGTGGAATATGAAGAAAACAGGAGCTTCCCCAAACCTAGATGGCCTAGAAATTTTCATGAAGGATAGCAGAAAAGCTATGAACATGGTAGAGGAGAGAAGTATATGGGGGATGGGAGACAATGAGAATTATATGGAGACCAATGAATCAAATTCTCATTTCAATATACAGGACCCATTAGCATTTCTCCCACTTTGGATATTAGAATGACTCAAAGACAAGAACCCCCCATTTTTACAATTATAACAGGGGGAGGATACCAGAGAGGGGGAGGTTTTGAATGATAATGAGCAAGACATTTTAAGGGATAATTTTACGTACACCTATGGTAACTATAGTATATTCAGCTATAGTACTATACATATTAACAAAATATATTTTAAGCTTTTCTATAAGGATTTTAAATTTATCCCTAAAAGGAATTGTGATATTAGTAAGATCTTAACTGACCTTAAATTATTTATAAATAAAAAGAATCTTGAATTGATGTTCCCTGCACAAGATTGTGTTATAGGACAAGGGGGAGCCCTCAGAAAAGTACTTATAAACCTCCTCTGTATCCTTAGTTAAGGAATTTTGAGACATTGGTGGAAAGAGAATTAAGGAGAGGTATCCAAGGTTATAAATTTTGTTCCAGCCTCCCTGTAGAAGAGAATAATTTGTTAGAAGAGCTTAAGAAAAATAAGTATTTGAGAGTTACAAAACCAGACAAAGGAGGGGGAACAGTGTTAATGGATACCATCGCATATGAGGCTAAGATGATTGATATTTTATGTGATAAAAGTACACCAGGGTCTCTATAAATTAGATTAATGTGGCTTAAAAGAAAATTGACTTTGCCATAAAAGACATATTTGATAACAGAATGATAGATTGACACTTATAAATATTTGCAAATGGAGAAACTATAGTACCTTTGACATTTGATATACCTAAAACTCAAGACATATGTCAGACCCTCCTCTTAGGCCAATAGTGGCAGACAATGGGTCTAAAACTTTCCTGTTAGCTAAATTTGTGGATTTCAAAATTAAAAAAATTATGGATGGAAGATGAAAATATACTGACTTATTCTTGGGACTTCTTAAAAAACATTACATCTGATTTACTTACTGATGAGGTTATATTTGTCACCAGTTTACTATCAAAATAATGAAAGCCCTAACCACGAATGTTCACATTCCTAAACCGGAACAGTAGAAACCATCAAGCTGACTGCTCAGAATGTCGATTCATTCCTAAGGCAAGAATCGACATTTGACAGTTACTGGACTTCTCACCATCCGAAAAAAAAAACAGTGTTGTCAAGGCATGCACATTTATACGGGTTTGCAGAGTGGCAAGCCCCCCTGCACCCCCCACACCCCCTGCTAATTATATATTCTAACTCCAAGATTGCACTACAGTGAGGAAGAGGGTAATTTTCCTGATCCCCACTGTAGTGCGATCCAACTGAAAACAGCAATGCTCAAAATTGACAACACAAGCTATGTGTCGTTTCAGAGATGACAGAATTTTCGATCACAATTTTGCCTTTTTGCACCTTTACCCTTGACCTTATGAATAACGCTAAGGTGAGTTTCATTATTTTCAAGGTAAGCTTTTGCCACCATAGATATAGTAGATTTATTTACAGGAATACCCCATAATACGGGCCTGGAATGGTTTGAGAAGGCACTAGTGGAAAAAAGTGGATTAACCCAAGATGAATTTAGAACTTGTCTGGAACTGCTGGAATTAGTCCTGAGAAACAATTTTATATACTTTGAAGGGGAATTTTTTTGACAAGATAGTGGGGTTGCTATGGGGGTATGTTGTGCTCCACATATGCAAATATTATTTTGTCTATGTGGGAACAAAACTCTGTCTTTAATTCTACTGATGTGTATTCTTGGAAGTTATATAAACAATACCTGGATGTTATATGTATCTTCTGGATGTATACAGAGGAAACATTGCAACAATTTATTACTTATATTAATAATTCTACTGATTTTTAAAAATGTACATATAGTATTACATATAACAAAATTAATTATGTAGATGTTACGATTCATAAGTTGAATGAAATGAGAAGGTTCAAATCTACTATGTATCATAAGGATACATTTTCAGTCGCATATCTATATTATACTAGTGCTAACCCTTATAAGCACAAGAGAAGTATAGTTAACGGTCAGTATGTGAGGATATGTAGAATGACTTTGGATGATTTCCTTAAGGAGTGTGATAAATTAAAGGAGATGTTTATGGAGAGAAAATGTCCCCTGAAGTTAATTGTAGAAGTTATTGAAGAAGTCAAGGTAGGAAGGAAGGATAGATTTTCCCTGCTTTTAGGAAAGAAAAAAAGCACACTTGGACACAAAATTGATTGGAATAGGGCGGTTCTTAATCATAAGAAGGATGATGAGGTCAAATATAAGGGGGCTTTTATAACAGATTTTAATGATACTAATATTACAAATATTAGTACAGAATGGAAAAGGTTTGTTAGCTTTTCATACTTGGATGCTATTTCTAAGATGCCCCTTAAATTTATTTTTAGGAAGGGGTTAAGTATTAAGGGTTTATTGGATCAGAATAGGAATAAATGAATAAGCTAAATAACAAGAAAATGGGAACTTTTAAATGTGGTACTTGTGCTCAATGCCCCCATACATTACACAGTGAGTCAGTGTATATTAAGGGTGGGGCAAATTTATAACAGGTAGAACTCATACTAACTGTAATAGCATCCAGGTGATTTATATTGCTCTGTGTAAGAACTGTGAGGCTTTTTATATAGGAAAGACTGAGTGTAAATGTAAAAAGGAGACTTTACAAACACCTGTATGATGTGAAAACTAAGAATGAGAAAAATGTATTACACAGACTTTACAATGAATGCCAAGAGAGCGCCAGGGCTTAATAAAAATGTTTTAGCACCTATTTTAAAACTAAGAGTAGCTGGGCTATGCTAATTCATTCATTTATATATAAATATTGAGTGTGTATCTGAAGTGTGTTTTTTATTCCTTTTCACCCCTTTTCTTATAATATATATATATATATATATATATATATATATATATATATATATATATATACACACACACACACACACACACATATTGTTTACATGTTTTTACATTTAATATACATTTATTTTTGATGAATTTGTTTGAATTTTTCGGATCTCTTTGTGTGTTTGATTGGGTTAGTTGTAATGTTGCTTTTAGGACAATAGATGATGCTTTAGGATAGTGCAATATATATTATTTTTAGAAATGTTTTTAGATGCGTTTTTAATGATTGTTTTATGTTTAAGTATTTATCATATACATTATGCTAATAGGTTATTTAAGACTGATATAGTAATAGTCAATTATTTAATATATGGTTTTATTTTTAGTTTTCTATTTATTGCTGATATAGCTATTTACTTATTCTGTGTTGGTATGACTATTCATTGACGTTTAATTGTTTTTAATTATCTATTAACATGATGGGTTATTGAATACGGAGTATATAAACCCCACATCTGTTTAGTGTGTTACATCTGATGAAGTATGTGAAATGAAAATGCTGTGATTTAGTTAAGCATTTTTTTTATATTAAAGTTTATTTTGGATTATCCATAGTTGAGCCTGGTTCCTCTACAGTGCTTTTTATTTGGTTATTGTTTGATGCACTTTGTGTGGTTTAAGCACTGTTTTCCTGTTTTGTTCTACATTTATTATAACTATAAAAGAAAAAATGGCACTTGTTTACTTTAGTATATCCCATACAATAACTGAAAAAAAAACACTTTACTACATAACATGCAATTTGTATTATGACATGTCCCATGCAAATACTGTTAAGAACAAAAATTGTTTTACTTGCATTTGCTTTTCTTTCTTTTTTCTCTCCTTCTCCTCACTGTCCTTCCAAACATTTATGACATGAAGTGGGGCATATGCATTTCAGTCTACCACAAGTTTAACAAAGTCAACAAAAGTCCAGTCTTTTCACTTTAACTTGTATAGATATATTTCACAAATGTGACTGATGCTTCATAATCTCATATTTACTCACTAATTTCAATGCTGCCGATCTTCTTCCTATTCATCTATTAACCTTGGGCTCTGGTTCAAGTCTAAGATACGCCAATGCTTCTAGTCAGCTCCTTTGCTTTTTTTCTGTCTTTCAAGCATTTTACTTTGATACACTGGGAAATGTTTCACTGGCAAAGTCTGTCTATAAATTTTATTATCAGAAAAATGAGAAGCAGAATCCCCTTCTGTTTGATTGCTGACTTTTTGTTGGACAAACTTTTAAATTTCCTCCATAGCCTGTTCTGCATAAAAAAGAACATTGATTCTACAAGAAAAAATGGTCTCTAAACAGCTGGGTACAGCAACTTGAATCTCACACTTGCCTTTCAATGTTCCCTAATTGCTGGGATAAATTTGCTTCTCTTCTGCCTCTTGTACAGTGAATACTACATTGAATAATCATTTCCACAACACTCTACTGTCTCCAATTTTTAAAACTTTGCTGTTTTGACAGTTTTGTCAGGAACAAGTCTTTCTGCATATATGATTGCATCTTTACTAATAATGGTCTTGGCTGCTTTCTCAAGGCCAGGTTTGGAGCATACACAATGTCTCCTTTCAAATAACAAATCCTTCTGTGGAATACCAATCCAGTTACTTATTTGAGCTTTCATAAAAATATGGTATTTTCCTTTCAGTTTCTCTGGTACAACAGAAAATTCCAGGTTATCCCTGTGTGGTCTCTCCTCTAACTCTACCATTTTTTTATTTGAAACATCTCTTCTTGAACAGTCTCTTAATCAGCCAGCCTTTTCTTCATTTTGACCTCTATGATTTTTGCAGTTTTATCAGTTCATCTGAA
This sequence comes from Protopterus annectens, assembly GCF_019279795.1. Taxonomy (NCBI): domain Eukaryota; kingdom Metazoa; phylum Chordata; order Ceratodontiformes; family Protopteridae; genus Protopterus; species Protopterus annectens. The sequence continues at coordinate 1,350,772,824 of NC_056726.1, forward strand.
TAGCTCTTAAAAGATTATTCCATTTTTTCAGCCTTTTGTTATTTGAGTTGATATACTCTTTCTTTTCCTCTAGATTACTGGAAACCATGTTTTGCACCAAGGTGGAGCTTGAACTTTTTTGCTGAACAGCTGTAGAATTCTTCCCAGTCAGAGTTTTCTCTTTACCTTTTCTAGTCGATTTTCATCCAGGCTCTCTAAGTTTCTTCTTTGCTGACATCCAGGCAGTGTACTTACTAGCCAGGAACTGAATTTTACTAAAACAGGCAGAATTACTGGCCCTTATCTATCACTTTCTTTTTTTCACACTGGGAGTGCTGAAATCTAGCTGTTGATCACTGTGCGGCCATTTTGGAAAGCTTTAACGTGATACTTCATGAGACAGGTTAGCCTATAAAATGGTCTGCTGGTGTTCAATGGTAAAGAATATTACTGTATCTGTAGTCACTAAAACATTTAGACAACATGGACAAGCATAAAAAAAATTCTGCTTTCAAACAATAACACACATAGGAAACAAGCTTACTGTTCTGTCATGCCCCTGCTGTATGCGACCACTGCCAGAATAGAAAATATACACTCTAGCAGGGAAATCCAGATATCTACTGAAGAAAATACTTAAAAAAAAAAACTCTAGTATTGCATGCTTTTCCTGACAGATTTCTTCCCTAGAGTTGAATCTTTGACCAATTGTGATCATCTGATTTAAGCTTCAACTGTGGTTACTTGAAGACAGATAGTAAAACAAATCCCAGTATATACAAACTACAGTCTCTGCTGAGGATAGCCTTTGATTAAGTGTGTTTCCTTTGTTTAACATTTTTCATACTTTGGCTGCTTGATATGTGTCAATTCCATACATTAGTCTGTTAATATACCAACAGAGAAAGGTGTAACATATGCTCCATCATTTAAATTCAAGAACATCAATCAAACATAATAACACAAAGGGGATGTCAAGTAGGACAGGTGAAACAGGATAGAACACTGCTGCCTTCTGCATCATCAAATACTGTTGTATCAAATTTTGTACATAAATGTGATAGACTATGAAAACATACAATTGTTCAAAGGGTGATCTTCTTTCATACTTTAATGCAGTATGAAAACTAAAAGCTTTGATGCCTTAAATCATAAATTAACATTAACTATTTCAAAGCATTCATATTTTTGCTGGTTTAGCCCAACATCTAAGCTGTATTTATTACAACAATGGGTCGGCTGCAAGTTAAAGAGCTGCACCTCTTATACTGTTTGTATTAATATAAAATACAGTAAGAACTATAACACACTGAATTTTTTTTTACATCTTCAGTTAACCCACATTGGTACATGGGGTCTGAATGGAGAGATGAAAAGTCAGCAAGCAAAGGAGAGTAGTAGTGCTGAAAGTGAATTCATCCTCAAGTCTTGGTGAGTACATTCACGAGGTGGACCCTGTTTTTACAAAATCTCACCAAGGTGACACTGATATATAGACTGTATTTATATAGCATATATAATGGACAGAAGTAGGTTAAAAACTAAAAACAATAGCTGGATGCATAAGGCCCAGGATAAAAAAGTGGCCAGCTCTGGTAGGCTCACTGGTGCCAGGATTGGAAAAGATGACAGTGTAGAATCCTCAAAATATGGAAACATTCCTACAATGGGGACAGGCCATACCCAGGGGGAGAATCCCCCCCCCTTATAGAAGGAAGTAGCAATCCACAAAAAACTGATAGGCCAAAGAAGAGCCATAAAGATGATAAAGTGGACTATTTAGGATGAGAAAGAAATTATGTATTTTTACTATTATGCAAAAAGACCAGAATTTCCAGACACAAGATATACAAAATGATTAAGAGAGAAATTAGAGGAAAGAAAGATACTTCCACAAGAAAAACTGTCAGAAGCTTCAAATGAAAATTTGTGTTCATTGATACAACAAATTTGTGAAAAACAGTATATAGGTCAAGAAACCTTGATCTGTTTGTAAAAAGAACCATCTGAGGAAGTGCAAAAATATAAACAAAACCAAGAGATATTTGAAAAGTATAAAAAAGAAATATGGACATGGGAAAGAGAGATTTGATATGGTGCAATATTTATGCAAAGCCAAATTAATCAATGTGAAGAAGGCAGCCCCAAAGATATTTGAGGAGAAATACAGGCAAAGGCATCCAGATATGGAAAATTTCAAAATAAAAAAATAAGAAAGATGGAACATAAAAAGAAGATTAGTAAAGCAGAAGTTAAAAAAAATAAAAGTTGAAGTTATGGAGTGCCTGCAAAGTGAAGGATTTGGTGTAGAAGGTCTAGCACAGGTTACATCACAGCAGGATGGAGTGAGTCCCCAAAGTAGGGAGAAACAGGAAGATCCGGAAACATCTGAAGAAGGCATTTGGACATGGGAAAGAAAAAAAGATTTAATATGGTGTAATATTTATGCAAAAGAGAAAGCAAAACTTACCAATACAAAAAGAGCAGCACCAAAGATATTTGAAGAGAAATACAGGCAAAGGAATCCAGACATGGACAACTTTACAATACAAAAAATAAGAAGGCAAAGAGGAAATGTAGAAAAGGAGATTAATAATGGAGAAGTTAAAGAAATAGAAACTGAGGTCATGGAGTACTTGCAAAATGAAGGATTCAGTGTAGAAAATCTAATTTAGAAAGCACCACAACAGGATAGAGTAATGGATATCCAAACTAAGGGAAAATCAGTGGAACAGGAAGCAATTGGTCAGGTGCCATATGAAGATAATTTGGAGCCTTCCACAGGAAACCAATTTAAACATTCACTTGAAGCTAGACAGCAAGGGACGGAACAGGAAACTGTGGAAACTGATGCAGTCAATGTTGAGGAGTGATACGCTAGTGAGTTCCCATATGACAGAGCAATGGATGGCACGGGATAAAGTTGAAGAGAATGTGTCACAGGAAGATGATATAGAATCTTCTATAGAATGCCCGCAGGAATTGGAAAACATCCCTCATCAGGCCCATAATTGAGTACAATGCCCCTTTTGGGATGTACCTTACCAGACACCTGCAGCAACTGGAATGACCCCAAAAGTACCTCACCAAGAGGATCAAAGGGCTCAAACAGATGCCATATGCTGCCCGGTTAAAGAAACTCCAGCTCTACTCAGTGGCATACCGCCTGCTCAGAGGTGATCTGTGCCTGACGTATAAAGCCATGTCCAACCCGGAATTAATGGACATGCTGCATCTCAGAAAATCCAAATCCCATCGAGCTACGCGCTCAAGAGACTTGAACCTCAGCACTGAAATAAATAGGACATGCTGGAGGGACAGATTCATAATCCAGAGGCTCCCTTCACTCTGGAATAAAATCCCAGTCCAGGTTAGGCAGAGTCCCTCATTGACTCTCTTCAAGAGGAATCTTGATGAGTGGATGGGGGAATCATAGGTTTACCCCGGGTATCACTTCTGTGTCACTGTTAGACAGAGGCACAGTATACTAACCTCAAAAAAGGGCATAGCAAAATTAATTTAAAATGGGTGGCGAAAGCCAAACACACTCTGGCTAGGCTTATAAATGCCCTAGGGCAGATAGCCTAGTATGAACCCATAAACCTATGAACCTAAGTGATGTGCCCTTAGTGTGGAAGAAAAATGAGCTAAGAAAATAGTTGCTTGATTTAATAGACATAAACAGGTATAGCAAGATCAATGAAAGAAATAGACTGCAGAAGGTTAATAAAACCCAAAAAGTTATAAGTTTGATAAAACAAATGAACACAGTAATTAGGACTGTTCATAGAGACCCATGTGATATAACAGAAGTAAATAGGATATATTACTGTTCAGCTAAATTAATAACTGATAAAGTTCTACCACAAGAACACTGGGTAGTGAGGGACAGGAAAGAGAGAAATCGAATACCATCATGGAAATATCGAATAGAGAAAATTATAACGGAGTTAACACAAGAAGTGTCACTGTTAGACGATTATAGAAGAGGGAATGGATCAACAAAAATACTAAGAAAAATAGATGTGATAAAAGCAATGTGCAGTATTAGAACAGACCAGGATCTATCATGCACTACTGCAAATAACAAACTAAACATTTCAGCACAGGTGGAAAGACTTAGAAGATATGAAAATAAATAAAGGAAAAGTACAAAATAAGCAATTTATTGATAATCCAAAAAAGTTTTAGAGAACTGGGAAATGAAAGACTGCAAAAAAAAAGAAGAAATAGATAACATTTTGGAGCAGTATCTATGAAAATCCTGTGGAACATAACAAAGATGCTAAATGAACAGAGGAAGTTAAAGAAAGAATACGAGGTTTAAAGATACAGGATATGAAATGAGATGAAGTAACAGCCAGAAAGATTGAAACAAAGTTATGAAAAGCCCCTAATTGGAAAATCCCAGGCCCAGATGCAGTGCCTAATTTTTGTCTGAAAGTATTAACATCTTTGCACGAAAATTTAGCCATGAGTAAGAACTATTTATATGTACACCCCAAACAGACACCAACCTGGTTAACAGGAAAAACATGCAAATTGATGCCAACAGAGTTTATAGTCATTTAGAAGAAAACTCAATTATGGCAGTAGAACAAAAAGGCAATAAAAGAAAGTCATATGGAACTAAGGATCATTTGTTGTTAAATAAAGTCATAGTGGAGAACTGTAAAAAGGGGAAGAATCTAAGTATGGTATTGATTGACTACAAAAAAGCATTTGATAGTATCCCACATTCATGGATAAATGAGTGCTTAAAAATGTATAAGATACACCCTACACTGATCGACTACATTACAGTGACCATGAAACAGTGCAATTAAGCCATGATAAAGGACAAATTATTATCCCAGGGATAAAAATTCAAAGGGGGATATTCCAGGGTGACTCTCTGTCACAGCTGCTATTCTGCCTTGCCCTTAATCCATTAAGCTGTCTACTTAACAGTTTAGGCCATAGCTATAATTTGGCTCATAGAAAACAACAAAATGTAAAGGCTTCTTATCTTCTCTTTGTCGATGATTTAAAACTGTATAGCTCCTCAGATGAGGAACTGAAAGCACAACTGCAAGTTGTCAAAACTTTTTCAGATGATATAAGAATGTCATTTGGTCTTGATAAATGTCCAAAAGCAACCTTTAAAGCAGGAAAACTGCAATGTCAGGAAAACATCAGTTTAGGACAGGAATGTGACATAAAAAACTTGAGCAAGAGGGAGTGTATAATTACTTGGGAATTGATGAAGGATCAACAATAAAACACTAAAAAATGTGAATAAATCTTAGTAAGGAATATTTCAGAAGACTTACATTAATCCTGAAAACAGCACTGACATCTAGGAACAAAATTCAAACAGTAAACCAGTTTGAACTTCCTGTCCTTACTTACAGTTTTGGAATGACTGACTGGCTCCAAATCGTGTTGGATAGATTAGATAGGAAAACAAGAAAGATGCTCCATGCTCACCAAATCTCAAACAACTCCCAATAAAGGGTTCCTGGAAGCAGTTTTCGTGGTTTTTTGTATTCATGCTCACCAAATGATTTATAAAAATCAGTGCATACCAAGATTATATATTCCCCGTTCTGAAGGAGGGATGGGCCTCCTTGAAATTGATTATATGTATAGATCTGCAATCATGGGACTCCACACATATCTGCTGACCTCACAAGGCCCAAACATAGTGAAAGTTTTGAAACATGAGGAGAATAAATCTAAGATTACTTCTCTGCTTAATTTAGCAGAAGCATATCGGCATCAAGCATGAATGTAAATCAAACCAGAAGTGGATAAAAATCAGGCAACAACTGAATGTGCCAAAAAGCAAAAGAAAGAATATAAGGTGAAGGGCCAGATGAGAAGGCAAGAAATGTGGAAAAAGCATAAATATAGTTGCAAATATAGAAAACTTCTAGAAGAACCACATGTTTATCAGGAATGAACGCAGGAATGGTTAAGGAGAGGTGAATTTAAACCAAGAGATGAAAGGTTAATATTGGCAGCCCAAGATAGTGGGCTACGTACACGTTGGTTTACAAAGTCCATTGAACATGTGGGAGAAACAGAAAAATGTAGATTTTGTAAAACCGAATTGGAAACGGTTGCCCACCTTGTTGCAGGTTGTGACATACTAATGGCAGACGGACTGTTTACTGAAAGGCACAATAATGTGGCAAGATTGTTGCACTGGGGATTGTGCAAATATTATGGTACTGAAGTGGCTGAAAAACACTGGAAACATGAGCCACAAAACATCATAGAAAATGATGACGTTTATATCACTTGGGACCATCCATTACCAACAGTTCAAAAGATAGATGCTAAAAAGCTGGATATAGTGGTTCAAGAAAAGAAGACAAGAGTAGCATTGATCATTGAAATCACCACACTGAGTGACTAAAGTGTCTTGCTTACAGAGAGACATAAAGTCATACAATATCAGGATCTGCAGACAGAAATGAGAGCAATATGGAAGAAAGATACCCAGACAGTTCCAATAGTAATAGGAGCAACGGGTCTTATAAAAAAAGAATCTACAATCATATTTAGATATGTTACCAATCCATGTAGCTCCATACGAATTGCAGAAGGAGTCATTACTGGGCTTATTGCAGGTGCTCCGAAGAGCACTTTTGTCTGACATCAAAGATTGAAACAATACTAATTTCATGAACTTTAATCGTATTTTGACTTAGCACTGGGGTCCATTCCCGATATGGTATTAGAAACCCAAAAGTCTTGGAGAAATTAAAAAAAGTACATCTCAGCCTTTAAGTCTTTGGTCATATGTGCATACTGTGTTTATCTACCCAATAGTGATCGATTTCGACCTAAGCTGACTATCTTACTATTTTTGTAGCATGTCTGTCATACTATATTGTTGAATGTCTATATTTACTCACATCATGGAGCTTTACTATCCAGACCTACACAGAAAAGAGGCACTGTTGCCCAGTAAGACTTTCCTGGTAAACAAATGCTAAAAAAATAAAAAATATTTTCCTTTCATTATGCGCTGGCAGTGATGGAATCTTTTATTTTCTTGAAATGCACTTTATCTCCACAGTAAGTAAATTATAGACCAATTTTCACTTTTTACAATTTGCTATAAGAGCAATGGAAATAACTAGATGCCTGGTTAATACAGATGTATTTATTCATATATTCTGCATTTGTTGACAGGGATAGTCTGAATATACAAAGAGCTCCACAAAAATAAAAGTAATGGCCACACCTCTCAACCTCTAAGAGCAAAAAATCTGGACAAAGCCTAAAATGATGGGGGACAAATAGGGACATATTTTAAATATTGCTCTTGCTAAATTAGAAAGTTGATAGAATAGGTTTTGCATTATCATGAATTTTCTGAAGGATGTGGAGTCTTAAAATGCAAATATTTGTCATTTAGTGACTTCAATCCTCAGCTATTTGCCAGAAAAGTACAGATTTTAGGAGGAACACACAGTGGGACCGAGCTAGGAAAGATGTGCATCAGGTAAGGGTAATAAAGGATAATGAGGGGAAATGTACTCACAAAACAGCAGAGGGTGTTAAACAGATGGAAAGAGTTCTTTAAGGGGCTGATGAATGAAGAGAATGAGAGAGAGAAGGTTGGATGATGTGGGGATAGTGAATCAGGAAGTGCAACGGATTAGCAAGGAGGAAGTAAGGATAGCTATGAAGAGGATGAAGAATGGAAAGGCTGTTGGTCCAGATGACATACCTGTGGAAGCTTGGAGGTGTTTAGGAGAAATGGCACTGAAATTTTTAACCAGATTGTTTAATGAAATCTTGGAAAGTGAGAGGATGCCTGAGGAGTGGAGAAAAAGTGTTTTGGTACCGATTTTTAAGAATAAGGGTGATGTGCAGAGCTGTAGTAACTACAGAGGGATAAAACTAATCAGTCATAGTATGAAATTATGGGAAAGAGTAGTTGAAGCTAGGTAAAGAAGGGAGGTGATGATTAGTGATCAGCAGTATGGTTTCATGCCAGGAAAGAGCACTACAGATGCAGTGTTTGCTCTGAGAGTGTTGCTGGAGAAGTACAGATAAAGACAGAAGGAGTTCATTGTGTCTTTGTGGACTTAGAGAAAGCATATGATAGGGTGCCTAGAGAGGAGTTGTGGTACTGTATGAGGAAGTCGGGAGTGGCAGAGAAGCATGTCAGAGTGGTACAGGATATGTACAAGGGTAGTGTGACAGCAGTGAGATCTGCAGTGGGAATGACAGATGCATTTAAGGTGGAAGTGAGATTACATCAAGGATCAGCTCTAAGCCCTTTCTTATTTGCAGTGGTGATGGACAGGTTGAGACATTAGATCAGACAGGAGTCCCCGTGGACTATGATGTTTGCAGATGACATTGTGATATGTAGTGAGAGTAGGAAACAGGTTGAGGAGACCCTGGAGAGGTGGAGATATACTCTAGAGAGGAGAGGAATGAAGGTCAGCAGGACTAAGACAGAATATATGTGTGTGAATGAGAGGGGGGATAGAGGAATGGTGAGGATGCAGGGAGTAGAGTTGGCAAAGGTGGATGAGTTTAAATACTTGGGATCAACAGTTCAGAGTAATGGTGAGTGTGGAAGATAGGTGAAGAAGAGAGTACAGGCAGGGTGGAGTGGGTGGAGAAGAGAGTGTCAGGAGTGATTTGTGACAGACGAGTACCAGTAAGAGTGAAAGGGAAGGTCTACAAGAGGGTAGTGAGACCAGCTATGTTATATGGGTTGGAGACAGTGGCATTGGCAAAAAGGCAGGAGTCAGAGCTGGATGTGGCAGAGTTAAAGATGTTGAGATTTGCACTAGGTGTGATGAGGGTAGAAAGGATTAGGAATAAGTATATTAGAGGGTCAGCCCAGATTGGACAGTTTGGAGACAAAGCCAGAGAGGTGAGATTGTGTTGGTTTGAGCATGTGCTGAGGAGGGATGTTGGGTATATTGGGAAAAGGATGCTATGGATGAAGCTGCCAGGTAAGAGGAAAAGAGGAAGGCCTAAGATACGGTTTATGGATGTGGTGAGGGAGGACATGCAGGTGGTTGGTGTGACAGAGCAAGATGCAGAGGACAGGAAGAAATGGAAACAGATGATCCGCTGTGGCAACTCCTAACGGGAACAGCTGAAAGACAAAGAAGACACCAAAAATATGAGGGAAAAATCTGGACATTCTCTGAAAATCTGTACAGTTGAGAGGTATGGACTAATGTCTAATAGAAATCTAAAACCACAGATAGAAACACTAACATTTATTTCAAAGCCTAAACAACACAGCAAGTCAATGGGCCAGATTCACGATGGCTTGCACGGAGTCTACGAGTAGAGTAAGACTCCATGCAGCCATCATGTCCGACGAGCGATCCAGGAACAGCCTGTAGGGGCATGTAAGAGAGCTCCTAAAACATCTCCTACACGGACAGGGCTGGGATATGCAAATTACCTCACTTGCAGCCGAAAGGCATGCAAATGAGGTAAATTTGTGATCCAGGAAGCACAAACCTGTCCGAGTAGGAGACGTGTTAGCTGCAGAAATGTACTCAGTTGACAACTGAGTACCATTCTGCAAATAGCACAATGGAGCCTTGTCAGCTCCAAATAAAGATCGCATATGGTTGAGGAAGCATGCCAATGGCCAAATATACGGCCATTGGAAAGTTTCCCAGATGCAAAATTAAAATGAAAAGAATTTTTTTTTCGGCGATTTCTGATGTTTAAGCGTAGAGCAGCGCCGCGCAAATGGGGTGCGCTATAAAAATCATAAAATAAGACAATAAAAGCCACAAACATGGAATTTATGAAAATTGTTAAATGACAATGTAAGGGAATAGCAGGCTGAAGACAACATGGCCACCGAGTAGGGGTTGCTAAGGGGAGAAGCTCAGTCTAAGACATGTAACCAAGCATTAGTAGGCAATCCTATGTAAATGAGTGTTAGGATAGTGAATCGCACTTTTACATAGCAAATGAGCACAGTCAGTGGAGTTGAGGAGCAGGATATGGGGAGGAACAGAGTAGGAGATAGGTGACATCACAGGGGGGGTATGTATGAAAGTAGTGAAGCTCATTGGAGCACAGTGGCATGTGTTAGCTGTCAGTTAGACATCATGGAAAGAGGTGTGTCAACAGGTAGGCCAGGGAAAGCCAAGAAATGGAAGGTGTATACTGTGGATAACACCAAAGTTTCTTGCTGAGCGGGCATGAGCGTGTGTGCATGCCTGTAAACTCGAGTAAGACAGAGTGCGCGCGTTTAAGCTGGAGTAAGCATGTATAAGGCTGTTGGAAGACCTGTAAGTGTGTTTGCACTGGTGTGCGCGCGTTTCAACCCGAATAAGCAAGTTTTAGTCCATCTAAGCATGTGTGCGCATGTGTGAGCTGCTGTAAGTGTGTTTCTGCTTGTATGCACGTTGCTCCCCCAGAGGAAACACAAAGGAAAAAGGAAGCACAACAAATAGTAGGAAGCTACCAGGGAATACTAGTAGAGCTAGCAGGTGCAAACAATCAGAATCAGGCAATTACACAGGCAGAACACTAGCCCAGCCCAGCACTTACAACTCTGCAAACAACAGTGCAGTTTGTTTCTCTCAAGAGACACTGCAACACTGGAGTAAGCTACTAGAAGTGAAAACTGAAAAAGCTACACTCAGACAAAAAATGCTAGGGGCTGCCATTGCTGTTATAAGGCGACATATGCAACATGCTGAGGTTGGTGACAATGCAAATGCTGCCGGACAACCCACAGTGAGGAGACGGAGAAGAGTGTACAGGCCCAGGGTAACCTACCAGGGGTTACATGAGCTAGAGATAGTGGAGCGCTATAGAATGGACAGAGACCTCCTGCAGCAAATTGTTGAGCTGTGCAGGCCATGCCTCACACACAGAACCAACAGAGGGGAACCCATCCCAGTAGAAACCAAGGTATGTGTTGGCCTAAGAATACTAGCAACAGGTACCTTTCAGAGACCAACTGGTGATATGATGGGGATAGCACAGGCATCAGCATCCAGGGTATTGCACCAGTTCCTGGATGCCATGTCAGCACATGTCGGTGATCATGTATATTTCCCCAATTCCCGTGAGGTATTGGCCAGCAATATGCGTCTCTTCCAGCAAATAGCAGAATACCCTGAGGTAGAGGGGGCAATAGACTGCACGCATATATGCATCAAAGCACCAGCCGGTGAGCGGGGTAGGGCCTACATTAACTGCAAGGGCTTCCCCTCCATCAACTGCCAGGTCGTGTGTGATGCCCAGGGCATAATAATGTATGTGTGTGCTGGCTGCCCTGAAAGCTACCATGATTCCCATATCTGGCATCTGACGCAGCTGTACCAGACATTTTCCAGTGGGGACATCCCACATGGTCACTTAGTGGGGGATGCTGGCTATGCACTGGAGCCGTGGCTGATGACACCCATCAGAAACGCACACACACCTGAACAGGAATGCCATAATGAGGCACACGCACAAACACAAAATGTAATCGAGCGTGTGTTTGGGTTGCTCAAGTCACGGTTCCGGTGCCTGGACACATCTGGTGGAGCCTTGCAATACTCACCAACTACATGTACCCAAATTGTCATGGTATGTGTTATGCTACATAATATGATTCTGTGAAAACAGCTGCAGCAGGACCAGCATAGGCCTGGGCCAAACAGTCCCCCACCAGTGCCAAGGCCATCACAGGCAGAAGGAGGCGTGCCCAGTATGCCTTGGCCTTGGCAAAGAGGCAACGCATAGCACATACACTGGCTCAGTAGGAACCCTGGAAATGATACCTCTCTCTGACTTGCACATATAGTAAAAGGGATGCCTAACTTGACACTACCTGTTTCCAAACATGTATAGGGAGTGCAGTATGTGCATCTGACATAGGCAGCCCTGCAGCACCACCTGAGGCATGATTGCCATGTATTAAGCAATGTAAGGTAGTGCTAAACAGCATTTACCACCATGTAGTATATGCAAACCTGATGACCTTGAGTATCATCCTACCCTCACCAAACATGAGGCCACAATATGAAGACAAGATGATCAATTACAACAATTGGCTTAAGTATTGGTGTCAGTGAAAGGGGATACAATGCCTGTCAGCCTGGGATGACATGCTCGACAAGACATGATGCTTCGCTAGGGATGGATTTAACCTATCACCTGTGGCCTTTTGGATATTGCCAAAGGCTCTTGTCACCCCCATAGTGCCTTTTTTAGGTAAGGCTCATAACACAAACCCACCTCCATAGGTATCACAAGGGATAAGAAACAATAAGTAATGCTACTCAATGCTAGAAGTCTAAACTGCAAGATGCACGCACTCCAAACTCTCCTCAGCATGGAGAATGTTGATATCTGTGCAGTAACAGAAACCTGGTTCAAGGCTCCCAAGAGCACCCTAGCATTAACAGGTTACACCTCATACCATGCTTTACAGCTGCAAAACATGGAACAAACTACAAAAGGAGGGTATCAATATTTTTCAAAGATACCCACACCCCCAGGTTGGTGGCACAGCATGAAGCATTGGAGACTATCCATGTGCAACTAACAGTGGCTAAAACCACCTTCCAATTCATAGCCTGCTACAGACCACCCTCCTAAACCCAGGAACCACACTTGGCTGACTGGATAACACATGAAAATATGAAGGTTTCCCAAAACACCATTATATTGGGCGACTTCAACTACCCAAACATAGACTGGGAGCATTACCCTAGCCCAAAGGTTCCCAGAATTTATAAACCAAAATGCTATGGAACAAATTGCTACCACTCCCACAACAGGGGAAAACATACTGGACCTGATCATCACCAACATGGGAACTCTATGCCCAAGACCAGAAGTGTATCCCTCACTGGTAAGATCAGACCAGGGAGTAATCTCACTGGATATTCACATCCCGATCCCAGCCCATGGCCAGAAAAACACAGTGAAAATTATTCACTAAAGCAAATGTCACACTCCTCAAAACTGAGGCGGAATCCTTCACAGCCCCTGTGCCTGTGGAAAATATGGCCCAGACCTCATAACCCTTTATAAACGCATTCTATGAACACCTTCAGGAATGCATGGATCATGCAATCCCAAATAAAACCAAGACCCAGTCCTCCAAAGCCAGGCATCCTGTCTGGTAGACCCCAGCCATAAACAAACCATACAATACAAGGAGGAAGCTACTATATGGTAGATCAAAATCCCAAAAAGGGAAGGCATCTGTGATTAGTATTATTGAAAAACTATGGCCACACATAAGATCGTCTAAGGCCATCTTTGAGATAAAAATTGTACAGGACACCAAGGATAATCACAAGGCATTCTTTACTTATGGTAGGAACCTGTGTGGGAATCCCCAGATATGCTCAGAAGTAGTCCAAAATGACAAACAATACACCAGCTCACACACATTGCCAACATCTGAGCTGACAGGTTCAGTGCAAACTCCCCCCCCCCTCCCCACCAAAAGAGCAAATATCTATCCCAGCAGAGTGCTGGCCCCCTGACATCGCAGATGCTCAGGTAACAGCCAGCCTCTCCAAAGCAAAACACACAGCATCAATGGGACCAGACGGTGTCCTGGGCTGTGTCCAACATGAACCCCAAGAAGAATTGAACACAAACATAAAACCACTGTTCAATCTCAACCTTACCACAGGATATGTACCCAAAGAGCAGTGTACAGCAACAGTGGTCCCTCTCCACAAAGGTGGTGCCTCAATGGATACTGCAAACTATCGCCCCAGGAGCCTGACTAGCTTGGTCTGCAAAGCTATGGAAAGATCATCATGGACCTCAGAAATAAACATATTGGGGACCTACATACACTGGATCCTACCCAGTTTGGCTTTGTTAAGGGCAGATCCTGCCTCTTAAACCTGGTTGAGTCATTTGAAACAGTCACCAAGGCCATTGACGAGGGGAAGGTGGTCCACACAGCCTACCTGGACCTCGCAAAAGCCTTCCATACAGTACCCCACTTGGTCATCATAGATAAGATCACCAGCTTTAATATAAACCCCTATGTCACTAGATGGGTTGCAAACTGGCTCAAGGACAGAACCCACATGGTCAGAAATGCTGGAGCCATGTCAGACCCCAAACCAGCTACAAGTGGCATCCCACAAGGCTCAGTCCTGGGACCTCCCTTGTTTGGTATATATTTCTCAGAGGTACAGGCCAACACAGAAGGACTGTTGGTGAACATGTTTGCAGAAGACTGCAAACTGGGCGCCATAATCGACCCTCCAGCTGACACAAGCATCCTACAAAAGGGCCTCATAGAAACAGACAACTGGTGACAGAGCCATGTCCTCAAGCTAAACGCAAAACAGTGTATAGTCCTCCCCTTTGTCAAAAACTAAGTGCCCACAAATTACCACATAGGTAGTAACCCATTAAGTATGGAAGAAGTGATAAAGGACCTGGGGACCCAAGCTGATAGCAATCTCTCATTCGACAACCACGTGGCCAACGTGTTTAGAAAAACATTTCATATAGCCCACCTAATCATGAAGGTATTCACATCTACATCATTTCATATAGCCCACCTAATCATGAAGGTATTCACATCTACATCAGGGGAGGTCATCGTGCCTCTTAACTCATCCCTCATCAGGCCCATAATTGAGTACAATGCCCCTTGTGGGATGTACCTTATCAGACACCTGCAGCAGCTGGAAAGACCACAGAAGTACCTCACCAGGAGGATCAAAGAGCTCAAACACATGCCATTCACTGCCCGGTTAAAGAAACTGCAGCTCCACTCAGCGGCATACCACCTGCCCAGAGGCAATCTGTGTCTGATGTATAAAGCCATGTCCAACCTGGAATCAATGGACATGATGCACCTCAGAAACTCAGAATCCCATCAAGCTACGTGCTCAAGAGACCTGAACCTCAGGACTGAAATAAATAGGACATGCTGGAGTGACAGATTCATAACGCAGAGGCTCCCCCCACTCTTGAGTAAACTCCCACTCTAGGTTAGCCAGAGTCCCTCATTGACTCTCTTCAAGAGGAATCTTGATGAGTGGATGGGAGATTGTAGGTTTACCCTGGGTATCACTTCTATGTCACTGTTAGACAGAGGCACAGTATACTAACCTTGAAAAATGTCATGGCAAACTCCACTTAAAATGTGTGTTGAAAGCCAAACACACTCTGGCTAGGATTATAAATGCCCTAGGGCAGATAGCCTAGTATGAACCTATGAACAGAATCACACACACCAACTAGTACAACTGTGGTCAATGTGGAGTAATGTTTGGCAATGTCCACCCAAGTTGGTGAATACACAGCAATGTCGGACAAGCCTGGTTTAAGTAGGCCATAGCTGAACAAAATGCAACATGCTCATAGTTGCCCAACTGACTCTTAACCAGTCTGGTCTGCTCAGTATAAACATTTAAAGCAGTGATGGGACTCAAACCCATGATACTGTGCACCATAGTGAAAGTACTGAACCACTACACCATGACAGTATTGCACTGTTCAGCCAGTATGAGAGAATGTTGCCAAGTCTTTGCAAACTATCACATGGAAACCCTGCAGGCACAGCATAATCCCTGTTGAGTTGACACAAAGGAGTCTGGCAGTAAGAACACAACATGACTTCTAACACACACAGTATAAATGTCAATATTGGTCATGTTCACACACAACCAGAAATGTAGTGGACTCCAGATCACAACATATGGAAAGGTCACACTGGGCATGCTCACACACTTGGATAAATGAGACATATGTCAGGCAACAAACCATGGAAAGCCTGAACTGGGCATGCTCATACACTTAGGCCATGTCTGACTATAGCAGTGAGACACACATATCTGGCAGTTATATGTGTTAAGGCAGGAACCTCCCATGATCCAGCAATCCGCCCTGTGCACACAGTTAAATGACAACAGACACATATATTAATATACTGGAACCCTGTCATGATCAAACATGTACGCAGATACACAAGTTGTTCATAGAAACTGGGAAAGCTACGGCAATAAAGACCTGCAAACAGTAGCAGCAACAAATATTGTGCATCCCGAACATAAACATAGGTGCAGAGGTCAATACTAGGCTGTCTGCCCTAGGGAATTCATAAGCCTAGGCAGAGTGTATTTGGCATCCACCTCCCCAGTAGAGTAGCCTACTGTGCCTCTGTAAAGTAGGTCACAGAAGGCACCCTTTAAGGCTAGTTTGCTGTGCCTCTATCAAGCAGGGACACAGTGGAGATCCCAGGGGTGAAATTGCAATTTCCCATCCATGCGGCTGTATTTTGCTGGAAGAGGGTTGGCGAGGGGCTATGTCTAACTTTAATTGGGATTCAATTCCAGAGTGAGGGGAGCCTCTGGGTAATGAATCTGTCCCTGCAGCATGTCCTATTTATTTTTGTGCTGAGGTTTAAGTCCCTGGAGTGTGTAGCTCTAAGGGTCTTGGATGTTATGAGGTGGAGCATGTCCATTACTTCTGGGTTTGAAATGGCTGCATACGTCAGGCATAGATCACCTCTGAGTAGGAGTTAAGCAACTGAGTAGAGATGGAGATCCTTTAGTTGAGCTGCATAGGACATCTGTGTGTAGCCCATGATCCTCTTGGGGAGGTACTGTTGTGTTCACTGTAGTTGCCGCAGGTGTTGGGTAAGGTACACCCCAAAAGGAGCATTGTAGTCAAACATGGGCCTGATGAGTGACTAGTAGAGGGTCACAATGACCTCCCATGATCTACATGCAAACACCCATGTGATAAGGAGGGCTATATAAAGGTCTTTGCAATGACTCTGTCAATGTGATTAGCAAAGGAGAGGTTATGATCTATGTGGGTCTGTGGGAAATTGCTCTGTTATGTAGCAGCTTCCTCCTTCTGTTGTACAGCTTATATATGGCTGGGGTCAACCAGACAGGTCTCCTGTTTTGGAGGAGTCATGGTTTTATTTGGGATAGCATGATCAATGCATACCTGCAGGTGCTCATACAATGCGTTTGTAAAGGATTCTGAAGATTGGGCTGTATTATCCTCCAGCACGGGGCCTTTGAAGTATTCCACCCCAGTATTCACAAGTGCAATGTCTGCTTTTGAGAAATTCTTTACAGTGATTTCCTTGGCTGGGGGTGGGGACGGGATATGGATATCCAGGGAAAGTTGTTTATGGTCTGATCTTAACAATGACGGTTCTACCTCTGGTGTGGAACATAGAGTCCCCATGTTGGTGATGATCAGGTCCAATATGTATTCCCCCTTGTGGGTGTGGTGACTGGTTGTGCCATAGCACATGGATTCACAAATTGTAGTGGCTGTAGGGTGATGTTGTTGAGGGCCTGATTAGTATACCCAGTCAATATTTGTGTACCTGAAGTCAACCACTATAATGGTGTGTGTGAAGACCTGCATATCCTACACTGTTCCCAGGAAAGCCAAGTGTGGTTACTGGGTATGGGCGGGTGGTCTGAACTACACACCAAACCAAAAGGCAGCTTTGCACAATGGTAGTTGTATATGTATGGCCTGTCATGCTTAGTGCAGTGGTACCAACCCAGAGGTGTGTGTATCTGTGATGTATATGGATACACCCACTACTTGTGTTGTGTGTTACAAGTCCTGTGGTCACGAAGCATGCTATAGAACATAACCTGGCAGTGCCAGTGTGCATATGTGACCCTGAACTAGGCATCTGTTAATGCACAGATATTGTTATCCCCCATACCGAGGGATAGTTAAAGATGTACATTCTTCTTTGGAAAGACTGATGATGTCAGCACCCTATAAGTGCAGCAGGACAAGGGAAATCATCCAGTAATGCGAATAGCGCACTGCGCTAATACGTCTCTCTCAAGTATCATAACATAGTTAGGAAGGGGTTTGAATCCTGCAAACGCTGTGTGTGGGGGGCAGGGGGGTGTGTATGTATGCAATTCTCTGTGAAAGGAATGGCCTTTTTAAAGACTGGGATAACACACTAAAAGATGTACATTCCTCTTTGGAAAGACTGATGATGTCAGCACCCTATAAATACAACAGGAGAAAAAAAATCATCCAGTAATGCGAATAGCGCGCTGCGCTAATGCGTCTCTCTCAAGTATCATAACATAACTAGGTAGGGGTTTGAATCCTGCAAATGCTGTGTGTGTGTGTGTGTGTGTGTGTGTATGAATGCAATTCTGTGTGAAAGGAATGGCCTTTTTGAAGACTGGGATAACACACTAAAAAATGTACATTCCTCTTTGGAAAGACTGATGATGTCAGCACCCTATAAATACAGCAGGAGAAGGGAAATCATTCAGTAATGCGAATAGCGCACTGCGCTAATATGTCTCTCTCAAGTATCATAACATAGTTAGGAAGGGGTTTGAATCCTGCAAACGCTGTGTGTGGGGGGAAGGGGTGTGTGTATGTATGCAATTCTCTGTGAAAGAAATGGCCTTTTTGAAGACTGGGATAACACACTAAAAGATGTACATTCCTCTTTGGAAAGACTGATGATGTCAGCACCCTATAAATACAACAGGAGAAGGAAAATCATCCAGTAATGCGAATAGCGCACTGCGCTAATGCGTCTCTCTCAAGTATCATAACATAGCTAGGTAGGGGTTTGAATCCTGCAAATGCTGTGTGTGTGTGTGTATGAATGCAATTCTGTGTGAAAGGAATGGCCTTTTTGAAGACTGGGATAACACACTAAAAGATGTACATTCCTCTTTGGAAAGACTGATGATGTCAGCACCCTATAAATACAACAGGAGAAGGAAAATCATCCAGTAATGCGAATAGCGCACTGCGCTAATGCGTCTCTCTCAAGTATCATAACATAGCTAGGTAGGGGTTTGAATCCTGCAAATGCTGTGTGTGTGTGTATGAATGCAATTCTGTGTGAAAGGAATGGCCTTTTTGAAGACTGGGATAACACACTAAAAAATGTACATTCCTCTTTGGAAAGACTGATGATGTCAGCACCCTATAAATACAGCAGGAGAAGGGAAATCATTCAGTAATGTGAATAGTGCGCTGTGCTAATGCGTCTGTCTCAAGTATCATAACATAGTTAGGTAGGGATTTGAATCCTACAAATGCCATGTGTGCGTTTGTCACACAGTTTGTCAATGTGTTGTGTGTTTTGCTTTTATTATTGTATGACATATTATTATAACAGTAATTTCAATGCACACATCAGGTATGTGTGTGCCACATACAGATATGTACCTGTGACCTTTAATAGTTCCTATGTGTGAAGCCTGCCCCATATGAATACAGTTGTTAACTTACCAGCATGTGCCGCAGCTTACCAGACCTTTGGCCATACATGTATGCTGGTGACAATGCAGGCTACTGCAGTGATCTGTGTCCTAGGCCAACTATGTGACACACACCCATGAAAGCTTTGATAGATTAATGTGGGTGAGGGTTCATGTCTGGAGTATATGTCAGACATGTTAAAACATAGCAAAGTCTGTGAGTGATGGGCACCCAGTGTAGGTGTATGGCAACTGTTGCCGATATGCATACAGACACCTTCTTGCTTAGATGATACACCGAGGGACTGCATAATACCTTTGGAAATGTGAATATCACAGGAAAAACAAGATAACACTTGTCCACATGTACACAACATTACCCGTTCTACATGATGGGTGCTACCACCTACATGATACTGTTGGAATACTATGTTAACTACATGCCAATGCCAATGCCACAGTTGCGTTACAGCAATACAGCATGGCTTGGAAAACAGGTATCTGTCCATATGATACCCTTGTGGTGGTTGGGTGTGTCATGTGTAGAATGCATTGTAGGCCACTGTATGTATTTGCAGTCATGGATGGACATATCCGTAGTGTGTTGGCATGTACGTGAGACTGCTATATGCCAAAGAGTATTGTTCCCAGGGATGTGTGTGGCTCAGTAAGAATGGCTACTGGTATAGTGTAGTACTGCAGGGATATCACTGACATCAGGTTCCTACATCTGTGTATTAGTTGAGGAGACACCATGTAATGACCACTGAATGTCAGGCTATGTAAGCTGTGTATACTACCAGAATGCAGACCATTGACATTTGGAAACCGTATCACCCACAGCATACTGTCAAACCATGTCATGTTCCATGCTAACCATGTTCACAAATGTACACCTGCAACTCAGTAATGCAAACATCACACATGTAATGTCCACACCCCAACACATGCAGGCACAGGTACACACAACAGCCATGTGGCACATGTGCAGACAGTACACTTTGGGAATTAACACTGGTGTATACAAAACTGCAATGACAAACATAGGTAATGCATCATGCATGCTCGAATATACCCACAACAATAACATTACACTGTACTGTTAACAACATGATAATATTACTACAGTGCTATGTAGTCACCCTGTGCATCAGCACCATGCTACCCTGTTCCTGCATCAATGTTACAGATGGCAGGAGGTGGCACAGTTTCATCATATGCACAGGGTGTGTACTTGGTTTGCCAGAGTCTGCCATTGACACATCCAATTGACATGTATGTGTGTGTGTGTGTGTGTGTGTGTGTTAGTGAGGGACAACAGTACAACATGGGGAAATGTTGCTGCAATGTGTGTGTGTATGTGTTAGCCCTAGGTGTTAGCATTATGTGTGTGTGTATGCATGCACACAGTTCCACCACGTGGCTGCCATATACGGGTGTTTGTGTACAGCCACAGACTGTACCTGCCAGGTCATACAGATCACTGTCTCTGGCCATGGACACGGTACCTGTGCCTGGCAGGGGTGCTACGGACAGTATCAGGTACTAAGCCAGACTGGGTACTGTCATCAGAAGCAGTGGGTTGTTGACTGGACACATGTCCCTGCTGGGACTGTCCAGAGCCATGTGCATGTGGTCTTCTTGGATGGTCTAATGACAGCACAGACCCAGCATTGCTGGGGCTGGTACTGGCACTATGGGAGCGGCTGCGGATTTGTTGTCATCCGCGACGACTGCCAGCTGATAATGTTGCTGGCATACGTCCACGTCGATGCCTCAACCGTCCTGTACTGTCCCGGCTTCTGGACATGTAGTTGTGGAAGAGATCTAATGTGTCTCCCCAATGTCTATCAATGACCTCGCTGATGTTACGGATGGCAGACGCAATGTCACGCATAGCGTCATTCATAGCGGTGTGATGTGCTCTAAGCTCCCTCAGACCCTGTCTGGTGTACCATTCCATACGTGCCTGTGCCTGCATTACAGCCCGGAACATAGCTGAGGTTGAAAGACCTCTGTGGGCACGTCTGACAGGGGCAGTACGACCACGGATGCTCCCACAAGAACCCCTGGACATCTGCCTGTGTGGTACCATGTCAATAATCTGGCCATGGCTGCTGTGAGGGGATGCATGTGCCAATGATACCACACTACCCTGGTCAATGCCCACTGTATGCTGTCCCTCAGCTAAGGACATTGGTGACAATGGATGTATAGGCAGGATGACTGTGCGCATTGATGGGGTTGACTGCTGTGTAGTGTCAATTGGCTGACCAACGACAGACCCTGTCACACCTCCCTGTGCCATTACACATGTATCATCATAATCACTATCCCCAGCAGTGGCTTCAGGTTCCCTGCTGCACTCCACCAGAGCAACATCAAAACCTGTGAGAGGAAGATAGGAAACACAGTTTACAAATGTGTACATGATATTAGCACACAGGCGCACATGCACACAGGTGCACATGCACACATGCATACATGCACACATGCACACATGCGCACAGCTGCACATGCACACAGGCGCACATGCACACAGGCGCACATGCACACATGCACACACAGGCGCACATGCACACAAGCGCACAAGCACACAGGCACACAAGCACACAGGCACACAAGCACACAAGCACACAGGTGCACAAGCACACAGTCACACTCCTCAGTACAGCAGATACAAACACAGACACACCTGCAATCCAACACATACACAATACTGTTTTAGGGTGGGTGACAGTATCACAAGGAAAAACATCACTGCACACGTGTCAGCATGCAGATTATGTGTTGCACAGGAACATGCAGTGCAAGTGTAGACAGCACTTGTTAATAACAGTATATGTGTACTTAATGCTTGTGTGCAGTTGTTCAGTGATTGTCTCCACCCTGGGACACAATGTGTATAAGGACATAATGTTGTGCAAGTGTTACAAGCTGTGGGTGCATATATTTGCACACACACACACACACACACACACACACACACACACACACACACACACACACACAAAACACATGACGGAGCTACGCAATGACTGCTATGTGTACTTTTGTGGTCGGCGGAACTGGATGTGGTGTAGTAATGTGAGCCATGATCAACAAGCTTCTTGTGGTCAGTCAACAATAATAATGCATGCCAGACAGGCAGCTAGCATGCTGTACCTGACGTGCAATAACATGACTACATCCACAATTACACAGCCACTTGTTACATGGGTTTGTAAGGTAGCCAATAGTGAGCATTGCCTAACATGAATGTATTATTTGTTCAAGACTGTTGCACAAAGACACGATAGGCCTCTACCCCTCAGGTATATTATGTATGCTGCGTAGATGATAAGTGGGATACTGAAGGGTGGCCATACAGCAGGTGTCATAATTGGACATATGTAGCAGGCTAAGGTGTAGTGTGTATGCCAAACATGTGTGTGTTGTGTACATGTGTATCAGGTATGCCTATACAATGTCCAGTACTGTGTTGCCACACATGTGTGTCATGCTCTGTGTATTGCATGTGAGTGAGGCAGCTATTGAGAATAATGGGATATGCATAGTCTCACAGCAAACATGCACAGCATGCATTATGCGTAGGTGTGTTACATGTGCACAGACTACACCTCCATATGACATGCACATGTCATTAGCAATAGTATTGTTATTACACACTCACCAGCATGGATTGGCTGCCTTGCTGTCACTCCAGAGGGACCTGCAAAAATATGAGAGTGATTGCCAGTGGCAACAACTGTGCCATTGATACTGTGAGTATGATAAAGTACAGTAGTACAACAGGTGGCTTTCACAGGTGTACAGATTATGCTCAGAATATCAATCTTGCAGAAGAATAGGCAGGTTAACAGCTACACACGCATAAACTACCAGTACAGAGAACAGTCAACTACAGATATGGCATGTTACCTGCTGGGTAGCTCCGGCCTCCATGATGACACATGTTTGTGGATGTTGCTGTTGTTGTCCTGGAGCCACAACACTTAGGAGGTGCTCCTCCACACTGGTGAGGGGGGGTGGATAGGTACCCCACCACCTGTGGCAAGCTGTTGTCTGTGGATATCAGGCGCACGCTGCCAGACATGTCTAATTAAATCACTGCAGTGATGGTGTACCTGCTCATATGTTCGGTTATGCATGCCTATGTCATTTACCCGACGGACAAGATCTTGCCACAGTGCAGACCTCTCATGATGGTTCTGGCTAGTCCTGGAAAACAGCACACAGTAATTCTGCACCAGGCTCTGGTGGATCTCCTGATCCTCTGCTGCTGTATAAGGTGGGTTTCGCTGATGCACCATCACCCTGGAAGGAAAAGAAAAATATGTGAGCAAGTCATGTGGCACACTTAATATTCTAATGTACTATCACTTAACTGCCATATATAGCATCTGTCTGTCTATCAGGGGATACACATGTTTGATACCACATATCAGTGCTCAGCCCACAACTGTCTGACAGTGCCTGCCACACTCCATACAACAAACTAGTATACACAAGCACTCGGTACACTGTGTGGGATACAATGCACAACCTCACACTGGGGGTATGTATCAAGCTAATGGATGAAGAATATTGTCATCCCATGCAATGAATGCAATGCACATTTACAATTTCAACGGTAATCCACCCTAGTCTTTGAAGCCATACCCCTACCTGACATATGTGCACAGTTGTTACTATAGCCAGCATACTGCTGTCACAGAGTATACATGCTGCCAGGTACACACACATACCCTGTAACACACATGTGATTGCGACCATGGTACAGGCATCATTACACTCATTACACATACATACAACACACAAATGTATGACAACACAGATGAGCATTAACTGTGTACCTTATAGTACTGTGTGCCCCTACTTACAGATACCTATGCATGAGGTATATAATCTGTGCAGACTACAGGAAACACACCAGACAGTGTTACCAGGGAATGTGAACATACACCATACTGTAGTGTTTAGGCCTACAACATCAGGTAGTACAACAGTTCATATGTGAGCTGGATTCAACAGCAGTGCCACTTACTGAGCATGCATGTATTGCTTCTGCCTATGATGGGACACCGCAGTCATACACAGGGAAGTACAGCACAACATATGCCAATCTACTATGTTTGCATCCCGATAACTGACACATCTTTCTCTGGCCTCACACCAAGGACACCAACTACCATGACAGACACAAACTCACACTAAGCTATCACACCTTTACAGACCTTGCACACAATCAGTGTCACACTCATTCAACATCACATAGCTGGTATTGCACTGAGTACATGTGTGTGTGCACTGTGTCATAGGTAGGTACTATGCTATTGGCCCTGGGCCTACGGCAGCCTAGGCATATGCTACCCTGCCCTTTGGGACACATGTAATATGATTTTACTTGCTCCTGTGAAACGGTTACACAGAGGTGACTCACAGGGCATATTACCTATCTCCATAACATTCATCAGGGGTATGTATGACATCTACTAATAAGGAGCCTTATTTGTTAATGCTGGGTGGTTTACTCCAGGGTATGGCATATTTGTGTATAGAAACCTGTACCTCCAGCATGTGCTGTTTAGTACGGTGACAAGGATTAGGGCCCTAGGTCATGTAGACTGGATGGATTGTGAGGTGTTGCCTTGATGGTTGGCCAACTGGTATGGGTGTGACATAACTGTGTATGTCCAGCAGTGGTAACCTCTGTGTAGGAAGTATGCAAGGCACTCTAGCTATGGTTTTGAGAGTCAGTCTGCATAGAGAATGTGTTTGAGGGCATTATCAGTCTTTGTTAGGTATGTCTGTGGCCTTTCCACTTGCTGTAGTTCTCATGGGAGGTACATACTGCATAGGACATTGTGAGGTGTAGAGGGGTACACTGACTTACATTTCCCTAGCTGACACACCTTTTGTGATGACACGTACCATGTACAGGGATTACAAGACTAGTGTGCCACTGTAGATATCAAAGGGGAGGCTATTGTGCACCTGTGTCCCATGTTCCCTTCTGACACCTCCAGTGGTAGGCGGGCAACCACCTATGTGGTAGTTAGTGGGTAACATGTTTTGGAATGGGGTATGGCACTGCAGTATCAACAATGGTGTTCAGTCCATGCCTTGGTCTCCAGGCACCTGTTGCAGTACATCTGCCCCCATGTCCCCCTCTCTCACTCACTCTTTATATATATCTATATCTATCTATCTATATATATATATATATATATATATATATATATATATATATATATATATATATATATATATATATATATATATATAAATATATATATATATATATATATATATATATATATATATATATATACATATCTACATATATGTATATATATATATATATATATATATATATACACATATATATAGACATTCATATCTATCTGTATATATGTATGTATCTATTATATTATGTATATACGTATTCTATCTATCTATCTATCTATATATCTCTATCTGTACATACCTCTCTATCTATGTACATATATATATATATATATATATATATATATATATATATGGATATGTAGATATATAGATATATATTGATATATAGATATATGTGTATATATATATATATATATATATATATATATATATATATATATATACACATATACACACACACACACACACTTCTAAACATCCATTGCTGTACATATACATGCACATGTAGGCACATAGACTGCCCACCTTTCATGGTGGGAATATCACTTCTGAAACAGTTGTGAGACATACCATTCTGTAATGATATTGCACAGTGTTGTGCATAATGCATTATGCTGTCCTCAGGCCATATAGCTGTAGCAGGCCTCACTGGCTCAGTCCCACATGACATATACCTGCACTGCATGCTGTTTTCAATGCCACACACTGCAACCTACATTGATATGTGCACATAGCAACCTTCAACTACATATGTATGTCCAGCCTTCACTAACAGTTGCAGTATGTCCCTTGCCCTATGCACATCTGCATATACATATAGAAACAGACTGCTAACACATATGGAGGGTTCACAGTATGTAGATTATTAGATTATGTAGTTTACATTACCTTTGTCTCTGACAGCTTTTTTCTGCTGGCTTGCTGGCTTGCTTGCTGGCTTGCTTGCTGCCTCGCTTGCTGGCTGGCTTGCTGGCTGGCTTGCTTTTTATTTTTTTTTTTTGGTCTCTGTCTCTGTCTCTATCTCTCTCTCTCTCTCTCTCTCCCTCCAGTTGTTGCAATGATATTATTGCATGTGTGGAGTGGCAGTACAGGCTGCTTTTGTAGGTATCTGCACATGTGCATGTGATGGCCTCTGCACCAATTGGTGGCCAGCATTTAGTAATTGCATTCAGCCTGCTGTGTGGTAATTGCAGCTCTCACTGTGATTTCAGGACACTGCTATAAAATGATAGGTTAGGTAGGCGTAGGCCTTTCAGTTTTGCAAGGTGGGGGACCATGCTGGTTTGCTGTGGACACTGTTGTGTGAGTCAGAAGGTTGGTATATCTCTCATAACTAACGCTGTGTTGTAGCCACTGAAATGCATGTTGTACTGAAACCTGACTGTTGCTTCTTCTAGTTCACTCTTCTCAGTGTGTATGTTAACTCACACCTGCTAATGCTAACACTATTTACATGAGAGTATGTACTTACCTGTGGGATTTGAGGATTAACTGGCATACAACAGTAGTTCTTGCAATGTGTTGCTATGGCTTTTGTATTTTCCATTTACATTCATTCCTTGTAATGCATGATATATTTCCTTCAGCACTAAGTTCTTATATGTTTGCTGTGGCTTGGAGGCACTTCATGCAGTCTGGTGAGCCCAAGGTCTGGGGTTTGACACTTACAGGGACATTTTATTTTGCTGCTGAGCAGTACTAGGGCCTTGTCATACAGAGTGAATAAGGCACTTTTAAACAGTTGTAAGCAGGAAGCAGGAAGTCAGTGGGGACACCAGCTAGGGATGTGCAGGCTGGGTGCAGGGAAGGTCCATAGCTGCACATTTCTTTAACTGCAATAGCTGTACATATGTTTGACATTTGCTGTGACATTTGAATCCTTCCACCCCTGAGAGAGGGGTGAGGACAACTAAGTATATTGTACAAACAATTATGAATATCAGGCACATGCAGTGCTTGTGAACTGCTATACTGTCATTAGTATGTTAGATGGCTTTAGGGTTTAGACTGTGGGGATGTGTGGTATTGTGTTCCTTGACATTTCTAAGGACTCGCTCGTGGGTGTTTACTTTCAGGCCTCTGACTCTTCTGGGGGCGTGTCCCTTTGCAGTACTTGGCATTCGGACATGCCCCCTACACAGAACAAGCTTTGTGTAATGGCCTTCCTATTTTCTCTTTACAGTCACTCCTTGTATTTCATGATATATTTCTTTCAGCATCAAGTTCTTGTATATCTGCTGTGGCTCAGTGATAATTCATGCAGACTAGTGTTTCCAAGGTCCGGGGTTCGAGACTGACAGGGGTGTTTTATTTTGCTGATGAGCAGACTACAGGCCTTGTCATACAGAGTGACTAAGGCACTTTTAAGCAGTTGTAAGCGGGTTTGTGCGAGTTTGCGTGACGCTTAGCTAAGCGCACACAAGCGCACACCCGCTGACTACTGCTTAAAAGTGCTTACTCCCGCTTACACCCGTGCTAATTTCTTTTAAAGAAAAGGAAATGGGGAAATAGGAAAGTGGTGAAAAAGGGGGCACAAAGAGGGAAAGACAGTAAGGAAACCAGCTCGGGATGTGCAGGATGGGTGTAGGGAAGGTCCATAGCTGCCCATTTCTTTATCAGCAACAGCTGTGCATATGTTTGAAATTTGGTGTGAAATTTGAAACCTTCCACCCCTGAGAGAGGGGTGAGGACAACAAAATATGTTATACTGCCAATTAGAATTATCAGTTTACATGTCCAGCGGACATGTGTGCGAATTGGGCAGCTATGTATGGGGCGTAATTTTTTTGTGGGAACAGAGTGCCCTTTTTTATTTTTTTTTCAGGTGAGAGTGGAATGTGAGGTACAGGAAGTAGGTATATTTGGGGAGGTAGGTTGGGGAGGTTAACAGACAAGACAAACAAGATGCATACAGGGGCGGAGTATGACACATGTGGGGGTAAGCACAATTGATGGGGACGGATGTTTGGATATCGCGAGCCCATGAGCCCACAGATGGCAACAGTGGAATTGAGATCCCCACCCATGGGCAGTTACCACTGCGCCTTCACAGCCCAGGCCGGGGCTGTGCTGGGGGCTGGATAGGACAGGCAGACACACCCATGAGTTGCACCACTCTCGCCTCGAGCTGGCGTAGGGGATCAGTCACAGAACGCCTGATCTCACTATGCACCACAGACTGGACCCTATGGAGGGTGAGTGGAGGCTCTCCTCCGGCCACGATTGCAGAGGGGGCACGAGCCCAATCCCCTGCAGTGCTTCCACCCGAAGGTGGCACAGGGCCACCGGAGGAGGAGGAGGTCCCAGCCTGGGCACTGGTGCCAGGTGCACTCGCCAGCTGAGGTGGGAGAGGTGGGTCCGCTGGAACCTGCCTTCCCTGTTGTCCTATGTTTAGCAGTATTTTATGGCATTTTGGTTTAGTAACAAACAACACCATTCAAAATTAGTTGTAACAGCATGCATCAGTATTCCCATTAACCAAATACCCATGAATTCTGAACATTGAGCAGCAAGCATAACACATGCATATTTAGAACAACAGTACACATTCCAACAGCATGCAGGGTTGATTGGTGGCAACAGGCCATCAGGCTTGGATATGTGAACAGGGCACATGCATCAACGTACATGCAGATATGTATGAACCAACAGGACAAATGTCCATGGGAATTAATTGTGAATACACATACCCAGTTTGGTGTGGAATGGCATAATTTGTGAAAATAGGGTAGGGTGGATAAATATTACATTAACAACTTACACTACCTATACATATACTGTACATTCCTAGTAGATGCAGATATATATCCCCTACATGTATTAGTACAGTTTCCTGTATGTAACCTTATGAATGTTGGTGATGGGGATGTTACTGCTACATTAATATACATTCCATTTTTATTCATATATGTTCATATTTGGCTGTGTTCAGGTACAGCATCCTGCTACATTTGATTTATATGGGTCTAGACAAACTGTGGATGTTCAGCATTTCATACAACCATACTATCTCCATAATGCAAGGGTACAGCAACATATCCAAATTGTGGGATGGACACAGTCCAGGTTCTGTACTTTATTTAAGACATTACACTCTTTGGTTGTGGCTGTCTCATTCATTTCATTAAGTAGTGACTGCAGTATACCTTTATTCCAGACTTATTACAGCTTTCTTGGTAGCTTCAAACTGTCTTTCTCACACTCTCTCACTTATTTTATATTTACATTTCAGAATGGTACTTAATTCTAGGCTTTATTAACATTTATTACTGGGTTACAACAATCCTTTCCAGCTGACTCACTTATTTCATATGGCAGAATTTACAAGGATGTATTCGACACTTGTCTATCCTTTGTTGATTGATTACCACTCATTTTTAGGCTGAAGCAGTTATCTGATATTACAATACAGGTGGAAACTCTATTTGAGACTTGTTTAATCTTTATTACTGGATTGCAATACACTCTTTTCCAGGCTGCATCACTTATCTAATCTTACAATATTAGCAGAATCTTTATTCTAGGCTTATGTCACCTTTATTACCGGGTTACAACAATGAACTCTTTTACAATCTGTCTCACTTATATCCTATAACAATACCAGCTAAATAATTACTAACCTGCCTGGTGGCGCAACCTCAGCAGCCTATCAGCATAGGCTCACCGATTCGTGGAACGGACACCTGCAGCTGTAATATAAATGAAGGAATATTGGAACATACCTCTCCATACTATAGGCTAGGATAGCATTTCTTACATACGTAATTACATGGATACTTACTCAGTAGTGGGGCATTGGGCATTTGGTGGGCCTCCTAGATCCAACGGTTCAGTTGGTCCTCCTTACGTCGCTTCAGGTCCGCATGGTGGTGACGGACCTGTTCACCAGTCCTCGGAATGCCTGTGGCACTGGTGAGATCATGTACCAACCAGTTCCACGCCTCTGCCTTATACGCTCCCCATTGAACCTGGACCTGCATGAGTTGTGCTTCATGATCATGGACTAGGAGCCAAACCATATATTTTGACTCCTCAACACCCCGCCTTTGTACTCTAAAGCGATTTCCCTCTCCTGCACCTGCCATCCTGACTGCAAATGGGTACCACAATCAGTTATGGTGTGTATTCCCGCCTATGGGGCTTATATATGCCGGTTTTCCCGCACTTATCTCTGATTGGCCATTTTGGATATTTATCAGCTTAAAGCAAACCTGCTTTGTCATGGTTCTATTTTCATTCATTCCTATATATATGCTAATACTGTATTTCTCAGTACAACTGTCATGGCTTAGTGGTTCAGTACTTTGACTATGGTGCACAGTATCCCGGGTTCAACCCTTGGCATTGCTTTTTTTTATTTTACTACTGTCTAGACAGGCTAGGAGGTGTGTCTGTGTAAAGGCGGCTTTGATACAGCTTGCCCAATGTTGCCCACTGGTAGCTCCATGCAAACAGCTTACGCTGGGTAACGCGTTATTTAGCTATGAGCACTCATATTATGCTGGGTGAAGCGCTGCTGAGCTACGGGCACTCATATTAAGCTTGTTAAAGCGCTGCTCACCTCCAGGCACTCATATGCAGCTTGTTAAAGTGCTGCTCACCTACGGGCACTCATATGCAGCTTGTTAAAGTGCTGCCCACCTACAGGCACTCATATGCAGCTTGTTAAAGCACTGCTCACCTACAGGCACTCATATTCAGCTTGCTAAAGCATTGCTCAGCTATGGGCAATTATAATCCTTTTTTTATAAATTATTCTGTCGGATTTCTTCACAAATACATGGCCCATTTCATTACATTTTACTTAAATTATAGTTATATATATATATATATATATATATATATATATATATATATATATATATATATATCAGGGGATTGTTTCATACTTATTTAAATAAAAATGGTGAATGATGTTGTGGGGGCTCGAACCGTGACTACCTCCTCTTTGGCCAACGTCTCTACCGCTACGCTATTGCTACTTGGCTTAATTTGCATATGTAGATCTTATATGCTTTTCAATGTCTGCTAACTGTGGCTGAGCGGAGGACATACCCACGCAAATGAGCGCAAATGTGGGCAAACATTTTTGAAATTATAAAAAAAAAATTAAACTGCTATTTTTACGTTTTACACATTTTCAGTAGGGTTTAGACTGTGGGGATGTGTGATATTGTGTTCCTTGACATTTCTAAGGACTCGCTCGTGGGTGTTTACTTTCAGGCCTCTGACTTTTCTGGGGGCGTGTCCCTTTGTAGTACTCGGCATTCGGACATGCCCCCTACTTTCCTACATGGACCGTGTTAGCCTAGGGTATGATTCAGCATGCCCTCATGAATATGCATGGCATGCTGACGTCATACCATTCAACTGTAGCCTCCGAGTAAGACATATTAAGTCTTACATGGAGGTTTCGTGAATCCGGCCCAATATCTATTACAAAGCTTAAACCAATATAACAAGTAAATTAAATGCAAATATAATAAAAAGTCAAGAGTACAGGAAGGAATTCAAGTGGATATATACAAAAATTGGAAAATAGGAGTATTGATTCAGTTTTCTTACATATCTCTAATGAGGCTAAACCTAAGTAGATTTTGCTAGAAAAAAAATTATTATAAGTTGTAAAGCAGGAAAGAGGTTAAGAAGAAGAATTAGAAGAATATGAGATAAAGTTGTTTCTTCATTCAGTCAACAGAGTGATGTAAGGCAAAAGTAGTGTTTATTCAGTCAGTCAACATTGCATAAAAGTATCCTGTGTCTGGTCAGTTGCAATAAAGGTGTGATTGTATATTGTTTATTTATTTATTACCATTTGATTACTGGGAAATTCTGAATGGATAGAATCCCATTTTCACCAGAGCCCCAGGGAGATAAGCTTCAAATTATTACAAAACATTTTAAGAACAATAATTTTACAATCTTCAAAAATAAAAATAAAACATCTGCATTTTAAATAATTATAGCAAATTAGACCTAACATTAAAACATTGGTTAAGGATCGATACAACTTATATGACAAGCATTTAATATTGAGAAATTTTAGATAGCGTAGAGAAATTAAAGGTAAGTTAGTCTAATACAAACTGGGACTGCAATATGAAGTGAGGGAAAAACAGGTTTGCTGTATATTTAGAGAGAAGTCAGGGAAGAGAATTTGATAGAAGTAAGGAAGTAAGCGAAGAAGGGAGAATCAGGGGGTATAAGGAATGTAACAGTACTTGTTCACATTTAGAGATATAGTTTATCCTGGTTATGAACAAAAACAGAGCCAAATATTAGATGGGAAGTATTTCAGAATGGTTTTGAAAGATGGAAGGAAGGGTATTGACCTGATGGATACAGGTAAGGAGTTCCAGGCCTTAGTAACCTTGTACGAGTACAGACAACATCCAGTAGATTTGCTAGATTTGTAGACAGATAAAGAGTTTTTGGTCACTGGATCACAATGACCGACCAGGAACAAAGTTGTGTGGAATATTTTTTACTGCTGGACAGGCAGATGGATATTGGATAATTTTATAGTTGGTAAGAAGCTGTGTATATTTTAGTTGATGAGGCAGTTCTAACCAATTTAGGCTTTTAAGTGCTATACAGTGGTGGGTTCTGAAAGGGGTATTTGCTGCAAATTTAGCAACTTTGTTATAGCATTGTACAAGTTTTAATTTTTGTGAAGCCTGGAGATTAATAAGAATGGGAGTTTCATAAAGAAGAGTTGGGAGGAGATAAGTAGTGGCAACTGTACTTTTAGTTGCATCTGTGAGAACATTTTTGACTCTGTAAAGCATCCCTAGTTTTTGATGAGTTTTTCTTATGCAACTTTGTATATGCAAGTTGAAAGTAAGATTATTATCCACTATCACTCCTAATAGTTTGCTATGAGAAGTGACTTCAATGGTTGTATTATTGACAGAGAAAATTTTACATTTTGTTTTTTTAATGGGAGAGGGATTTGAGGGAAACAAGTAGTAGTTTGGTATTTTGGGTTGAGCATGAGTTATGAGTTATGAAGCCATGTTTCAGTGTCTGTTAAAGCTTCCTGAGTAATTTTTTGAAGGTGTACCATTTTGTCAGATGTGCAAATGAGAGTGGAGTCGTCTGCATATTTTATTAGTTTGGCCTGTT
This sequence comes from Protopterus annectens, assembly GCF_019279795.1. NCBI lineage: Eukaryota > Metazoa > Chordata > Ceratodontiformes > Protopteridae > Protopterus > Protopterus annectens. Next base: position 1,350,806,327 of record NC_056726.1, read on the forward strand.
CTATGAAAGTATAGAGGACACACCTCTCAACTTTCAGATTTTTGCCTCATATTTTTGGTCTGTTTCTCATAAAATTGTGGTTCACTGGCAAATCACTGAGGGTTGAAATCAGAAAATATTGACAGGCATTTGAGTTTCAGACTTCACATCTTTAGGAAAATTCATGCTAATGCAAAACCTTTTATTCTACCTATTTTCTAAATTTGTAAGAGCAGTGTTTAAAAGCGTCCCTATTTTGGGGCCTTTCTTCCTCCATTATTGATGGCTTTGTCCAGATTTCTTGCTCTAAGAGGTTGAGAGGTATGATAGAGGGTGTTGGTGAAAATGTTAAAGAGGATGGAGCCAAGGATAGACCCTTGTGGTACACCGGAGGTGACTTAGAGGTAAGGAGAGAGCAATGGAGTGCCATTTTACTGACTGATAGCTATTGGACAGGTAGCATTTGAACCACAGAAGGGTGGTCTAAGAGGGACCTAGTGAGGACATTTGAAGTAGACATTTGCTGTGACAAACTGTATCAAAGGCTTTAAACAAGTCTTGAAATAAGTAAAAGACAAGTTTGCTGTTATTTCTAGCTTTATTGACAGTATCCATATAGGTTGGAAGGGCAGTGATAGTACTATGGGAAGGATGAAAGCCATGTTTTGTAGGGAATAGGAGCTCTTCCTGCAGGAGATAGTCTAGCAATTGTTTTTGAACAGATTTTTTAAGCATTTGGCGAGGGGAGATAAGATTGCTATAGGTCTTAAGTTATTAATGTCTGTTGAAATTCCTCCTTTGTGCAGCAGGATGTATGACTTTTTCCAGAGATAGGGAACGTGGGATTCCCAGACTGACCTTTTTAAAGGATTGAGACAGGATAAGCAATGCTATTGGCTGATATTTTTAGGTATTCACTTGGAAGATCATCAGCTGAAGAAGAGCATGGTTTAAGTTTGTTTAACAGTAGTTTTATATAGGATGTGGGCACAGGTTTGAAGGTGAAAGTGGATGTGGTGATATGTGGCTGATGGACAAGGTTGGGATTAGATGTTGAGGAATCCTTGGTTAGAGATGCTATACTATCTATAAATTAAGAGTTAAACTGCATTTCAGTTTTGAGTGATGAATTATTGGGAGAAGGGTTTGGTTTGAATTTTTGGCAAGGATATAATAATTCTTTAGTGGATGTCTAAAATGTTTTAGGGTTGTGTTTAGTATTATGCTGAAAGTTATTGTAGTGTAGTTTTTTGTCTTCATTTGTTTGCTTTTTAGTATGATTGTGAAGCATTCTGAAGTTTAAGATATTGAGGTGTTTTATAGTTTCACCATTCTTTCCGTGCTTTTTCTCTACCCTGTATTAGCATTCTACTCTTTTTGGATAGCCAAATTGCATTATTTGTTTTTAGTCTTTTCCATCTAGGAGGTGCAAGGCTATTTAGGATATTTAGAAAAATTGTATTGAATTCATTTACAGCATCATCTAAGGGGATGATTTTTAGGAAGTTACGATGATACTGTAGTAATGAACATTTCTGGATTAAACCTGGAAAGGTTGTGTGTTGTTTTATAAATATGTTGTTAACTAGATGTGTGAGATGTCTGGTCATACCGGTTGGGAGATGATCCCTGAGGGGGTCTGACATTGTACCTGTAGTGAAGTATTTGCAAGGTTCTGATACTAGGTCTAATAGAGAATTTGATGTTTGTTATAATGTGTGGGGCTATTAGTTAGTTGTGTAAAACCATATAAGTTCATGCTAGATATAGGGGTGTTAAGAGTTTATGTCCAACCAACTGACATTCATATCACCTAGTAGTGGTTTTTCTAGTGGAAATGTTAAGGATATCCAACATAGGATATCTTTCACAATAGCTGCATTGTCACCAGGAGGGATGTAAAAGACAGTAATATATATTTGTTTATGTATGTTTATTTTGAGGAAAGCAGCAAGAAGCTCTGCTGAATTGAATTTTGGTATTGGTTTGGTGTTAGAGGAAATGTGGTAGGTGTTGGGAAATAGTAAAGCAATGCCACCACCTTTCCTCTTTTTACATTCATTAAAGTCAAATTATAACTGAGAGCAATCTGTTTATAGCTAGTACAAAGCAATTAAAGAGATGCAAAGTAAAACAGGTTTTCTGTCATTTATGAGGTTAAATAACTGGCGCATGCAGTACAGTCTACTGGTCAAGAAAAAGCAGATAGTGGCCATCTTATTAGTAAGAGGTCCTTAGAGTGCACGGATTATTTCGCAGAGACTTTCAATCACAGAGTAGGCAGGTACTGTATTTTTTTAAAGTTAATGCATAATAAGGTTCTTTATGATAAATGTGCTTAAATTATACAATGCCAATTCTTAATAACCTCTTAGGAGTAGGGGCTTGTCGCAGAGTTCCTGCGGTATCAAGGTTGGATGTAGTGACCACAGGTTATTATGCAATTTGAAAATTGTCAGTAAACTTATAGGTGTAGAGCCTTGTAGCAGAGCTCTTGCAGTATCCAGGTCATGTGTAATGACCATAGGACATTACACAATGACAAAATTCTTAGTATGTTTGGGGGTGGGGGGCTTTCTCCTCATATGGGGGTGCAGGGGGGGGGGCTTGCCCACTGCAAAAAAGATGTTTAAAGGAGAAGAGCGATTTTTTAAATTTGCTTTTCTCCTGTGTTTTTGGTCTTTTTTAGTGGGAGAACCTTATCAGCATTTCACATTTTAAGTGCTGACATTTCAATAGAGAGTTTAGTAAGTCCTTGATGAGTTTAATTCTGGTGGCTGCCCAAAAATCAGTTACTAGAAAATGGAAATTAAAGTCTAAACCAACTGTACTAGAAGCAGTGAATATATTAACAGAGATAAAGAATTGGAAGTGGGATCTCTAGAAAATGGTAGGAGCAAATTACACAGGAAAATGGGAACTGAGGGAACACCACATGTAGAATAATGTTGAGGAAGAATGAGCTTTAAAGATAGGTAGTCTTTGAATAAGTTATGTTTGTAATGTTTGATGGACACTGTACAGAAGATTATATGTGATGTATAATATTTGCAACTGAAAATGTCAATATGTCTGCTTTCATTTATATAAATGTATGGTTGCCTATGATATAAGTGATAATTCAATGAAGATGTTTCTTGTTTAAAAAAATGCATGCAGGTTATGTTATAATCATCATTTATGCTTCAGTTGCTACTCAGGTTATACTTTTATGCATTCTCTACAAATATACTAAGTTTAATACAGTTCAATAACTACTGTAGCTGTGCTTTTATAATGAATGTTATTTATACAATCACTGCATTATGTACAACGATACTAGCAGTATTTATTTACATAGCTGCAAAGGCTGCATAGTTGTCTCATACCTTAGTTTACTTTTTTAGCAAACATTCTCAAAGAACCACATTTGCAACCTTAGATCATAATTCTCTCTCTCTCTCCGATCCACTCGCAAAACTCTACTCCACTGACCATGGCTTCTCAATATTACAGCCTCTGACATGGTAATCATTCTCTGCAAACCTAAGAGACATCTCTTCTTTCCACACTTTAAGACATGAACTCAAGAAATGTTTTACACAAAAGATCTGCTTGTAAGTGTTTTCTCCACAAGGCATTACTTAATTCCATCATGCTTACTCTGTCCTCACTCCCTTCTCCTCTTAACTTAGCACTAAGACAGCCATGCTAGATTAAACATTATATCTCTATCCTTTCTCTATGCTGTACCCTCCTTCACACTCTCTCTTCACCCCACTGTCCAAAACTTCCCTGCTCTCACAGCAACCTGTATTGTACTGCACTCTGTTTTACCTGTCCTCCACCATCCAGTTTATCACCCTGTCACTACAACCCAAACTAAACTACAATACCTCTATAGACAGAATTGTACATACCTTGATATTATACAGATTCTTACTTTGTCAGACAGACATCCACCGTGTTGCTGTAATGTTACTGCATGCTGGATACCATACTAAATCAACTCCAACTACAATAGACAAATTCTACACTGAGACAGATGCCTGGTGTCAGAGTCATGGCCTCAAGCTCAATGCCAAAAAGTGCAGTGTCATCCCCTTTGGTAAAAACTCTGTACCCATGAACTACCACATAGGCAGCAGTCTACTTAACACCGAATGTGTGATAAGAGACCTTGGGTCCCAGGTGGACAGTATTCAGTTTGACATAGCTTTATATGTTAGGCAGAGATCACCTCGGAGTAGGCGATATGCTACGGAGTAAAGCTGGGGTTTTTTGAGGCAGTCAGTGTAGGGTATTTGTTTGAGGCCAGTAATCCTCTTTGTGAGGTACTTCTGTGGCCTTTCCAGCTGCTGCAGATGTCTTGTGAGGTACATTCCAAAAGGAGCGTTGTACTCTATAATGGGTCTAATGAGTGACGCGTAGAGGGAAACAATGACCTCTTTTTTCCTGGATGAGAATCCTTTTATGATGAGGTTTGCCACGTAGAAGGACTTCCTAACTACTGTGGTGATGTGACAATCAAAGGAGAGACCCATGGCTGTTGGACATGCTACACCTAAAGAAATCCCAATCCCTCCAAGCTACACACTCTAGGGACGTAAACCTTGTCACCACAATAAACAGGACACGCTGGAGGGATAGATACCTGTCCCAGAGACTTCCTATACTCTGGAACAAGCTACCCATCTATGTCAAGCAAAGTTCTTTATTAGCACTCTTCAAGAAAAATCTTGATGAGTGGATGTGAAATAGGAAATACACCTCTGGGATCACGTCTGTGTTTCTGCTGGACAGTGGCACAGGAAAATAACTTTCTTGGGTAGTGTAAGCTATGGTACCTTGCTGGCTAGGCTTACATAGGCCCTTGGGCCGATAGCCTAGTACCTACCTATGAACCTACAATGTTGCTGTATTGTTTCTGCAGTTCTGTATTGATTGATCTGAAGCTCACTTATTCAGCAACTGATCTAAAAAACAGACTTTCTTAAAACCTAACTAACTAGCATTGATGGGGTTGGGGTTGGGCTTTGCTGCCATGACTTACTTAAAAAAACTAACAGTGATAACTAAATGAGAAATGTTTCTTCATATCTGTGATCTACATTGGTGCACATAGTATATTCTAGGATTATATGAAATGAGGTCAGATCAGTGCTACTCAAAGTGCGGTCCATGGACCAGTGCCAGTCCCCGAACTGTTTGTTGCTGCCCTCTGCCCATTTCTCTATTTTATTTTGTTAAGAAAGACATACAGCATTTACTTACTTAAAGAGATAAAAAATAAATGACCCATGGAGCTCCTTTGCTAGGATTCTGGTGCCAAATGAGGGAGGTGATTGGTTAAATGCACTGACCTTTAAGAAGTCAGTGCAGACTCATAACCAATTTACTCACCGGCTTTCAATTTTTTTTTTTTTTTTATGGCTGGCTGGAGAAGCAGGAACAGACAGATTTTTTTTTTAATCATTGGTGAATTTACCAGGGAGCTAAGGGCATAATTTTAAGGATTGCACTTATTAAATAAAGACAGATATTTTTGGTTTCAGATTTTATATCCTTCAGAAAATGCAATGCAAAGATTGTTATTCTTGCAACTTTCTAAGTGCAGATAAATTATTTTTTAATATAAACACCTTTATTGAATAATCATTTGTGACATACTCAAACTTACATTTATGTAAAAGTAATCAAAACATATTAACAAGCTCATATTTACAAATGTTATATATCATATATAACAAACCAATATTACATAAATTGTTTGATTCCTGCCTTTTCTTAATGTGTTTATTTAATATTTGTTGACCTGGGAAGTCCAGTTGGTCACAAAGACTCCTTTTCAGTGGAGGTCTAGGGAAAAAAGCTCCAGTACTTAAAGTTAATTACTACTCCAAAACATTTTTCTGCATGTACCGTTCCCACAATTTCAATTTTTGTCTGTGAAATTTACTACTACCCTTTTCTAAAGATCCTGCTGTCTGTTCTTTTATCTCTGTTACAATATTCAGTACTATAAGTATGGCTGGTTTAGACTTTGATTTCCATTTTCTAATAATTGCTTTTGCTCAGCCACCATAATTAAATGGCTCACAATTGCAATGTCGGTACTCTAAATGCAGAGTCGTAAAAAGCCGAAACAAAAAGAGTGAAAACCCAGAGAAAGGAGAATCATGAAGATTGCTTTTCTCCTTAAAATTTAATTTTGTGGGGGGGGATATACCAACTCCGAGATCACCATACTTCAGACAAAGGGGGATATTCCGATAAATGGCATCTCAGACGTAGTATATGTTCTTTCAGTCATTCAGTCCTTGTGTTTTGGGACTCATTCTAGTGGATCCCAAAATTTAAAATGGTTGCTGAATTAAACTTAACAAGGCCTAATTATGTCTAGGCAATTCAGATCCTGTATCTCAGCTCAAAAAAATAATTTCCATAGTTACACTTTTTTGCTCACCCAGTATTTTTGACAGAGTATTCCATAGGAAATTTTTAAAGTGTGACAATTAATTAAACTCCAAGAACATATGCTCCTAAATACCTCTTTCTTCCACATTACAACTTCAACATTTGCTAGCTACCCGAGTAAAAATTTCTTTGAAATCTGCTTAGTGTATAAAATATCTGTGCAAACACTTCTAGAAAATGTAGGCTTTTTGCCTAGATTTTGTTGCATATTTGGGAGCCATACATATGTCCTACCATTGCTTCTTTGTGAATTGCTTATCTAATCTCACTTCCCAATAGGGTTGCCACCTTTTCAAATGGCCAAAGTGGGACATTTTTGGTACAAACATCAGATTTTACAAGTCGACACATACCCACGGCCAGTACAAAGGATAGAACTTAATTTTTTGCCTGATTAAAAGCTTATTCTTGTAGCATTTTAGTTGCTTATTCTGTTTCTTATAACATTTAGGTATTTCAGATACAGAATAACTGTTGTATGCAACTATTACATAAAATATAGGAAATAATTTTGTCCTAAAATCTCAGGACATTTGCCATTTTTACAATTTTTTTGTCAGGACACAACTGCCCAAAGAGGGATTGTCCCTCGCAAAGTGGGACAGGTGGTAACCCTACTTCCCAATCTTTGACCACCTTTGATTAATTTCTTTAGTTATTGTGAAATATTTAAAATACCCTACTAATTATCTCCTTTTTAACAGCAGTTTCTGTTGCAGATTCAACTAAAAACTCAAGCAGTGCAGGTTTCTCAGTTAGGATTCCCAGATCCCTTTCTATTTGCCTATACTCTGATACCAATCCCTGATAAGGAAGGCAATCTGTAGCCTGCAGTCCAAATGTCTTCTTGGCCTCTTCTCGTTCTATTACCTTTCCCTCTTTAATTATTTGTTTACAATACCTTGGTTCCTGGACAGAATTTACATATTATTGCCCAAGGTAAAATAACTGTGCTAGTCTAGACAAAAATTATTTCAAAGGAACATGTGCATCTAACTGAAAGCTCTGACACATCAAATAATTATTTCTTATCATGCACTAAAAAAAACTAAGATAAAAAAGCAGGGTAATGAAGTAAAAATAAGTCACTGGCATGTTCCCACCTACCTGTTGGAAAAGGGAGGAATTTAGGGAACGGATATTGTTAATTGTTCGAGTTATTAGGGAAGACAGAAATATTTTCAGAATTTATAGTTAGTGACTAGTATAAAACAAAAATGGAGTTTAATAATGGGGTTGAAATAAAGGAAAAAGAAATCTGGTTAAGAAGTAATAAGAATTATTTAGAGGGGCTGACAATGGTTAAAGTATTACAAAATAGGGAGAATCTCATAGAACAAGAGGAGGAGCAAATGTAGAATGCTAAAGAGAAAATAAGGGAGTATCTGGATAATATGCATGAGTTTATAAAGGCTATTTTATAACCACTCCACAGCACAATGATGTAGGCAACAGAACGTTGAAAGGGTTGTCACCAGACTTGAGGAAACATATAACTAGGAAAATAACCAGAGAGCTTGTAGATGTTTTAAAGATATTTTATTTAATTATTCATTTATTTTTATGAAAATTTGTATAAAGCAGAGATATGTGGAATACAAGAAAGAGTACAAATAGAAATATTTAGGGAAGACTTAATTATGCCAAGGTTAGATGTAGATGAGGCTCAACAACTAACACGACAGGAGGTGATGAGATAAAAACAGTGATGTATAGTCAATCTTCAGAAAAGTCTTTAGGAACAGACAGTATTCCTGTGGAAGTTTGGAAATTAGGAGGGAAGAAAGTGATAAAGATCTGGAAGATTTTGTTTAACAGTATTTTAAAAGGAGGGGAAGCACCATCATCTTGGAAGAAAGCAGTGGTGGCTGTGTTACCTAAAGATGGCAAAGACACTTCAGACTCAGTTTCATATAGACTAATTTCAATTTTAAACCACGCTTATATAGTTTTTATGTCAATATTAGCCAAAAGAATGGCAAAGGTGTTGCCAAAATTGATAGATATGGATCAGTGTGCTTTTGTGGAGGGAAGACAAATACCTGACAACATTAATAGAACAAGAATCATCCAGAGGGAAGCAGAATGTAAGAAAATAGCTCTGTTGTTGGTGGGTCCTGATGCAGAGAAAGCATTTGACACAGTAAGCTGAGATTTTTTTGAGTAGGGCTTTGGAAGCATTTACATTCCCTGATGCAATAATAACGTTAGTTAGAAGGATATATGAAGCATCTGAGGCAAGAATTAAAGTGGTAGGGTTCCTCTGATAAGCTGTGTTTGAATAGGGGAACCAGGCAGGGGTATCCTCTTTCCCCTGTTATTTGCTTTATATTTATAGCTACTGGCATAGAAAATAAGTTACTCAAAAACACACAGATATACGTAATAGGTATGGTAATCAAGAAAAGTTAGCTTTATTTGCAGATGATATTATTTTGTACCTGGTAAATCCAGAAAAGGACATAAGTGTTGTGGAATATTTTGAGACAGTTGCAAGTGTTTGGGGTATATAAAATTAATGAAGATAAAGCAAAGGCTATAGCCATAAATTATGTACCCACACAAAAAATTGGTTCAATACCCATATTATGTGGACATGATAAGATGAAGTATTTAGGAGTATGGATTAAAAAGGATTCAGTTATGCCAGCTAAGGATATGTCAGAAGAGACTAAACAAAAGATAACACAAAAATTGAGAAACTGGAAACTCTTATTTATGGATATGGATAGTAACATACAAGCATGTTGCAAGTCCCTTTAGCCTTGTATATGGGTCAGGCATATTTTTATCAACCTGAGCAGAAGTTGTGGACAAAATTAATAAAGAATTGAAAGAATTTATTTGGGAGGGAAAGAAGGTAAGAAGTGAGTGGGATAAGTTGATCCTTCCACTAGAACAAGGTGGTTTAGGTTTTCCTGATATAAAGAAATATTTTAGAGCTACACAGTTAAGGCTCATATACATAACACAAGCAGAATGCTATAATTCAAAGTGGAATGATGAAGCAAGATGGAAATTCAAGAAATAGAGAGAGAGAGTGAGAGGGAAGGATTTTGGATGCAGAGCCTTAAGGAGAATGACAACTATACAGAATATTATAGTTCTAAAGCAGCAGAAAGTATACTAACAACTAGTCCAAAATGAGAATGGAGAAGAGAGATTTGTCAATAGGGATGACTGCAAATAGGGGTACAGAAAAAAAGGCAAGAGGGGCTGAGATTTACTGGAGAAACCCGACAAAGGAACCAAGATATTGGGAACAAATAACTCAAGCAGGAAAGATAATAGAGTTGGATGAGGCAAAGAAGACATTTAGATTGCAGGCTAGAGACTGCCTTCCCTACCATGGCTTGATCTTAGAGTGCAGGCAAAGAAAAAGGGATAGGAGAATTTTAAGTGAAAGATCTGTTCCGGTAGAGTTTTTACTTGAATCTAGAACAGATGCAGCTGTTAAAAAGGGGATAATTAGTAGGGCATATTAAATATTGTATGATTACTATAGGAATCAGAGGAGGTTAGAAAAGATTGGGAAGACAGAGTGGAAAAGCAAGTTGCAAGAAATCAGTGGGAAGATACATGTATGGCTTTCAAGTATGAAACCAAGTCCAGAAGGTTTAGGATCTTTGCTTGAAAGTATTTTCATAGGTAGTTTTATACCCCAAGCAGGGTTCAAAGAATTTCTCCTCAGTAGATAGCAAATGGTGGTATGATGGAGAAAAATGAGGTAACTGGGAACATATTTTTGGGAGTGTAATTATTTGGCAGATGTTAAAAATTATCTACAGAGAAATATTGGGTGAGCAAATGGCTGTAATTAAGGAAATAATTCTTTTTTAGCTGGGCTACAGGACTGTAATTGCCTAGACATAGTAAGGCATTGTTAAATTTAATTCTTTTGGCCAAAAAAAGCAATTACTAGAAAATGGAAATCAGATAGCCCACTAACTGTATTTGATGTAGTGAATATTATAAAAAGAAAAATTACTGGAAGATGGATCTTTAGAAAAGGGAGGAGCAAATTGCATAAAAGTAAATGGAAATTGTGGGAACAATACATGCATAATAATGTTCAGGAGAAGGAGGACTGAGGTTTAAAGAAAGAAAGGAATTCAAATGTTTTGAAATGTTGAATTAATGATAGTAGCAAAGAAAGTAAATGTGATTTATATTGTATCCAAATAGAAAAATGTTAAAATGTGTTGTTTTATTTTCTGTTAATGTATGTTTGCCTTTATCTTAAGTGATAATGTACTAAAGGTGTTTAAAAAAAATCCTTGGTTCCTTTACTGGCTTCCTGCAGTAAATTCCTGTCATGCCTATTCTTTGTACCCCCAACTGCAGTCATCCCTATCAGCAGAATCTCCTTTCTCCATTCTTTTGTTGGCTTAGTTTTTAGAATACTTTCTACTACTTTATGAATATAATATTCTGAATTGCTGCTGTTATTTTCCTTAAGGATGTGTCCAAAATCCCACTCTTTTGTTATTTCTTGAATTACCCGCCTGCTTCATCATCATCATCTCTTTCCAGTTTGAAACTGTAACTTTCTGTGTTATGCATAAGAGCCATAACTGTGTAGCTCTAAAACATGCCTTAAGTGCAGATAGATTCTTAAACCAAGAGACTGAAAGGGCAGAGGGGTTTTGTCTCTTTTAATTTCTCCAAATCTTTTGGGTTTCTAATACCAAGACAGGAATGGACCCCATTCCTAAGTCAAAGTATGATTAAAGTTCATGAAATTAGTATTGCTTCCATCTTTGATGTCAGCCAAAAGTGTTCTTCGCAGCACCCACAATGTGCCCAGTAATGACTCCTTCTGCAGTTCGTATGGGGTTACATGTATTGGTAACATATCTAAATATGGTTGTAAATTCTTTTTTATAAGACCCGTTGCTCCTACTACTATTGGAACTGCCTGGGTATCTTTCTTCCACATTGCTCTCATTTCTGCCTGCAGATCCTGGTATTTTATGACTTTGTGTCTCTCTGTAAGCAAGACACTATAGTCACTGGGTGTGGTGATTTCAATGATCAATGCTACTTTTGTCTTTTCTTGGACCACTATATCCAGTTTTCTAGCATCTATCTTTTGAACTGTTGGTAATGGGTAATCCCATCTGATATAAACCATCATTTTCTATGATGCTTTGTGGCTCATGTTTCCAGAGTTTTTCAGCCACTTCGATACCATAATGTTTGCACAATTCCCAGTGCAACAGTCTTACCATATTATTATGCCTTTCAGTATACAGTCCTTCTGCCATTAGTGTGTCACAACCAGCAGCAATGTGTGTGATTGTTTCCAATTTGGTTTTACAAAACATACATTTGTCTGTTTTTTCCACATGTTCAATGGACTTTGTAAACCAGCATGTACATAGCCCACTATCTTAGACTGCCAATATTAACCTTTCATTTCTTGGTTTGAATTCATCTCTCCTTAACCATTCCTGTGTTCATTCTTGATCAACATGAGGCTCTTCCAGAAGTTTTCCATACTTGCAACTATATTTATGTTTTTTCCACATTTCTTGCCTTCTCATCTGGTCCTTCACCTTATATTATTTTTGAAAAGTAACAAAAATACAGTCACCTATTAAACAAGCCCTTGCTAAGCACCAGTTTGTAAAACCACGGGTACAATCTAGTACGGCCAGCACCAATAAAAGACGAACTTGCAAAAAAATGAACTTGGTAGATGCAAAACCTTAACGCCAAGTTAATTGAAAGTAAAAGAAGCGTTTTCACTGAAGCCACAGCTTCAGCTTCATCAGAGATAACAAAAACCCGCCAAGTCAGGTTTAAATTCACACATCATAGCGTGCTTCAAATACAATCATTAAAGAGCCATACTCATTAAAACAAAACAGTAAAGAATAATACGTACAAAAACATTAAAATCAGACCCCTAAACCAACTAGAAACTAATATTAATATTAAATTCAAATTATCAAAATGTTTATATCACTATGCAGTTATTTTTCTTATAATTGAATGCAACCCTTCACAATCCATCAGTTTTTCACGTAGGAGATAGTAAAAACCAACACATAAAATGTTAATTAAATGTACATATCATTATTAAAGACTTAAAATCAACCTAATATTATTGATTAACTTTAGTGTCATTCTGTCAGACTAATTTTATTTAGACCTTAAAAAATTGTAAAATTAGACTTACAAAGTTATTGCGATGTTCGGAAAAAGTTTATTACCCATATAAATTCTTTATTCAGATCTTTATTCAGTAAAACCATATCTATACTGAATTTTTACTAGTACTACCACTCAACAACATGAAGAGAGGTGGCGGGAACCTAATTTTTAAGGCCAACTACTACCATACTGTGGCTATTTCAATTATTACCACTAAGACCTATAAAGTTAAAAACCTTATTTTTATTCTCAACTAAGAGTCCATAACCGGTTTCAAAAACCACGTTTTGTGAAATTATTTAGTTTTAACATTTAAAATTGTTATAAAGTACAAACACCTTACTTGGGAATTAACATTTGTAACTTTTTAGTTTCAATATACAGGCGATGTTGCAATGCTCGTTTAGGCCAGGATATGAGAAAGCATCGAGTCTCAGTTGTCATTCTAATTCCTTGTTCTCAAGAATAAGGGATGTTGGACCACCTCTTCCAGTATTTAATATTTGGTCAATTGCGATAAATTCAAAGCTATGCCCCGGATTTTTTATAATGTGTTTCGCTAGGGCATTGTCATTGTTTTGCTTCCTTATGGCATAGCCATGTTCGTAAACTCTGTCCCTCAGCCTTCTATCGGATTTCCCTATGTAGAAGGCTGGACAACAGTTACACATAGCCAAGTAAATAATAGATCTTGACTCGCAATTTAATTTATGGTTAATTCTAAATTGCCTCCCTCGAATACAAAAAACACTGGTTGTTTTCACGAGGTGGCAATAATTACAATGTCCACACTGAAAAGATCCTTTCGTCTTAGTGGTTGAAGAGGGTGTACAGTACCTCTGTAATAAAACTTTCAGATTGTTCCCTCTTCTATAAGTCACCCTTGGTTTGTTTCCTAGTCTTTCAAGAAGTTGGTAGTTGTTGGAAATAAAATACCAATTCTTATATAAAATGAACTGTATGGTCTTCGAGTCAATATTAAAGGTAGTGATGAAGCTACATTCATATTTATTAAGTGTGGAATTCCGTTGATCAATTGTGTTAATAACATTACTATGTGTTATACTATTCATCCCTGTACCTAAATCCGACATTGAATTGACAAATAATGGTGATACTTGTTTTTCAGGCAAAAGTGGAGGGTAAAGTCCCAATGCCCTTTTACCATTGACCTCCTGGAATAATTCCTCAAACAGTTGTAGCGGGTAATCCCTATTGATGAACATGATTTTTAAGGAATCACATTCTTTTTGAAAGAGCAACTCAGTACTACAAATCCTAGACGCTCGGATCAACTGACCCTTAATTATAGCTTTCTTTTGCCTGTAAGGGTGACAACTCTTAAAATGTAGTAGTGAGTTGCAGTAGGTAGGTTTTCTATAAATACTTGAAAAATATTCGCCTTTTGTTGGATCCTTGCTCAATTTAATGTCCAAAAAATCGATTTCCTTCTCAGAAAATTTTGATGTGAACCTTAAAAAAGGTGTGGTATCATTAATCATGGAAACAAACTTCATAGCATCATCCTTGCCCCCCTCAAACAGAATGAAAATGTCATCCAAATACCTAGTGTAAAATTTTACCTTTGCTTTCCTTACAGGGTTGTCAAATATATTGTTCTTCTCCCAGTGTGCCATGAACAAGTTTGCCACACTGGCCCCACAAGGGGACCCCATTGCTACCCCTTGTTTCTGCAAAAAATATTTGCCATTGAAAGCAAAGTAGTTGGATGATAAAATTATATCCAATAACTGGGTGACTACATTAATTTCTTTCTTTGTGGCTTTGAATTCTGCTAGCATAAGGGAAATCCATTCAACTGCCTCTAGATGGGGTATAGATGTGTATAAGTCTACTACATCTATAGTTAAAAAATTGACAGCATTATTAAATTCCACATCTTTAATCTTTTCCAGGAAGGTCCAAGAATCCTTACAGATGTAAGGTGCTTCTTTGAGATGTTTAGAAAGAATAGCCTCTACTAGTTGTGCACATGGGTATGTTAGGGACAATCGGCTGTCTATCAGTGCTCGAAAGGGAGGATTCCTTACATCTTTATGGATTTTGGGGATCCCAAATATTACCGGTGTTTTTGGCATTTTGATATCTATATAATTATAGGTATCTATATTAATATCCCCATTCAAAAACAGGTCTCTAAAATAACCCCTATTCCTCATGTGTGAAGTATTAACCTCATTTAAGGACGAAGCCGAATACACTGGTCCTTCAAGTATGGTTTCCATGATATTGTCATAATGACCCTTATCAAAAATTGCTAGGCCGCCACCCTTATCTGGCTTAATAACCCTTACTGGTGCTTTACTTAACATATCCAACTCTACCAGTTGTTCCTCAGAAGCATTCTTAAAGTTACCTTGCTTTCTGAAAGTATTCGAGGTTAAATGCCTCAAGTCCAATTCACATACTTTCTCAAAAAACAATAACCCAGTATGCAAGGGTGGGTTGTATGTGCTCGCAAGTTTAAGACCTACCTCATTATTGGTCTCTTGATTATTAAACAGGAGTTTTAAATTTAACTTCCTTACAAAACATTTGAGGTCAATAATGGTCCTAACCAAGTCACAGCTGGAAGTGGGAACAAAGGTATTACCATAAGCTAGTAATTCCACCAGACAGGGGTTGACCTGAAATGAAGAAAAGTTATAAATTTTAAAATCACCTTTCTGGTTAAGCAAAATATTTAAACCATCTACTTCACTTGTAACAAATTCAGTCATTGGAGTCAGTGTTTGTTGTTCCAATCCTTCTTCTGATTCTGTCGGGCTGTCCTTTGCCCTAAAAAATGGTCTGTATTGTCCATTTCATTTTGTCTGCCCCCTTTGTTAGAGTTATTACTCCTGGTGTTGTAAGTCTTCCTTCCATTTTTTCGTTCGATTGCCCTACTTGCAAAATTATCATTAGAACTAGGGCCTTCGGTACCCTGTGCACTTCCTTCAAGTATCGGAAGGTGGTCTTCATCGTTTTCCCCCTCATTTAGGTGGTCAGTATCTTGTCGAAAAGAACTCACTTTCAACTTAGGGTAAGCTGAGTTGTTAGTATAACTCAGCCTATCTCTACCTAGTTTCTTATTTTTAGTAGCCTTGAATTTTTCTATAACACCATCAATGCTTGTAAAAATTCTGGAATAATCAAATTTAAATCTTTCAAATTCAAGGTTTGTTTTAAGTTTCTCATCTAGCATGTTCACTTCTTCCATCAACCTGACGATCTCAATGTTATAAAATTTAATAATAAGCTCTAACAATTGGAGCCCTTGATTATCAAAAAGTTGTCCCAGTTCTTTAAGGAAATCATTATTGGTGAACAAACCAGTTGGGCAAAAATTAGATCGCAAGCCCTTTGGAACCATTTTTTCTTTAATGCATTGATGAAAATAAGCTACTTCAAGCTGTAGCTTTTTCAGTTTTAATAGTTTAATGTCAAAGTCTCTCAATAAGGTATTAATAGGAGTTTCACTTACTGCTTTTGTTCTAATATTAGTCGCTGCATTGTCAACCTGGTTACCAAAAACCAGGTTGTCGGTGTTATGGATCCACAGCCCAAAGGTAATAAACTTTTTCCGAACATCGCAATAACTTTGTAAGTCTAATTTTACAATTTTTTAAGGTCTAAATAAAATTAGTCTGACAGAATGACACTAAAGTTAATCAATAATATTAGGTTGATTTTAAGTCTTTAATAATGATATGTACATTTAATTAACATTTTATGTGTTGGTTTTTACTATCTCCTACGTGAAAAACTGATGGATTGTGAAGGGTTGCATTCAATTATAAGAAAAATAACTGCATAGTGATATAAACATTTTAATAATTTGAATTTAATATTAATATTAGTTTCTAGTTGGTTTAGGGGTCTGATTTTAATGTTTTTGTACGTATTATTCTTTACTGTTTTGTTTTAATGAGTATGGCTCTTTAATGATTGTATTTGGAGCACGCTATGACGTGTGAATTTAAACCTGACTTGGCGGGTTTTTGTTATCTCTGATGAAGCTGAAGCTGTGGCTTCAGTGAAAACGCTTCTTTTACTTTCAATAAACCTGGCGTTAAGGTTTTGCATCTACCAAGTTCATTTTTTTGCAAGTTCGTCTTTTATTGGTGCTGGCCGTACTAGATTGTACCCGTGGTTTTACAAACTGGTGCTTAGCAAGGGCTTGTTTAATAGGTGACTGTATTTTTGTTACTTTTCAACTGTTTGCCTGGTCGTTGTCTACACCTTATATTATTTTTGTTTTTTGGCACATTCAGTTGCTGCCTGGTTTTTATCTACTTCTAGTTTGACTTCCATTCCTGCTTGACGTCGATATGCTTCTGCTAAATTAAGCAGAGACGTCATTGTAGATTTATTCTCCTGATGTTTCAAAACTTTCACTACATTTGGATCTTGTGAGGTCAATTGATATGTGTGGAGTCCCACGATTGCAGATCTATACATGTAATAAATTTCAAGGAGGCCCATCTCTCCTTCAGAATGGGGAATATATAATGTTGGTATACACTGATTTTTATAAATCATTTGGTGAGCATGAAGCATCCTTCTTGTTTTATATCTAATCTAGCCAACACTTTTTGGGGCCAGTCAGTCACTCCAAAACTGCACGTTAGGACAGGAAGAGCAAATTGATTTATAGTTTGGCTCGTTCCTGGATGTCAGTGCTGTTGTCAGGATTAATTTAAGTCTTCTAGAGTATTACTTACTGAGTTTTATATGCATTTGTTCATTTTGCAGTGCGTTGCCTTCCCTGGCTCTTTAATTTTGGGTCATTATTTATGCATAATCTTGAAGTGCAGTGGATTAGCAAGGAGAAAGTAAGGATAGCTATGAAGAAGATGAAGCACGGAAAGGCTGTTGGTCCAGATGACATACCTGTGGAAGCATGGAGGTGTTTAGGTGAAATGGCAGTGGAGTTTTTAACTAGATTGTTTAATGAAATC
Organism: Protopterus annectens; assembly: GCF_019279795.1. Taxonomy (NCBI): domain Eukaryota; kingdom Metazoa; phylum Chordata; order Ceratodontiformes; family Protopteridae; genus Protopterus; species Protopterus annectens. The sequence goes on from NC_056726.1 coordinate 1,350,823,882, forward strand.
TTGGAAAGTGAGAGGATGCCTGAGTAATGGAGAAAAAGTGTTTTGGTAATGATTTTTAAGAATAAGGGTGATGTGCAGAGCTGTAGTAACTACAGAGGGATTAAACTGATCAGTCACAGAATGAAGTTATGGGAAAGAGTAGTGGAAGCTAGATTAAGAAGGGAGGTGATGATTAGTGATCAGCAGTATGGTTTCATGCCAAGAAAGAGCACTACAGATGCGATGTTTGCTCTGAGAGTGTTGGAGAAGTACAGAGAAGGTCAGAAGGAGTTGCATTGTGTCTTTGTGGATTTAGGGAAAGCATATGACAGGGTGCCTATAGAGGGGTTGTGGTATTGTATGAGGAAGTCGGGAGTGTCAGATAAGTATGTAAGAATGGTACAGGATATGTACGAGGGTAGTGTGACAGTGGTGAGGTCTGCGGTGGGAGTGAAGGATGCGTTTAAGGTGGAGGTGGGATTACATCAAGGATCAGCTCTGAGCCCTTTCTTATTTGCAATGGTGATGGACAGGTTGACAGACGAGATCAGACAGGAGTCCCCGTGGACTATGATGTTTGCAGATGACATTGTGATCTGTAGTGAGAGTAGGGAACAGGTGGAAGAGACCTGGAGAGGTGGAGATATGCTCTAGAGAGAAGAGGAATGAAGGTTCAGCAGGACTAAGACAGACTATATGTGTGTGAATGAGAGGGAGGATAGAGGGATGGTGAGGATACAGGGAGTAGAGGTGATGAAGGTGGATGAGTTTAAGTACTTGGGATCAACAGTTCAGAGTAATGGTGAGTGTGGAAGAGAGGTGAAGCAGAGAGTACAGGCAGGATGGAGTGGGTGGAGAAGAGTGTCAGGAGTGATTTGTGACAGATGAGTACCAGTAAGAGTGAAAGGGAAGGTCTACAAGAGGGTAGTTTGACAAGCTATGTTATATGGGTTGGAGACAGTGGCATTGACAAAAAGGCAGGAGTCAGGGCTTGACGTGGCAGAGTTGAAGATGTTAAGATTTGCACTGGGTGTGAAGTGGATGGACAGGATTAGGAATAAGTATATTAGAGGGTCAGCCCAGGTCGGAAAGTTTGGAGACAAAGCCAAAGAGGCAAGATTACATTGGTTTGGACATGTGCTGAGGAGGGATGCAGATTATATTGGGAAAAAGATGCTAAGGATGAAGCTGCCAGGTAACAGGAAAAGAGGGAGGCCTAAGATAAGGTTTATGGATGTGGTGAGAGAGGACATGCAGGTGGTTGTTGTGACAGAGCAAGATGCAGAGGACAGGAAGAAATGGAAACAGTTGATCTGCTCTGGCGACCCCTAACGGGAGCAGCCGAAAGAAGAAGAAGATTTATGCATAATCTGACCTCAAGGAGATATCTTAAGTATATGAAGTCATACAAGTGGCTATAATTGTGTGTGTGTGTGTGTGTGTGTGTGTGTGTGTGTGTGTGTGTGTGTGTGTGTGTGTGTGTGTGTGTGTGTGTGTGTGTGTGTGCAGGGGCATTGCTCTCAACTGTTTCTGATCTTGTCTCATGTTTTGGTATAATCCTTACAAGATGTGTGATTTTCTGTCAAACTGTGAACTGTAGTCACTAAGTAATGACAGACATGAGTCTCATACTTTGTATTAATCAGAAAATGTTTGCAAATGCAAAATCTGACTATGTATATGAGCACCATTTAAAAATGGTTCCTAATTTGGGTCTTTGTAATTTCTTCAGGGAGTAGGTATGAGGAGACATAATATGTATATGTATGACAGCAACAACTTTAATTATATTAAACTAAACAAAGCAAAAGAACTGGTCTGGTTTAGAAGATGAAAAACTTAAATATGTATGTATGTAAGGTTAGTATTTTATGCTTCTAAATTTTTTTGACCTTTCCTTTTTAGGCATTTACTTCTCAGAAGTCAAGGCTAATGTCAGTGGTCTCTGGCTGACTAAATTTGCAGATGTTTGCAAATTAGGAGCTGTCATTGAATCTCTCACTGACACAAATGTTCTCCAGGAGGGGCTGACACAGACAACTGTTGTCAGAGCCATGGACTAAAACTAAATGCCAAGAAATGCATAATAGTATCCTTTGGGAAGTCTTCCATCCCTGGTAACTATCATGTTGACAACACACCCCTTAGAGTTGATCCAGTAGTCAGGGACTTAGGGACACACATATAGTAATCTAGCCTTTAACAATCATGCTATAGCCAAATTATGGAACACCCTCCTCCCACAATAACCTCTCTACCATCATGCACTCACTTCAAAGCTTTACTTAAAGCGCACCTAAAAACATGCTGGCTATGCCCTTGTAACTCTCCCCTCTAACTTCTCCCACTCCATCTACCCTCTATCTCTCTTCCACCCCACAAACTACCTTTGATTACAGCAAGCTCTGATTCTTCCATGTCTATCTACTTATTATATGGCAGTAACTTCTTATTGTAACAGTTGTTAATACCTGCTATGACTTCATGGATAGAACAAATGCTAGACTAATCTACTGAATGTACTATGTTCTTCATCTGTAACTATGTTTGTAATATTCTAATTGCTAGGATTCTTCATCTGTAACTATGTCTGTAATATTTTAATTTGTGGGGCTTTTCTCCCAGGGCCTCTGCTGAAAATGGACCTGTGTCCAGTCGGACATTCCCGGTCAACAAATATAAATAAATAAATAAATAAATAAATAAATAAATAAATAAATGTGTCTACAGAGGTGAGAAAATCATTCTATATTGCACAACATATAAACAAAGGTATGGCATCTAAGTCCAAGGAAGTCATTGCTCCACTGTATTTGGCATTCATCAGACCTATCATTGAGTACAATGCCCCCTTTGGTATGTAGATAATCAAGCATATCCAACAATTGGAACGTCCACAGAGGTTCCTCACTAAAAGAATACAGGGCATATGTAAAATGTCGTATGCAAACTGCCACAAGGCCGTATCCCTATATTCTATCTCCTACAGGCTGTTGAGGGGAGATCTATGCCTGGCATACAAGGCATTGTCATACCCCACTTTGTTGGATCTCCTGCATATCCACAAAACAAACAGCACCAGAATTACCCATTCTAAAGACTTAAACCATGCCTGTAATATAAATAGGTCCTGCTGTAGAGATAGGTATGTATCCCAGAGACTACCATGTCTATGGAACAGGCTCCCCATCCATGTGAATAAGATTTCCTCCCTAGCCCAATTCAAGTGCAACTTGGACAATTGTTTGGGAAACTGGAAATTCATCCCTGGTTTGGCACCCGTGTCTCTAATGGACACAGGTAACCTGTAAATGGTTCATCTCCCAACCCCCTGCTTACACTTATCAAGGGTATCAGAGCTTGTCAGAGATGTGGGATGCATGACTAGGCTTAAAAAGCCCTTGTGGTCATTAGCCTAGTAAATACCTATGAACCTATGACTGAGAAGAATATGTGTTGCACTGATACATGAGTTGATCAAGTGAACAGTCACAAAATTAGTAAGCTGATCCTATTTTTAACACAATTTGTTTGTTGGGGTGGGGGTAATGACCAGGAATGGAGTCCCTGTACCTCTTTCTCAAAGCATACAAAATTTCTTAAATCTGAAACTTTAACAGATATACTAAAAGTAAACACCTCTAAGCAATAAGCATGACTTGATTCAGTAACTGCTCAAGGGCAGACTTTCATTAGGCATTTTCATACTTGTTTATGTCAGTACTTGTAGGTCGGGGGGGGGGGGGGGGCTATCACTTGCAGTACTGTTGCCCCTCTGTCCCCTTCAGTACACGAATACATTGCTAGAGGAGAAACAAAGTTACAGAGGGCACTAACTACCCTCTAAAATGCAAATATCTAAAAAATCTGAATGTTCCAAGTGGTGTACCCTCTGAGCTTGCACTTTTCTATTGACTGGCATAATAGCTTTTAAATGTTCCAGATTTTGTTGCGTTTTTGGTCTGTGCCTCATGACATTTGCCTTTTTCTGTACTGTAGCGTCATAATTTGGGATAAAGAAAATAAAATTGTGGGAAGATTATAAGTTGTTTGAATTTCAAACTTTATAAAATGCATGCAAATGTAATACCTCTTATTTTAACACTGTAAGTGTCTAACAGTAGCATATGAAATACGTCCCCGAGTTTAAGACTTAGCCACTGACTCTTGCTCTAAGAGGCTGAGAGCTATAACTTGATGAATATTATATGAAACTGCTCCGCCGTTCAGTTTTACAGTTGACTCTAGAAAGAAATATACAACATTTGAACGGTATGCTGTCACCGTCTCCCACGTGCTCAACTCTCTTTTGTATCTTGAATGCAAAGCGTTTACAGCTGGTCGTACACATTATTTTGCAGTGTTATTCTGAACGTAGTATGAGGGGCAATAGTATGTGTGACCTTTACAAAGTTTCTGGCTACATCCCATTCCCAATCCTACTACAAACTTGCAGAAGTGTATGCCCCCTAGGTAAGATAAACCGCATCACTATTTTCCGTTATGCGTTTGCATAACTTACGGATGGCTGCTAACGATGAGTTAAAATAGCTATTGTTTTATAAGCTAACTTTTGCCACCATCTTTCCACAGTCACCTTTAAGAACTGCTTTTGTATTCCATACTTCTGGTAGTAAAAACAAAAACATATATAACCCCCCCGCCTCTTCATATCTCACGTGATGAGTGTCAGCTGAAATCAGGATGGTGTCAGGTGGAAAATGGCGGATTACGAAGAGCTGAGGGTGAGAAAATATATTCACTGCTTAGGTCATTTATTGTACTCGATGACATTCAGAGGTAGTAACTTAGTGGTGACCTTCTGCTGTCTGAATTAGGCTGTCCCAGTGTTTTGTTTGCAACAAAATTCACAGCTACTCACCACTAGTCGGCTGACAGAAAATGAGTTGCTGTCTACTGATGGTATATTTGTACATTTGATAAATTAGTTTTATTCAGTTAGGTTGCCTGGGCTTGGTGGCCGTGGTGTGCCCGCCTCCTGTGAATGTAGCTTAGGGGTTGGTTGTGCTTTGTTTACGTTTTGTTACTTTGTCAAGTCGCTGAAGGAATAAACGATTGACAGATCACTCCAGCGCAATTGTCCGTGTACGGGTCACAACAGTATAGAGCGTCCAAGTGTTAACTAAGAAGCAGGTGGCTGAAAGTAGGCTTGATCTTATTAAGGGGATCCTGTTTCCAACGAAATTGGTGTTTGGGGGATTACATTTACATTTACGCGAAGAAGGCTAAGAAAGTGCAGTATTATCAAACCCAGGAATGCAAGAATGATATAGATTTTACTCATTAGCACCATTTTATTTTTATTCAAAATGTATTAAAGTCTAAACATATTGGTTTTGAAACTGCGCGTTTAACTGAAATACGTTTAAAGCACATCGTATGAGAATAACTGGCTGTAACAACTGGTGTCATATGATGGTAAAGCTGTTATGACAGGAACTATGTACAGAACGGGTTGTTGGAATGTTCACGCTATGCGTGATTAAATCCCACTTTTAAGATTTTTGCATCCTATTGCATTATTCCTAAGGGATAGGTTCGCTATTTTAAGTATAAAGAGTTTGCAGCTGTATTTATAATCGATATATATAGCAGAAGTTTTTCAATTAGTTCTGTAGACTATAAAACTTTTCTAGGTTGTCTCCGACGTCTGTGTTTCTTTGTCCGGTTTTACTGTTTCTCCAGGTGACAAGTGCAGTGTTCGACATGGCTTAGTCCGTCTCACGCAAAACTGTCACTTATATAGCTTTTGGGGTCGTACATTTTATACTTGTCAGTTGGTCAGGGGAGGGCGTTTCTTTAAACCGGTGTGTTTGACTTTTACTTCAGTAGTTTCTGCTGCCGTCTTTTTTTTTTTTATTGGTAATAGTTTGCTGTCCGGCAACTGGGTTAATACAAGGGTTGCCACCTTTTCAAATGGCCAAAGTGGGACATTTTCGGGACACACATCAGATTTTACAGGCCGACACATACTCACGGTCAGTACAAAGGATATAACTTTACTTTTTTGCCTAAATAACAGCTTATACTTGTAGCAGTTTAGTTGCTTATTCTGTTTCTTGTAACATTTAGGTATTTTAGATACAGAAATAACTATTTTATGCAACTGTTACATAAAATATGGGACATAATTATGTCCTACAATCTCAGGACATTTGCCATTTTTAATATTTTTGGTCAGGACACAACTGCCCAAAGAGGGACTGTCCCTCGTAAAGTGGGACAGGTGGTAACCCTAGTTAGTACTCAGTGCAAGGTTAACTTACCATGACAGTAGATGCTCAAATGACTACTCCTGCAGTTGCTTTGGCTGTAAGGGTTATATTTTGTCAACTTAAGATACAACAACCAACCACCTTCCGAAGCTTTAGGGCACCTTCCACGCACCCAAACTGTCGAGCTAGCAGCTGGGGGTGAGCAGACCTAAAGACAAGTTTGGGCATGAAGCCCGTCAGAGCATTCCTGACAGCATAAAGAAGGAGGTTGAGCTCTGAAATTATGTTAGAAACAATAAAACAAATGTTTACGCCCTCGCATACAAGAAAAAAAAAAAAACTAAAAGACGGCGGTGGGGATTTCACTGCAGCAGTGATCATTCCAAGTTGGAATTTCCAACTTCTGCTGTAAGTGGGAAGTTTGACTTGGTACAGTTGTGTTCATCATGTTAAGCACTGCTGCAGTAGCGTTAGCTATATGGGTATAGCTAACAACGTTTGGAAGTGGAAAGAGAAGAGTCCAGGGCAAGGCCAGTGCTAGCATTTTGGGAGCCCCCACAAGTTTCAAGTTGGAGGCCCTACTCAGGAGAATATAAAGTGTGACCACATTGCCATTGCACCCCCTTCCCTGTCAGGCTCATCCAGCACCATGTAACAACCACTATAGTGTCATTACATTAAGATCGTTAAGAATTGAGGTGCCAAGGTACACACTGGCATTTAGTACCAGTGTTACATTATGACAACCCCCTGTACCACAGCAAGGTAGCTACTCACAGGAACACACACTGACTGGCATTTCATAGGTAGGTACTAGGCTATCGGCCCAAGGGCCTACGTAAGCCTAGCCAACAAGGTTCCCTGGCATACGCCACCCAAGAAAGTTATTTTCCTCTGCCACTGTCAAGCAGAGACACAGAAGTGATCCTCTGGGTGTATTTCCTATTTCCCGTCCACTCATCAACATTTTTCTTGAAGAGTGCTAATGAAGAACTTTGCTTGACATAGATGGGTAGCCTGTTCCAGAGTATGGGAAGTCTCTGGGACAGGAATCTATCCCTCCAGCATGTCCTGTTTATTTTGGTGACAAGGTTTAGGTCCCTAGAGCGTGTAGCTCGGAGGGATTGAGATTTCTTTAGGTGTAGCATGTCCAACAGCTCCGGGTTTAACATAGCTTTATATGTTGGGTAGAGATCACCTCGGAGTAGGCAATATACTACGGAGTAAAGCTGGAGTTTTTTGAGGCGGTCAGTGTAGGGCATTTGTTTGAGGCCAGTAATCCTCTTTGTGAGGTACTTCTGCGGCCTTTCCAGCTGTTGCAGATGTCTTGTGAGGTACATTCCAAAAGGGGCGTTGTACTCTATAATGGGTCTTATGAGTGTTGAGTAGAGGGGAATAATAACCTCTTTTTTTTCCTGGATGAGAACACTTTTATGATGAGGTGTGCCACATAGAAGGACTTCCTGACTACTGTGGCGATGTGACTATCAAAGGAGAGATTGCTGTCCACCTGGATCCCAAGGTCTCTTATCACCCATTTGGTGTTAAGTAGATTGCTGCCTATGTAGTAGTTCATGGGTACAGAGTTTTTACCAAAGGGGATGACACTGCACTTTCTGGCATTGAGCTTGAGGCCATGGCTCTGACACCAGGCATCTGTCTCAGCAAGGCCCTTCTGTAGGATGTCCACATCATTTGGGGACTTGACTATGGCTCCTGGTTTGCAGTCATCTGCGAACTTCGTTAGCCAGAGGCCTTCTGTGTTCGCCTGTACTTCAGAGAAGTAGATAACCAAACAGGAGTGGTCCCTGGACGGAACCCTGTGGTACTCCACTTGTCACTGCTTTAAGGTCAGATTTGGAGTCTGCAACATTTACAGTGTGGGTTCTGTCAGTGAGCCTGTTGGCAACCCATCTTGTGACATGGGGATTTATACCTAGTTTAGTGAGTTTAGCTATAATTCCAGAATGGGGGATGGTGTTGAAAGCCTTGGCGAGGTCAAGCTAGGCTGTGTGAACCACCTTACCCTCATCTATGGCTTTGATGACTGCCTCAAAGAAGGCAATCAGGTTCAGGAGGCATGATCTGCCTTTCACAAACCCGAATTGGGTGGGATCCAGAGTTTGGACGTTACCAATGTCTTTGTTTATGAGTTCCATGATGATATGTTCCATGGCCTTGCAGACCAGGCTCGTCAGGTTAATAGGTAGATAGTTCCCAGGATCAGTGGTGGCTCCCCCTTTGTGGAGTGGGATAACTGTTGCTGTGCGCCATTTAGTGGGCACAAAGCCTGACGCATGGCTATTGTTGAACATGGTGCTTAAGTGGGGAGCCAGTTCCTTCTGAAGTTCATGTAAAATGCAGCCTGGGATGTTGCCCAGTCCCATGGATGCTGTGTTTTTGGCTTTAGAGAGTGCCGCTTTTACCTGTGTAGTTGTGATTACAGGGACTCTGCATTCTTCCTCTATAGATATGGGCCCTTTAGTGGGTGGGGGAGGTAAAGTTAGTACTGAGCCTATCTGCCAGGATGTTAGCAATATCAGTTGGCTCTGTAATTTTCGTGCCTTTGTGCTGTAACTCAGAGCAGATCGAGGTGTTGCCATCGAGATTCTTGACATAGCTATAGAATGCTTTGCGGTTGTCCTTTAGAATTGGTGGCAATTTTGTTTTCGTAGCGAGCTTTGGAGGATGTTTATAAGGGATCTCAGCTTCTTACTGAGGCTGACCAGGGAGCTCCTCCACTCATGGGATTTTACTCTTATGCAACAGTTTCTTCCTTCTGTTGTACAGTTTGTTTATGTCAGGGGACCACCAGATTGGCTTCCTTTTTGGAGGATAGCGTCTTGGTTCTGTTTGTGATAGCACGATCCATGCACTCGTGTAAGTGCTTATAGAGTGCATTTGTGTAGGATTCAGCAATTGTAACTGTAATGTCCATCTGCATGGGTGTCATGAAGTTCACCACTTCTGTCTTAAACATGAAGTTGGCTTTGGAGACATTTTTTTACAGTGGTTTCCTTAATGGGGGGGTGTGTGTGGATATCAAGGGTGATTAGCTTATGGTCTGATCGGACCAACGAGGAGTTGACTTCAGGTGTGGAACACCGGTCACTCATGTTGGTAATGACTAGGTCTAGGATATTGTTGCCTCTGGTGGGGGTGTGGATAAGTTGATCCAGGGCACTGGAGTTTATGAATTCCAGAAAGCGTTGAGCTAAGGAGTTGGTACACTATTAGTTTTCCCAGTTAATGGTGGGGTAGTGGAATTCGCCCATTATTAGGGTGTTTGGTTGAACCCTAATATTTTCCAGTACATAAAGAAAAGAAGAGTGGGAATCCTGGGGCACGGTGGGGGATCTGTAGCAAGCCACAATTTGGATTGCAGTTTTGCCTAGGGTTAGTTGCACTTGGATAACCTCGGATGCATTATGCTGAGCAACTAGCCTGGAGGTATGGATATCCTTAATGAATATGGACACACCTCTGCCTTTGGTGTTTCGGTCCAGGTTACATGGCCGAAAAGTGTGGTATGAGTTATAGCCTGGTAGTGCAGAGGTGCTCTCTGGAGTCTTGAACCAGATCTCAGTCACTGCACAGATATCGATGTTCTCCATTTTAAGGAGTGCCTCGAGTGGGTGCATTTTGAGATTGACTTCTAGCATTGAGTAGCATTACCCTCAGTTTTTTCTTGCCTGTTCTTGTTACGGTGGTGAATTTGTTAGTTGAACCTTGCCTAAAAAAGGCACTATAGGGTCAGCAAGAGCCTTAGCCAGTATCTGGAATCCCAGGGGGCGACAGGTGCAGGCCATCTGTGGCAAAGCATTGTGGTCTGTCGACCATGTCATCCCAAGCAGACAGATACTGCATCCCCTTTGAATGACACCAAAAGCTTAGCCAATTGTTGAAGTCAATAATTTTGTCCTTGTACTGCGGTATCATTTGTTACAGTATGACAAACCCCTGTACCACAGCAAGGTTGCCACTCACATGTGCACGCATACTGATTGGCATTTAGTCCCAATGTTACATTATGATAAACTCCTGTGCCACAGCAAGGTAGCCACTCACAGGTGCACACACACACACACACACACACACACACACACACACACACACACACACACACACTGATTAGCATTTAGTACCACTGTTACATTATCTCGAAAAACAGCGCTGCAATAAAACAAACTTCACCAAAAGAAGCAGCCACACCAGTCCTGTAGTTTCAGCAATAAGGCTCACAATCAGGCGAAAATCAACCAGGTTTATTAACGTGTCAAAATTATAGCAGCAGTACACTCCACACACGTTTTCGTCAGTTTGAAGACTTCATCAGATACAACAAATGCTTCATGTCACAGGTATAAATACTATAAGCTAATCACCAATTAATGAATTGACAAATCATTAATTAAACTTTAAAACAACAAACCACATAAAATTCCCCCTTCCAACAAATGAAATTGCCAATACAATAGGTATAACTAGTACATCTTCAACTACAAAAGCACTAAACCAAGAACATAAATACATACCTATATTCATTTACTAGTATAAATCTAAAAAAATGATCACAAATAAACATATAAAGGCAACTTAAACACTTAAAATAGGTGTAAATCACCTAGGTATTTAAATATAATGTGCCTTGATTTTTAGAAAAGGAACAATAGAAATAGATTCGTTGAGACCAGGGGGTCTATTGGCCTCCAATAAAATCTGCCAATAAGTTTCTTTATGTGCCAAGCGTGCCTCCCAAGGCCCCCCCCTAACATCTTTAGGGACCACTTCCAGGACAAAAAACAGAAACTTAGCATTGTTACATGTAATAGTGTGCTTGTACAAAGCACTGGTAGTTTTGCACCTAGAGATGTCGTAAATGTGTTCATAAATACGCCTGGAAAACAACCTTTCGGTTTTACCGACGTAAAACGCTGGACATTGTTGGCATATAGCCAAATATACCAAGCCAGCAGTTTTACAATTGTAATGACCCCTGGCCTTGATGTCCCTGCCTCTGCTTTCCACAAAAACATGGCTTGCTTGGAATATATACTTACAAGAGGAGCAATGACCACACTTAAAAACCCCCACATTGGGTCTAGAATACAAGGTGGAAACATATTGTTGCTCCAAGGTCTTTTTAATATTAGTGCCCCTCCTAAACACAGTTTTAACATCTTTCCCCTTAAATGTGTCCAGGTCAGTCAACTCCTTGAAGGTTTCCCATTCCCTTTCCACAATATTTCTTATATGGGAGGCATTTCCACTGAACTGTGTAATAAAGGTAAAACTACCTGCAAACCTGTCGGTATTACTATTGGTGTTATTATCCAAGTTGTTTTCACCAACCCCCCCCAAAATAGGAGCAAATCTAGAAGATCTAGCCAAAGTAACCTCCTCTTCAACGGTCTGGATCAAGTGTGCAGGATAACCCCTTTCCAAAAACAATTTCTGTAAGGTACCACATTCATGCCGATAATCCACATCTAGGGAAGTCATCCTAGAAATACGGACGTATTGTCCCTTAACTATCCCCCTCTTCTGAAAATTGGGGTGTGCACTCTGATAATGTAAGTACCCATTGGAAAATGTGGGTTTGCGATAGATACTAGATTTAAACCCACCATCAACCATGGTAAGGGTTATATCCAAATAGTTTACACTATGATGGAAAACTTGATGTGTAAACCTTAGGAAATCAGTGGTGGTATTAATGTACTGAATAAACTTTTCAATATCCCCTTGGCACCTGTCCAAAAAATACACACATCATCCAGGAATCTAACGTAAAAGTTCCAAAATTTAGAAAACGGACAATCCTGAATAAACTTCTTTTCCCAGGTGTGCATAATAATATCAGCAAAAATAGGTGCACAATTGGCCCCCATTGACACACCCGTTTTCTGATGAAAATATTCTCCAGAAAAGAACACAAAATTATTTTTCAAAACAATCCCCATTAACTCAGTGATGGCTTGCACATCGCTATTAGTGATATTAGGGCATTCCCAAAGAGCTTCCTCTAGCCATTCAAGGCCTAATTCATGGGGAATCACCGAAAAAAGATCCACCACGTCAATGGTCAAAAATACCAAATTGGGCACAAGTAATTCCGATGTTACTTGACGCAAAAAGGTCCAGGAATCTTTTAAAATGTATTCCTCCCTGCCCCATAGCTCTTTTAGTTTCCAGTCCAAAAATTTGGATATGGGGTGTGTTTTAGAACCTTGAGAGGCCACTATGGGCCTTAAAGGGGGGTCAATGGGGTCCTTGTGCACCTTGGGTATCCCAAAAATTGATGGTATCCTTGGGTCTGAATTGGAAAGAAAGGTATAAACCGGGAACTCAATAACCTCCTGGTCTAATAAGTCCTGCACCACTAGATCAATCTTGTGATAGGAAATATGAATTTCGTTCAAGGAGGCAGAAGAATATTTCCTGTGGTCATGAAGGATATCATACATTTTGCCTTGATATAACAAACTATCCATGATTGGCATTTAGTCCCAATGTTACATTATGATAAACTCCTGTGCCACAGCAAGGTAGCCACTCACAGGTGCACACACACACACACACACACACACACACACACACACACACACACACACACACACACACACACACTGATTAGCATTTAGTACCACTGTTACATTATGACAAACCCCTGTACAACAGCAAGGTAGCCAGTCAGAGGTGCAGACACTGACTGCATACTCCTCAACTTCCCAGATTTTCACAGAATGTCCAGATGTGACTCATTTTTGGTCTTTTCCTCAAACTTTGTAGTTTTCTGGATTTTTTGTGGCAAATCATTGAGGATTGAATTCACTAAATGAAAGGCATTTGAGTTTAACTTCATTTCCTTGAGAAAATGCATGATATACATAACACCGTTTATTCTAGCACCTTTTTAAGTTTATAAAAGCAATTTTTAAAATGTGTCCTGATCTTTGGGGCTGTGTCCTCATTATCTGTGGCTTTGTTCAGACTTTTTGTGCCATAAGATTGAGAGCTATGACTGGCATTTAGTAGCAATGTTGTTACATTACGACAAGCCTCTGTACCACATCAAGGTAACCAGTCCCACAGAGGTAGACAGACACCCACACTGACTAGCATTTAGTAGCAATGTTACATTATGACAAGCCTCTCTACCGCATCAAGGTAGCCTGTCCCACAGAGGTACACAAAGACAAAGGCACCCACACTGTTTCCCACACACAGCACAGACAAGACAAAAACAGCAAGACTGAACAGAGACACCCACACAGACTCTGTCACACAGGACAGATGCACACTAAGACAGAGACTCTTGCACACAGGACAGACACCCACACGTTATAAAAACAGCATTATAGCAAGACTGAACAGGGACATAAGACAGACAGCTACACAGACTTTTGCCCACAGAACAGACACCCACACATGATAAAAACAACACTACAGCAAGACTGAATATTAACACCCACATAGACTCAGATACACAAGGACAGAAGCACCCACCCCCACAGTACAAAGACAAGACCAGGACAAAGTTATGCAAGACTGAACAGAAACCCACGCAAGACTAAGACAGCACTACCACAAAACAGAACTGAGACACCACTCCCAAATACAACACGATGACAGCAATTCAAAAGACTGAAACAAGCAGCATTAGATAAACTGACCCCATCACACAAAACAGTTACTGACATGCAGCACAGTCGCACTGCAGAGGTACACAACACAGCTATGGGACAGACAGAGAAGAGACTACAGATTCACAAGACATACAAGGGGAAGCCATGGGGATTACAGAGCCTGAGGCAGACTCAAACCTAACAAACCCAAGAGAAAGCTATGGGGATTATTGAGCCTGAGGCAGACGACTCAAACCCAAACCCAGAAGAGAGCGAGATGGGCACTACTGAGCCTGACGCAGAGAGACTCAAACCCAAAAAAAGACATGAGTGGCATGGGAATTACTGAGCCTGAGGTAGACTCAAACCCAAGCACAAGATAGCAATTGGGATTACTGAGTCTGACACAGGCAGACTGAAACCCAAACAGAAACGGGTAAAGTCAAGACCACCAGAGTGTCATTCATCTTCAATGTGTAGTTAGCGCCTCAGCTTTTCTGACTGCTGCCACTTTTATTTGTTCTTCCTGTGCTTGTGTCCTAGCCTCACAATGATCCCTGCTGCTCCCAACTGTCCTAGCCTTACGACGAGTCCTGCTGCTCCCAACTGTCCTGGCCTTGTGAAGAGTCCTGCTGCTCCTAGCTGCCTTTGCCTAACATCCTACTAGTTTCATCCTCATTGTGCTTCTTGGTCCTATTTGCTGGAGTAAGCAAAAAATCAGTGAATACACAGCATACTATACAAACCATGCTAAGGTGCTACCTGAAATTTGCTGCCTTACAATATTATAAAAGATTACTGGAAAGGAAATATGAGCACTTTACCTAGAGTTTTACTGAAATCTTATGAATTTTCTTCTGGACAAAGTCTTCAGTGAGGCTGCCATGTGATACACTTTGTCCCACTTCATGCTTAATTGAGAGCACAGCTAAGCCTGAAAGTCTCTCCTGACTCATTGGCAAACTTAGGTATGTCTTTGAGATTCAGTTTAGGAAAGCTGCAGTAGCCACTGTAACAGGTGCAGTCAAATAAAAGCGCAGTGAACCATAAATATATATATGTCTTGCAAGTGGTTGCGAATGAGGAAATGTAACACAATCAGTGGTGATGATTCATTATCATTCAAGAAAGACTTCTCAGTTTGTTTCCAAGGTCAGAGTCAGTGTCATAGTGGCCACTTATCCTGTCAGTTGTTCTTTCAGAGCCTTGCAGTGTTAGAGCAATTTGTCTTCTGCAATGTCACTCAAAGCTTTAATATTTGACAAACATCTAAAGGCTTTATCAGACTCTGAAAGCTGCTCAGACCAGTCGGTAAATTATTGGATTGTTGTGTCCAGCAGCACATTGAAGAACTCTACATGTAGTTTTACTATTGGGTTCTGTAAAGTCTCGGCTTCTTCTTCATAGTCAAATAAGTGCTTTACCTTTCTTTGCTTCTTTTCTTAAAATGTGGTGCCAACGTCCAGTTCTTCTATCTTGAAGGCTTCACCCATGGCATATTGAAATCCTGTCTCTCTCTAATTCTTCAGCAGGTACATAGTTGATGCCAGCACTTTGACACACAGAAGTATCAACAGATGGACTCTGCATAACTTTGCTTGCATGATTTACCTCTGTCAGCACGTTATACCAAACGAATTGGTATGACATAAGTTCCGAGCACAATCCCCTTGCTTGTATGCTTGCACGATTTACCTCTGTCAGCACTTCATACCAAACCACTAAACATATAGTGAATTGGTATGACATAAGTTCCGAGCACAATCCCCTTGCTTGTTGATTATGTTGCAGCATCACCTGTACATACAGTGTCGCCCATCTCCTGTAGTGCTTCCACGACTCCCTTCAACTGAAATCTTGCTGCCTTGGCAGAGTCTATCTTGCATTCCCAGTGAGTCTCCGACAGTAGCTTCACAGTGATGTTTGTGCCATTTCAAGATCTGCCATCAGCTTGTTGATGCTGAACAGAGTAGGTAAACGTTCTGCAAACATCCAAAAAACGACACTGCCTGTAGTGATGAATGTGCTCCATCACTAACTAGAAGATTTAAATTATGGCAGGCACATGGCACATAAAAAGCACTTGAATTCATCTGTTTTATCCAGGCCTGCACTCCAGCTCATTTACCCTTTATGTTGCTGCCATTGTTGTATCCTTGTCCTTGACAGTTGTTAATGTCCAGTTGATGATTTTGCAGAGTCTGAAGAAGTGCTTCTGTAAGTCCTGCCTCTTTTTTATCATTCACAGGCCCAAATCCCAGAAAGTGTTCCTCAGCTGTGGCTGCAGTCATTGAAATATAAACATACCTAACTACTACAGTCATTTGCTCTTGATTGCTGATGTCTGGTGTGCAGTCAAGAGTCATAGAAAAGTACCTAGCGTCCTTCA
This sequence comes from Protopterus annectens, assembly GCF_019279795.1. Classification (NCBI taxonomy): domain Eukaryota; kingdom Metazoa; phylum Chordata; order Ceratodontiformes; family Protopteridae; genus Protopterus; species Protopterus annectens. The sequence goes on from NC_056726.1 coordinate 1,350,840,114, forward strand.
CCTTCCATACAATGGTACTTAAAATACCATTTGCAATCAGCTAAATAATTTCATTCTTTATGTCCTTCCCAAGATAGTGATCCATTACTTCTTTATTAATAATACAATGCAAATGTTCAGCCATGACCGAATCAAAATGCTGCAAAAGTTGCATTTAGCCTAAGAAATTGCCATTGCCATAGATGTACAGGGCATCACTCATACCACGGAATGTCTTGTACCATTCCGCCAAGTATTGGACACTAACTATAATGCATTCTAACACACTACGCCAGTGAGTTATCTCCTTTTCAACCACTGCTTGTCTCTTAGCATCCATTATCTGCCTACTCTTAACTCTATTGTCCAGTTCCTTCCACTTCAGCATGCATGCTGTATGCTCTGGTGCTTGGTCATGTTTGTGTAAAGCTTTGGACATCTCTTGTCCATGCTCTGTAACCACCTGTCCTGAGAAGATGGCTACAATGTCCAAACAATTTGCATGCAAAGTAAAACAGTGCATCTTTTGAGATGAAATATGTCAACCAAGTATGTTTTGCTCTCTCCCCATTAGGCAGCACATGGAAATAGTTCTCCAGTGTAAATCTTTTCTGTTCATCGACTGGAAGTGTGGCATCACCACTTGCACAGGTCCATTCTGAATGGCAGCTACCCTAAACTCATCCCTTATCAAGTCTAGCCAAGTTCCTAGATCCTCAAAAGATATACCTGACACTCCCTGCAAGTCACTGACCACATCTGTCACTACAGAAGTATGGGCTCTTTCTGTATCAAACTAGTGATCCAGGTAACACCTCTAAAGTTGAATCTGCATTTGCTGACATACTTTCACCCATGGTAATGGCTGTAGGTTGACAGGAGGTAGCCTGTGGTGCAGCCACAACAGAGTGGTCACTTTCTTTTCAAGGATGCTGGGCTCACAGTGGTTAGGTTGTAATGCAGAACCATTGTGTTGTCCTGAAGGCAGACTTTTTCCCTGAATCTCCCCTCTCTGATGACCCACAGAAAATTTTCATAATGAAACCCTGTTTCTTTGCATCCTCATTCCTATGCTGCTGAAGCTTTCTTTTTGCTGCTCCTGACAGATATCTACACTTCATCTCTAACTGGGAATGGAAGTAAAGCAGAATTACTACACATGCAGACACTGGGTCCTTTTGTCGTGCTGCAAGTAAAAAGCACTACACTTGAGGTCAATGTTATGCAACTTTCTTTGACCTACCCAGACTGCATAATGACAACGTTAACATTCTGAACTCATTCTAAGGATGGTATATTCCAGTTAACACAGAAACAACTCCCATGACAGTAGTGGAATGTTACCCATCAGATTTAATTAAATGGACTCACTGCAGTAAACCCTCAACTTAGACCTGGTCATTGTCATGTGAAATACAAACTCCAAGCTAGCCAAGCAGTGTAAACAACAAATATCTTAACTGTGGGTGCAAGCTACAAGCCTACAACCTTTCCCTTAACACAGTCACACTTGCCTCCTCTGCTTATATAATACAATCACCAACTTTGTCACTGTTGTGCTTTAATCTCCAAGCATCCTCTACTGGATTGCACAACTGCTTCTACAAAAAGTCATAATAAAAGGAAATTACCCCAAACATATGGTCTGTAGCTAGGTAGCACTACATCTTGATAAGACCACTGCAAAATGCATTCCAGTTAAGCAAAAAAAAAACTGAAGCTGCCACACCAAGAGCTACACAATCCATGGTGCAATACACACCCAACAAATGATCAAGTTGATTCCATCTTGGACTGTAGGCAGAACTGAAGAGGAAGAGGACCAGTAAGCAAAAGAACTGCAGTGCAGGCATATAAACCAGAAAAATGGATTAGGTTCCAAAAAGTCACGTTACTATGTCTGCAGGCACGAAAGAATGAGCAACCTATTACTGAACGCTGTTCATAAACACAAGCTGTACAGTACACAGTATTGTACCGTAGGCCAAAGAACTGCTGAGTAACAGTAACCAGTACGCAAAAACTATAATGTAGGCAATAGGCACAATTGAAGTGCACTACAAAATGTATATTGCATAATTACTTCCATTGACATCAGTCACTATTGCACCGCAGGCACAAAGACTGAAGAATGACCTTCCAGTAGGCAAAAAAATGAATGTGAAAGGCCCAAGTTACAGATATAAGTTAAATACCAAACACTGGAGGTGAACCTCAGCTTTTTCTACAGAATTCTCTCCCTTTCATCTCCCGAAACATTTGAAGAGGTCCCAAAAGATGTAAAATATTGCTAAAGTCTGAAAGAACAAATGGCTAGGAGGAAAGTTACAAGTTTTAAGGGGAACACGCCGAACTATGAGGCAAGAAAAAGGTTGTGGAACAAAAAACACATTTACAAAAACTATTCCTACTTTTATCACAAACCAGCAAAAATTCAGGAATGCATTGTCAATGACAGGCACTGCATGACATGTGCAACATTTTCATATACCTGCCCACTAACTCTCAGTCTCTTGATAAACACTTGAACAAACCAAAATCATTGGTAGAACAAAGGATTAAAATCATGGACTTGCTAGAAAACCTTTTTTGTGAGGGACGTAGAAGTGCCAAACAACCGGGAGACAGACATTCCCACGACCCCCCTTAGCACAGGAACTATGGACAAACACACACAGCCAGGGACTGTACCGTGCATTACATGGAGAATATGAAACATAAAGTCCATTTTTGCTAGTAGCTTCAGCCCTCAGCATTGAGCTATGCAATCATTTTGTGAGTGAAAACAGAACAAACATCATGCAAACATTCTACAACATTCTCCCAACACCTACCCTCTGACCTCATCGCAATAATTCCAGTAGATAAAGCCAAAAATTGCACAGAAAATGTGTATGAACAGTTTCAAACATTGCTCTGAGAACCTTAAAGATACTGGAATAGCAGGGTTTGCATTAACAGACAGTAAAACAGTGCATTCTGAAGAATTCTCACAGCCCCCCCCCCCCAATGTCGCATCAAAATAATGTAGATGAAGTAAACAAACAAAAAATGAGACAAAGGCATAATTGGGGATTTAAAGCAATGTACTTAACTAGACCAGATTTTGCTGGAGCATGCAATATATGAACCTACATTTTTTGATGAGGAGCAGACTAAAAGTACAAGTCAAACATTTAGACATTGTGCAACATTGTAACATTCTAGCAGCCCTACCCCTCTCCTAACCTATCAATTTAACAATTATAGGCAAGCCAAACACAGAATATAGGAATAACAAGGGAGCTTTAAACATAGCCATCAGTCTGGATGAAGCAAAACTACCACAAGACAAGGCCATTACAGTAGGAATTGAAAATACTGGGTTTACAAACTAATGATGCTAGAATAAGATTTTGCAGCAGCATGTATTGTATGATCCCATATTTTTGTGGAAGAACAAAAAAAAAAAAAAAACATCTGGACATTGTGCACATTCTCGTAGGCCCCATCAACCTCCTATCCTCTCAGCATAATTCAGACAGCCAAAAATAACTGCAGAACAAGGCTTATCAGGGATAGTTTAAAACATTATGATAGCAGAGCACTGTTTGCATTAGCATTCATTAAGACATCAGTACATTCTGCAGAATTCTCACCCCCCCCCCCAAAGTCCTGGCACAATAATTCTGGATGAAGTGAAAACAAAATAAAGACAAAGGCCATTAACAATTTGTTTATATAGTAAGTAACCCCACATTAAAACATTTCAGGCAAACATTGGAACACTGCAGCATTTTCACAGGCCCTAACCACACTCCCAACCTTTCAACACAATAGCTATGGACAATGAAAAAATTAAAGTCATTGCATCAGTGAGTTAAACATTGCAGGTATATACAATAATGCCGTAACAGGGTTTGCATTAATATACATTCAAACATCTAGACTTCCTGCAACATTCTCACAGATGCTAACCACCCTCCCAACATTAGGCATTTTAAACAATGTACTTGCGGTGGTGGTGCTGTGGTAGCGTTGTCGCCTCACAGTTAGACGTTGCCCGTTTGATTCTCAGTTAAAGCATCTTCTGTGTGGCGACATGCGTGAATGGACGTTCCTTCGTTGAAGGTTGTGCGTTAGGCCCGGCAAGCCAGCATGTAAAAATCTACTGCCAATCATTAGCGGACCGGAGTTCCGCTGTGGCGACCCCTAACCGGGAAAAGCCGAAAGACCCAACAACGTATGAATTAAAAATGGTAGAACACTTTGTAGTAGCATGCATTGTGTGAACCCACATTTTTGATAAGGAACAGACAGAAAATACCACGCAAACACGTAACTGTGCATTAGCATGCATTACTACATCAGTACCTTCTGTGGAATGCTCACAGCACTTAACCCGTAATGTCTCAGCACAATTCTGGATGAAGTGGTAAAAAAAAAACCTCACTAGACACCTGCAGCAACTGGAGAGGCCGCAAAAGTACCTCACAAAGAGGATCCTAGGCGTTAAACACTTGTCCTATATGGACAGACTCAAAAAAACTCCAACTATTCTCTGTCTCATATCACCTACTTAGAGGCAATCTCTGCTTGACTTACAAAGCCATGTCTGACCCAGCTCTGTTAGAAATGCTACATCTAAAGAAATCCCAATCCCTGCACACCACACATCCCAGAGACCTCAACCTCATTACCACAATCAACAGAACATGCTGGAGGGACAGGTTCATACCCAGAGACTGCCCACGCTATGAAATAGACTTCCCATACATGTCAAGCAGAGCACCTCACTGGCCCTCTTCAAGAGAAATCTTGATGAGTGGATGGGAAGCAGAAAATTCACGTTGGGGATCACTCCAGTGGCTGTACTCGACAGAGGCACTAGGAACTATGGTTGGGTGGCACGTTGCCAGGGTAATCCTATGGGCTAGGCTTGTAAAGGCTCCAGGGCCATTACCCTAGTACACACCTATGAAACAAGACAAAAGCATAACGGTAATAGCGTGCTTATACATTACGTGACTTGAATTTAACAAAAAAAAATGCAAGGCAAACACTTTAGCACTGTGCAACATTCTCACAGCCCCTAACTACGTTACCAGCCTCTCAACAGAAATATGGACAAAGCAAAAAATTGTCACATAACAAAGTCATAGTATCAGGGAAAGTTATAAACATTACAGGTATACACAGTACTAGCATAACAGGGTTTGCAATAATGTACATGCAAACATCTATACATTCTTCCACATTCTCACAGCCACTAAGCCCCCCATTAACCTCTCAGCACAATTCTGGATAAAGAAAAAAGTTATAGATTCATCAGGGATAGTTGTAAACATTGGTGGTATACACAAATACTGTCATAACAGGGTTTGTATCTGTACATATTAAAACATCTGTACCGTCTACAGCATTCTCATAGCCGCTATCTCCCTACCAATTTTTCAGGACAGTTAGACAAAAAATAAGTTAATGAAAATTCTTGTGCACAACTGACTGCCCACACTCCCCCAATCTGCTAAGCACAAGAACTCATTACAAAAAAAGTAATGCAGTCATCTCCCTAGATTTCCTCACTCCCCTAACTGCATGACTACATCTGGACATTACAGACAAGCCTCCCTTTCTCAGTCTATTAGCAGAAAAATTATGGACAAATGTGTAACAGTGTTACAACCACAACTCTCACCTCCCACCCCAACCCTCTTAGCACAAGAATACTAGACAGAAGCAAAATACTGGTACAACCACAGCTCCTCACCCCACCCAAATCCTCTTAGCACAGGAATTCTGGAAAAAAAGTAAAATAGCATATCAACAAATTAGGAACAAAGTACCAAATAAACCAAGACAAAGAGTTACTACACCAACTTTAGTGGAAACCAAAAATCCACAAAAATTCTGGACGATTAACAACATACTTCACCCTGGCAAAACCTCACCCCCCTTCTTAATATACCCAAAAGCACAGCTACCATTGCAGAACACTAACAGATATTTCACTGACAGCATTCTATCACTAACTAAAAACAGCCAACCACCTAACTTTAATTGATATTTTACCCAACAATAATAGCTTAAGATCTCCTTCCAGCCCATCTCCACAGAGACCATTGAAAAACTCCTAAAAAACTCAAACCTACTGCAAATGCAGTTGATGATAATCTACCAGCGGAATTTCAAAAAATAACAGCTGAAGCCATTTTGTACCCTATCTCAGTACTTAATAGAGCCATTACTGAGTAATATGTCCCAACCATCTAGAAAATATCACACATTATACCCTTGTACAAAGGTGGAAACTCAACTGAACTTACAAATTATATGCCCAGTGCAATTCTGTCCCCACTATCCAAACTACAAGAGTGATGTAGTCATTCTCAACTTCTGCAGTATCTCACAACCAATAGTTTACTTGCCAATTCCCAACATGGCTTCAGGCCTCATGCTACAACTGCCCTCCTCAGCTGTGCCAACACCATTAATTTTAGAAATGACCGTAAAATAGGATCATCTGTCTTTCTAGATTTGTCAAAGGCCTTTGACACTGTCTGTCACAACAGTCTATTAACTACTCTCGCCAACCTTAATCTCAGACCCCTAGCCCTCAAAATGGTTCCAAACCTACTTAACAGGCCATAAACGGGCAATAAAATGGCTGCAAGATCTATCCCCTGTACTCCCAGTCACATTAGGAATCCCACAAGGCTCCATCCTTGGTCCACTTCAGTTTAGTGGAATTACTAACAAACTCCGTACCGCCACCTCCCTAGCATCCACAATCCAATATGCTGACAACTCTACACTTGTGTGCCGTAGCTACCATGCAACAGCTCATGTCCCAATCCCGGCTGAAATAAGCCAATCTTTACCACTTACCCATACTCCTAAAAGCTGTTCACTTAAACATCACCTCACAAGACTGCCCACCTATCCCTGGTCTAGCAGACTCTGTAATATCCTTTTTTTCTCTCTGTCCCATAATCTGTCTCCCTCCCTTTTCATCATCCCATCCCACTCTATCTCTACATCTCATTGCATGTACAACGTAGTTACCTATAAAAATAATGAGCCTACTTTACCTCTTGTCCCCAATACCTAATGCACATGCTCCCCTCCTAACCAACTGGCAATGAGAATTAAATATATGTTATAGCTCACATTCCCTTATATTGTCCCTTGTAAAAACAGATAAACCATACTTATTTTACATATTTCTACCAATTGTGTACTAAGATAAGTAAAAAATAACAGATAATTATCTTTGTATAAATAATTGCTATGTTGCCTTCACGAATCTGTTACCCATGTGGAGCTTTTCTCCCCGGACCTCCACTGAAAATGGATTCTGTCGCAGTCAGATTATCCCATAAACAAGTGTAAAATAATAGTACAACCACAGCTTCTCACCTCCCCAAATCCTGTTAGCACAACTACACTACGCAAAAGTAAAAAAAAACCTGGTACAACCACAGCCCCTCACCCAACCAATCCTGTTAGCACAAGAACGCTACACAAAAGTGAAATAAAACTGGTGCAACCACAGCCCCTCACTCCCCAATCCTCTTAGCACAAGAACACTGCACAAAAGTGAAATAAAACTGGTACAACTACAGCCCTCACCTCTCCAATCTCTTAGCACAAGAAATATAAGCAAAAAAGTAATGCAATCACCTCCCTATGTTACCCCCCTACAAAAAATAAAGTTAAAACTAAACCCAGAAACTTAACTTTTATGCTGTTAACAGAAGGCTGCTTCCAATCCTCTGCTCCCTCTTCACGACTGAAGGCTGACATGCATGCTTTCCCTCTTTCCTTTTTAAATTGCCCTTAAAAAGGACAGTTTTCCAGACCTTTTAGAAACTGCCCTTAGAAGGACAGTTGAAAATAGTGTTCGCCAACAACCACGAGTGCTCCTAAGGCTTGAATCCACAGTTGATCTGTTCTCCTTCCTCACGCTGGTCCAAACCCTGCTCAGTCTGCCACCAATACACTAAAAGGAAAACTCCTCTGTTTAAAAACAAGAGAAGTAATCCTTATTAGCCACATGTGCCTTTTTAAAGGCAGTTTATACAGGAAGTGCTTTGCAAGTACCAATCAGGACCTTGCTTCATCACTTCCTTGTTTTAAAAAAAAAATGAGAACTTAGTTCCCTGGCTACTGCAGCCAATCGGATCCCTTGCTTCACTGAAGCAGACCTGACTGAGTGCAGCTTATGGACAAATCACAAAAAAAAAAAAAAATGGAGAAAAGTTTACAATTGCACAGGGATGTCAAGGAACCATGCGGACATCCATGAGGTGCTCAGCCGAGGAAGTAACGGACGGAGCACCCCGTGACTGCTGTATGAGGGCTCTCATTCACAGGGAGCGAATTGCAGGCTCCCAGTGGCCGTGGGTTTTGTGGGTGCCTAATGCCGGCTATGGTCCAGGGGCCCCAGGAGAATGGTCCTAGCAAAGCTTCATCTGGACCTACAGAATGAATCAATCTTACAATGCTTTGTAAAGTATGTGCAGAGGACCAAATAACAGAGTCTATCATATTTCAAGAATCCAGCTAAGCCATAGAGTAAGCCAAGGCCCTGGTAGAGAGGGCTATAATGCTTCCTGGAATAAATTTGATATGGTGAGTATAACAAAAGGTAATAGCCTTAGAAAACCATTTGGAAATAGCATGTTTTGACACAGATTATCCCTTCTTACCTTCTTAAAAAAAATAAACAATCGATCCAAAGATCTGAGCAATCTAGTTCTTTCAAATAGTACCTGTGTTGTCTGTGGGCATCCAAAGTATGGCTTATCCGTTCTCCCTCATTTTTTAGATTCAGTAAAGAAAATTGGGAGATGGACAGTCTCGTTTAAAGTAAACTTGGATACCACTTTAGGCATAAAAGAGGGATTCGTTCTCAAAGAAAGCCCCTCTCTATGGAAAATGAGGTCAGGTTGACTCTGTGCTGAATTGGACGATAAATTAACCTTGATAGAGTAATAAGGCCATAGGATAGCAACTCACACAGATACTGTAAAACCGAAGAACAGCTAGCCCTTAATATGTACTGGTTATGTTGTTGGCACCAACTAGAAAACATTTTCCATTTCTAATATATGATTTTCTAGTAGCAGGCTATCTTGCTTCCATTAGTACTTGCTGCATGTACTCAGTAAACAGGTCCTTAAAAGGAGTTAAGACCTGATCATTCAGGTTGTGAATAAAAATGGTTGATGTCAGAATTTTTAAAACACCCCTGTTCTTGTGTGAATAATTCCAGTCTGTGAGGAAGCTTGTGATAATTGCCCTTGGCCATTTCCAAAAGAAGGGAGTATCACTGTTGTCTAGGTCAGAAGGGAATCACCACAATGATCTTGTGGGGATCTTCAGAAGTACCCTGAATATTAGTGGAAAGGGTGGAAAAGCATGCAGGAACATTCCCATCCAAAGAAAAGGCATCTCTCTTTCAGGCCTTCTTGCATAGAATCCTGGAACAGAATTCTGACAGTTGATTTATTCAAAGAGGAGGCACAAAAGGTCTACTTGAGGACCTCTCCCAGATGGATCAAATGACCCCCCCAATCTAGTTTCCATTCATGTGGATTTTCCTTGATCCTGCTGAGCTTGTCTGCCACATAGTGTTTTGAGGGAATGTAGGGTGCCTGTCGAGTGATATTGTGCTGTGAAGCTATATCCCAAGCTAACATGGCTAGTCTACAAAGTGGATACAGCATAGTTCCCCATTGCATGTTGATTTACCACATGACTGTGGTATTGTTTAAAACCACTTTGAAGAGGTCCCAGCGGTCAAAGATGCCATTGAGAATTGAATGTCTTGATCAGGGCAAGCATCTCCTAGATATTTATGTGCTTGCATCTGTCCATAGTGTCCCACACTCCTTCACTTTTATTTCTCATGAAACTGCTCCCCAAGCAAGTCCAAAGCATCTGTGGTGACTTCTTTGGAGCAAGGAGGGTGAAGGGGAAACCAAGATTTAAGGATCTCCGTTGTCTCTCCCAAAAGATTTCTCTTCTGATAAACCCCAGCACTGGGATTTGAAAAGATAAAGGGTGTTGATACAGGGATCAGAGAGATTTCAGACAGCAACATCTTTCTTATATGGAGTCTTGCTAGGGGTGTCATGGAAATCATGGATGTCAGAGACCGAAAATCATGAGGTATTCCTTTTCATAATTGAAGTCTGAGTGGAAAACCTTAGAAACAGATCTAAATAAGGATCTATTTTTTCCTGTGGATGAAAAGCTGTTTGAACTGAGATGTCTAGTTGACATCCCAAGGCACACTATCCTGTGTTAGGGAGTCAAGAAAGACATTTGACTGTTCTCTTGGAATCCCAGCTTATGTAAGATCTACCGATCACCACTAAGAGAGATTCCTGTCACTTTGCAAAAGACACTGCAAACCTATGCAAGTTGTCTAAATATGGAAAAGGTGGATACCCTTTAGCCTGCAGTGAGCTGTAACTGGAGTTAGACACTTTGTGAGCACTCATGGTGCAGTGGATAGTATAAAGATTATGGCAGGGAACTGATAGTGGGGTCCAGACATACATAACCTTAAACCTCTGAAGCTTGGATGAATAGGAATGTGAGATAAGTATCTTACTGTTACCAGGAAACTTGAAAATGGAAGAAGAGGTAACAGGTTGTGAAGTGACATCATTTTGAACTGGGACACTATCTCAACAGGTTTAGGAAAAAGATGCAAAAGTGGTCTGCAAGCATTTTCTTTCTTTCTTTGGCACTAGAAACATCTTTGAAGAAACACCCTTATCCACTTGGGAGGGAAGAACTGGTTCTATCAGTGCTTGAGATAGCATGAGATAAAAAACAGGCAGAAACAGGAGTGTGATCTGGAGGATGAAGTATTATTATTTCCTGAAAAGGAGGAATTTCCTCATTGCTATCTGTAACCTTGAATGATTTTCAGAAACCCATTTGTTTAAAGCAATCTGTTGCCAAAGATCAAAATGGAGATTAAGACTTTCAGGAAGAAAATGGGTGGCCAGGGTAGCAATGGGTCACAAGGTCTCTTGAATAGTCTTTCAGACATATTGGACTCCCCTTGGTTTTGGGAGATTAGACTTCTTTTTGGGACCTCTTGCTATTCTTTCTTAAACGTCTGTTTACCTGGAATTCTCTTGAGACTATCTAGTCTATTTTCTGCCAGAAATGAAAGAAGAGAAAGTCACTTGGACAGTATGGAAAAGGAGAGCTGAAACAGTTTAGAGATTCCCCGAATCAGCTTGTCCCTTTCATCACACTTTTTGATCACCTCTGCAGCAGTGAGGCTAAACACTAAATTTCTATCCAAGCAAGAATATACAATCTCACTTTTAATATCATCTGCAACGTTCTGAGAATGCAGCTATGCAAGCCTCATTAAAACAGTACCCATGGCCATAGCCCTGGCAGAAATATTAACAAGAGTCATACACACACTGCAAATAATTAGTAGTGAGAGACCTTTGCAAAAGAAGAAATAAGTTATTTACAGCAGATTTTTCCTCACAAAAAGAAACAACAGATACATAAATCATTTCATACTTTCAAAACATGTCACAACATGTCAAAACAAACTTTAACATATGAAACTGACAGTTCAAAATTCTGAAAACCAAAGTTGCAGATATACAATACAAACTAATATCACGAACCACAAACTGATGAATAAAATCCAGAAGCACAAAAGCAATCAAGCGGACAAACGTGGTGAATAGGAAGAATATTTAATGGTAAGTGCTTTTGGCTGCAACTCCAGCCTTCATCAGACCAGATATACAATACACTTTCCCCACAGGCCCACACCTATCAATTTCCCATGCTTAGCAGATAGAGTAGGGTTGGAATTAACTAAGTGCTTTGCAGCACTGGAATCAACTAAGGCTATAGCTGCAAGGTTAGGTTTGGGAAAATGCATAAACATTTAAAAGACTGAAGACATTTAAACATCTTGTCTGCCTTTTTAGGGGCACCCAGCTGACTAGTGGGAAAATGCAGCCAGTAACGCACATCTGTAAAGCAGACAGAACAGAAGGAATGGGTGTAGGTTCTAGAAAATCATCCTGTAAGAACTCGTAGTATTTTCTGAGTGAGAAAAATAAATCCGTGTTCTCTCACTGAAAACACTAGCACATTCTAGCAATAGTCTCAGAGGAAAAGGAAACCCCCCACAGGGAGAATCAGAAACTGAGGAAAAAATCTTGAATCCATCCCTGCATCTTCCTGTTCAGATTCAGAATATTGAATCTCTTCAGAAAAAGAAGAATCTTTTTTTTACCAGAAACTACTATGCAAGTAGGATCAATAGCTTGAATTAAATGCTGAGTCAGACACAGTAAATTACTGCTGTCTAAAGGAATTTAAGGAGGGGTAGGTACATGCTTGTTTTTCTTTTTCTTTCTGACAAGAAAAATGGGGCCAGTGGTGTTACTGATGGCAGCTACTTCCCCAGGAATGGGCTCAGTTTTCTGGCACAACAGGGAAACCTTCCCTGTTCCCTGTGGTAGGACCAGCAAGAGTGACTGACCCTTGCCCACTGAGGAGCATCCAACAGCTGCTGAGGTCTTGGCTAACCCCAAGTCCATGCTGGCTCTAGGTGCTATACCAGAGTGACCTGGGGTAAAAGGTGAGTGGTCAGAGGTACAACACACAGCCACAGTAGTGACCCACCTGTGCTGAGGCAAATAGCTAGTCTGTTGTGTTGGCAAAGACTGTTTTCTTAACTTTTTCTTTCTGTGGCTGGAAAAAGGACTGATTGTGGGACCAGCAGTGTGTTCCACGATGAAGCTGAAAATGGTGCCACTTTCTCGGGCAAGATGAGCAGCAAGTATCTGTAAATCTAGTAGTCATAAAATTTTATTTTTTAACAGAAAAAAGCAGTAAATAGCACTTTTAAACTCTTGCCAACCCCATCATGAAAAAAATAAAAATTCTCCACAGAAAATATTTTTTCAGTAAGTTAACTCTGCTTTTAAACTGACAGAAAAAAATGAGTACTCCAAGTATATTACAATCTCTAGACAGTCCATTAAAACAGAGCACTCCTAGCTTCCAGCCAGGCAGCTTGAGCTGAGCTCCCTAAAAGACACGTTTAGGCGTGAAAACCTTCAGAACTTAACTGCTAGCAGAGAGGGAGGCTGACCCTAAAAGGGCAATGCTAGGAATAACAAAAAATGAATGTCCACACCCTGGCATAAAAAACACACCAAAAAGCAAGGGGGATGAAAGGAGAGAGTGGCAGCAGTGGTCATTCAAATATCCACTGTTAAGATAAGTTCAGCTCAAACAACTGTACTGTGTTCATCATACTGATCACTGCTGCTGTATGGGTAGATTAACTTAGCTAACTACATTTAGGAGATGGAAATAGAAGAGTCCAGGAGCCCCTGAAGAATGGTCCTAGCAAAGCTTGATCTGGGCCTAGAGAAGGAATGAAGCTTATAGCACTTTGTACAGAGGACCAAGTAGCAGCTTCTAGAATCTAGCCCTTTCCAAAAAGCCATAGATGAAGCCAAGGCCCTGGTAGAGAGGGCCTTGACCCTGCCTGGAATAGTTTTGCTGTAGTGAGTATAATGAAAGGTAAATAGCCTTAGAAAACCATTTGGAAATAGTCTGTCTTTACATTAGTTGCCACTTCTTACCTTCACAAGAAATGAGTAATTAATCAGAAGATCTGAAAGATTTAGTTCTGTCAAGATGGTACCAGAGTTGTCTGTTGACATCCACGGTATAGAATATAGTTTTTCCCTCATTTTTAGGTTGAGGAAAGAACACAGGGAGTTAGATATCACTTTAGGCATAAAAAGGAGCATGTCTTCTCAAGGAAACCCTGCCCCTATGGAAATTATGGAATAGGATTGACTCACTATAGGAGCGTGCAACTCTGTTATTGTTCTTGGAGAGGTCAGAGCAATCAATAAAACTGTTTCTCATGTTAAGAACCCCCAAGTCAGTCAGATTATCTAGTTCAAATAGAGCTAGTGCTAGCTTCTCTTAATACAAAATTAAGATCCCAAGGAGGGGCACTGGTTTTCTTAGAGGCCTCTTATGCAAAACCCCTTTCAAGAACATTTTGACATGAAACTAGATTGAAAGTGGTGCATCCATGGGCAGATGTGCTTAAATTCCAATATATGAATCTTGATAGAGAAATAAGAAAGGCCATAGAATAGTAGCTCACATAAATACTGTAAAACCAGAAATGGCCCTGAATAGGTGCTGATTATGTTGCTGGCACCAACAAGAAAACATTCTGTATTTGCTACTGCTACTAATTTTCTACTAGCAGACTTTCTTACCTTCATTAGTAACTGCTGCATGTTCTCAGTAAACAGGTGCCTAAAAGGAATTAAGACCTTATCATAAAGGTAGTCAAGTGAAGTTGATTCATTGTCTGGGTGTATCAAACACTCGTGGGCTTGAGTGAGTTGATCCAGTCTATGAGATAGCTTGTGGTAATTGTCCCTGTCCATTTCCAAAAGAAGAAAGAACCGTGGTTGATTGCGCCAGAAGGTGGTTACCACATTGGTCTTGGGGGATTCCTTTGAATTTTCAGAAATACCCTGGATATTAAAGGAAAGGATGGAAAGGTATACATAAGCATTCCTGTCCAAGGAAAAGAAAAGGCATCTGTCTTCTGCACATTCTTGCATGGAATCCTGGAACAGAATACACAATTTATATGCACTCAGTACTGTTGAACAGTCTTGTACTTGTATAATAATCTACAGCTGGATTTTTATCCTTAAATGTGGATTTTTTAATTTATTCTTTATATTCCACATTTTCTCTAGAATTTCAGTCAGATGTCTTTGGTGTGTATATATACACACACCCCTACACCTCACAGGCAAAGAAAAAAAATACTCAGAATTTACATTTATATTACATAACCCCAAATTGTTTTCTTGCAATTTTATCACAGTCATATGGTTAATACTTCACTATATTCTGCACTTTTTTGTTTAGTTCACACAGTTACTTTTTCACGTAATAGATACTCTGCCATTCCAAATCAAATGCACATTGAGAGTTCCATATGGTTAGAATTTCACCATATAGGTTCATAGATAAATATTAGGTTAGCTGCCCTTGTGGACCATTTTAAGCCTAGCCAATTTCGCTTTTTGTGCTTGAAATAACTTATCCCATTTGGTTATACATTGGCCTTACCCATTCCATGATCGATAATTATATATTACTCCTAACAAGAGTAACTGTGATCTTACTATAGATAATTTGAGGGGACCCATGAATGGGATAAAGCATTTAGGAATTGCCTCGGTCCATCAGTAGTACAGGGGCAGTCCTGGGTACATTTTCTGTTTTGTCTAAACAGTCTTGATGAATGTTATGTTGGAAGTTTTTTAACAAGGGCATTTACATGAAAATGTACTAGAGATGTTGCTTCTGATATGGAATAAGAAGTAAATACTTGCCAGACATCTGGGCCTTGATTTGCCTTTTTCAGTTGTGAATATTGTGAAAAATGTCAATACTTTATTAAAAATGCCCTATTGTTTTTCAAATGCATTCATGTATAACCATCATGTCTGTCAAGCCATCTTGTTCCAGGGATTGCACACAGAATCACTTTTTCTTTCCCAAGTTCGCATTCTTCCACTTGTCATCTGTTTCTTCAGCAGTATCAATGACCCCCAGTCTAACAATCCCTTCCTTCTGTTACTTGTAACTTTGCTAATCTCAGTGGCAGTTTCTTTCTTTGTTTGTTGCTTCATCATGATTTAAAATGAATAAGGGTATCGGTATCACCAGTCCCAAACAATTTCTTAATAGCAAGAGGTGTCAGTTCATGCTTCAGCTTTCTTTGTTTACTCTCTGTTACTTCCATAAAATTGCAGGTGATCTTACACAGTTCCCAGAATCATGCTGAATACTCATTGCTAATCTTCTTTCAGGTTACTGCAGTTGCTGCATGTTAGGTTGGTGGGGTATTATGGGTAAAGGGAGGAGCTCGAGAGTTCAAGAATCCTACGATCTGGAAGAAGCAGACAAGTCGGATCCAAATTCAACAGTTGTGGGAAAATGAAAATTGACTGCACAGGTGGAACATTATGGTAAGTACTTAACTTTTTATTTTTCTTCATTTCCAGTGCTGCTATAAATTTGGTACATTTGCACAGAATAGCTTGCCGTGCCAGTGCCCTGTACAAACATATGCAGCTGGAGACATTGCTTATCTTTATTATACTGTCAAAGTTTACTGTGCTGTTTATTGTTTTTTGCACTTCTTTAAAGTTGCATTTTACAACTGCTGTAAGGGCTGCTGCTCTGCACTGAAATACATTGTTTCTAGTGTTTCTTTTAGTATTAGACTCGCGGTGGTGGTGGTGCTGCGGTAGCGTTGTCGCCTTACAGTAAGACGCTGTCCAGTTCGTTTCTCAGCTAGAGCGTCTTCTGTGTGGAGACATGCGTAAATGGGCGTACCTTCATTGAAGGTTGCGCGTCAGGGCTGGTAACTCGGCACATAAAAATCAACTACCAATCATTAGTGGACCGGAGTTCTGCTGTGGCAACCCCTAACCGGGAAAAGCCGAAAGACACAACAACAATCTGTTTGAGGTTCCTTAACACTTGTGCTCCAAACAAGTCATTTTACATTAAGAGGGACAAAGTTTGCAGTTTTGTGGCAGAAGAGGGCTGATTTCACCCATCTGAGCTGGGATTCGCTGGTGCAAAGCTCATCATGTGCTTACTCAATTGACCTTTGTGCATAGTTAGTGTAAAAGTTGATTTTTTTCTGTTCATATATAAGCCTTGTGTTTGCAAGAACATGCTCTTCACACAGCGGTGATTACTGGTGCCTTGTATACACAGAATTACCAGAAGTTGAAATTTGCCTATCAGAACCACCTCAGAACTTTATCTCAGTCCTTGCTCCTTGCTTTACTCACAGGGCAACTGGTTTGTGTAGCGAGCACCATTTATGCATTTAGTTAGGACTATCTAGGTCTGCCTTAGTGTATTATAGCACCCAGGACTATTGCTGCTCAGAGAGCATCTGGTTTGCCACTGGGCCATCATCTCTGGTTAGGTTAGCTGTAGATTACACCAAGTAAGCACTCTTCCCTCATCCAGTTACAAACACCCTCCACTCCTATCCTTTCAAATACACATTAGGTCCTGGAATCATGGGTGTGCATTTTTCTGCCATCACTGCATCCAGCTTAGTGGACCTGGGCATCCTGAGGCAATGTAACAGTTGCTTTATGTACACTGACAACCATTTAATTCTCGAACAAACAAATACAGTATGTGAGAGATGTAGTTGCACATTGACACTGGAGGCTAGACCCTCACATACAGACAGAAACAGCAGCAAACAGGCTGTCAAAGGCTCAAACACATACTCACCATACCCCCAAAAGACTACACAAATGGACTCACATATGCAGAGGTGCACACATGTTGTAACTTACCCAAACCTCAAAAGCCTCTCTGGCGCAGTCCTGAGAAACTCCACATGTAAACAAACAAGTCAATTCCCATATCATAACACACAAAACCACATCTCATTGTGTCTCAACTACCAAGCCCAGAAGGCGAAAGACTCCATAGCCCAATATTCTGGTCATAGGAGACTCCATTGTGAGACATACTAATGTCCGTCTTACCAGGCAGGCTAAGGGGAAGTTTGTAGTTAGTTGCCTGTCACGGGCCAGGATTTGGCAGATCATGCAAGTACTCAGGTCACTTAGCCGTAAGTACCAGTATGACTCGGTCATAGTCCATGTGGGCATGAATGACCTGAGACATAACCCCTTGGACTATATGAAGTAAGACATGATTAAGCTGTCAAATATGTGTCACAAGCAAGTATGAGCCTAGCCTTGAGCAGCATTCTACTGTCTCTAAGGATGTTGCCACAATACCAGCAGAAATTGATTGACTTTAACGATTGGCTTAGCTACTGGTTTCATTGCAAAGGGGTCCAATACTTGTCAGGAGGGCATGTTTGATAGGCCACACTGCTTTGCCAGAGATGGTCTTCACCTGTCACCTCTAGGCTTTTGGATATTGGCTAAAACAACATCCTCCCATATAGTGCCTTTTTTAAGCATTTCCAAACAGGCAACCCTTCCAACATAGCAAAAGCTTCTCTGGACAAGCTAAAGGTGTTACTTTTCAATGCTAGGAGTCTCAATAAGAAACTGCAGTCCCTGGAAGGTGGTCTCACCCTGGAGAATGCTGACATCTGTGCAGTTACTGAAACATGATTAAAGATCACGTAAAGCACTTCAGCAGTGCATGGCTGTAACACCTGTCATATGTTCAGACCGGCACCCACTGAACATGAAAGAATAAAAGGCAGAGGTAAGAATAAAAGGCAGAGGTATATCTATCTGCATAAAGGATAAGCACATCTCAAAGCGGGTAACACAAAATGACATGCTTGAGCTACTCCATGTCCAACTAACCATGGGAAAAATCCATTACCATATTTTTGCTAGCTACAGGTCCCCCACCATGAACCAGGAGACCAATACATCATACCTGAAGTTACTAGAGCCACTTCCCATCCAGCCCAATACCATATTCATGGATGGTTTTAACTACCTCTTCATTAATTGGGAGGCAAACATGACCACTAACATGCAGGCCCAAAGATTTCTTGACTTTGTAAATTAAAATGCCCTGGAGCAGCATGTCTGCAGTCCCACCAGGGGAGCAAATATCCTAGATCTGGTACTCAAAAAATATGGGAGAGTACTGCACCCCCCCACCCCCATTGTGATGTCCTCACTGGTAAGCTCAGATCACAAAGCTGTTTCCCTTGAAATAAAGATAAAACTAGTTCCCCCACCTAACCCCAAAAACTTTAAGAACCTCTCTAAGGTAAGTTACCCTCCTGTTAAGAGAGGGCATAGATATCTCCCTCAAATCCTGAAAGCAGAGAACCCTATGCTGAGGCGTACACAAAAGCCCAGTACGACCTTATAAGTTACTGCATAGAAACAGTTGTACCAGTCTGAAATAAACCCAGATCAATCTGGAAAACAAGACACTCTGGTGGACTCTTGGTGTTAGAAGGTTGTACAACAAAATAAAGAAAATCCTGTCGAGAAGCAAGAGGGAATATGCACAGCAGAGCAAAAAGTCCTTCATTAGTCTAAACAAGTGAATCCGGGAACTTTTCAAGTCTCTGATAGACTTTGAGGTAGAAATCGCCTCCAAAGATAAGGATAACCATAAGCCATTTTTCAGTTATGTTTGCAGTCTTAAGGGCAGCACCCAACAATGTGCAGAATTAGTTGTAGATGGCTTCACCTATACTCGGCCAGAAGATAGAGCAAATCTGCTGTCTGACAAATTCAGCTCATATTTCACCTCCCCATCACACCCAGTTCTCCCCCAAGTAATACCCTCCACCACTCCACAGCCAGTTATCACCAAAGAACAGGTTGCCACTGCAGTCTTTAAAGCTGAAAACATGGCTTCAGTGGCGCTTTATGATATACTAGGTTGTCTCTTAAATAGCTTAAATCAGGACTTATCAAGCCTGGATCTCTTTTTAACCACAGCCTGTGGACTGGCTTAGTTCCAATAGAGTGGAGGACAGCAACAGTCATCGCCTCTGCATAAAAGGGGGCCATCTACTAATCTGAGAAATTACAGACCTGTAAGTTTGACTAGTTTCATATGCAAGGGCATGGAAAGAATAGTCATGGACCTGATAAATAATGACATAGGAAACCTCCAAACACTGGACCAGACCCAGTTTGTTTTTGTCAAGGGCAGGTCATGCCTATTGAGTCTGGTGGATTTCTTTGAGAAAGTCAGTGAGACCACATATGAGGGTAACAGTACATAATGCCTACCTTGACCTGGCTAAGGCATTTGATACAATTCCCCATGTAGAAATAAACTCACAAAACTGGGCATAAATCCCTGCATCACCAGATAGCTAATTGGCTCACGGACAGGACATGTGTTTAAAGTTGATGAATTCAGATCTAGCAAGAGGCCATTTACTAGTGGTGTGCTACAAGGCTCAGTGTTGTGACCATTCCTTTTCAGACTGTACTTCTCTGTAGTCAGTACAAATATGAAAAGCCTTTGGATGACAAAGTTTGCCGATGAGTGTAAGCTGGGGGCAATCACTAAATCCCCCAATGATGTAGATATCCTTTGGGAGGGTCCAGATCAGACAAATGATTGGTGGCAGAACAGTGGCCTAAAACTAAATGCGAAAAGTATTATCATGCCCTTTGGGAAGCCAAATACCACTGTAAATTACAACATCAATAGCATGCCCCAAAGAGTAGACTTTGAGGTGAGAGATCTGGGTACACAGCAGCCTGAACTTTGACTGCCATGTGTCCACAGTGGTGAGGAAGTCTTTTGTGTGGTACAACTTATAAGTAAAGGTATGGCATCGATATCCAAGAAATTATACACTTGCTGTACTTGGCCCTCATTAGGCCAGTAATAGAGTACAATGCGTTGTTTGGACATGTACTCATCTAGGCACTTACAGCAGCTGGAGTGGCCTCAGATGCTCCTCACAAAGAAAATACAGGGTGTAAACAACATGTCCTGTGTGAATAGATTAAAAGTCCTATCCCTTTACTATGTCTCCTACAGACTATTAAGGGGGTGACCTATGCGTGACTTACAAGGCACTCACAATTCCAGCCCTGCTGAAGCTGTTTACACATCTGCAAGTCAAAGGGTCAGCCCATCTAGTGATCTAAACCTAATGAGCGATTGAAAGAAAACATGCTGGAGAGACAGGTATGTGTCTCAAAGATTGCCCCTTCTTTGGAACAGACTTACTGTTCGCATTAATTAGAGCCCTTCCCTGACCCTCTTCAAACACAATTAGGATTAATGGATGTGGAATCGCAAATTCACACCTGGGTAGTGCCTATGTCCCCTATGGACAGGGGCAGTCTGTAAGATACTCCAGGCATAGGCAGAAATCCATGCCATCCTCTTGACCGTAGGAGCCATATATTGGGTAAAATCAGGTTATATTGGCAAGACTTGTAAGTGCTGTTAAGGCGTTAGCCTAGTAATCTCCTGTGAACAAATCGTACCTAACTCTTCTGATGTGACTTGAGCTCTGGAATCTTCGGTGCCATTTGCCAGTGTTTGTGCCCCTTCTTCCTTGTTGGGCTGATTGGTGCTGAGAGCTTCGGACTCAAATACTTCTGATGACTTGTCACTGCAGGGGAGACCTGACTTAGGTCTGTTGTAAGGACAAGGACAGGCTCAACCAATTCTACCCTAAGACACTGTTGAGGTTGGATCTTTTGACCATTCATCATTGATGTATCCACAGAATAAAGCAACTCATGGGCCTACAGTGCTGAGATTTGGGATACTTTCTTCTCAAGACAGTTCAGATTACTCTCTTCCAGCTCCCAGAGGAAGAGGTAGTATAAGAAGAAGCACTTGGACTCTTCTTCAGAGTCTGTACACAGATAAAGCTGTTGACAAAGGGAAGTTCCCTTAAATCCCTTCCTGAAAATGCCACACTTGGCAAGATTCTGAAGATGATTAACAGAGGGGATCCTGGGCCATAGACCCCATCTCCCCAGAAGATGAGATTTTGCAGGAGGCCTACAGGTCTTCTCCCCCAGCAACCTGGGTAGTGCATCCCTTAAATAAGCTAGTGTACATGGTGTGCTGCAAAATATGGAGGTAGCCAGATGTGGCTGTGCCAATACCCTGCAAAATGGATAGAGTGTTGTGGACCCCCAAAGATAACGCTGGTGCAAGATACTTTTCTTGTTAATTCCATAGAGGTGTCTGCTGCCACCAAGAGGGATATCCCTTAGGGCACCCAGTCTATTTATCCTCCAAATAAGACGTCTGGGATGATGGATTGACTTGAAAAGCGAGTTTATATGGTCAAAATTTCTTGGTCAGAGTTTTGAAATATGCGGTACATATCATTAGGTTTCAGAAGTAACTGGGAGAGAAAATGTCTGACACCCTGAAACAATTGCCTGTGGGTGACCTGAGGACACAATTAGAGACTCAAGTGGTAACTGTAACTTTTTCCTCTCTTCACTGGCCATGCATTTACTCCACAGTGCAGTCAAAGGCACGGCTATACTGGCAGGCTTAGGCATATCAATGAAGAGACAAACGTGGCTGTACCTCAGCAGTTTCATCATAGCTGATTTTGACAGAACTTCCCTATATGGACAGTAGGATAAAGAGAAACTGTGGCAATGTGAGCAAGATGGCAGAATGTTCACTGCTGCTGGGGTGAAATTTTTGGTGCCACTAAAGTCCTTTCAAAGGAATTAAACAGGTGCTAAAAACTTACTGTACCAGAAGTCCCAGCTGCCGCAGAACAGACAGCAGAATGTCAGGGGTTCCTGTGGAAGAGGGAACTTCCACTCTGACTGCTACCATTGCAGCCAATGTGGTGTGAATCATCAAGACTTTAGATGATCCTTTTGAGGATCCCCATCAGTCCGAGTCCTGAAGGGTTTACCTGGCTGTCCTGCTCTGGAGGCAGTCGGGGGATGACTATACTTCCACCTAACAGTGTGATTGGCCATTACGTTAGATAAAGGAAATTGTATCCAGGGGCTACTCTCTTCATTTTTTAAAGCTGCCCAAAAGTGTGCCATTTCATCCCTCAACAGTGTCATCCTGATAGAGGAGGGCAGCTCTCCAGTAAGTAAATAGCTTTTTCCAAAAGAAAGAGACATCCAAACAATCACATCATACCAGAAAGGGTCTGGTTTCTGCTTCAGGTCCTTGTTGATACCCAGAAAGACACAGGACATCAGACCTGTCCTTGACTTAAGTTGATTGAGCCAGTATGTGAAGGAGGAGTCATTCTGGATGGCTATAGTACAGTCCATACTGTTGTGCTTGCAGCCAGGAGAGTGGATGTGTTGTTTGGATCTCCAGGATACATACCTACACATCAAAGTAGCGAAGACATCAAGGAGATTCCTGCACTTCAAGGTGGGAGGCAATCATTACCAGTTTCAAGCTCTCCCATTTGGATGCAGCACAGTCTGCTCCTGCTGTTCATCAAATATATGCCTTTTGAAATTTCCCTAATGCAACTGATTGGAGTAAGGATTTTCCTTTGTATAGACATCTGGCTCATAGCAGTCCCCACTACAGGGAAGCTTCTCATTGCAAGACCATACTTGCTCTGGCTATGTTTGTCTCTGAGGATCACAGTCAGTGTGGCAAAATCCCATTTAGATTCATCACAGTCCCTTATATTCATTGGCTGTCAGTTGGATACAGTCAGCTAGAGGGTGAAATCACCCCTTGACAGGATTTAAACCAAAGTAAACAAAGTCATGAGCCTCTCAAGAAAACAACATCCTACAGTTGCTGCAATATTCAAAGTGCTGAGACTGACAGTATTATCGATACATTCAGCTTGGCAAATGAGACTGAATGAAAGAATTCAACAAAGGACTGTCAGAATTCAGTGAGATCAAACAGCCCAACACTCATCAACTGCCATGGTTAAGAAGGATGCATACATCCTGGGGTGGGGGCTTTATCTGCACAGTGTGATCCAAGGTACATGGACAAAGCAAGAAGGTAAATCTTATGTCAACATTCTTGAGAGGAGCTCAATCCTACTAGTGTTGCAGCACTGCCAGGATGTGCCCCCCAGGGTGTAGTATCCATTCACTCCAACAACATAGCAGTGGTTGTGGTACGTAAACAGGCAAGGTGGAATATATTCTTACTTCCTACGTAGAGAAGCTGTAAGGATTTGGAGATGAGCCATAACATCACATCACTTTACATCACTTTTAGCAATACACATAACCAGAGACATTCATTGAGATTATTCATAAGTAGAACAGACAAATATTGCTTCCACATGAATGGTCTCTCAACATGATGATGTCTTGCATCATATTTTAGAGGTTGGAAAGACCCTAATGTGATCTCTTTTCTTCATCGTCCAACACCAAATAAAATAATATCTGATGTCATTTTCATTTGTTCCTCAATGAATGGATTCAGATCCAACCATCACTCGGCCACTTTCTACAGATTCTAGGATTTGAATCTCAAGCTGCTCCCTTACTCAAAATTCTCCTGACCATTGTAACACTTCAGATCTTGTGTGCTGCACTTCAAGACAGTCGGGATTGCAACTTCTTGAGCTCCATTGGGGAGTGAGTGTAATTTGTTAATACTTGTGTCTAAAGTATTTTTATATTTATATATTCCCTCCTTTCCATAATATCGCAACCAAACCTTTTTTGGTAATTCTTTAATATACCATCATTGGTGGTTTTGTTCTTCCTTGTCCTTTATACGTGTAGGTATATTTTTCAGCTACCATTGTTGGTAGTCTTTCTGTCCTCTCCTGTTTTCTTTATATTAAAAAAAAAGTCTTTCCTGTCTTGTACTTCAACTAGGTTCTTTTTTCCGGTATGGCTGACAAACCTACTGGATTTAAGAAATGCACTCGCTATGAGCATAAGATTCCCAATTCTGATGCCCACAGGGAGTGTGTTTTAGTGTTTAGGCCCAGCACATTTAGATAATCCTTGTGCTGTTTGTGCATCCTTCAGTGCAAGAGCTATCAGCGATTGGAGGAACAAACCTATTTTAAAAGTTCTCCTCCCTGCTTCAGCTTCCTCCTTGGGTACTTCTTCAGGGGCTCAATGTCCCTTTCAGAAATCCAGGGAGCACTATAAACACTCTCCTCTCCTGCCCAGACTTCTCCACAGACATCTGCCTCAGAACCTCCTAAAAAGGTTCCAAAAATATCAGATCTGAAGGCTTCAGATCTGAAACAGTTGACTGCTCCGTCTTCCCAGGTTCTCTCCGGAACCGGTATCTCAGAGGCTGAGGTCCCCTTTCTTGCAAGAAACTCCTAAAAAGTCCTCCAGGCCACCCTTCACATCCTCTTCAGTTAGGTCCTCTTGTAGTCTTTCCAAAGCAGACTTGGACAGGATGATGAGGAAATTCCTCCGAACACAGATTCAGATGGGAGTTTTGCCAGCTCTGTCTCCCACTGGATTAGTGAATCATCAACCTGCATTTCTGCCTGTCCTTACTCATCCTCCGATCCAAACCCTCACTTCTGACCCAGTGTATCCAAAGGATTCAGGAGTTGATACATTTAGATCCAAAAGTTCTTCCTACCTTGACTCTGACTACTTCCTTGACCTAATCAGATCTGATGCTGATGGGGTATGACTGTTCTCGGAGGTGAAGCATCAGGGTCAGATCCGAGGGGTTGACTTTGACTCCTTTTCTCTTCCTCTCGAAGCCTTGACATTTGATAGCTCGGCTCTGACTCCTCCCTCGAGTGGGGGATCACGGAGGCTCAGGAATTGTCTGCTCCCAGAGTCTCGGCTCTGGAGAGATTGTCCTTGGCTTCTCCGGGTCCCTCTGCCTTCAAAAGTAGTGTTCTCTCCCTTCCTTCGGATCCATGCCCTATTCCTTCTCTGGATCCTGTGTCTGAGCCTTCACATCTTACAATTCGGGGACAGTCAGCCCAGAAGAGCTTCCAAACAGCACCATTGAGGGAGCTGCCTGTCTCTTCCGATACCTCCCTGGAGCCAACCCACTGAGGAGGTCCCTTGTAAGAGAGCATGTAAGAGGAGTTACCTGGATTCCCCACAGGAATCCCTCTCAGAAGGCACCAACTTCGATGAGGTGGAAGGGTCCCCTAGATTTCCACTGAAAGATGTCTCATTTGGAGACGTCCTAGAGATTTTTTTGTCAGAAAGGTGGTTGGTCTTCCCAAACCCCTTCCCAGGAGGAATTGGTGTTTTTGGAAACCTTTAGGTCTGGCCCATCTGCATCTTGGGTTACCCCCACTCTGTTTAAGCTTGTAGACCTTGTCTCCTGCAGGGAATGGAAGGAACCAGACTCTGTGGAACCTATCCTGAAACACCCAGATAAAATATTAAGTGTCCCAGCAGACAGTACTGGACAAAATGGATTCCTGTAGATGTCATGGTTGTTGCAGCAGCCACCAGAAAGGTGCTTGCAGAGCAGAGCTCCACTGTCCGGACCCATAACAGAGAGTCTAGGGCTTTGGACAGGTTTGGCAAGCAGGTTTATGCATCAGCGACTTTCACACTGTGATTGCTAAACTAGCTGGCACATTTCACCAAATTACAGAGGGACTTAATAAAGGAATTCTATGATTCTGCCCCAGGGTTCATGTCTGCAGCGGAAAAGTATTCTTGTACCTTGTGATTGGCCACCCTACAATTGATTACAAATGCATCCATGAGGTTGATCTCACATGCAGTAGAAGGTACTTCAAGGGCGGCCGGTTCAGGTATAGCTATACATAGACATGCCTGGATGCTGTTGTGTGATTTTGCGAACCCTACAAGCCATCATTCATCAATGCTCCCTTTGATGGATCATCCTTGTTTGGGCCAACAGTGAAAGAGACTCTCTCCCATAGTGAACAGGTTGGAAAGACCTTGTGTGCTATTGGAATTCGCCTTTCTACCCCACAGAGACCTTTTACCTAGAAACCAGCATGGTGGTAAAAAAAATGTGGTTCAAGAAGTCTCAAGGTCCTTTCCAGGAGTCACATGGAGATTTTTCTCCCAGAGGCAGAGGGACAAATTATTATAATGGTAGATATCACTCACAGACTCCATGATCTCAAGATTCTTTCTCAGACAGGTCCTTTCAATGTTCCTGTAAGGTTTCCCAACTGTTCCTCTATGGAGGCAATCCACGGAACTCATCTTTGTACCAAGAAGTCTGGCTAACCATCACAAATGACCTTTGGGTGCAACGGATCATATCCAGAGGATATTTCATTCCGTTTTTACAAATCCCAATAAAACCAAAGAAAATTCTCCCTGATGTTCCACTCAGTCAGAGGCAGCTAGCAGATTAAGAAATTATAAAGTTGCTAGACAAGAGTCATTCAGAAGGTCCCACCAGTGACAGAAAAGACAAGGGGACCTGAGACTCATTTTGGATCCAAGTTATCTGAACCAGTTTGTAAAGAACCGCAAATTCCTCATGGTCATGGTTCATTCCATTCTGCCCCATCTTCAGAAAGATAACTAAATGTCTTCAAGATGCTTACTATCACATCATCATGAACAGACACTCTCAAAGGTGTCTGCTTTTCCAGCTGGGAGCCAGTCATTACCAGTTCAGAGCCTTGCCCTTTGGTCTCACCACAGTCCTCAGGGTGTTCACCAAGTGCATGGCAGTGGTAGCAGGTCACCTGAGAATGCTTTGATTGAGTCTCTCTGCTTGGACGAATGGCTGCTTACCACACCAACCAAGAATCTACTAAT